>NC_054831.1:29490793-30173777 GCF_018345385.1 Vulpes lagopus | reverse complement strand
TATTGTATATATGTAATAGCTATGTAATTATATATATTGTTATATGTATAGCCAATATAAATGAAAATATATGAACAATAATATGTATATTCATCAATAAAAATGGGAAAATATTTCCTATTCTACTATTATTATATATGCGCCTTGGTAATTTGAGTTCTAGTAGGACTGAGAAGTATTGTGTGTCATAGTGGTTAAGAGCCAACCTGTGTGGGTTCAAATTACAGTTCTGGTAGTTACTAGGACTGCAAACATGGGCAAGTTATTTTTCTCTGTGCCTCTGTTTTCTTACCCTTAATGGATAGTGATAGCATCTACCTCATAGAGGTACTATAAAGATTAAAAACAGGTTAAAATATTTTAATCACTTGGAACTGTGCCTAGAGTACAGTAGGATTTGAGTAAATGTTTGCTATTGTTATTTCATGAAGATACTTGTCTTCAACCCTTCATTTCCGTTTTATTATATCTATATGTAAATTGGGTAATAGCTATTGTATACAGAGTGTGCAGGTAATGTGGGCCAGTAGGCAAAGACTGTCCTTTCCCTAGGTAATTTTCTTTCAATATGGTATGCAAAAAATAAACTAAGAGATTTATAATTTAATTAAATATATAGACAAAAATATTTTTATTGATCCTGAATATTTAAATTATTGTTTGCAAATTATGTAGCACTGTTAAATTTTACATGATTTTCTGGGACTGCAGATAGCATTTCTCAAATACAATTTTTCTGATTTATTTTGTATTTCTCTGTACTGTGTAATGAGACTGATTTTGGAAAAAAGTATAATTCCTAGGGAGAGAAAAAGGAAATCCTCTTCCTTGGGATCCATGTGTCTGTTCTATAGTATTATACTCCCAGATGTAATAAACATGATTTTTGGTTTGTCTTGTTTTAACTGATAACTTTGTTATTGTTCTTGATTTAGATATCATTAATACCAAAATGTCTCACTTACATCATGCTCACTTTTTGAGTTTGCAAAACCTATTTTTCCTTTCCTTCTATCGACTTCTGATTAATGTGTCTCACATAATTAAAATTCTTGAGATCTTTACTATCCAGAATCTTTATTAGGTAAGATTAGAGAGCTTGTAGTTAAGTGCTTGGAAACTATGCACTGTAGTTAATAATCTATTGAGCACCTACTATATTTTAGCATGTTGTTAGTCCTGTTACATACTTCACTGGTAATTGTGATGATTAATTTTATGTGTCAACTTGACTGGGCCATAGGATGGTGCCCAGATAATTGGTCAAACATTATTCTGGGTTTATATCTGTATAGAATGAATTTCTGAATGAGATTAACATTTAAATATTAATTTAAATGTAACATTTAAATCAGTGACAATAAAGATTGCTCTCACTAATGTGGATGGTGTTATTCAATCAGTTGAAGACCTGACTAGAACAAAAAGGCTAAGGGGGAGCTTTGCCTGTCTGACTGATAAGCTGGAACATGGGTTTTCTGACCAGAAATTGTATTGGAATTAATGCCATTGGTATTCCTGGTTTTCAGGTCTTTGGACTCCAACTGGAACTACACTAATGGTTTCTTGGGTCTCTAGCGGGCCAACCGCAGATCTTGGGACTTCTCAACCTTTATAATTATGTGAGACGATTCCTGATGGTAAATTACATATATATATATATACACACACACATATACATATATACACGTATACATATATATGTGTGTGTGTATGTCTGTGTGTGTATATACGTACATATATACAAATACACACATACATATGCTTAGATACAATTTACATATATATCTCCTATTGGCTTTGTTTTTCGAGAAAACACTAATAGAGTAATCCGATATTTTTGCAAATGTGATATTATAATCTCTATTTTGCAGATTAGAAATAAGAAGATTCTTCAGAGTAGACATAATCCTAAATTCACACAACAAATGGGTGGCAAATCTAGAATTTCAATCTAGGCCTGAAAAATTTCAAAGTTCATGCTGTGTCATGTTGTGACTTCATTTTTGCTGCTAAGATAGGAGGAGCAAAACATGCAAGAAGTACTGAATTCACTCCAATACATTTCAGCTCAGAAAATATTTTCCTAAAGGAGATTGACCGCTTTTGAGAAGTTACACATATCTACTCACACTGCACTATCCTACTTCCCTCCTTAATTCATGCAACCTGCAATCTCTATAAGTGTGTTTCAGTTCAAGGCTGAAGGAACAAAATCAATTTATCATTTATTGCATTTTATTCATGCAGTTTATTTCCATCCCAGTAATAGATAAGAACTGATAGTATTTATTATTCCCAAACAATTCCATTTAATTCTCATTGAGTCTATAGTACTCAAATTATTAAATGATTACACTGCTTCATGTGAATAATTGTGGTAGAGCCTTTTTATGAAAACTTTTTACAAAAAATAGTTAATCAAGATCACCTTTCTTCCAACTGATGATTATGATGTATTGAACACTTATGAGTCTAAATATTATTTCAAGATCTATGAATCTTTTCTCTGCTTCTATTCTTAAAATTTCCAATCAATTAGATTTGGCACAATTGATCCACTTTTTGCTTATTTTTGTTACTGGAGCATGCATTTTTTCATTGAGGAAAAATTACTGCTACTTTTTTGTTTTTTCTGTTTTGTCAGATGAATTTAGCATCTTCAAATAGTTTTCATGTCCTTGCATATTGGCTCTTCTATTATTCAGTTTTAATGTTCAATGGAGTAGATTTGAACTCTGCCTTGAAATAATCTTGCATTTGTTACTGACTCTTTTTCAGAGTTGATCTGTTTTTGGCTAGCTTCCAGGACAGTTATTTAAGCAGCTTATTGGCCAGGTTTTGTTGTGCTTCCAGGCCTTATTCATTTTCATATACACCCTCCAATTCTGTTTAAAAGGGACTAAGCATATTTTCAAACTAAGAACTCTTCCCCTCTTTAGGAACCCTTTCACTGACTATTATATATGACATTCTTTCATTTTTAAAAGTAAATATAAACCAAAAAACCATCTTAAAACCCTCTTTTTCTGTCAGCACAAATTCACTCTAAGAGCGATTTCCACTCAAGTCAGCTCTATGAAGCTCTTGTTCTCTTCAATTACTGCTTTTTCCTTTTTTTTTCTTTTTTTTTTTTTCCGTATACTCTTGCTGTGTCCTGATCCTACTCTTAGGATATTCTAACAGGTCACCTGCTTTCTAAATTCACACTTTCAACCCTTTATAAGCTAGCGGGGCATGACAAAGGGAAGCCACTTAATAGTTTTGCTGCCTAATCTTAACACCTTATATTTCAAAGGGGTTTCTTACAAATGCTCTCACTTCTTATCAGATCTGAAGGAAAGAGTATCTCAAAGAGCAGCCCTTAAGCACTTGCCAATTAAATCTGAGCTATTTCCTATAATATTTTTGAGCTCCCTTTGAAGAAGGATTTCTCTATGTCTCAGATCTCTTAAATTGCACTCTTTATATTGCCGTTTATGCCACAAGAGGTTTGTGACCTCCGAATAAATTTTTTGAGATGGATTTTCATAGCATGTATGACTTCAGTTTTGAATTTGTCAGTCTTTCCTCCTGTACAAGAAAGAGGGCAGAAAGGGTATCCCATTTTCTGAAAAGAAAGCTGATATATAATGTATAATACAATTTTATAACTACTCAAAGCTTGTGGAAAATATAGAAAAAAATCATGTAACAGTTTTGCAAAAAGAGCCTCAGCATAAGAAAATATTCAGAAAGAATAACTGAATACAAAACTCACGTACTAAAACTGTTGACTCCTAAACCATACAACATTTCATGAAACTAATATATAACATCCTGTACTATAAGTACTCACTTTGTCAATTGAATGGTGATGATAAGGATTTAATTTTTAAAATCTCAGAACAGTATTGATTATTTCCCATTCTTATAAGACAATATCATCTCTCTGTTTAAACACAGGAAAATAGTGAAATTAATACATTAAAAGGTAGTGACAAGAAGACCAGTACTTCTGGAAAGAATGGAGTAGATACATGCGTTTCCCTATTCTTCCCTCTAAATACAACTAAATTTTCTGGATGTATATATAAAACTATCATAAGACAACTGAAAGGTGGAGAGAAAACAAAAACCAGTTAGGAGCATTAGGACTTAAGATTGATATAATGCTTAGCTCCCTGAGTGGTTTGTCTTTTTTGTTTTTTGTTTTTTGTTTTTGTCTCATATCCTAAACTTGGAGCTGGCAATCTAGGAAAAGCCCCAACATAATCTTGTTCCCTTTAACCAAAGGGTGAGGACAGGGATGGCCTTCAAGACAAAAGTTTAGACAACAACCACTGTACTTTAGACAAGCATTACAGTGAAAAACTGTGGCCCTATTCCTACTTGCAACAATAAAAATCAATGGGGGTAGCCTAGACTGCCATCCTTCTCGGACTGTAAAGATGTGCCCCAGCCACTCACTGGAGCAGTGTCAGAGAAGGCTGTGTAAGGAACAGGGACTTTCTTTCCCCAGAAAGCTGTTAACAGTAAAGATCATTTGGGACATCCCCACCAGTAGTAATGAGGTAGCCCTTCCTCTACCCTCTGAGATACTTTCATAAGAGATATGGTGGAAAGTCAGTCAGGACTTTCAGCACTGCTCAGTGGTACATAAGCAACTACTTCCTTCTTTGCAGCATCAGTGGAGGTTACGTGAAGCACTCCGGCCCACTAGGTTGTCCATGAAGACCTATTGAAATTCCCACCCCTTCTTAGCAGTAATGAGGAACCCCCTACCTTGGTTGTCAGGGGAGGCCAAGTTGGGGATCTAGACTTCTACCTACATCTGATGATAATATCTCAGCATCATCTTTTTCATCTATCAGAATGGTGTCAGAGAAAGTCAGCTGAAATAGAAGATTTAAAAGATCCAAGCTCTCATAACATAGTATCCCAAATGCCCAGGTTTTAATTAAAAAAAAGATCTAACATTTTTGCTTTTCAAGTTCTACAGGGAGAAACATGATGGTACAACTAAACAAGAATTTGAATAAGTAATGGCTAAAAACATCTCCAATGGGCAAAAGATATGAATCTATAGATTTGAGAAGCTGAGTAAATTCCCAATAGTATAAGCTCAAATAATTCTATACCAAGACACATCATAATAAAACTTCTACAATAGCCAAACTATGGAAGGAGCCTCGGTGTCCATCGAAAGATGAATGGATAAAGAAGATGTGGTTTATGTATACAATGGAATATTACTCAGCCAGTAGAAATGACAAATACCCACCATTTGCTTCAACATGGATGGAACTGGAGGGTATTATGCTGAGTGAAGTAAGTCAATCGGAGAAGGACAAACATTGTATGTTCTCATTCATTTGGGGAATATAAATAATAGTGAAAGGGAATAGAAGGGAAGGAAGAAGAAATGTGTGGGATATATCAGAAAGGGAGACAGAACATAAAGACTCCTAACTCTGGGAAGCGAACAAGGGGTGGTGGTAGGGGAGGAGGGCGAGGGGTGGGGGTGAATGGGTGATGGGCACTTTTTTTTCGGGTTTAAAAAAGGGTTTAATTGAATACAAGGAAGAGGCCAGGCAGGGGCGGGGGGTCACCTGAAAGCACGAGTCCCAGAGAGCCCCTCCCCCTCCCCCCTCGGGATGCCACAGCTCAGTGGCTACAACCAGGTCCCAGTGGCCCTGAGCTCCTTGGGGGAGGAGGGGCACGGGTCTCTCCAGGTCCCTGGACCCGTCCTTAGCCTCCTGGGCCCAAGGACCCACGGTCCCTCCCCTGTGAGAGGCACCAGCCAGGGATGGCACTTGACGGGATGAGCACTGGGTGTTATTCTGTATGTTGGAAAATTGAACACCAATAAAAAATAAATTTATTAAAAAAAACTAAAGAGAAAGAAAAATCTTGAAAACAGTGGGAAAGAAATGAGACTTTACCTATAAGGGGACAGCGCTTTGAATGACTGAGGATTTCTCACTAGAAACCATAAGGAATAGAAAGAGGTGGCATAACTTTTTTCATATCCTATGAAAATATTTTTCAGGAATGAATGGGGAAATCAAGGCATTCTTGGGTGAAGAAAAAATGAAAAGAATATATGTCAGCAAAACTAAAAAATAGTTAAATAGTGACTATTTAAAATAGTCATTAATAGTGACTTAAGGGAGTCACTAAAAATAGTGACTAAGGGAGTTCTCTAAACTGAAATAAAATGATAAAAGAAGGAAACTTGGAACATTAGGGAAGAAAAACACAATAAGAAAATAAAATGACTTTCCTTTTCCTCTTAAATTTTCTATGTTTGGACATTAAAGTAAAAATTACAGCACTGTCTGATTTGATTCTAAATTTGTATTAGAGAAAATACTTTATACAATGATTTTACAATTAAGAAGTGTAAAAGAACATAAAGAGAAGTAAATTTTCTGCTCTTAGATTGGCCAAATGAGATTACCAGTAGACTGTGATAGGTTGTGTATATATAAATGCAATACCCAGAGCAACTGCCAAAATAGCTACACAGAGATGAAATCAAAATTGCTGTATATAAATGAAAATGAAATATTAAAAAATGTTCAAGTAACACATAAGAAGGCAAGAAAAAGAAAGAGAAGTGAAAAACAGAGAATGAACATTAAACAAATACTAAAATGGCAGATTTAAGCCCTAAAATATAAATTATTACATTAAATGTAGATGATCTAAATGCACAAATTAAAGACAGAGTTTAGCAGAATGTATGAAAAAGCATGACCCAACTATATGCTGCCTGCAAGAAACTGACCTCAATTATAATAATAAAAGCAAGAGTAATGATATAAATATATAAAAAAAGTAGACTTTAGGGCAAAGAAAATCAAGAGTGATATATAATGATAAGAGTCATTCTGCCAAGAAAATATAGCATCTTAACATGTATGTATCAAATAACAGCACCAGAATATGTGAATAAAAAAACTGATAAAACTGAAAGAAGAAATAAACAAATTCACATTTATAGTTGAGGACTTTAATACACTTCTCTCAACAACTGATAGAGCAACTAAGCAGAAAAACAGAAAGGATATTGAAGACCTCAACATCTAGCAACAAAATCTTATAGACATTTGTGGAGTACTCCAACCAACGGCAGTGAGAAATACATTATTTTCAAGTCCCAGAAAATGTCTCTACTAAGACATATCAATCTTGGGCCACAAAACAAAGATTATCAAGTTTTAAAAAAAGATACAGACCATGTTCTCCAACCAAAATTAAGTTGAACTATCAGTAAATAACAAGAAAATCTTCATTCAGAAGCTAAACAACTTCTAAATAATCCATGAGTAAAACAGGAATTTCCAAGTTAATGAAAATAAAAAATATAATCAAAATGTGTGAGACATAGTTAAAATAGTGTTGAAAAGGAAAATTAGAGCACTAAGTGCATGCATTAGAAGAAAGAGGATGTTTTCAATCAATAATTCAAGCTCCCACTTCAAGAATGTAGAAAAAAAGAGCAAAATAAACTTAAACCAAGTTAAAGGAAGAAAACCAATGAAGAGAATATATAAACCAATGGAAAAAAAATCCAATAGTAAATAAAACAAAAACATTCTTGGAGATCAATAAAATTGATGAACCTCTAGAAAGGCTGACAAAGGAAAAGATGAGACACAGATTATTACTATCAGGAATGAAATGGGATATGACTATAGACCCTGGAGACATTAATAGATAATCAGAGAATATGCAACACTACTCTACACACACAAATTTGACAACTTGGATGAAATAACCCAATTCCTCACAAAACCATACTACCACAACCAATATCTAAATTGATAATTTGTATAGCACCTTATTAAAGAAGCCAAATTTGTCATTCAAAAATTCCTGAAAAGAACTATGCAGGGCCAGATAGATTCATTAAATAATAATCCAAAATGCTTAAAGAATCATAACTCCCTATACAATGTGTCTTGGGTTAAGTGTGTGTGTGTGTGTGTGTGTGTGTGTGTGTGTCTTTCTCATCTGAATAACGCGATTACTAGATGATGTCTAAGGATTCTTCCTGAAGACAGTCTACCTTGCAGAGAGTAAAACCTACTGAAAACCTATATTAAACATATTACTAAATAAATATCTGAGAAGATGCTGGTAACTAAGCAACATTGGCCAAGGTATTGGGTTTTTCCACAGGGTGGAATAACAGAGGGGCACAGACGTTCTCCTGTCAATCAATGTTGCTTTGCTTTCTTACAAATTACAAAGTTATGTTAAAATAGCATCTATGTGAACTAAACTCTCAGTACATGCCTTTTTCTACTAAGATTAAAGATACCATTTAACACATTATAAGTAAACAGAAGCCAAAGTTTTAAGTTCTATAACATCCTAAGTACCTTCCAAATTTTCATCTCTTTTGAATGTTAGGTATTTACAACCTGGGATTTTTCAAAAGACATATACAATGTATGTGAGACTTTCCTTATGTTTTCATGCACTTAGTAATCACTTAAATTATTTTGCTTACATAATCACAAGTAAATATTTTTTCCAAAACTTTATTATTGACATTTTGAAGATTTTATTAATTTATTTATTTTAGAGAGAGAGCTTGCACAAGTAGGGGAAGGGGCAGAGGGAGAGGGAGAGAGAGAATCTCAAGCAGACTCCATGTTGAGTACGGATCTGGATTAGGGCTTGATCTCTTGACCTTGAGATTGCCCTGGCCAAAAATCAAGATTCAGAGGCTTAACCAACAGAGCCACAGTCTTCCCTAAAACATTTTAAATATCACATTCTCTGTTTTTTTCTTACCATGACATCCATATTCCTTATTATTTGAATAACTAGGATTACAATTTCATGACGGAAGAATAACCTTTTAGTGCAGTTTATTAGTTGTGTTTGATTTTTACATATATGATTTTTGTATTGATTTTTTGATTCTCAAAAATACTCTAAAACTTTACTTAATTTTTAGCTTCCTGGGTATTGAACAAATTGTGCCCATTCTGGAGCATGTGTTTCAAAAAACTTAATTATATTTTAAATTGACTTGATTGTATTGTTTTTGATGTGAGGAAGATGAGCTTCAAAATTTACATTGTGGCAAAATATAACCTTTTACATATTGACAAGGCCCCATTTAGAGTGACACTATGCTTTTTTATAGTCTAAAAACTCTGAGGGGGCATTATGAAAAACACTATTTCCTCATTTAATTTACTTACTACATTCCTATGAAGAACACCAGTGGGACAGAATGTTGAAGAAACACAAATAAACTTTTAAAGTTGCCAGTGATTTAATTTAACACAAGTTTCCTTGGTATTTGCATACACAGATTGTATTATTTATAATTAAGTTCCCTGGCTGTGTATTTACAGCTTTCTAAATCCCTCAGTATCCTTCTGCCTCTTTGAAAAGTTCAGTCACATTTGACAAGACCAATCTGGCATTTAAATGTAACAAATGGAGACACCACACTCTTTCTTTAAATAACATATACAAAGTTACATACCAGTAGACTGTCTATGCCATGTCCCTTGTCATCTCTTTCATAGACCAGAGCTTCCAAGGCTGAGCACACTACCTATTACACTGAGAGGGCCTACTTTGTTCTGGTTAATTTTCATATTAAAAAAGGGAAAGATGAACAATCTCCTTCTAAATGTTTGTTGTTTCTAGAAAACATTATTGGTAATTTATTTTTTGTTTTATTATAATCAGTAAGTCTATATAAGGCTGGAGTTCACTCCAATTGCAGCTTTATAAAAAAGGAAAGGAAAAAGAAAGAAATTCAATGGCTCAAGTCTAAGTAGTCTTTATTGGATGCCTTCTCAGTGTATTGTGACTCCCCATTTCATTATAAAACCATAAACTTGCTCTATAAAAAACAATGTTAAATACACCAAATATAACTAATCTCTCTCTCCCCTTAATTACATGTTTCCCCTGCCTACACACAGCTCAAACCTTATGTCGAATCAAGCTGGAAGTTTTGTTTCTCTTTTCCACTTTACTGATTAGAGAATACTTTTATTATGTCTTTTCTCCTATCTTGTTTCAGTACATTCCTCTCATTACTTTTCATTTCAGCTACCACTATAGATCCTAAGAGTCAAGTGTATCAGTAACTCTTTTCATTTAGTGTTTCCAAGTGGTATGACATATATATGAAAATTTTGTTTTCTTACCTTGTTCCATGCTAAGATATCTTCATGCCAGCAACTACTGGGCCACAAATCCAGATCAAACTGAAAGTTTGTCTGGTGAATTAAGAGGTAAATGTGTCACCTGCATTCTGTTAAAACCTGTTGGATGGCAATGAACACACAGATTTTGCAAATCATCCAACTGTTTCAGTGACTATTATAAACAGAAGAAAAAGAATGAGTAATTCAGGCAATCAGTCCAACACTTGGTATCAAATTGAAATTTGGACAAATTGTAGTCTTAAAGAATGAGTATTGGGATCCCAGAGGATAAGTTAAATTTTCACTCAGAAAGTTCACATTTAACAGACAACCAAACATAGACAGTGAGTCTCACTTACACATTTATTTGCTATATAGGGCAATGTGACCCATAGCCTAGCTTGCCTACACTTCCCCAGTTTTAGCACTCCAAGTCCTCTGTCCCTGAAAACTCTTCAGTCCTAGGCAAGCAGGGATGTTTGTTGATATCACCATGATGAGATCATTACATTTAATTAAAACTATTCATTTGTTTTCATTTCAATGCATTTGAATAACTATGTTTTAAGAAAATTAAATGCATTATTTGTTTTATACATACTTGACTAAACAATCACCAAATTTACTTTAAATTATCTATTTTTAAGCAGTAATTTTTCAACAAAAATTTTTATTTTGGGCATAATACAACTAAATCTGAAGGTTTTTTGTTTTGTTTTTTAAGATTTTATTTATGAGAGAGAGAGAGAGAGAAGAAGGTAGAGGCATCGAGAAGCAGGCTCCCCGCAGATCAGGGAGCCCGATGTGGGGCTTAATCCCCAGACCCTGGAATCATGACCTGAGGCAAAGGCAGTCACTTACCCAACTGAGCCACACAATTGATCCTAGATTTGAAGTTTTAACTAAAACAGACTTTTGAGAGATAATTTATGTAATTAAATAACAAACATTAAGACTCTTGTTCTAAACCTTTTGCTGGGCCCAAAAATAACAAGATAAATAAAAGGTAATCCATTTTGTCTAGAAACTTAGAAGTCCAAGTTTCCAAGTTTCTATGGAAACAATTTTGCAATTTTAATAGTAGAGAGTCATGTGTTCATAATGTTCATAACTAGTTATGGTTACTAAAGGTTGATGTAGTGATTTATTTTGTCATAAGTGTAGTGCACAAATTTAGGCTAAAGTTTGGTTCTCTTTGTCTCTAAATAGGCTTATTTGGAAGCAACAGTTATTTGGATCAACTAAACACCAATTTTCAAAAAAGTAACAAATACTTGTATTCTTGTATGCTGGAGTCAGGACCACCACATTATTGAAAAAAATAATATAATATGAGGCATATGCAAATATATCTAAAGGATAACATAGAGTAAGAGCAGGTGCAACTATATGACTGATTATTTTCTTAGTCTTTTTTATAAGCTATTTGGTATTGGATGGTACTGTGTCTTGCAAAGAATGCTAAAAGCTTTGGTAAGATTTCTAGGCTAGCCTGAATAAAAACAAATTCTGTATATACATAGACAAAAACTTTATATTCACAATAAAGAGAACATATTTTGTAATGCTAGTGATAAATAAAAAAAGAACAAAGTAATAAAAATTATTTTTAAGATTTCTCTACCTCTGATCCAGTATAATCTTTTGGCAATGCAAATTTGAATATGTCACTTCTCAAAATATACACACCACACACACACATATACACACTCACATATTCACAATTAAAACTCTTGATTGGATTAGGATGAAAATGAAAATATTTCATTACTGTCTCTTTTCTGCACTAGTCCTAGACTTCATTAAATCAGGGGCCACATCTGGTTTTTCTCACCACTATTCTCTTAGGCTAGCACAGTGCTTCGGTAGTAGCAAACACCCGACCTGGATAAACACAATTTTGTCTTACATGCTGACATTTTAAGAAAAGCAGGTTAATTATTAGAGGATGGTAAGAAAAGTGAAAATAATTTGAAAAGGGAATTTTAAGATTCCCTTTAAGGAATTCTTTACATTCTTTACATTTAAGGATATTCTTTACAAGAATATTCTTTTAAGGTATTCTTACATTATATGAGCTTCAAAGCTCATAACTTCCCTTTTTCTTGATGCAGGTAGATAGCTAGCACTCCACTAGCATTCATATGCCAAATGGAGGAAAATTGTTTTAATCTACAAAATGTCTGAAGAAGAGAGAAAGAAAACGTTTTCAAGTAGTTGGTTAATAATTGGAAGTGGTAAGAGTTGATTTAGCTGGATCTGTATTTGTACATCAGGAGAATATATGTAAAGCAGTAATCTGAGAATAGTTGGAGATCAAAGAAATTTGCTTGAAGGGGAGACAGATGAGTCTCTGAGCCAATTAACAAATAACAACTCAGTTCTTCTTGAGTTTGAAGGTGCCTGCTGGAGAGCTAAATGACAAGCGGTGGATAATCTGCCCTTCATTTGTGCAGACGTAAAAGAAATCAATGAGAGCCAAAATCTGTTCTGATAATTAGATGGAAGCTATGAGATATTAATAAGCTGGTTAAATTAATAAAGTAGACAAAATTATTGATTGTTGTTTTCTTCTATAAAAAGTAATACCACATTGCATGTAAGTTCTTAGCAAATTAACTGCACTTACACCACGTTAGAAATAATACCACACTTTTACATTTGAAAATTGACTAAATAATTTAGAATTCAGTATAACTACCTGAATTCCATGTAGTGTAATTTGGCTTAACACACCAATAAATGAATAAGATAGAAAGATACTTAAGTGATAGCTCCACACCCCAAAGATAAATGGATGTCGATGATATTTTTAATGATCATCACAGATGATAATTAATAGCTTCCCATAGAATCCCATCTCAGTGTTAAATTATACTGTAGTCAAAAATTATTTTCGGCTTATGTAAAATCTCTCTTGGGGGCATTTTAAGCTCCTATAATTTTATTGGTCTTTTGTGAGGATGGAATACAATTGTTCTGTTCTCTCTTTATGATTAGTTCCATGTGTATTTGAAGGAGGCTTTTGCCACCTTTAGTGTTATATTTTACAACCTATACAAGCCAACATGCACTATTTGTAGGCATGAAATATCTTCCATTCTCTTGAATTCTTTTGTCAACTTACAACTATTTAAGTTTCAATAAAGCCCTCTTAAAATACAAAAGAAGTTAAAAGTTCATCAGCTTACACTGGCTATGAGGTTATAGTTATTGAAGCTGGATATTAGGTGCAAGGATCTTCATTTTACCATTTTTACTTTTGTATATGTTTAAAATTTTTTATACTAAAAATTTTAAAGAAGATATCGAGTCCGGAGCTAAGGGCCAAAGCATGTATGTGTGTGTGGTGTGTATGCATCTTTGCATGCACACATGTGTGTATGCGTGTGTGCACATGTGTGTGTTTGTGTGTGTACCCTCCCTAGCTCTTCAACGTTTAGATTCAGGGTGAGTGACTATTTCTTTGAGCTCATATAGCTCTGTGCTTCAGTGATTCTGGGTAATGTCAGTGAAAGTAATTTTGTTTTATTAAAGTAACTACATTTACTCAGGCAGGACATATTGCTCAAAGTCCCCTGGTTTCAATATTTGTATTCTCTAAGTGGTTATTCGATTCTGATAAGGGCCTGAAGAGGGTGGCTTTTTGCAGAACAATATTTCTGGACGCTCTCAAGTCATGTGTCTGATAATACTGGCTCTATGTACCATATCATCCACTGGAGCAGAACAAGAGTCTGGCTTCTCTTGCAGAATAGTTCCACTAGCCAATGTTGCATTTTAGTGGAGAAAACATTCAGCAGGAGTCAGGAGAGGGAAATTTTAATTCTTCACCAGCCATCATCAAAGAGAGAAATCCACGTAACTCTCCTTCCTAGCTTACTTAAAATTCATGAGGCCTAAACTCATAACTACAGGTCATGCTTCTTGTTTATTTCATCTTCAACCTCTGCTACTTCCCAGAGGTGTCACACTCCACGTCCCCTTTACCTAGGTTCTCTCCAATAGTGACTTCCCTCTTCACTGAGAACACAGGGTCCTAAAACACACATTCTTTCAGTTATCCTTCTCTGTATTGATTAGTGTCTCCACACCTTTTTCCTCTGATTTTTGTTTCACCTATCTGTGACTCTGCTCACAGTCTTTTCTCCCTGAATTTCCCTTCCACAACTTACCTATCTGGGAAAATCCTAGTTTTAACTCTAGTCACAAGTTGATGCCAGTTGTTCCATAACTTCTCTCCCTGTTGCTGCAGTGGCAGAATCAATGTCATCCCGCTTCCTGGGACACTTGGCTCATAGCTCTATGATGGTGGTATTTTACAAAGCAATTATTTGCCTTTGCTTAATTTAATGGGCTGCTCCTCCCACTCAAGTATGAGTTCCTTAGAGGGAGCACATCTTTTCTCATTTGTATCTCTAATTCCAGGGTATAGAACATGGAATATGGTACTAGGCACTTAATAAATGTTAACTGGAATTGAAACATTTCTCTCTGTGCCTGAAGAAAAAAAATGAAAACGTAGTGCCTCCTTTTCTAAAAAAAAAAAAAAAAAAATCACTCTATTTTTACTCTTGATCCTCTGTATTTTAAAGCATGTTACAGTCATAGAATATTCTTTATTATGCTTGCATTTCCCCCTTTCTACTGGCTTTTGTTTTCTTCAGGAAGTAGATGCTTTTAGTAGAATATGGGAAAAAAGAGGATAAATGTAAAAATAGCAGAGTTATGCAAGAATTCTATCTTTGCATTTATAGAGGATAGATACATTCTTCTTTGCACTTCTGACTTGTGTATGGGAGATTTATTGTGTATATATTATATTTACATGTATATAACAGGTGCAATATGTTTGCTTCACTCTCTCTCCACCCCAGGAATTATTGCACAGTAGAGCAAGGCTAGATTTTCACTGATATTTCTCTGCCGAAGAGAAGTAGGGACTAGAAATTGGCTTCAACTAACTTATCATTGTAACCTAGTTATCCAACTGCTTTATATTATATGCAGTTAAGATTTGGCAATAACAGAAATCAAAATATTTTCTAGTTGCTTTGTCCTGGAAAAAATCTAATCATCTCTGATTTAGTAAAAGTTTTTTCCAAATATATCTATTGTATAAATATTGTAAAAGGCTGATCTTTCCTGGTCAAGGCAGAGTATAGGGGCTAGGATAGAATATTGATTATTCTATTCTATGTTATTACTATTTTATATTATCATTAACATAATCATTAATAATAATAGTTCATAGTTATTCTGCAAAGAAATATCTCTAATACTCAAACCCCTGCTTCTTTGCCTCATCCTCAAAAGTACAGGTCTTACAAGTAAAATTTTAAGAAATATTTTCTACCTTCACATTTTCAAATGTAATTCTATAAAAAACTTTCTTCATCATGCTTGTCACTAAGATAAGGTGTAAGGTTTTTTTTTAAATATTATTTATTTATTTATTCATGAGAGACAGAGAGAGAGAGAGAGGCAGAGACACAGGCAGAGGGAGAAGCAGGCTCCATGCAGGGAGCCTGATGCCGGACTCGATCCCGGGACTGCAGGATCATGTCCTGGGCCAAAGGTAGACACTCAACTGCTGAGCCACCCAGGCATCCCAAGGTGTAAAATTTTTAATTTAACATTTACTAAGCGTGTGTGAATAAGCATGTACAGTGTTCAAAGTGTTTTTTTTTCTGTTCATTATTAACTCAAAAGGATGCTCTGAGGTTGCTGTGTAGTATGTAGTATTGTTAAAACTTCAGCAATGGTGAGTACTTACCAAACTCTGAGGTAAATATTAGGCTCTTAATACTTATATCATTAGTAATAGGTAAAATTTATTGAGCTACTTTATGCCAAACTGTAAGAGCCCTATATACATTAACTCACTTAAACCATGCATCCTGTTATCCCTATTGTATGCATGCCGAAACTGATGCTAAACGATGTTTGAATTAGAAACAATAGGTAGGAAGTAACAGTGTCATGATTTGATCACATCTCTTCATCCCCAAGCTGATCATATTCAGTGCATTATATGCCCTTTTGCAGGTCAAGCAGTGTAGACATTGGACTCCTTTTATTAGCCTCCTCTTACTTGCTACCCTCAGAGAACATAGCCATCATAGTCTGACTTCTCTAGTGATTGTCTTAAAACTCTTTCAGCAAAGGTGGACAAGGACTGTCCCCTCAGCAAATTCAATTAGCTTTTCTCTGTCTTCATCTCTGATCTTGTTGAAGTCTTCTTATGTGTAGAGTGGATATAAAAATGCTTATGTTATGCTAAAGGGTGGTTTTCAGAATTAAGTAAGATACATGCACAAAGTACCTAACCATGTGTGGCATCCAGACTTATTTTCACAAAAGACTAAAGCAATTCTAGTCACAAAGTTGCATAGAATAAGTGCAGGTAAGCAATAGAATAATAAAAAAAAAATTCTGCAGGCACCTGGCTCAACAAGTAGAGCGTGTTACTCTTGATCTCTAGGTCATGAGTTAGAGGCCCATGTTGTGTATAGCGATTACTTAAAAATAAAATCTTAAAAAAAAGAGAAATTCTGATCCCTTATTATATTTCTCAAAGAACATGAAAGGCAACTCATTTATAACCCTCGCCAAAACTTAGCCAGGTGCAGTCTCCTCTCTCCAGATGCCCCACCTCTACTGCTCTGGAGCATTTCATTTTCAAATCTGAAACCCCAGTTATGTGGTTATCTCACTGATTTTTTTTTTTCTGCTCCTCATTCTCTGGCTCATTCTCTGTTCTTGTAATGCTGCCTCAAAAGATGTGTGAGTCCAGGGCAGGTAGATGCAGTTTCGGGGAAAGAGAATGCCTGTAGGGATGGGGAAGGGAAGCAGAGGTCCCGTGCTCACCTTTAAAGGCTTCCTTTCCCACAATGCGGCTATGCCCCCTTTCCACTTCTCCAAACACACTGTGTTCATGTGCTTCTCTGACAGCTCTTCTTTCTACTATAAAAACTGATTGAAGAAAATAACCCCCAGCACTGTCTTCCATTACTCTATCCCTCTAGCTGTCTCTCTTGATGTTAAACCTACTCCAGAAACCTTATCACCTCCATGCAGTGACTCCAAAACCTGGCTTTCTAATTTCAGTCACTCACAAGTTCTTCATCTGCTGTTGCCCCCTTTTACTGGATAAATTTATCTTTGCTCACCTGAGTGGAATGCATTGTTAATATATCAGCCTTAAGGTAAAAAACCTAACCATTCATCTTTTCTCCCCAGATGGACTTTCTTTCTCCTGTTGCTTTTATCTACTTCTGTTCAAGGCTCTTTCCTTTTATCTTTGACTCTCCCTATTCTCTTAATCCTAAATTTAATATGTTGCCAAACACAATCAACTCTATTGTTTTTATATTTCTTGTTTCTTTCTTCTTCTTTCCATGGTCCTTATCAATATGCTAGATCAAGTATGTATTTCTGACCAATATTTCAGTGAAATAAACTCATATGCCCAGTTCTAGTTTCTCCCTGATGGAAACCATTCTCACAGCATTCATAGCCCTAAACCACAGTTTATAAGAAGCCATTCTCCTTATAAAGAGCCTGTGATGTCTCCCCAGCTTTCTGAATTAAGTTGCAACTTCCCTAGTTGCTGTTCAAAGCCAGCAACAGTACAGTCCAAACCTTTATTTACTGCCTTCTCTCTGATTTTGATCATTCTTATATTCAATGTTACAAATCACACTGGAAGCCCTATGGCCTCTGGATTTGCCCTTAATTTTCTCCTGCTACTTTTGCTTCTGTTGATCCTTCTACCTAGAAGGATGCTCATTCACACATGGTGAAATCTAAGGTAGCATTGAAGGCTCATTGGCAAGTTCAATAAAAAAAAAAATCTTTTCTGTCTTGCATCCAAGCAGAAATAATCTCCTTTTTAATCTGCTAGAGCACATTATTTGCTCCTTTTGACAGTCTCCATCAAATATTTTATTAACATTTTTTGATACTTGTATTTTCTCCTCTCATTAATGTAAATTACTTGGAAGTACAGTTTATGCATTCTTTATGCTTTATTTCTTGTAATATCAAGCAGATTGACTTGGGCATAGTAAATACTCAATAAATACTCAATAGATCTTGGACTGAATGAAAGTAGGTAGAGAACTCTTGGCAATGGCATTGCCTCTGAGCTGCACTTTGCTCATCAGCAAAACCAGGTGATTATACTATGAGTCCCCATCTAGCTTTATAATTATATAATGATAATTATATTTATAGTTCATGACATATATATTCATAACTAGATTCATAACTTTTTGGAGTTTAGGATGTGAGTTTGGAAGAGTTTTCACAGATACTATAAACTTTTTAACTGACTTCTAAAGCTATTGCTTTGAGGGATCTGAAAGATGAAGAGGGCTGGTGCTTTCTTATGCAGAACTGGATTCACATTTCTTCCCCAGTTTTTGAGTAGTTTAGGGTATATATGATATACACATATATATGATTCTGAAATGGTTCTTGATAACAAAATTTATTGAAAATTACTAAATTGCCAGGCATTATGCTAAACCATTCACATTCATTTTATTATTTTCACAGCAACACATGCAGTAGGTATACTTATCCTTACTTCACACATGAAGAAAATTCAGGAGAGTGTTTGGTACTTTATAAGCATTTAGTAAAATCTGTGACCAAGGTCTTCATGTGTGGCTTGAATCTAAACTCTCATAATCGTGATGAAAATTTCTAGAAAGTTTGCTAAGCCTTCTGACTATATTTATTGTGTTTTCCATAACATTAAAAAAAACAATCTTACTATTTTCTAAGGTTTTATCTTTCATATAAGAAAAATATAAAACTTGATCAGAAATATCCTTTATTTGACACTAGGGGAAATTTGGACATTTATTGATCTGAAGTCAAACTTTGCTCTACAAAAGTGCTTATAAGTGTGTGGTTCATGTCCACTGGTGGTCCTTATTGGACAGTGGACAGTGTCTATGGAATGGTCAGAACTTATCAACAAGGTGCTGGCAACAAAGGCAGGGAGACATTGATGCTTTTTTGTATTGTCCATTTTTAAAGCAAAGTTCTATAATCTGCCCAGCCAATTCAGTGAGTTTTCCCTGAAATGGTAACAAAATAACATTCTCTTGCTACTTTTGCTTGTGATGTGATAATCTAGCACTATTGCTAATGGCACATAAACTGAAACTGTAGAGATTTCATTCAAAGTAGTACTTTCCAGAGCAAAACCAGGCACACATTGCAGTCCGTATTTTGTACTAGTTATGTGACAAACTTTACTTATTAGTGGTGGGAAAGCTTTGCCGTATAGAGCTTAGATTCTTGTTGGGAGGAGGTAAATAACAGCCCAGTCAAGATCAGTTTCAGATAGTGACAAATGCTCTGCAGAAAATAAAAGAACTTAATGTTGTCAGGTTATATGTCCTGTAATTATGCACCAGTATAGATATCCTTGTTGTCTATAGCCTATGTCCCTTCTGATTGGTGCCCATGCTTACTGATCATTAATTAATGTTTGATAATCCCTGCTAGATGTGATGGTAAGTGACTGGAAATGTGGTAATATATATGGAGACCTTTGGCTCGATGTTACTGAAGAGCTACTTTTAACTGAGATCTAGATGACAAGAAGAAGGAAGCAGCCATGTGAGATAGAAGATAGCAGCCTATCTCCATGTGGGGATAGAAGGACAAGCTCAAGCAAAGATACTATGGCAAGCAAAAATTGGGCCTTTCCATGAATAAAGAGAAGATCTGTATGACTGGAACATAATGTGTAAAAGAGACAGTGGAAAGAGATAAAATCAGATAGGTATCAATGGCATACATTAGGAAGAGAAATTATCTGTGCTTTGGCTAATATTTTGCTTAATGGGTATAAGGAAGTCCCAATATTAATCCATTCCCCATTAGTGTATGGGCAAATATACAAATCTTTTAAACTAGACTGGATAAAGGTTTTTGCTATCAATAACCATCAGGAATCACTATTTGTCATAAGTATGGTTTGATATGCAAATAAAAATTATGCACTAAAATGTCAAATATTGTTTCTATTTAGCCAATAATTATGATATGTCCAATCAAGATTTAATATTCAAGTAAATAGAAAACATTCTGAATGTGAGTAATCATGACCATTGAATGTTTGACTTTTCAGATTGCTATTCAAGGATATAGGCTAGAAGTGAAAACAAGGCTCAATTTTTCCCTCTGAAATATGCTAGTTGTTGAGGTGAAAGTTGCTCCCAAGAGCTTTTCAAATGAGGGATACTATTTCTTTAAAGATTCACAGCACTGATAAAAGATTAAGGTCTGTTTCTTATTCCAGACACTTTTGCTTTGTGACATCTCTCAAAAATATGTTTGATAACTTGAATAGTCTTAATTTATTACTTTAGTGACAACATGATATTAACAATGATAAGACAACAGGATTTCTTAGGAAGTCTAAATTGGTGCATATAGCTCAATTGCCAAAAAATGTGATTCTTTTTCAGCTCTTGAATTCTTCACTTGTCAGATAAAAAAATGAATGACACACTGTGATATATTTTTAAAGAGATTTAAATGTTGCCACAGAACATGAAAAAATATTTTCTATAAATAAATACAAAAAGAGACATATATTATATCTATCACTATGCCCTTTCCCAATAGTTTTAAAGCTATTTTTAAATTTTACTTTATTATTTATTTATTTATAAATTTTAAGGAATGTTTCGTAGGAATCAATTTAACATCTTTTAGCACTTACGACATGATATTTAATGTGAAGTCTCCCAAAGATTTGAATGTAATCTTGTGTTTGATCCAAATAGCCAGAACTATAAGACAGAGATACAAAATATTCAAACTCATTTTGAGTGATGTGTATTTGTTGGTTAAGAACTTCTGATTTAGTAGAAATAAATAATAATAATATTTTAATTATAATTATATAATTAATAATAAATTAAAAACCAACTGGCTATAGAACCTGGTCTATAACTCACAATATTCATTATTAGGCTTACTGTAAATAAATTGGTGAAAATTTCAAATAATATCATCCATCTCACAGACACAAAATATTCTAAATATTGTTAATTTAAAATCTGGTTATCAATTTTATGATTTAAGAGCTTGTGATAATCCTGTTTCTCAATTTGTTTAGAATTGGTATCTTATGAATGCAATGAAAACACATTAAGTGGTCTACAAATGAGAAACCCTGCTCTGTAAAATAGGGGATTTGTGCTGTAAATGAGACTTTCCTGAGTGCACAGAGAGGATTGATTTAGGGTTTAGGAATGATAGTTAATTGGAAGAGAGTTCATTATCTTAAAAAATAATGAGTTCAAAAGTCCATTAATTTTTAAGTCTTTTCTGTAATTAGATTTAGATATATAGTAATGCAATTATTATTGCATCAAATAGATGGTTTGGATTTTACCATTGTCAACTGAATGAATGTTTTGAAATCCGTAATTCCTTTTAAGGTATTAGCAGAGTTTTCATGTGCACTCTAGCAGGATGACACTTTGCCACAGAAAAGCATTGGTTTCTGCATATGAACATTATCACATGAATATTGAAAGGTAAGTTTGTGTACTTCCGAAAAGAAAAACAAGAAACGGACAGCTGAAGAAAAACATTATCAACACTACAAGAAGACAGCCAAAACAGGAACGTGGGACATTTTATGATACAAATGATCACATTTCCATAATAGATTATTATTAGAACTTTTGGTATGATAATGTGGCATGGTGGTGATGTTAATAATCTGTTTTTATTTGTTATAATGGAATGTTGATGTATTACAGATGAAATAACATGATATCTGGGTTTTCCTTTTAAAATCTTCAGAGAAAGAATTAGAACAAAGTGAGTAAAACTGGATGTGTAAAATATTGATGGATGTTGAAGCCAGGTGAGTGGTACATATGTTTTCATTAGGCTATTTTCTCTACTTTTGTGTACATTTTTAAATTTTCTGTAATAACAGGTGATTTTTCCACCTTTATTAAAATTATCTATTCAACCGACTATTGTATACATTCTTTTGGTTCACAGAAGCAGGTGTCTCAAGAACCTTACTAAACAACATACTGTTGTTTAAATGGGAGAATTATTTCTTAATCCACTTTTACTCAGTCATTTCCCATATATGATTTTTCCTTTTTGCTTTTTTTAAATATTTTTTTAAAAATGTGAAATACATCCAGAAAAGAACATAAAAATAAATTCACGGTTTAATGAATCATTAAGAAGTAAATACTATGTTACCTTCACACATATTAAGAAATAAACTATAATAAGAACCACAGAAATCTACTTCATATACCTTCTTGATCATAGCCCTTGCCCTTTACCTTGAGACATTTCTTAATTTTGCCTTAGTTTTGCCTGATTTTGAATTTTATTTTTTATTTTTATTTTTTTAAAAAATTTTTTAAAATTTTTATTTATTTATTATAGTCACACACAGAGAGAGAGAGAGGCAGAGACATAGGCAGAGGGAGAAGCAGGCTTCATGCACCGGGAGCCCGATGTGGGATTCGATCCCGGGTCTCCAGGATCGCGCCCTGGGTCAAAGGCAGGCGCCAAACCGCTGCGCCACCCAGGGATCCCATGATTTTGAATTTTATATGTATGGAGTGATATGGTTTGTATTATTTTCCTTTTGCCTCTTTTGTACAACATTATGTTTTTGAGATTTTCTTGTGCTTTTGCTTGTTACCAAGGCTCAATAATTTTTATAGCTGAGTAGTATAATAATGCTGCCATATATAATTCTTGTATATGTATCTTTGGGTGTATAGACACAATCTCTTGAAGACTATACCCCAGGAGTAAAATGGCTACATCATCAGATGTGCTACTCTATAACATAGATGCTCAGATCACTTATATTAATCTTTTCTACTTTTCTATTATATGTATTAACTTAATTTCATCCCACTTGTTTTTATATATAATATTTTCATTATTGTTGTTTAAAATGTTTCTAATCTTTATTATTTCTTTTTTGACCTGATTTAGAAGGGCGTTTCTTAAAAATATTTTGAAAAAATATTTTGAAACTGAAATACAGAAAATTGCACAAATTTAGGTATTATAGAAAAAACAAACAGCTTCATATAGCTACCATTAAAATGGCCCTCTCATGCCACCTATCAAGGCCAAGATGAGTGTGGAGCAGGAGTGAGTAGTGATTAATTTTAAGAACACTTACTCTCAGGGTTGGGCAAATGCAAAATTGGCACTTGCAAGAACCTAAGAGTGAATGCCTCCTTAAGTATTGTCTCACTGGTTTCTTGCTATTCTCATTCCAGTTCCTGCCCTGGAAACCATAGACAATACATAAATAAATGATCGTGGCTGTGTCAAAATACAACTTTATTTACAAAAACAAACAGTGGACCAGGATTTGCCTGTGAACTTTAATTTCCTGACTTTGAATATAGATTCTTCCTTCTAACATATATACCAGCTCACTAATTCTCCCTTCAGCTTCATCTAATCTATTGTTAATCCCATTTGTTTACTTTCTTTTTCATTTCCAGACTATCTACTTGGATTTCTTTTGGGATATCTGTGATATCAATATTTATAATTTCCTATTTCCTAAGTATATTTTAAGATTGGCTTTTATTTTTTAAACCACAGATGTTAAACATAGTTATTTCATGATCTGTGAATGCTAATCCCAGTATTTAATGTCTTACAGTTCTGCTTTTGATTTTTGTCCATAATTATCTATTTCCCTGAGTGCTTATTTCTCTTTTATCTTATGCTCCTTGGTATCCTTGCAAGTGTGTGTGTGTGTGTGTGTGTGTGTGTGTGTGTAAATAATCATTTGAGGCCTAGGATAAAAGTATATTCATCTAAGATGTGGTCCCTGGACCAGTAACACCATCAGAATCACCTGAGAATTTGTTAGAAATGTACATTTCAGGGTCTCATCCCAGACCTACTGAATCAAAAAGTCTGGAGTCAAGGCCCAGCAATCTGTGTTTTAACAGTCCTTATGTGATTCCATTGCCTGTTCGTGCTTGAGAACCTCTCTTTTAAGGACAATTTTCAGTGTTTATGTTCAGCATCTGTTCTATCTGAAATCCAGTTAATTTCATGTCTTGAGTTTTTTGGTCCTCTTAGACAATGTCAATTTGAGTGGCTAATCTCACTGACTTGCATAGCAAGTTTACCTTGAAGTTGTATCCACTGTGGCCTCAGCTTCATGTAAGGAGAGTCTCCTATTAGACCTTTCACCTTGAGGAGACCCGGAATTTTTATTTCTGTTTCCCTTTCTATATGCCCCCTCCAACCAAAATTCCAAATTCCCAGATAGCAAGGGCTTCCGATAAAGAGACCATCATTGCCTCTTTTCTCTGGATTGAAACTTGCCCCTCAGATCTGGCTAGTAATTCCTTACCATCTTGTCAGCTCACTGACGCTTTTAAGAAGATGTTTTCATATTTTATTCAGCAAATTCAGTTTGCTTCTACCATGAGTCAGTCCCAGTTTCCTAGCCAGCGTTATAGAAAATGACCTCATGTGGGTATTTCTAGGACTAGTTTGTTTTTATATAAACACAAGAGAAAATTAAACAAATGTAAAAACAGTTTACCTTAGTGGAAACATGACATTGATATGAAATGTTCTTAAAATGCTTACCTTGTGTTTTGAGATTTATGCCTCAAATATATACAGATTTACTCTTCAAGAAAAATGTTGACCTTGTTAAAACTGCTGCTTTTGGATGTTGGAAGTAGTTTTGCTTCATTCATACATCACAAGTCTTTGAAAGTGATGTGGCAATCACCTGAGACTTAAATTTAATCTTTGACAGTTTCTATTCATGTACTTATTATGAAAAATATTCATATAGGCAGAAAGTTGATGGGTTCTATCATTCGGAGGTAGAATGTTGCTACATGGAGGTGAATTATTGACTGTTCAGTGAAAATAATGTATTTATGCAAAATGTTTCTGTAAAGCAACATCTGCTTTTTTGCTTTAAGGAAGATAGTCACACAAGAATGTAGACAGAAAAGTAAGTGAAGTTAATTTAAGATCCCAGATCTCTTTATCAGGCTCTCTTTACAGATAATGTGAAAATATTTTATTTCCATTGACAGATACTGAAATTTCATAAAGCCACAGTGATCTCTGGGAGACCTGGCAACATTTAAACTTGCTGATGAATTCTAAACAAGGGCACATAGATTCTAGTGAAAGGGGACCATATGTAATTCTCTGCAGAAATTTGGATTCAGTTAAATCTCTCTGTGTGTTTTTAAATGACTATTCTGTCCTTTGAGCATATTGTGTTCAGACAACAAAATAAGTGCTAGAGGAATTTGGAAAACTCATGAGCAGTCACAGTAGCAATAGAGATTATACTACGAGAAGAAAGGACTTAAAATATCATCTCAGAAAATTTCCCAAGTTGTTGAGATTAGTAATCGAAGCTATGTGTCTTTTTAAACCTAAATCACAATCTCTATCTTTAGATACTGTTAGTTATGGCAGGGAAGGAAGCATGGTCAAAAAAGCTGCTCTTGTATGCAACACATTTGTAGCAAATTCTGTAAAATGAATCTGTGAGTGAGCTTGTCTATTAGCTCAAGTGATATGATTTCCAGAGCTATCAAATTTGTTTTTTCAACTTCTTTCTTAGCTCTACAGCTAAAATTTTGATGTCCGTGATATGAATTATTTTAAGGCAGATCAAGAGCCTAAAATTCCCAGAAGGTTCTACTGCTTTAATGAGTAACTTATCGGCCCGCCCCCCCAACAGCCCTTTTCACAAAAAGCTCAAAAACAAGTATGCTCACTTTTGAGATCACTGAAAAATTCTTTGTGAGAACACATTTTCAGGACCTCAACCTGTCATTGCCCTCTTTCAGATGTTTATGTGCTTTTTTGTGCTGCTCACTGAAAATGCACAAGCTGATCTGCAGGAGAAATTGTCCAAAGATTTTAGGCACGTTTTCTGCTTAATGCCACCATATGAAACTGCTTTTCTTTCTTTCTTATATCCCAAAGCAAATATGGTTAAGATAGAAAAAAATTTATGCCTAAAATGCTTTTTCCCCTCTGTTGAATCTGAATACCTGGCCTGTTTTTAGACAATTACTCCCTTATCTTCGTCTGCTTTGGGTTGTCTTGACTCACTGTTCCCTTCAAAAATCATAGATAAAACACCTATTATGTGTCCAATACTATACAAAAAAATCTAGACACCTATTTCTGCTCTTGAGAAGCTCAATCTAATGGCTGTTTAGAAAACAAATGAGTATGTGTTCTACTTTTAAAATAGAGGTATGGACAATGATTTATGGGAATTTACATAACTGGAGAGAGAAATTCTACTGTACAAGGTGTACATTTTATTTGAAAAATAAATACAGAGACATCATCAATATAATCGATAATTTATAGATAATGAAAATCAGGCAAAGAGACACAATCACTTGGAAGATCAGCGGGAGAGCTGGTACTAAAGAGTTGATGAGCAGTCCATCAGCATGCTCCCAGTTACTTGGCCCACGTTGTCAGGTGAGCTCTAAAGCTCTTAGTGTGATGAAGTATGGCTAAGTAGCTCACTGAGCAAGCCCACATCTGCCCTCTTCTCATGTTGTGATCATCTGTTCATGTGTTCTTTCCAATACGGTCTCCACAGAATGAATGTTTGGGGAACATGAAGTGATATTACTGACAGAATTGTGGTAACATTTTTACAATTGTATGTTTTATATAGGTATTTAAAATGGTTGAATGTTGGAATTTGCTTTCAGACCCTCAGTTCTTAAGCTTTTTCCTTTGCTTACATGGAGCCAAGAAAACTGAAAGTGGCACTGAACAGACTGAAAAATAATACCCTGTGTAACCTCAAGTTATTTGTCAATGACTTTTATCAGCAGTACATTACACCAGACCTGTTCTTACTATAAATTGAAATTACAGGAGCACAATCATATGTGAGTTTTGTTTTGTTGTTGCAGTAAAACTGCTATGTTATTTAACCTTTGGAAAGGAAAGTTTAAAGTGAAATGTATGTAAAGAAAAATGAATCTTTGGATCTCTGGGTGTTTTAGGGCTGTGCCTCATTCAGTGCATTTAGGCACTTTCACTTTGTGAACAATACTCATAGTATACACAATTGTATGTCTGGAAAATCCTAGGCGAGTACCTGAAAAATTAACAAAGTTAAAATATTTGTGAGTAGCCCCATTGAAAACAATTTAAAAATCAATAACTTTGGGGAGGGGCAAGATGGCGGCAGAGCAGGGTCTCCAGGTCACCTGTCCGGAACAAATTACCTAGAAAACCATCCAATCATCCTGAAAATCTACGAATTCGGCCTGAGATTTAAAGAGAGACCAGCTGGAACGCTACAGTGGAAGAGTTCGCGCTTCTATCAAGGTAGGAAGACGGGGAAAAAGAAATAAAGACACAAAAGGCCTCCAAGGGGGAGGGGCCCCGAGGAGCTGGGCTGAGGCCGGGGCGAGTGTCCCCAGGACAGGAGAGCCCCGTCCCGGAGGAGCAGGAGCTGCACCGACCTTCCCCGCGGAAAGGCCTCCCGGGGAATTGGAGCAGGATCCCCAGGAGGGCGGGGATGCCCTCGGGCTCCCTGGGACAGTAACAGAGGAACTGCGCCCCGGGGAGATGCGCCGAGCTCCCTAAGGGCTGCAGCGCTCGGCGGGACCCGGAGCAGCTCGGAGGGCTCAGGCGGCGGCTCCGCGGAGGGGGCTGCGGGGCTCCGGGAACAGCTCGGCGGCGGCGGCTCGGGCGGAGGAAGAAGCTCCGCGGAGGGGGCTGCGCGGCTCCGGGAACAGCTCGGAGGGGCTCGGGCGGCGGCTCCGCGGAGGGGGCTGCGGGGCGGGAGCGCGAGTCCAACAGCGCAGGCCCCGGAGCACAGGGCGCCGGGACACAGCCCAGGATCCGGCCTCCCCCCGCGACAGGCAGAGGCCGGGAGGGCCCAGGACAGCGAGGACGCTCCTGCCTGGAACTGAGCAGATCAGCGGCCCCACCCGGGAGCCCCCAGGCCCTGCAGAAGGAGAGCCCCGGAGCTACTGCGGGGGCTGACTCCAGGGTCCCAGAGCTGCCCCCGCCACTGTGGCTTCCTCCCGGGGCCTCACGGGGTGAACAACCCCCACCGAGCCCTGCACCAGGCAGGGGCAGAGCAGCTCCCCCAAGTGCTAACACCTGAGAATCAGCACAGCAGGCCCCTCCCCCAGAAGACCAGTGAGACGGACCAGTTCCAAGGGAAGTCAAGGGACTTAAAGTATACAGAATCGGAAGATACTCCCCCGTGGTTTTTTTTTTTTTTTGTGCTTTTTTTTTTCTTTCTTTCTTCTTGATTTCTGATTGCTTCCCCCACCCCACCCCCACCCCTTTTTTTCTCTTTTCTCCTTTCTTTCTCTTTCTCTTTTTCTTCTCTTCCCCCCCTTTTTTTCTTATTTCTCTTTTTTCTTTTTATCTTTTCTTTCCTTCTCTCTCTTTTTCTCCTTTTCCCAATACAACTTGTTTTTGGACACTCTGCACTGAGCAAAATGACTAGAAGGAAAACCTCACCTCAAGAAAAAGAATCAGAAACAGTCCTCTCTCCCACAGGGTTACAAAATCTGGATTACAATTCAATGTCAGAAAGCCAGTTCAGAAGCACTATTATACAGCTACTGGTGGCTCTAGAAAAAACCATAAAGGACTCAAGAGACTTCATGACTGCAGAATTTAGATCCAATCAGGCAGAAATTAAAAATCAATTAAATGAGATGCAATCCAAGCTAGAAGTCCTAACGACGAGGCTTGACGAGGTGGAAGAACGAGTGAGTGACATAGAAGACAAGTTGGTGGCAAAGAGGGAAACTGAGGAAAAAAGAGACAAGCAATTAAAAGACCATGAGGATAGATTAAGGGAAATAAATGACAGCCTGAGGAAGAAAAACCTACGTTTAATTCAGGTTCCCAAGGGCGCCGAAAGGGACAGAGGGCCAGAATACGTATTTGAACAAATCCTAGCTGAAAACTTTCCGAATCTGGGAAGGGAAATAGGCATTCAGATCCAGGAAATAGAGAGACCCCCCCTAAAATCAACAAAAACCGTTCGACACCTCCACATTTAATAGTGAAGCTTGCAAATTCCAAAGATAAGGAGAAGATCCTTAAAGCAGCAAGAGAAAAAAAGTCCCTGACTTTTATGGGGAGGAATATTAGGGTAACAGCAGACCTCTCCACAGAGACCTGGCAGGCCAGAAAGGGCTGGCAGGGTATATTCAGGGTCCTAAATGAAAAAAACATGCAACCAAGAATAGTTTATCCAGCAAGGCTTTCATTCAAAATGGAAGGAGAGATAAAGAGCTTCCAAGACAGGCAGGAACTGAAAGAATATGTGACCTCCAAACCAGCTCTGCAAGAAATTTTAAGGGGGACTCTTAAAATTCCCCTTTAAGAAGAAGTTCAGTGGAACAATCCACAAAAACAAGGACTGGGGATCCCTGGGTGGCGCAGCGGTTTCGCGCCTGCCTTTGGCCCAGGGCGCGATCCTGGAGACCCGGGATCGAATCCCACGTCGGTCTCCCGGTGCATGGAGCCTGCTTCTCCCTCTGCCTGTATCTCTGCCTCTCTCTCTCTCTCTGTGACTATCATAAATAAATAAAAATAAAAAAAAAAAAACAAGGACTGAATAGATATGATGGCACTAAACTCATATCTATCAATAGTAACTCTGAACCTGAACGGGCTTAATGACCCCATCAAAAGGCGCAGGGTTTCAGAGTGGATAAAAAAGCAGGACCCATCTATTTGCTGTCTACAAGAGACTCATTTTAGACAGAAGGACACCTACAACCTGAAAATAAAAGGTTGGAGAACCATTTACCATTCAAATGGTCCTCAAAAGAAAGCAGGGGTTGCCATCCTTTTATCAGATAAATTAAAATTTCCCCCGAAGACTATAGTGAGAGATGAAGAGGGACACTATCTCATACTCAAAGGATCTATCCAACAAGAGGACTTAACAATCCTCAATATATATGCCCCGAATGTTTGAGCTGCCAAATATTTAAACCAATTAATAACCAAACTGAAGAAATACTTTGATAATAATACACTTATACTTGGTGACTTCAATCTAGCTCTCTCTATACTAGATAGGTCTTCCAAGCACAACATATCCAAAGAAACGAGAGCTTTAAATGATACACTGGACCAGATGGATTTCACAGATATCTACAGAACTTTACATCCAAACTCAACTGAATACACATTCTTCTCAAGTGCACATGGAACTTTCTCCAGAATAGACCACATACTGGGTCACAAATCGGGTCTGAACCGATACCAAAAGATCGGGATAGTTCCCTGTATATTCTCCGACCATAATGCCTTGAAATTAGAACTCAATCACAACAAGAAGTATGGAAGGACCACAAACACGTGGAGGTTAAGGACCATCCTGCTAAAAGATGAAAAGGTCAACCAGGAAATTAAGGAAGAATTAAAAAGATTCATGGAAACTAATGAGAATGAAGATACAACCGTTCAAAATCTTTGGGATGCAGCAAAAGCAGTCCTGAGGGGGAAATACATCGCAATACAAGCATCCATTCAAAAACTGGAAAGAACTCAAATTCAAAAGCTCACCTTACACATAAAGGAATTAGAGAAAAAGCAACAAATAGACCCCACCCCCAGCAGAAGAAGACAGTTAATTAAAATTCGAGCAGAATTCAATGATATCGAGACCAAAAGAACTGTGGAACAGATCAACAGAACCAGGAGTTGGTTCTTTGAAAGAATTAATAAGATAGATAAACCATTAGCCAACCTTATTAAAAAGAAGAGAGAGAAGACTCAAATTAATAAAATCATGAATGAGAAAGGAGAGATCACTACCAACACCAAGGAAATACAAACGATTTTAAAAACATATTATGAACAGCTGTACGCCAATAAATTAGGAAATCTAGAAGAAATGGACGCATTCCTGGAAAGCCACAAACTACCAAAACTGGCGCAGGAAGAAATAGAAAACTTGAACAGGCCAATAACCAGGGAGGAAATTGAAGCAGTCATCAAAAACCTCCCAAGACACAAGAGTCCAGGGCCAGATGGCTTCCCAGGGGAATTCTATCAAACGTTTAAAGAAGAAATCATACCTATTCTACTAAAGCTGTTTGGAAAGATAGAAAGAGATGGAGTACTTCCAAATTTGTTCTATGAGGCCAGCATCACCTTAATTCCGAAACCAGACAAAGATCCCACCAAAAAGGAGAATTACAGACCAATATCCCTGATGAACATGGATGCAAAAATTCTCAACAAGATACTAGCTAATAGGATGCAACAACACATTAAGAAAATTATTCACCATGACCAAGTAGGATTTATCCCTGGGACACAAGGCTGGTTCAACACTTGTAAAACCATCAATGTGATTCATCATATCAGCAAGAGAAAAACCAAGAACCATATGATCCTCTCATTAGATGCAGAGAAAGCATTTGACAAAATACAGCATCCATTCCTGATCAAAACCCTTCAGAGTGTTGGGATAGAGGGAACTTTCCTTGACATCTTAAAAGCCATTTACGAAAAGCCCACAGCAAATATCATTCTCAATGGGGAAGCACTGGGAACCTTTCCCCTAAGATCAGGAACAAGACAGGGATGTCCACTCTCACCACTGCTGTTCAACATAGTTCTGGAAGTCCTCGCCTCAGCAATCAGACAACAAAAAGACATTAAAGGCATTCAAATTGGCAAAGACGAAGTCAAACTCTCCCTCTTCGCCGATGACATGATACTCTATGTAGAAAACCAAAAAGCCTCCACCCCAAGATTGCTAGAACTCATACAGCAATTTGGCAGCGTGGCAGGATACAAAATCAATGCCCAGAAATCAATGGCATTTCTATACACTAACAATGAGACTGATGAAAGAGAAATTAAGGAGTCAATCCCATTTACAATTGCACCCAAAAGCATAAGATACCTAGGAATAAACCTAACCAAAGAGGTAAAAGATCTATACCCTAAAAACTATAGAACACTTCTGAAAGAAATTGAGGAAGACACAAAGAGTTGGAAAAATATTCCATGCTCATGGATTAGCAGAATTAATATTGTAAAAATGTCAATGTTACCCAGGGCAATTTACACGTTTAATGCAATCCCCATCAAAATACCATGGACTTTCTTCAGAGAGCTAGAACAAATTATTTTAAGATTTGTGTGGAATCAGAAAAGACCCCGAATAGCCAGGGGAATTTTAAAAAAGAAAACCATATCTGGGGGCATCACAATGCCAGATTTCAGGTTGTACTACAAAGCTGTGGTCATCAAGACAGTGTGGTACTGGCACAAAAACAGACACATAGATCAATGGAACAGAATAGAGAACCCAGAAGTGGACCCTGAAATGTATGGTCAACTAATATTTGATAAAGGAGGAAAGACTATCCATTGGAAGAAAGACAGTCTCTTCAATAAATGGTGCTGGGAAAATTGGACATCCACATGCAGAAGAATGAAACTGGACCACTCTCTTTCACCATACACAAAGATAAACTCAAAATGGATGAGAGATCTAAATGTGAGACAAGAGTCCATCCAAATCATAGAAGAGAACACAGGCAACACCCTTTTTGAGTTCGGCCACAGTAACTTCTTGCAAGATCCATCCACAAAGGCAAAAGAAACAAAAGCAAAAATGAACTATTGGGACTTCATCAAGATAAGAAGCTTTTGCACAGCAAAGGATACAGTCAACAAAACTAAAAGACAACCTACAGAATGGGAGAAGATATTTGCAAATGACATATCAGATAAAGGGCTAGTTTCCAAAATCTATAAAGAACTTATTAAACTCAACACCAAAGAAACAAACAATCCAATCATGAAATGGGCAAACGACATGAAGAGAAATCTCACAGAGGAAGACATGGACATGGCCAACATGCACATGAGAAAATGCTCTGCATCACTTGCCATCAGGGAAATACAAATCAAAACCACAATGAGATACCACCTCACACCAGTGAGAATGGGGAAAATTAACAAGGCAGGAAACAACAAATGTTGGAGAGGATGCAGAGAAAAGGGAACCCTCTTACACTGTTGGTGGGAATGTGAACTGGTGCAGCCACTCTGGAAAACTGTGTGGAGGTTCCTCAAAGATTTAAAAATAGACCTGCCCTACAACCCAGCAATTGCACTTTTGGGGATTTACCCCAAAGATTCAGATGCAATGAAACGTCGGGACACCTGCACCCCGATGTTTCTATCAGCAATGGCCGCAATAGCCAAACTGTGGAAGGAGCCTCGGTGTCCGTCGAAAGATGAATGGATAAAGAGGATGTGGTTTATGTATACAATGGAATATTACTCAGCAATTAGAAACGACAAATACCCACCATTTGCTTCAACGTGGATGGAACTGGAGGGTATTATGCTGAGTGAAATAAGTCAATCGGAGAAGGACAAACAGTGTATGTTCTCATTCATTTGGGGAATATAAATAATAGTGAAAGGGAATATAAAGGAAGGGAAAAGAAATGTTGGGAAATATCAGGAAGGGAGACAGAACATAAAGACTCCTAACTCGGGGAAACGAACTAAGGGTGGTGGAAGGGGAGGAGGGCGGGTGTTGGAGGGGAATAGGTGACGGGCACTGAGGTGGACACTTGACGGGATGAGCACTGGGTGTTTTTTCTGTATGTTGGTAAATTGAACACCAATAAAAATTAATTAAAAAAAATAATAAATGAAAAAATATGTAAAAAAAAATCAATAACTTTTCTATATGCCATCAATAATCTCTTAAATGTAATAAAATAATAATCTCTTAGGAAATGTAATAAAAAGCAGATCTTAGTAATAAACATGGAAAGTATTTTAAAAGATCTGTAAATAACCTTTAACAAGAAATGTGCAGGACTTATATGAAGAAAACTGTAGGATATCACTGGAGGCCATAAAAAAGAATTTAATGAGTGGAAATACTTTTTCCTAGAAGGAAAACAATATAATATTTTATTTTCTCTAAAATTATAAATATAAATACAATTGCAATAAAAATTGCAACTGAACCACTCTAAAGTTTCTTGGTAAAAATGAGTGTAAAAATGGCTGAGATGTTTTTTAAAAAGAAAAATGATGTAGGGCTTGCATTAATAGATAATAAAATGTTATGGTGATGATAATCAAACCATATATAGGTAAAATTCAGTATGGCAAAAGACCATTTTCTAATAATAATACACTATTCAATATATGCATGGCATTGGGACTACTGGTTGTATATAAGAAAAATATAAAATTGAATTAGAATGCAAAAATAGCTTCATACTAGTTTCTGATATAGACATGATTCATTGTATTAAAAGAATAAGAGTTGTGTCAATGAGAATGAAGTTTTTATCTTTGATGGAGCAACTCTGGTAACCATTTCCGATATAATGAACTTGTAGAAGATGGATCGTCTCAGTGTGTTGCTTTTAACAGAAATAACAAAAAGACTCAGACTTCTAACAGGGCATAGGCTTGGCAAGCAAGCATGGCTCAAATAGGAGCCTCTCTACTCTCCTATTCCCCAGGACTTTGGGCCAGGAAACATCATGTAGTGCAGGGCACTTACTGTGGATGTAAGCCCTGAGAGGAGTGTTGTATTCACACAAACATTCTGGAAGTCAACCTGACATATTGCATGTATGTATCTATTTTTTTCCAGCTATAGAATGTATCCCAGGGAGATGATAGGAGAAGTACAATATCGACAATTTTTAAATAAACAAATTCTTTATGAATAAGGTGTTTAAGGAATTATATACGTTTGTAAAATAAAATTCTTTTTTTTAAGATTTTTATTTCTTTATTCATGAGAGACACAGAGAGAGAGAGGCAGAGAGAGAAGCAGGCTTCATGAAGGGAGCCTGATGTGGGACTTGATCCCGGAACTCCAGGATCACACCCTGAGCCAAAGGCAGACACTCAACTGCTGAGCCACCCAGGCATCCCTGTAAAATAAAAATCTTTAAAAAATTTTTAACCAATGTCATACGTTAAAAAGTGCATATTATTAGAGTTATAATTTCTATCTCTTCCACTACTAGCTGTATTAAGCATTTCTCTCTCAATATTAATTGGCAGTTTATATTTCTCTGATTTAACTGTGTCCTTCGAATGTCTTCCTTTTTCTTTTTTTCTTTCATTTCTTTTTTTCGTTCTTTTTCTTTCAGTTTTACTATTCATTATATACATATAAAACTTCTTTTATATTGGGAAAATTTTATAATCAGAAAAGCACATTCTTGAAAAAAAAGAATCCCACAGAAGCTACTTGAAGAAATGTCAAGAGATTGGTTTCTTATTTGTGGAAATTTTCTTTATAATTAAAGAATGGAAGTGAAGGATATAAATATTAGCTAGGAACAAGTTTGCAATATGCCTTGAATCCCAAGTAGAACAAATTGAACTTTGTGCTAGAGACAGTAGACAATCATTAGAAATTTTGAGTTGAAATATGGTATGTGAGAAATGAAGTGTTTTAAGTATCATTTACTTCATAAAGGAAAATAGTATGGAGCTAGCTCTCAATTTTGTCTCCTGTCTCCTCTCACTATGTGGTGATGAGCTATTTTCTCTTAAAGTTCTCTACATTTGTATTTTCCTGGTGTGAAAAAAGATGAGGTATAATGAAGAATATTAGAAATTTTGCTGCAAGGTGAGGATATTAAAATAAGAAACACTTTTCAAAAACAAGTGATGAGGTGAGGTGCTGGAATAATTTAAAATGAAATGGGTCAAACCCTATTAATAATTTGAAGAGTAATTGGGATGAGCAGCTGAAATTAGGTGGCTTTTGGTTTTTTTTTCTCTCTAATTTCGGTGATTAACTTATTACAAAAGAATTATGTCTTTTTTATGAAAATGGTATAAATTTGAAAGAGCCACAAATAACCTTTAGTTTTGGATCTTAAGTTTTAATTTATTTTTAAAGATTTATTGATTTATTCATGAGAGACACAGACTGAGAGAGAGAGAGGCAGACACATAAGCAGAGGGAGAACCAGTCTCCCCATCAGGGAGCCTGATGTGGGACTTGATCCTGGAATCATGACCTGAGCCGAAGGCAGGCGCCCTGGAATCATGACCTGAGCCGAAGGCAGGCGCCAACTGCTGAGCCACCCAGGCATCCCTTAATTTTTAAATTTTTGATTCAAGAATAGAGGATGGAAAGAAGCTTTTATAACCTATGGTCCCACTTTACTTTTTCTGTTTGCACCCTAAAGTTGGAGCTATTGGACATTTCAGTGTTCCAACAGCACTTCGTTAACCAACTCATCTAGGAGAGAGAATTCTCTGAAGTACTCCTATGCCTGATCTCCTTGCCGAGACCCTGATTGCCTATGTGTATTCCAGACATTCCAACCCCTTCTGGGAAGCTGCCTGTAAATCATCAGAGACATACTATATTAAGGGAGTTATGGTACTGACCAGAGAAAGGGAAATAGGTTGAACAATGACAAAAGAACTAAATCCAAGTTTTTCTCCAGGGAAAACTTGGAAAGAGTGGTATATTTTTTCCTTGCTCCCAAAGTAAAAGAGAATTTCAGAATTTGGAAGAAGGAATGATTCAGGACAGGAATATTTGGAGCCTAAAACCAAGAACACTAAAGGAACTATGATCTTAGCTTTGGGAAAAGGTTTTCTTTTGGGTTTTGGATGTTTGGAGGCTCCCATGGCTTTGGGGTTGGGTATAGAGGAGCTTTGTTTAAGGGACAACTTGGTCACCAGTGCAAAAAGTGTGGGGAGCCCTTTGCTTCAGACTTGGCTCTGGTGAGAAGGGTAAGGGGCCTTTAAAGTTTCATTTTACCTTCTCTGGTCCAGTAATGAGTGCAGATCCTGATCCCGGAGAAATCAAGTGACTGCCTGTGTTTCTGGGACTTGAGGACAACAGATGTTGAGAGGAGGGTAAGGCACTCCAACACCCTCTTTTATTTATTTATTTATTTCTGGAATCAAATGTTGATGATAGACATGCTTGCTTAAGGAGGTAAGACACTTACTAGCAACAAATTATTCAGATGATATCAAGCACAAATTTTAAATGTTCACTATTATTAGATATTGTAAAGGACCTAAAGTCTCCATGAATTATTTTTCTTGAATGACATATTTTTCCTAAATTGAAAAGATAATGGAGTGCTGAATGAATTCCCAGATGTATCAAAGTAAAAACTAAACTGCTATATCAAAATAACTTGACTCCAATAGAAAGTATATTAGAAAACACATTTATTGAGCTTTGACTATATTACTGCATTTTGCTGGACCCTTTGACATACATCATCCATTTACTCCAGACAATAATTCTGTCAGTGAAAGACTAATATTGCTATTTTACAGGTAAGGAACAGGAAGCTAGTGGAGGTCAAGTGTCATCTAGAATGCACTGGATATGGTATTCTAATGCAATTCTTCTGAAAACTATGCAGTAGTCTTTCCTTGTACCAGGAATATATGGGAGAACTATCAGCATTTACAAAGTGATTCACTGAATTTTCATCTCAAACTTGAATTTTAGTAGGGCAAAAGAACCAAAATATCCTCTAATGTTAGTTCATAGCTGGGTGAACACTCTATTTTTACTTATTTTTTATTTTATAACATTTTGTCTAAATATTTTGATTTTTATATTTAAAAATAAGCATTTACAATTATGATTATTAATGGAATGTCTATAATGCTATGTCACAGCTGAGGTTTGATAAAGAATGTTGATTTGTCTATTTTGGGGCAATTGCATATTTGTGTATGAACTACATTTTTACTTGATGACCATCTAACTATAACTTTCAGTATAGCCAATGATCTCATTTTTTTATAACAAACCTCAAAGGCAGATTTAATTATTACTATTTCACAAGAGAAAGAATGAGGCAGAAAACAGTTAAATGACTACTTGGACTCATGTGTCTAGTGACATAGTTCAATCTAAAAGATGATTCTAAAATAAATCAGATATTACTCCCTCAGATGTCTCCAAGATGCTTCTAAATTCTGAGGCTACATTTTCCTTTAATTATTAAACTGAATGGCTTGAACTCCTCTCTCATGCAGAAGGAGGCTATGTTCTTCTCAAACATGACAAGTATTCTTTGGACATTTATGTGTCCATGGTTGCGTTTTGCTTTCAAATCCTGGGAACTCCAAATTTTTGTTATCCCAATTGCCAATTTCCTTCTAAAACAAGCCCTATTGAATATGAGGCATCACTGTTTAAATGTTCTCCACCCATGCCCATCACAGAATATGTCCATAAGCATCTTTCTCCTCAGAGTTACGTAACTGCCCCAGGCTTCTCTGTCCTGAAGACCTTCTCTTCCATCTAGATTTTCCTGTTTTATTTTTCTGTTCTAAAACTTGTCTCCCAAACATACAAATGAATATTTAATCATTTCTTTTATTTGGTATGTAAATAAGGTCTTTGATGAAGGGTATCTTGGTTAATCTATGCATACAGGTCTTCCCTTTATTGTAGATGCCTTTTATTAGTTTATTTTTGTCGTCTGATTGCTGTGACTATGACTTCCAGTACTATGTTGAATAAAAGTGGTGAGAATGGACATCCTTGTCTTGTTCTTAACCTTATGAAAGAAGCTCTCAGATTTTCCCCATTGAGGATGATGTTTGCTGTGGGGTTTTCATATATGGCTTTTATTATATTGAGGTAGGTTCCCTCTAAACCTACTTTTTGAGGGCTTTTATCATAAATGGATGTTGTCCTTTGTCAAATGCTTTTTCTGCATCTGTTGAGATGATCATATGGTTTTTATCCTTTCTCTTATTGATGTGATATATCACATTGAGTGACGTGAATACCACTCTTGCATCTCAGGAATAAATCCCACTTGATTGTGGTGAATGACTTTTTAAAATTTATTGTTGGATCTGATTTGCTAATATTTTTTGAGAATTTTTGCATCAATGTTTTTCAGAGTTCTTGCCTGTAGTATACTTTTTTTTTTTTTTTTTTGGTATCAGGGTAATGCTGTCCTCATAAAATGAATTTGGAAGCTGTCCTTCCTCTTCTATTTTTTAGAATAGTTTGAGAAGAATAGGTATTAGCTCTTCTTTAAATGTTTGGTAGAATTCACCTGAAAGCTATCTGGTCCTGGACTTTTTTGGGGGGAGTTTTTTGATTACTAATTCAGTTTTACTCCTGGTAATTGGTTTGTTCAAATTTTCTAATTCTTTCTGATTCAGTTTTGAGAGGTTATATGTTTCTAGAAATTTATTCATTTCTTTTAAGTTTTCTGATTTGCTGGCATTTAGTTTTTCATAATATTCTCTTATAATTATTTGTATTTCTGCCATATTGGTTGTTACTTCTTTTATATCTGGTTTTATTTATTTGAATCCTCCTTTTTTTATATAAGTATGGCTGAAGGTTTATCAATTTTTTTTATCTTTGCAAAGAACCAGCTCCTGATTTCATTGATCTGTTCTATTGTTTTTCATTTTGTTTTGTTTTTTGTTTTAGTTTCTATTTCATTTATCTTTGCTCTAATCTCTATTATTTCCTTCCTTCTACTGGTTTTGAATCAGGTATTACTTTTTTTAACCAAATATAGTAAGCTCTTTTTTTCTAAACATACAATAAGTTCTCCCCTTACAAGGAATTCTACCTATAGAATAGGAATAGATTTGAATTCAGCTAAGTTTTTAAAGTATAGATTTTTTCTTTTGGTTATATTGATTTGGGGAGCCAGAGACTCTCTCATGTTCTTTTGTCTTGATTATACTATTTGTGGCTTACATCTTTAGTTTCTTATCCAATGTTTATTCTACTTTTCCTCCTTTATATCAAAACTATGATTTTTTTGGAAGATGGGGGACAGTGATATGCTCTGTTGAAATACTGATCTCCTTGTTTCTCTTTTAGCTAGGAGCAGGCTTGTGGAATATTCTGAGAGTAGTGCTTTCAGATCCAGGCATAAGGGCATTTGCCCAGGGTTCTATACTTCAGAGAACTCCACATACCACAAACACAAAAGGAAGTTATTAAGGAGCATACATATCTCTGTTATTCAAGATCTGTCATTTAGCATGGATATACCCTAAACAACTGCTCTCATGAGTGACACTCTTCAGGCCCAAGAAATGGGGAATATTTAACATCTTTTATCCTCTGTATACAAAACAAAAGCCAAGTATACCCAAATACTAGGATGTATTGTGTATAATACTGTTGCTGACTTTAGAAATGAACTTTTCTTTGAAGTCAGGAGGATTTGAGTAGCAGGAAGGCTTATGTAAGTAAAAAGAAATACTAATTTGTTAAATCCTTTCTTTCATATGGCATGAATGAACAAGATTTTTCCATAATAAAGTTTAGCTTTATAATGGTACTGAGTTTCCACTTTCTTGCTCCTTTTTGGGCTCCTTTTTGTGATTCCAGAAGCAATTATTAATTAGTATTTACATTTTATAATATTAAACAATTCATATTATACTTAAATTGAAATATCTGTAGACCTAGCCATAATGTACGGAGCTTGATAACAGTTTTTGACATTGGCAACAGACACAAATTATGAATAGTTTTATTTTTGTAAAGATGTTTAATGTAATTTAATGAAATTTCAAAATAATTACAACTTTTTAGTGCAATCTAAGTAACTTAATATAAATAACTAAATAAATTAAAAACTAAATAATGCTTTTTAGCTTAACCTAAAACTTAATCTAAATAATGAAATAATCTTCCTCTGTGTACCTGGTATTTATAACCACTTATATAGTTAGTTTAGTATTTACAGTTTCCTGCTAAATTCATAAGGGTGGAAGTTGTTATAGACTGAATATTTGTGTCCCCCCCACCCCCAAATTCTTAAATTAAAGCCCTAATCTCTAATATTATGATATCCAGAGGTGGAGCCTTTAGGAGATAATTAAGTTTTGATAAAGTCTTGAAGGTGACACGCCTATGATAAGATCAGTGTACTTAGGAAAAGAGGAAGAGAGCTCAGAGCTATCTTTCCACCATGCCATGTGAGAACACAGAATGTAGCCATCGGCAAGCTAAGAAGAGAGTTTTCTCCAAGAACTTAAACTGTTGGCACTTTGAACTTGGACTCCAGCCTCCAGAGCTGTGGGAAATAAATGTCTTATGTTTTAGCCATCCAGTCGTAGGTATTTTGTTTATAGCAGCCCAAGATAATTAAGATAAAAGTACTTTGAGAATAAGGACTATGTGTTATTTCAATTTTATCGACACTGCAGGAGAAATCTATAAAATCTATTTACCCATGTTCTCTTCTACAAGTACAGTTTCAGAGGAATCAGTGCTGCTGTTCCTATTGGCAGCCAATTTCTCCATTCTTGATCTGGATCCCATTCCCCATGTATTATCTCATGACGTACACCTGGAATTATCCCTTCTCACATTTTTATTATTTATTTATTTTTAAGATTTTATTTATTTATTCATGACACAGAGACAGAAGCAGACACATAGGCAGAGCCTGGTGTGAGACTCAATCCAGGACCCCAGGATCACACCCTGAGCTAAGGCAGATGCTCAACCACTGAGCCACCCAGGCATCCCTCCCTTCTCACATTTTTATTGTTAATAGCATCTTTTCTTGAAACTCCAGGAAACTTTGAAATATTTTATTGTATCTTCTATGATGATAAAAATAGAAATATAACCTAAGCAAATCATTATACTATATTCCTTTACTGCTATCACCTGTGCCTATACTTGCTTTCACAGCTGCATTTTTTGAGTCACCTAAGATCCCTAGCTCTGTTTCCACCATAATTTCTCTTCGGCCACCATCTCTACCACTTCATTGGAACTACTTTTGTCAATAACTTCTGTGTTTCCAAATCCAAGAACATCTTACGTCGATACCTCCCAAATTTAAATCTTTGACCAGTGTCATACTTACATTGTCTATTACCTACTAGTCACTATCCTAGGTGCTAGATTTTCAAATTAGATTAAAAAACAGTCTAAACTCTCATTGCTCCTCATGAATGTGGTTGTATGAGAGATTCTAGTACAAACTAAGGCATTAAACCACGGTTCTGAAGACATATAACCAACTTACTCATAGTGATACTCTGAGGAAGAGCATAAAAACTACTCAATCTGTGGCAGGCAACTGCTTTCTATAAGAGGTCTGATGCATTTATATAATTAAATTAGGTAGGCTATTTTACTGCCTCTGTTTTTTGGTAGTTGCTTTATGTCCCACTATTTTTACATGAATAAACTTGAATGTTTTTCTGTATTCCATAGTTATAACTACAACAATGTGGTAGAAAAGAAATTCAATAGTTTATCATGAATGAAATGTCATGATACTACTTCCCCCTACTAAATTGTAAGACCCTAAAATTATAGAAACATTTTCTTAGTGTTAGAAATGTGTTACAAATAATAGATAAGTGCTTCCTATATGTTCACTCTTTAAGCCCATGAGAATATGATATCCAGATTCCAATTTATCATTGTTTCTCTTGCCACTCATGTTTTTACTGTTCTCTTTACACAGATAGATTTCGTAGCACAATAGCATAAATTATTCCTTGCATACATTCTTAATAATGCTTTTCTTTTATTTAATTCACCTGGAAAACCCTCAAACTGGTTAAATCCAAATAATTCACAAACTTTGAACCTGGACTATGAGGCTGAATGTGGCTAAAGAAAAAATACATGCATCATCTATCTTAATCTTGTAAATAGTAATATCAGGCAGCTTCACGGTATATCCTGGCAAGTTTAGTATATTTCCTTTTTTTTTTTTCAAAGATTTTATTTATTTATTCATGAGAGACACAGAGAGGCAGAGGGAGAAGCAGATTCCGTGCAGGGAGCCCAAAGTGGAACTCGACCCCAGGACTCCAGGATCAGGCCCTGGCTCAGGTGCTAAACCACTGAGCCACCCAGGGATCCCCTATTTCCCAAGTTCAATTGCTATCCCACTCTGTTAGACAATTATTTCATCCCTTTTGTCTTCTCAATGCTCTAATACTTCTTGTATAAGTTGTGTTATCATTTCATATTACTTCCAATTTTTCTCAGAACATAGTCAATCAGAATAGAAATTTCTTTAGATCCTATACTTACCCCTTTATACTTAACCACCTATCTGCACCTGTGCCTATGTTCTCTGCCTCCTCTCCTGTAATCATAGGTAAGTTGTCAATGATTCAAAATCAGTAGTCTCACTTCTGGATCTATTGCCTCATCAAGATTTTCCTTTTTTACTTGATCATTACCATCAGCATAGAAATAGAATGTTTTACTAATGATAACCTATTACATAGGAGAGTGCCTGGTACATGGTAGGCATCCTGTGAGTGTTTGTTGAATAAACAAATGCATCAATTTTTAATTTAGTGAAATAATAGAAAAAAATTCTTGGGGAGGTAAAGATGGTAGAAAAATAAATTGTTAGATCTCTGACAGTATAACGAATTTAGCTTTGATGAAAGGAATTTCATCCAGTTATGATCTTTTCTCTCTGAATTAAGACTTCTGATATACTTCGTGTCCTTTTTCCTTATGGTGGTCTGATTGCAAGTCAAGAATCATACCTTTGAGGTTATAAATTAAATTATAAAATACAGATATGAGTCTTACATATTTTAAATCAGTTCCCTATGTAAATAGAGGAAATTCTAGCTTTGGTTATTGATCTTAAGTGTGAGGTTATCTTACAAAGTTTCAAAAAATGACTATAATTGCAGGAGATTAAGAGTCTAAAGCCAAGATTTGAACACAAGTACTGTAGTGTAGTCCTAAACTCAATGTATTAACTAGAAACATATAACCATACTAATTTTGGCATGAAATAAATTATCCCTTAGTTATAAAATTAAGTGTAATTAAATTTTGCACCAATTAAGGTTAGATTATTTTGAAAATAAGCATCTGAAAGCATTAACATTATTGTTTTTTGTTTTATTACTCTCCTTACAAGTGGCTTTGGATGCATATACAAGCTAAGGAGCAGACTATTGCCTGGCAGCACTTAGGAAATGATTGCATTTACCTTCCCAAAGGATCAGAGTAGCTCAATATGTTACAAATTTCATCCTCTCAGGAAAATGTTTCTTACTTTCAGGTTATAATCGACTCATTCTCTAATGATAGTTTACTCTATAAAATAAGCTAATCCTCCCAAATCCTCATCTCCACTGGTGATGAGGATGAATTTAAATATTAATTTAAAAACGGCATTCTATTTGTAACTTTATTATTATAACTTTATTTACTTATTTTGCCACGGGTTTATTTGCTTTTTTTTTTTTTTTAAGATTTTATTTATTTATTCATGAGAGACACACAGAGAGAGGCAGAGACCCCGGCAGAGGGAGAAGCAGGCTCCATGCAGGGAGCCTGATGTGGGACTCAATCCCAAAACTCTGGGATCACACCCTGAGAGGAAGGCAGATGCTCAACCGTTGAGCCACCCAGGCGTCCCGGTTTATTTGCTTTTTAAGAGAAAAAGAAAATTCTTTTGCTCAAGCAGTTGATGAAAGTAAGAAGTTCATTATATGGCCTATGTTGGTTGATAAATTGATAGCTCTGGAACAGCCTCAGATAATCTGTCACATTGTCACCACAGACAAGTTCTGTTTAACAAGCCCCTCTAGCACAGGTTAAACTATTCGATTATTCCTAACGTGTTTGACCTCTTTCCTTGTACCCTGCAGGGGAAAATGTTAACATTTAACCAACAGTGAAGAATCCTTGCTGAGGGTGAAATATTCTTTTTTTCTCAGCTAGTTGTTTGTTCAGCTGACTCATGGTTGAAATATTCTAGTTTAAATTTATTAGCTGTGAAGAGGGAATAATTATTTTCCTTGATTCCATGCTTTTCTGTGCTTCATAAATTCCTGGCAAAGGCTATTAAATATATTTTCATATTTTCTCTAAAGATTGTAAAAGATCTTCCATGTTGTCTGATCTGTGAAATATCTTCAATTGCCATTACTTCAGTGGTTTATTTTATTGTTTTTTCAATATGTGAAATACAGTATAAGTTCACAGGAGAATATGAAAATATATATTACACTTAAGGAAAAGTAATAAATACCCACATACTCACCACCCAGGCCAAGAAATAGACATCATAATATATCTATATCTATATATATATGTAAAATATGTATATGTATATATATACTCTACTTTTAACCCTTACCCATGTATAATTTTATGTGTTCCTAAAACAAAGTATGGCTGGATTTATGTTTTTAAATCTTAATGAAAAAAAATTTTTTTTCTTTAACTTTCAGGACATTTACCTTTTTAAAAAACTGTTTAAAAATTTTCGATTTTTAATAGTGTTTTTTTAGAAAAAAATTGAGGGGGAAGATACAGAAATTTCCCACATATATCCTGCTCCCACAAATGCATGGCCTGCCCCATTATCAACATCCCCACTAGAGTGGTACACTTTTTACAACTGATAAACCTATATCGACACATCATTATCACTCAAAGTCCATAGTTTACACTACAGTTCATTCTTGGTTGTTTATTCTTTGGGTTTGGACATATAATGATGTGTATTTATTGTATCATACAGAGTATTTTCACTGTCCTAAAAATCCTCTATTAGATGTATTTTTCTATAGTCTGTGGTTTGTCTTCTCATTCTCTTGACATTCTCTTTCATAGAGCAGAAACTTTTAATTTTAATGAAGTCTAGATTATAAATTATTGCTTTCATGGATCATGCTTTGCTTGTGGCATCTAGAAATTCTTGCCATGCCTAAAGTCATCAAGATTTGTTCCCATATTATCATCTAGTGGTTTTATAGTTTTGGATTTCACATTTAGGTCTGTGATTCACTTTATTTTTTGTGAAGGGTGTAAAGTCTGCATCTAGATTCATCTCTCTCTCTCTTTTTTTTTTTTTGTATGTGGATGTACAATTATTCCAGAATCATTTGTTGAAAGACAGTTTTTGCTCTATTATCTTTGCTTCTTTGTCAAAGAGAACTTGAACTTATTTATGTGGGTCTTTTGCTAGGAACTCCATTCTGTTCTATTGATGATTCTTCTTCTTCTTCTTCTTCTTCTTCTTCTTCTTCTTCTTCTTCTTCTTCTTCTTTTTCTTCTTTTAATAATAATTGTCTTGAGTAGTACAGCTTTATAGTAAATCTTGAAGTCTGATAGTGTCAATTCTCTACTTTTCTTCTCTACTTTTCTTCTCCTTCAATGTTATGTTGGCTATTCTGGGTCTTTTGACTCCTCATTTAAATTTAAGAATCAGTTTGTCAATATCCACAAGAAAATTGCCAGAATTTTTATTGGAATTATATTGCAACCTTACACCAAGTTGAAAATAATGTATATCTTGACAACACTGGATATTCTTATCCATGATATGGAATAGCTTTCCATCTATTTAGTTCTTTGACTTCATTAACCAGAATTTTGAATTTTTTCTCAATTATATATAATTAGATTTATAACTAAATATTGTAACTAAATATTAACTAAATAATAATAACTAATACTATTAGTTATATTATAATATAACTAATATTACAAAACTAATATTAAATAGTATTGTTTTTAACTTCTTGTTCCCTTTACTATTTGCTTTGCTACAAGAAACGGATTGAATTTTATATATTAACCTTGTATCCTGAAAACTTTGTATAATAGCTTTCTCCAGGAGTTTTTTGGTCAATTATTTTGGATTTTATACATTAATGATGATGTCATCTGCAAATAAAGACTGTTAGTTCTTGCTTCCAATCTGTATACCTTTTATTTCTTTTTCTTGTCTCACGGGACTACTATGCAATTTTTAGTATGATAATTAAAAAAAAGGACATCATTACCTTGTTCCTGATCTAATGGGAAAATTTTGAGCTTCTCACCATTAAGTATATAATGTTAGCTCTAGTTTTTTTTTTCTTTGTTTTGTTTTTTAATAGATTTCTTTACTAAGTTGAGGAAGTTTCCTTCTGTTCCTAGTGTACTGAGAGATTTTCCACAATGAACTTTGGATTTTGTCCAATTTTTTTCCTGGATGATACCATCATGTGATTTTTTTTTTTTTTAGTATGGTGATATAATGGATTACATAAATTTATTTTCAATTTTCCTTGCATACCTGGGATAAATCACACTTGCTCATGGTATGTAATTCCTTTTATACATTGTTGGATTTGGTTTGCTAGTTTTTTTGGAGGATTTTTGTATCCTTATTCATGAGAGGTATTGGTTTGTAATTTTCTTGTAATGTGTTTGTTTGGTTTTGGTACTAGAGTGACACTGCCCTCATAGAATGAGTTAGCAAGTATTTTCTCTGCTTCTATCTTCCAAAAGAAAAATATAATTTTTTCCTTAAATGTTTGTTAGACTTCACTAGGTAGCCCATCTAGGCCTGGTACTTTCTTCTTTGGAGGGTTATTAATGATCAATTCCATTTCTTTAATGTATATGTTGACATATTTTCATAAATATTACATATATATTCAGATTGTCCTTCTTTCTGTGTGAGTTTTTGCTATTGTATCTTTCAAGCAATTGGTCCATTTTATCTAGGTTATCAAGTTTGTGGTTTTAGAGTTGTTCATAGGACACTTTTATCATCCTCTTATTGTCCATAGGATCTGTAGTGATCTGTCCCCTTTCTTTTCTGATAATAACAATATGTGACTCTTTTTTTGTAGTTAGCCTGGCTAGAATTTTGTTAGTCTAACTGATCTTTTCAAAGAATCTGTCTTCCTTTCACTGGTTTTATTTTTTTATTTCCTTTTTTCAGTTTTATTGACTGATGCTCTAATTCTTATTATTCCTTTTCTTCTCTTTACTTTGGATTTAATTTTCTTTTCTTTTTCTAGTCTTCTAAGTGGATACAGGATAGTGATTTCATATATTTACATATACATTTAATGTATACATTATTATATGTTTTATATATTGATATAGTTGGATTAATATGTACCACATTTATTACTGGTTTTTATTTGTTGCTCTTTTCCTTTGTTCCCTTTTTTTTAATCTTTTACTCTTTTTCTGATATCTGTGGTTTTAATTGAGCACTATAAATGATTCTGTTTTCTTTCATTTCCTAGCATATCAGTTATACTTACTTTTTTTTTAAACCTTCTTTTAGTGGTTGCCCTAGGGCTCGTAATGTACACTTATAAGTAATCCACATCCTCTTGTAAATGATAATGTACTAATTCATAGGTAGTGTGAGTACTTTATAATAAAAATAATCTTAATTTTGTCTTCTTGCTCTTTATATGATTGTTATTCATTTATAACTTGGATGGCATTTATATGCATGAGATACATATATAGGCATACACAATCAAATACATTGTTGATATTTTATTATTATTATTAAATTGTTATCTGTTATATCAATTAAGAATAGGAAAAACATAGAAGTTTTTATTTTATTTTAATTTATTCTTTCTTCAATTTGCTTTTTTTTATGTAAGTCTGAGTTTCTGACCTATATTATTTTGATCTTCTATATAGTTAACCCTTGAACAACACAGATTCGAACTATGTGGGTCAATTTATACACAGATTTTTTTTTATAAAGATAGTACAGTGCTGTAAATGTATCCTATTTTCCTTATAATTTTTTCTTCTTAAAAAAATTTACTTAATAGTTTTTCAATTCCAGTATAATTAACATACAGTGTTATATTACTTTCAGGTGTACAATATAGTTATTTAACAATTCTATACATTACTCAGTACTCATCATAATAAGTATACTCTTAATCCTCTTCTCTTATTTTACATCTCCCCTCTGGCAGCCACTAGTTTGTAGTTAGGAGTCTGTTTTTTGTTTGTTTCCTTTTTCTCTTTGTTTGTTCATTTGTTTTGTTTCTTAAATTCCACATATGAATGAAATTATCTGATATTTGTCTTTCCCTCGCTTCTAGGTCTATCCATATAATGGAATATTACTTATCCATAAAAAGAATTAAATCTCACCATTCCTTATGATTTCCTTAATATCATTTTCTTTTCTCTAGCTTACTTTATTATGCAAATATACTATATAATATATAAAACATACAAAATAAGTGTTAACTTACTATTTATGTTATCAGTAAGGCTTCTAGTCAACAGTAAGAAGTTAGTAGTTAAGTTTTTTTGGGATCAAAATTATATATGGATTTTCAACTATGTGGGGGCTTGATGCCTCAATTCCACATTGTTTAAGGATTAAGTTTATGTGTTTTTTTCCTTCTTTCTAAAAATCTTCTCAACATTTCTTGCAAGGCAAATCTATTGGCCTCAATTTTTGTTTGTCTGAAAGAGATTGTATTTCTCCTTCACTTTTGAAGGGTTATTTTTTAGGATACAATATTCTGATTGGTTGTATTATTTTTTCTTCTCAACGCTTTAACTATTTCACTCCAGTCTCCTCACTTACATGATTTCTGAGAAGTTGTATGTAATTATCTTTGTTCCTTATAGGTACAGTATTTGTGGTCTGTTTCCTTCTTCTTCTTCTTCTTCTTCTTCTTCTTCTTCTTCTTCTTCTTCTTCTTCTTATTTTTAAAATTTTATTTATTTATTTGAGAGAGAGAGAGTGAGAACCAGAGAGACCATGAGCAGGGGAAAGGGGCAGAGGGAGATGGAAAAGCAGACTCCCCCCTGACCGGGAAGCCTGAGATGGGGCTTAATCCCAGGACCCTGTGATCATGACCTGATCCAAAGGCAGTCACTTAACCAACTGTGCCGCTCTGGTGTCCCCTTTTGGCTTCTTTCCAGACATTTTCTTTATCTTTGATATTCTATAATTTGAAAATGATATGCCTAGCTATAGTTTTTTTGGGGTAATTTATCCTGTTTTGTGTTCTCTGAACTTCCTGAATTATGGTTTGGTGTCTGACAATAATTAGGGAAGTTCTAAGTTATTATTGTTTCAAATTTTTCTTCTGTTCTTTCTCTCTTTCTTGTCTTTTTGATGTTCCTATTATGCATATATTATACATTTTGCATAACAGTTCTTGGCTATTCTGTTCCATGTTTTTCAGTCTTTGTTTGCTTCTTATTTCTCAAATCTTCTATTTATATATCCTCAAGCTCAGATTTTTTCTTCAGCTGTATCCAGTCCAGCATTTCTTTTTGGTTCTTTCTTAAGTTTTCCATCTTTCTACTTACACTGCCCATCTGTTCCTGCATGCTGTCTACTTTGTCCATCAGAGCCCTTAGCATACTAATCATAGTTGTTTTAAATTCCCAGTCTGATAATTCTCACTACAAAGTCTGCTTCTAATGCTTTCTCTGTCTCTTCGTATTGTGTTTTTTGCCTTTTGGTATGTCTTGTAATTTTTTCTTTACAGCCAGACATGATGGACTGAGTAAAAAGAATGTTGAAAATAGGCCCTTAATAATGTAGTGGTTAGATGTGGGGGGAGGGGAACCATTCTATAGTCCTAGGAATTGGTCTTAGTCTTTCAGCCAGGCTATGCCTCTGAACTGTGAGCTTCACAAATGTTTCTCAGTTTTTAGCTTTCCTCTTAATTGGGAAGAGTGGGCTGGAGTTGGGTATTTCCCTTCTCTCATGTGGAAGAGCTTAGAGCTAAGTGGAATTGGGTATTTCCCTTGCCTGAAGTCAGTTAGGCTCTGGTTAACTAGTTTCACCTGAGGGCTGACCTTTTTAAATAGGAGAACACTCTGTGGTTTTTCAAAATGGTTCCTTTTCTCTTTTCCCTGTTGGAAACAAGAGGGAATTTTTCTCTAATATTTACTGTTGAAAACCTGGTCAAGCTCCTGGAAGTAAATCTCAAAATATTGTGATTATGTCCCTGGAGTTTTTATCTCTCAGAGTTTATTCATAAGGAGTCTCTAGTAATTTATCAATTACAGTTCATGTTGTTCTACCCTGGCACTGGTTCCTGCAGCAGTTTCTGCTTTTGAGTCTCCGCTCAGGTAAGCCATGATTTCATCTAATTACCTGTGTGTCTCTACAATCCTGGGGGCAGTGTTTTCCCCTGTGTCCTGCCCTTCTCACAGATTTGAGAGGAATTGTTGGTTTTTCAATTTGTTTAGCTTCTTTTTTTTTTTTTTTACGTGTTGATAGAACAGTAGTGACTTGCAGGCTCCTTACATGTGAAACTGAAAATTGGAAGTCATTCCATTTATTTTTACTTTAATTACTATATATTTAATGCATTCCTATTTATGTGGTTTATACTTTATTTTCATACTATCTTTACCATTCTTTTTGTTCATTTCCTTCATTGTTTGGAACTAGCAGATTGTTTTTTTCTCATTCAATTTTGAATATTTTTTTTGCAATTTGTCTACATTCTGTAAATAAATTTCTGCTGGCTATTGAATTCTTGATTAATAGTTTTTCTTTTTTTTTTCCTCGGCATGCCCAGGAGAAATCAGCTGTTGATATTTTAGAGAAATCCACTGTTAGTTCATTGTCAGTCTTTTGAAAGCAATGTTTTCTTTTTGGCTACTTATTACTTCTTTTTTGGTCATACCTATTTTTTTTTATTTCACCATGATATTTCTATGTGAAGAGTTTATTTACTCTGGTTCAGATTTCCTGGGCTCATTAAGTATGCTTAGTGGAGTCCTTCACCAATTCTAAAATATTCTCACCTGTTCCTTTTTAAAATGTTGCCTCTACATATTTTCTCTATCTTCACACTCAGAGATTTTGGATATGTGGTAAGCATTTTCATTCTTATTTTCCTGACTCAAATTCATTTGCATATTGTTCTTTGCTTTCTATCTGCATTCATGATAATTTTTGCAGTTTTATATTTTAATTAATGTCATGTCTAGTCTGCTCTTTAACGCATATATCAGTATTCTAATTACACACTTTCAATCATTATTTCAATTATACATTTTCATTTCTAGAAGTATGGTTTGGTTTTGTTATTTTTTAAAAATTTGATTGCTATTGCTGAAAGTTCTTTCATGTTCTAAAATATAATAAAATTTTTATGTGTCTGTTGATCTTGATATATGAAATTACTGTAGGTCTGAATTTTCTCTTTGCTGTTTCAGTTGGCTTTCACTGATTTTTTTGATGTTTCCCTCTGGTGTTAGCCACAGAACCAACAGGATGTGTGTGTGTGTGTGTGTATGTGTGTGTGTATGTGTGTGTGTGTATGTGTGTGTGTGTATGTGTGTGTGTGTACAGAGAGATTTTAAAGAATTTGGCTCATGTGATTACGGAGGCTGGGAAGTTCCAAGATATTGTCAAAATTTCAGAAATAGATTTAAAACTGCTGGATGACTGAAATATTAAAAAAGTATATTGTACACACATACACAACAGCTTGTGAACTGGTAGCCCTCAAACTGAATGTTCAATGAGACAGTCATGTTATTGAAGCAGCAGTGGTGTAATGTAAGTAGTGAGGAGGCAGTGGCTGTTTATTCTTCACAGTGATTGGCTATGACATTGGAGTTTTCCTAGTGACAGGGAATTGACTAAAAGTGGTTATCTCTTATCAGTTTTGGAGAACAGTTAACATTTTCTTTGTGGTTTTTAGAGGCATTAACAAGGAGTCGCCCAAGTTCTTTCACTCATTTTGTAAAACAAGCTAAATTAAGTTTTTTTGTTTCTATGACTAAATTGGTTGGTCTGCTCAGGGGATTTCAGGTCTGGTGTCCATTTGTGTTTGATTTTTAACAGTCTTCAGTTGGTGAGCTGGGGACATGGGAAAACTGATGGCATAGTTTTAACCTGCCTCTAAAGGTCTGAGAACCAGGAGAGCCATTGGTGTAAGCTCAAGGCTTAACACTCACAAAATTGAGACCCAAGGAGACTCATTTTTTAGTTTGAGTCCAGAAGCAGAAAAAGACTAGTGTCCCAGGTCAAACAGTCTGGCTGGAGGCTATGCCTCTCAGTGGTGGGAGGGTCAGGCATTTTTTTTCTATTTAGGTCTTCAACAAATTGGATGAGTGTCACCCACATTAGAAAGGGCAATCTACTTTATTCAGTCTATCAATTCAAATGTTAATCTCATCCCCAAAAGCCCTCACCTCATGGACTTACTCACAATAATGTTTGACTAAATACCTGGACAGGGCACCCTGTGGCCCAGTCAAGCTAACATTGAAAACATACCATCACATCCTTGTATTTAATTGTTTTTTTGCAATAAGATATGTAGTTTTCTTGGAACTTGATCTGTGGAAATTCTTTGAAATCTGGGATGAAGGTAGATTATTTAGAAAATATTTATTACCAATCTAGAAACAGGTGGAACATAAATCTTAAACATTTTTAGGCAACTCAGATGATATGAATTAGTTTGAAAACCCATGTGTTAAATGGCAGTGGTTTCAAATTCTTGAGAAATGTCACTCTTCTGTTGTACATGTAGCTCCAAGACTGACAGCTTACCCTATAGACATTTTAGGGGAGTGGGTATTTAATAACAGTTCACCATTTTACCAAGTCTGTTACTTTTTTATACACTTTCTCTTAGAGGAGAGTGGTGAGGCTGTGTTTATTTTTCTGTCTTTTGATGGGAAAATTCATCGGAATTAGGAAAATGCTCAAATGTGCAAGAGCAACTTCAGGTATTCCACTTCTCTGGGTGTCTTATTTTGCTCATTCCCTGACTTGACTTTCTCGCTGTATTGCCATCTCATGTAACTGTTTATGGTTTTTTTAAAATAAATTGATCCCATACTTTTTTGTTATTTTCATGGGCAGATTAAATCATATGTTACTAGCTGTAAGAGCATTAAGAGACATAAACTTCCAGTTATAAAATAAATAAGTCATGCAGATGAAAAGTACAGCATAGAGAATATAGTCAATAATTTAATAACATTGTATGGTGACAGATGGTAACTACACTTATTGTGGTGTAATGTATAGATAGAATTGTCAAATCACTATGTTTTGCACCTGAAACTAATTGTATGTCAACTGAACTTAAATGATAAAAAATGCTTTGTAATGCTAGAAATGAAATTGTTTAGTAACTAATTTTAAATATTCCATTTACCATTGATCTGTTCATTACTTTGAATGCCCTAATATAGCCAATGTATTTTATTTTATTTTTTATTTTTTTAAGATTTTATTTATTTATTCATAGAGACACATAGAGAGAGAGAGAGAGAGAGAGAGAGAGAGAGAGGAGGGAGGGAGGGAGGGAGGGAGGGAAGGAGGGAGGGGCAAAGGGAGAAGCAGGCTCCATGCAGGAAGCCCAAAGTGAGACTCAATCCGGGGTCTCCAGGATCAGGCCCTGGGTTGAAGGGGGCGCTAAACCGCTGAGCCACCCAGGCTGCCCTAGCCAATGTGTTTTAAAAGTAGAGTCTGACTTCATCCTTTAGTGATATTAGTATTACAAGTGAAGGAAAAGAAAACCCAATGAGTTCATGAATCAGAATATTTGCACCTCCTTTTAAGGGCTCTGTGATTTTTTTTTTTTTCCAACAAGCAAAATAAAATGTAATTAGTTTCATACTAGGGTAAGTAAAGAGAGCCATGAGATATGTAATACATATTAGCAAATTTTTTTAAAGGAAATAAGAATGTTTTTTTAAAAATGTAACAGTGGCATGCCCAAATAGGAAATGCCTCAGTCAAAGCTCTAGGGGTATGTTTACCAAATTAGCCTACTCACAGTAGGGCACAAAATCTATTCACTTGTTCTGTTTTAGGTTTCTTGTTCTGTTTAGGTTTCTTGTTCTGTTTTAGAGAGTTTTCTTTATCAATATCCCAAGGGATTTCTTAGTTAGAAGCTATTATTTGGACTGTAAAACCACATGTAGATGAAAAGTAAATAGATACTGATCTGTTAAACAACATATGCCGATACAACACAATGGATATAAATTAACAGTGTATGGCTGCAATGTGGTTTAGGTCTTTAATTCTAGTCCCTTTGAAAAGTGTATTGTGCAAATCCTAAGCATTTTAATCAGATAAATCCTCTTACACTGCATTTGTCTTCCTTTTCAGGCCAGTTCTGTGCCATTCTTTATCTTCTTCACGATGGCTAATGTGGCCCTATTTCAATCTGTGTGTGTTGTTAGTGTTGCTTTCATTAATACTGGAATATATTTAAGAGGAACGTGGGTGATTCTTTGCAGTTGCTTCAAGTTGAGGCTTTGAAATACCAATGGTGGTTAATTGATGTCTGCAAGTTTACTTTTTCTCTTCTGATCATTTGTGCACAGATCCCTATGACAAATCTCACATAGTTCACTCTCCTATTTTTCACTAAGCCTTCTGTAATTGCATGCTAATATTGAGGAATGCATTTTCTTGTGCTGATTCAGAAGGTTTTCATTGGTTTTTTGCATTTCTAGAACTTTTAGGTGAAGAATAACCTTATAATGAATCTTTTCATATGGGGAGGGGAAAAAGGCTTTATAGTGTTTTATTCCTTTTTTGAGTATGCCATTCTTTGAGAAGATAAATTTATTAGATTTCCAAGTGAGAGTCATTCTTCTATGTCTTGCCTGAGAAAAATACAGAATGATTTAAACTTTATATTCAGTAACTCATTTTTTTAAATTCTAGTGTAGTTAACATACAGTGTTGTATTAGTTTCATGTGTACAATACAGGGATTTAACAATTCCATATATTACTCAGTACTCATCAAGGTTCACCCATCCCCCTACCACCTCCCTTCTGGTAACCATCAGTTCTCTATAGTTAAGAGTCTATTTTATAATTCTTTTTTTTTCTTTCCTCTTTTGTTTTTTTAAATTCCACATATGAGTGAGATATTATGGTATTTCTCTTTTTCTCACTGATTTATTTCGTTTGGCATTCTACTCTTGAGCTCTATTCATGTCATTGCAAATGGCAAGATTTCATTCTTTTTTATGGCTGAATGATATTCCTTTGTGTCTTCTTTATCCAGTCATCTATCATTGGACACTTGAGTTGCTTCCATACTTTGGCTATTGTAAATAATGCTGCAATATTAAGTTTTTTTGATTGTTTTAATTTTATCATTTGATTGATAAATCAATTGATTTATCATTTGATTCTTTGGGTAAATACCCAGTAGTGCAATTATTGGATCATAGGATAGTTCTATTTCTAATTTTTTGAGGAATCATCATACTCATTTCCAGAGTGGCTGCACCAGTTTGCCTTCTTACCAACAACAGTACACAGGAGTTTCTTTTCCTCTACATCCCTGCCAACTCTTGTTTTATGAGTATTTGATTTAGCCATTCTGACAAATGTGAGATAATATATCATTGTAGTTTGATTTTCATTTCCCTGATGATGAGTTTATTCAGTAACTCTTTAAATAAATTGATATTAAGCAATCCAGGGACTTTGCCTAAAAAATAATGGTATATAATGTGAAAACATAATTTTTTTTTTCTGGTCTACTGAGAATGTTTGATGGATGTTTGGATTCAAGAATACCGTGAATAGAATAAACCTATTATCATCTCAGCTTTTCATGGTCCAAACCTTAGGAACAACCACTCTGAGTTTACCCTACATCACACCAGAAAGTAGCTAACTGGAAAGCCTGTACTTTTATTCTTTTACCATTTCTACCTTACCAGACTTCTTAGCTACTAATAACAGAAACTCTCACTAGCTAAACAAGAAATGCAATTATTTTAAGGATTGTGCTCTCAGATCAACAGGAAGCCTGGAGAAAACCAGAAAATTTTCAGGACCCTTGTCATGTTTACACCTTACACACTGCTTTGATTGGAATCTTGTTGCTGTTCTCACCTCTATTGACTATTCAATTTTGCAATGCTGATCTTTCAGCTTTGTTTTGTCATGAGTTACCTCCCAAAGTCCTGGGACTTCCTAAGGAAGATAGAGTTTTATAGGGAGGTGTAACTTTAACATGCGTACAATTAAAGGGAAAGTTGAGATAAAGTATACAAAATAATGAAATATGTGTTTAGATTGAGAGATAAAGAAGAGATACATTATGGTTAAATTTTTATTGTGGCAAATTCATGAAACAGATTTAATGATGGCATTGGTTATGTATAGTTTATATCATATTGCCTGCTTATCAGCTACTTTTAAATTTGAATAAACGAAGCACTGTGACCTCAATTATAATAAAATTGGTCACTTTTGCCAGAGTGACAGTGCTATTGCATTTTTCATTATAAGTCCTTTTTTTCTGTGGATTTATATCCTGTGATGTTAATTTGTATGAAGATGAAAATTGGCGTTAAAAGCAGTTCAGTTCATATGAAAATTTATTTCTAAAAATTGTTTAAATCAGTATTTGCCACAGAGCAATAAACTAAACCATAATTCATCTAAAAACTTCACTACTCTTCCAACTAAAACAGAAATTTATTCCAAATAATAAAATTTTACCAGCAGGTAGCCTTTCCTCCAGGTTAGTTTCTTTTGGCATTAAAGTGTTAATGCTATAGTTATTTTATATTGAAGCACGTTTGCCTCTAAATAGGTCTATGAAAACTTTTCCCAATTATTATTCCAGAAATGAACAAACCAATTGCTTTTTCTTATTTACTTTTTATTATTTTTTTAAATAGCATTTCTATAACATATTTATAAAAGTGTTTATATGGGGCCCTGGGAAGAGGGTCTGCCTTTGACTCAGGTCATGATCCCAGGGTCCTCGGATGGAGCCTCACATTGGGAATCCTTGCTCAGCGGGGAGCCTGCTTCTCTTTGTCCCTCTGCCTGCTACTCCCCAGCTTGTGCTCTCTCTCTGTCAAATAAATGAATAAATAAACTTTAAAAGAAAAATGTTTATAAATCTAATAATATAAGAGTACTCTGCTACAAAGTGGAGAGTGTTTACTTAGGTTTAATTGATATGTAATATTACATAAATTTAAGGGGTGCTGCATATTGATTTGATGTATTCTAGGGATGGGAACAATTAAGATCTATTCTCTTAGCAAATTTGATGTCTATAAGAGTTTTATATCTACAGTCACTGTACTGTGTACCAGATATCCAAGACTTATTTATTTACTTAGTTGTGATTATGTGCACTTAAAATCATCACTTCTACTCCCCTGCTCCCTTGCCCCTAGTAACTACCATTCCACTTTTTTTTAAGTTTGTTTCTTTTTAGATTTCACGTATAAGAATATCACATGGTATTTGTTTTTCTCTGACTTAGCTCACTTAACAAAATGTCCTCAAGTTCCATTCCTGTCATTGCAAATAGCAGGATATGCTTTTTTCTCATGGCTTAGTAGTATTCCATTTTGTGTTTGTGGCATGTGTGTATGTATATATTTATGAATGAATAAAGGAGATATGGCGTACATATATGCAAAAATATGTTTGTGTATATATTTGTGTAAGTATGCCATGTCTTCTTTGTTCATTCACCCATTGATAGACATTGAAGTTGTTTTTGTCTTGGCTATTGTAAATAATGCCACAATAAAGAGTGCATATATCTCTTTGATAATCTGTTTTCATTTCTTCTGGATACACACCCAGAAATGGGATTACTGAATTATATGGCAGTTCTCTTTAAAAAGAAAAAAAAAAAATTAAGGAATCTCCATACTGCTTTCTATAGTGGCTGAACCAGTTTACAACTCCATTAAGAGTATCACCCCATATTCTCCACAATACTTGTTATTGTTTGTCTTTTTGATGATAGCCATTCCAAGAGTTGTGAGGTAATATCTTGTTGTAGTTTTGATTTCCATTTGCCTGATCATTAGTGATACTGAGCAACTCTTCATATACCTGTTTGCCATTTAGATACCTTCTTAGGAAAAATGTCTGTTAAGTTCCTTTACCTGTTTTTTTAAACAGGATTGTTTTTGAGTTGAATAAATTCTTTATGAATTTTGGATATTCTGCCCTTATCTGATGCATATTTTGCAAATATTTTCTCTTGTTCCATATGTTGCCTTTATTCTTTTTCTTTTGCCATGCCAATGCTTTTAAGTCTGATGTAATTCAACTTTTTCCTTTTTTTTTCTTTTGTCATTTGTGCTTTTGGTGTTCTATTAAAAAATATCATTGCCAAGACCGATGTTGAGAAGTGTTTTCCCTATGTTTTTCCAGGGGTTTAACTAAAACTTTTTAAGGTAGCATGGACATTTGAACAAAATTAACTCTTCCATTCAATGCACATGGGATTTCTCTCATTTGTTTTGTGTCTTCAAATTCTTTCAGTAAAGTCTTTTCTCATTGTACAGATTTCTTACTTCCTTAGTTAATTTATACCTAGGTATTTTATTGTTTTTGGTGTTATTGTGAATGAGACAGTTCTCTATTTCTTTTCTTTTTTTTTTTTTTTTAATTAACTTTTATTGGTGTTTAATTTACCAACATACAGAAAAACACCCAGTGCTCATCCCGTCAAGTGTCCACCTCAGTGCCCGTCACCCATTCCCCTCCAACACCCGCCCTCCTCCCCTTCCACCACCCCTAGTTCGTTTCCCCGAGTTAGGAGTCTTTATGTTCTGTCTCCCTTCCTGATATTTCCCAACATTTCTTTTCCCTTCCTTTATATTCCCTTTCACTATTATTCATATTCCCCAAATGAATGAGAACATACACTGTTTGTCCTTCTCCGATTGACTTATTTCACTCAGCATAATACCCTCCAGTTCCATCCACGTTGAAGCAAATGGTGGGTATTTGTCGTTTCTAATTGCTGAGTAATATTCCATTGTATACATAAACCACATCTTCTTTATCCATTCATCTTTCGATGGACACCGAGGCTCCTTCCACAGTTTGGCTATTGTGGCCATTGCTGATAGAAACATCGGGGTGCAGGTGTCCCGACGTTTCATTGCATCTGAATCTTTGGGGTAAATCCCCAACAGTGCAATTGCTGGGTCGTAGGGCAGGTCTATTTTTAACTCTTTGAGGAACCTCCACACAGTTTTCCAGAGTGGCTGCACCAGTTCACATTCCCACCAACAGTGTAAGAGGGTTCCCTTTTCTCCGCATCCTCTCCAACATTTGTTGTTTCCTGCCTTGTCAATTTTCCCCATTCTCACTGGTGTGAGGTGGTATCTCATTGTGGTTTTGATTTGTATTTCCCTGATGGCAAGTGATGCAGAGCATTTTCTCATGTGCATGTTGGCCATGTCCATGTCTTCCTCTGTGAGATTTCTCTTCATGTCTTTTGCCCATTTCATGATTGGATTGTTTGTTTCTTTGGTGTTGAGTTTAATAAGTTCTTTATAGATTTTGGAAACTAGCCCTTTATCTGATATGTCATTTGCAAATATCTTCTCCCATTCTGTAGGTTGTCTTTTAGTTTTGTTGACTGTATCCTTTGCTGTGCAAAAGCTTCTTATCTTGATGAAGTCCCAATAGTTCATTTTTGCTTTTGTTTCTTTTGCCTTCGTGGATGTATCTTGCAAGAAGTTACTGTGGCCAAGTTCAAAAAGGGTGTTGCCTGTGTTCTCCTCTAGGATTTTGATGGAATCTTGTCTACCATGGACTTTCTTCAGAGAGTTAGAACAAATTATTTTAAGATTTGTGTGGAATCAGAAAAGACCCCGAATAGCCAGGGGAATTTTAAAAAAGAAAACCTTAGCTGGGGGCATCACAATGCCAGATTTCAGGTTGTATTACAAAGCTGTGGTCATCAAAACAGTGTGGTACTGGCACAAAAACAGACACATAGATCAATGGAACAGAATAGAGAACCCAGAAGTGGACCCTGAGATGTACGGCCATCTAATATTCGATAAAGGAGGAAAGACTATCCATTGGAAGAAAGACAGTCTCTTCAATAAATGGTGCTGGGAAAATTGGACATCCACATGCAGAAGAATGAAACTGGACCACTCTCTTTCACCATACACAAAGATAAACTCAAAATGGATGAGAGATCTAAATGTGAGACAGTTCTCTATTTCTTTTTGAGATGTTTTGTTGTCAGTGTATAGAAATGCGACTGATTTCTATGTATTGTCTTTTCTACTCTTTAAACTGTTATTTACAAATAAATAATTTTGATGTATGAATATCTATTTGCATAATTCTGTCACTACCAAATTAACTGGTCAAGACTGCATTACTACAAGGGAGATTTTAAAAGTAAATCTATAAAAATTTTATTTTTTGGAGGGTGGGGATATGTCATAGTTGATTTTTTTTTTTTTCTTCTTCCCAAACCTGCATGTTATTAATTATACTTATCATTATTGGCTATGAGTTGTTCTAGAACTATAAAGAGTTAAGAAAGAATAAAAAATGAAAAGGGATCTTTCCAGCACCCTTTACCATGAGCTAAACTGGATAACTTTCCCTTTGAATTTTCCAATTGTTCAGATTTCACACTTTGAGAAAGTGGTAAATTCATGGATAGGAATTTGCTTCACTATGTGGCAGCATTATTGAAACTAGAAATGTCAGCTATTCTTATCATTGAGAATCCCTGCCCTCCATAGCTTTTAATGTTATATATATATAAATCACTTTTTTCTTTTCCTTTCTTTCCTTTTTTTATTGATTAAGTTTTGAATAGACTTATTAGAAAAATATTTTGATTTCACCAGGTGAATATCACTTATATGTGATGTTTGGGAATTTTTGGAAATATTCCAAAGAGACTCTTTTTAGGATGATTTTATCTGTTGGTAGTATTAAAGAGAACCCCTGGATTTGAAATATCTGGTTTCTTTTTTCTTGACATTGTTGTCCCCAGCCTGGTCAACTGACTAATAAACAAAAAATGGGGACTGATCCTTCTAGACTAGCATTGTCCAATAGACAGTAATTACTTGAATTCCAGAGATGTTTTAAAAATGTAAATTACTGGACACCTTGGCGGCTCAGTGGTTGAGCATCTGCTTTTGCCTCACGTCGTGATCCTGGGGTCCTGGGATCCCGTCTTGCATCAGGCTCCCTGCAGGGAGCCTGCTTCTCCCTCTGCCTATGTCTCTGCCTCTATCTCTCATGAATAAATAAATAAAAATCTTTAAAAAAAATCAGATTACTGGAACTCACATAAAAACTTCTGAATCATCATCCCTGGACAGAGATCCTAGGAATTTGCATACACCAACAAGAAAACAGGAGTTTATGTCATGGATTATTCAGGAATTCTAATATACTTTTCAGGAGAGTTTACCTCAATCTAGAATAGCGATAGCATCTCTGGTCTCTTTCCAGTGCCTTACTTTATACTCTCTAACCTCTTGCTTAATTTTTTAATATACTTATTGCTACCTGACTTGATACTCTATACTAACCTTTTCAGATTTTTTCCTTCCTTACTGTAAACCTGATGCAAGCAGGAACTTGACCTGTTTTCTTCTCTTTTCTCCTCCTCTACCTTCCTCTTTCCTCTCCTCTCTCTGAACTGAATGCATATACTGGGTCTGAAATGGAGTAGGAATTCATGTGTCCGGGCTATTTTATTGCCATAATTATTTTATTATTATAAGACTGATATTAAAGTTGTCTAAGTACTGAAAGTTGTTGCTTCTACAGAATGGAAATTAGGCCTTAAAAATACTTTTCCATTTTTTATAAGTTTTGTACATTGAACATGTATTATAGTACTTTATAATTTTAAAATACATGTAAAGCATGCGTCAGTTAAAACCCATTTCATTTTAACATGCAATGTAGATTTCCATCTCTCATTGTCTTGTGCAGATATGCTGTTATTGAATCAGATGAGCACCAGGTATATTCCAAAATTCTCTAAGAATACAATGGGAAAGAGAATCACAGATGGTTTTTCAATTCACCACAAGGGAACTAAACCAAACTTTGCAGATAATTAATGTAAGGTTTTATAGATAAAATAATTTTATGAAATTTTTTCTGCATTTAGAATGTGTAGTAAAAAATAAACTTCAGTTTTATTCATGAGGGCCACATTCTAAGAATGGGGTGACTCCTGGAAGCGAATATCTTTTTGTGTGGCTTTTTAGATCAATTCAAATGCAGCTCACATTTCCATCTCCTGTATTCACATTTCTACTCAATATTTAACTGATTATACCCAGACATAATTTCTAAAGGCACACTGTGAATAATGTTGCTGTTCTCATTCTCAATGCATGATTCACAGGGAGATAAGAGCATTGTTCTCTGCATTTGGGGACCTAGGTGGTTTGTCCAACTGTGCATAATGCATACTTTGCCACTTGGTAGAGAAATAAGATGTAGGCTATACTGGTAGCTGTTTTGAAATATGGCAATCACTACAATGATTATTTTTCTATAAAATTGGCAGTCAAATACAGAAATGACCATGTGCGTGCATGCATACATAATGCAAATGCCATTTAAAAGGTTCCATCACATTTTTATAATTTTTTCAAATTAGCTGCTCAGAAATGGTAATAAGACTGGTTGTTTTTAATCTTCAGAATATTAACTGTCACAGACGTTTAGAAAGTGATAATCCAATGCTAAGCAACTAAGCTGGGTTTTCTTAGCTAGTACTTTAAAATAACACAATATTTTCAGAAGGAAATGGATCTGAAATGAATTCTCTTTACCTTCATTCAGGAATCTGACCCTTGAAAGAATGAAGTCAGTGTAAGTAGTTCACATGGAGATGTAAGGGATTAAACCTAAAGCATATAGTTTGAAAGTAGAAGAAAAAAATATAAACATTTATGAACATCTAAATTTTGGTCTAGGGAGTATCGTCTGCATGAAAGGAAAACTGCTAGTTGGGGTATCAGTCAACTAGAATCCAGACTCCTCTTTTCTGTTAACTGGGTTTGTGACCTTAGGCAACCTAGCAAACCTTTTTGAATCTCCATTTATAACACAAAAATCTTGTAATTAGACTGAATTGATCAGGTAAAAATCAATTCACTCTCCTATACAATTTGCTCTTGTACCTTGAGGAATTAATTATATATTAAATATTTTTATTTGTTCAGCTGAGGCACAGTACCCATGTGGATTAAGTTTGGAATTCACGTCTGAACCTTTACTCAGCAGAGTTGTTAAACAGCACAAGAAAGCTCCATAAATTTACCTTCTTTTAGATATAATCAACCAATTTGGAAAGAGTGATAATAACAAACTTCTTCTCTCTTCAAAGAACTCAAGAGTTAGTAGGATCAGTAATAACTACTGCTGGGTGATCTGTCATTGCTTTTTAGAGCACAACCATCAAATACCTTGATCTTGGCTAGATCTACTGAAAGTAAAATGGAATCAATAGTTTCTCATTTGACTTGGTTGTCAACTTTACAAATTCATCAGAATACTACTAACTTCTCTTTTCAATTGGCTCTGTAGAAGATGCTTTTCTGAAAGATGGCTTAATCATAAAAAGGCTGTAATTTGAATCTCCAAATTGAAATATAGTGTTATGCATACAGTAGGCTTTCTTTGAGCTTAAGAACTTTTCTTTAAGTTATTACACACAAATGAATAAAATACACACCACTTAGTAACTATAAAGTGAAAACCCAAGATACAAACATTTATTTTTTTTAAATTAATTTTTATTGGTGTTCAATTAACCAACATACAAACATTTAGAACCAGAATTAAAGCTTTGCCAGCACCTCTGAAGCCTACCCCTTCAATGTGGCCTTCTCTAATGAAAACTCCACTTCCCACTGTTAGTCCTGTTGTGATAAACACACTTTATTTTTCTTACAAGTTTCCTTCCAGGTTTGCATCCCTAAAACAAACTGTATAGACTCATTAATAAAATATTAGATTCTTTTTTTCTGCTTATTTTTCTCAACATTATTTAATGCATCTCAAGTTACATGATGTCATGGTTTATTTTTTGTTTGGTTTTTGGTCGGCAATTCTTAGTTGATGGAATAGTTTTAATGCGTTCTATTATAGATGAACATATATGCTGTTCCAGCTTTGGGCTATTGTAAATAACGGTGCTATGAACACTTGTCTATGTTGTACACTTTACAGCTTGAACATCTATCCTTGTACTTATCTGCATTAGAATCTTAGGAATGGAATTGCTAGAAAAGGGATTGCTGATAGATCTTGGGAGATTCACTTAATGAAGATATTTGGGACTGGAATTTTCTTTTGGGAGGATTTTATGGATTCATTTGCTTTATTTAAAATTTTTTAAATTTAAATTCAATTTGTCAACATATAGTATAACACCCAGTTCTCATCCCATCAAGTGCCTCCTTAGTGCCTGTCACCCAGTCACCCCATCACCCCACCCACCTCCCCTTCTACAACCCTTTGTTTGTTTCCTAGAGTTAGGAGTCTCTCATGGTTTGTCTCCCTATCTAATTCTTCCCCACTCAGTTCTCCTCCTTTCCCTTATAATCCCTTCACTATTTCTTATATTCCATGTTGATTCATTTGCTTTAATCATTAAAGGACTATTTAGCTCTTCTGGTTCTTTCTGTATATGTTTGGAAAATTAAAATTTTCCTCAGAATTTGTCCTTTTATTTAAATTTTAAAAAGCACTAGTTTAAACTTGCTTTTATACATCCTCTTGCTATGTGTATGCTACATAAGAGGATGTGTAGCATCTTATGTTCCTCTTTTTCATTTATCATACTCCTTTTTGAGTTTTTTTATTTTGCTCCTCCCCCTTTTGATGCATCTCTCCAGTGCTTTGTCAATTTTTAAATTACTCTCCAAGGAGAGGTAAGTGCCTGGCTTTGTTCCTTTCAAATTTATATTTCTCTATTTCATCGTGTTTTTCATATAGCTCCTTTTCTTAAACTTCTTTTGGTGTGGGAAGCCTGGGTGGCTCAGCAGTTGAGCGTCTGCCTTCAGCTCAGGGCATGATTCTGGAGTGCCGGGATTGAGTTCCACATCAGGCTTCCTGCAAGTAGTCTATTTCTCCCTCTGCCTATGTCTCTGCCTCTCTCTCTCTCTCTGTGTCTCTCATGAATAAATAAAGAAAATCTTAAAAAACAAAACAAAAAACAAAACTCGGTGTTATGGCTTTTCTTTGTAGTGTATTGACAGATGCCTAGTGTATTCATCATAATATTTGTTATTAGCATATGCATTTGAGACTGCGTTGGCTTCTTTTATTTTATTTATTTTATTTTTTAAGATTTTATTTATTCATGAGAGACACCGAGAGAGAGAGAGAGAGAGGCAGAGACATAGGCAGAGGGAGAACCAGGGGGAGGCTAATGTGGAACTCGATCCCCAAACTCCAGGATAATGCCCTGAGCCATCCAGATGTCCCATGAGTTGGCTTCTTTTAAAGATATATTTATTATATCTAGAGAGAGAAAGTAGGGGGGGGGCAAAGGGAGAGGGAGAAAATCCTCAAGCAGACTCTGAGTACAGAGCCTGATGTGGGACCTATCCCATGACCCTAACTGAAATCGAGTTGGCTACCCCACCAACTGAGCCATCCAGGTGCCCCTATGCTGGCTTTATAATGTGCTGACTCAGCTAAACTAAGTAATATTGCCCAGCATTCCCCTGTATATTTTCAATTAGAGTGGACCACAAATGATTCTTGTACAAGATTCAGAGGGCACTCTCATTTATGTGTGGAATTTAAAAACTTATAGAAACAGAACTGACTGGTGGTTGTTGGGGTGCAGGGGTGAAGAAAATGGGAGAAGGTGGATAATAGGTAAAGACTTCTGGTTATAAGATAAATAACTCCTGGAGAAGTAATGTATAGCATGCTGACTATAGTTAGCAATACTGCATTGTATATTTCAAAGTTGCTAAGAGAATGGATCCTCATAGTTCTCACCACAGGAGAAAAATGTAACTCTGTGTGGTACCAGGGTTAACTAAGCTTACTTCAGTAAACATTTTACAATATATACATATCATGATGTTGAACATCTTAAACTAATACAAAGTTATGTGTCAATTATATCTCAATAATGAAAAACTCAAAACAGAACAAAAGTAAAGATTTGGAGGGCAGTAGTGAGGCAGTAGCTCATTTGGGAACTTACATATTCACATTTTGATTACTGATCTGATTTGCTTCTCTAAGGCTGGGCAGTGGCTGGATCTGAAATTTGCCCACTTTCTCCTGGTTACTCCTTCAGCTTCTTGGGTGCCTGAGTCAGGTGTTTGCATTTGGTTGTTAAAAACCCTGGTTTCTACAAGGCCACCTATGCAACCATGGCCAAAGACAGCAAGAGCTGATAGTTTCAGTATTGTCTCCTGGGCTTGTGAGTTCCAGCTGTTTTCACTGTCTTCCAGCTTCCATCCGTTTCCTTCTCATTTGCCTGCCTTAATGACAGTACACTGTAACATCGAATGCAGAGACAGAGTCTTCCAGACCCAGCTTTACTAGCTTCTGTAATTCTATGAAGTCAAATCTTCATAATAATTCTTAATATATAGAGCCTGTGATTCTGTCCTGTTGGTTGATTTCTGACAGGTATAGAGAATATAGGTTTTTGTTCCTCCAAGTTTTTTTTTAACTAAAATATATTTGACATATAACACTGGGTAAATTTAAAGTATATATAACATGTTAACTTGATATGTTTATATATTAAAATTGCCATTGCAGTAATAATTGATATCTCTATCACACTGCATAATTATCTTTTTTAGTGGCTGAAATAATTAAGTTCTGGTCTCTGCAAGTTTAATTATAATACAGTATTGTTGTCTATATTCACTGTAATGTGCATTAACTCTCTAGGGCTTATTTACTATTCATTGCAAGTTGGTACCATTAAATAACATCTGTCTTATTCCCCTACCCCCATTCCCTGTGGCCACCATTCTATTCTTTGTTTCTATGACTTCAATTTTTTTTTATTCTACATATAATTGATATTGTACTGCATTTGTTTTTCTCCATATGACTTACCTCAAGTAGAATGATGCTCTCAAGGTTGTTGCCAGTGGCAGTATATCCTTCTTTCTCATGACTGAATAATATTTCATTGTGTATATATGTGTGTGTGTATATAAAAAATGTGTATATGAGTGTGTGTGTGTGTGTGTGTGTGTGTATATATATATATATATATATCATGTATTCTTTACCCATACTTCTATTCTGGGCACTTAGGTTGTTTCCATATCCTGGCTATTGTGAGTGTTTACTCACAACTTTTAATATGCAAAATCATATCATCTGCAAATAGCAACAATTTTATTTTATTCTTTCCTATTTGGATGCCTTTTATTTCTTTGTCTTGCAAAATTGCTCCAGCTAGGATCTTCAGTACTATATTGAATAAGAGTCATGAGAGCAAACATCTTTGTCTTGTTCCTAATCTTAGAAAAAAAGCTATCTTTTTCCATTGTGTATAATATTAGCTTTGGGTTTGTCACATGTGGCCTTTATTATGTTGAGGTATTTTCCTTTTATACTCAATCTGTGGAGATTTTTTTTTTCTTAACCATGAAAAGATGTTGTATTTTGTCAAACGATTTTTTTTTTGGCATCTATTGAAATGATCGTGTGCTTTCATTCTATTTATGTGATGTATTATATTTATTGATTTGCATATATTGAATCATCCTGGCATCCCAGGGATAAATCCCACATGGTCATAGTGTATAATTCTTTTAATGTCTTCTTGAATTTGGTTTGCTAATATTTTGTTGAATTTTCACATCTGTATTCATCATGGATATTGGTCTGTAGTTTTCTTTTTCTCTTTTTTTTTTTTTTTTTTTTTTTTGTAGTTTTCTTATACTGTCTTTATGTAGCTTTGGTTTCAGGGTAATGCTGCCACCCACCAGTTTTGTATCTTATGTTTTGTATCTTATGTTTTGTTATATATTTAGTTTTGATTGTAACTTTCTTTGATTCATGACTTTTCTACATATTTTTAATTTCTAAACATAAAGATGCTATTTTGTAACTGATTTCCTATTTACAATGTCAGAAAACATGTTCTATATGATTTAAACTTCAAAAAATTGTTGGTTATGGCTACTATATGATGAATAGTTCCCTGAGTGTTTGAGAATAATATATGCTCTACAGTGGTTTGTTACACTGTTGTATATATGTCCACTACATCAAAAATTTAATCATGTTTAATATTCTATATTTTCTTGATTTTTCTATCTGCTTGTTTGTCAACTGTTGAGGTAGTTTTTTCCTAAATTTCCCACTTTGTGTATTTTTATATATCTACTTATGTTCTAAAAATTTTTGCTTTGTGTATCTTAACATATCTCAATGACATTTTATTAATACATTTTTGCATCATTCTTCCATGGTGTAGCCACCTACCATACCTTTGATCCAACCTCTTTCCTGAAAAATTTTTTAGATTTTATTTATTTATTTATGAGAGAAGGAGAGAGACAGAGAGAGAGAGAGAGAGAGAGAGAGAGAGAGAGAAAGACTAGCGGACTTTGCACTGAGTGCTAAACCCAATGATAGGCTCGATCTCAGAATCACAAGATCGGGACCTGAGCTGAAAGCATGACTGAGCCATGTAGGTGCTCCTCTACTGTCACTCTGAATATTACTTTTATATTTTTCAGTGATCTCAATATCCATGTAGATTTCCCTTCGAATATCTTTACCATTCTTGGTACCCTCTGTCAGTGACCTTGTCTTCTATCTTTCCTCAGGGAACTCCTTTGTCTTAATTACTGGGAATAATTCTTCTACAATATCAAAAGCAAAAAACTCTATTTTTTTTGGGGGGGGGAGGGACCATCCGCATCCCCACCATCTTTCCAGGTCACTTCCTCTAATAGCCCTAATCCAATAATCTCTTATTTCATCTTTCCATCTCAATTTCACTTTTCCTTAAACCAATTTGGTCCTGATTCTGCTTCTTACATAACTTATATTCATGTTAAATCGTTCTAAGCACTATTTACTATTTGTGCCATATTCTCTTGTCCTCTACCTTTATCTTAATTGCTTGGGTTAATATAACCTTAGTTAAATCCAAGTCTCTTTCTTCTCCATGCCTGAATGTACTCACCTAAGTATGGTTGGAGAAAAATAACAAAACTATGGTGACTGGTCTTCATTTAAATCTGTAATCAATAACCTCAGATGGGCTCTTTTAATTGCTGTGAAACCCTACATTTGTCTATATTATTCTCTCTCTCCTGGACAACTTTTTCATGCTTCACTTCTTTTTGTACCTCCACTTTCTCCTCCATATTCATTGTTAGTTAACAATTTTGTTTCCCGTTTCACTGTGGAATTAAAACACTTAAAACTGAAAACAACAACAACAACAAAACATTTAAAACTGAATGTCCAGGGATCCCTGGATGGCTCAGCGGTTTAGTGCCTGCCTTCCACTCAGGGCGTGGTCCTGGAGTCCTGGGATCCAGTCCCACATCAGGCTCGCTGTATGGAGCCTGCTTCTCTCTCTGCCTATGTCTCTGCCTCTCTCTCTCTCTCTCTCTGTCTCTCATGAATAAATAAATAAAATCTTAAAATCTGAATGTCCATAATAAATAGAGTCATTATAAAAGCAGACATCCCAACTCTCATATTATTTCTCTTTAATTGCACTTGCCTCACCCAAACCCAATGGCGGTTAAATCTAACACTCTGAAGACTCCATACTAGTGCCATAGTAGATTAATGTAAGTAGAAAAACAAAGATCCATGCTGACTCCTGTCACTCTAAATGTGTGACCACATGCCCATCTCTAGCGGGATCTCTGCTAATGCCCTTAGTGCTTTAGTTTGTTTTCTCTACTATCCCATACTCTGAGCTACTTATTTCATATCTCTTTGTCCTCAAATCTCTCATATGCTCTCCTTTTCCTCAATCTTAATAACCCTGCTTTTTAATTCATGAAACCAATAATCAGAAGAAAACTTTCTTTTCTTTCTTCTTCTTTTTTTTTTTTTTTTTTTAATATGGAACACTTCACAAATTTGCATGCCATCCTTGTGCAGGGGCCATGCTAATCTTCTCTGTATCTTTCCTATTTTAGTGTATGTGCTGCCGAAGTGAGGACGAAAACTTTGTTTCCTGCCCCCAAGTATGCCATTCCTTTCACTTAAGGTCAGAAACTCACATCTCATTTATTTATTTATTTATTTATTTATTTATTTATTTATTTATTTATATTTTTTTTATCACCTAAGAGCTCTACTATTGCAATTATCCTTGCTGTGTTGTGAAATATCAATATTTCACATTCTATTGGATTATTACAGGAAGCAACAAATATGTGGCCTCACTCTGTAACAATTATGTATTGGTTGTTCTTCCACTTATAGCAAACTCTCAAAGTCTAATTTACATTTTCCTCTCCCTTCCCTCCTTCTTTCCTGAGTATACTCTAGGCAAGGCTTTTTACTCCTAGTATCCCATTGACATGTTCTTTTTTAATATTAAGGTCACATGTCCACTGTATTGCCAGATTTGATGTTCCTTCTTCCATTTTTTTCTTGATCAACCTCTAAGCAAAATTCAGGTTAGCTTATAACATTCTTTTCAAAAGTTTTTTTATTTTGCTCCCGCCCCCCTTTCCTTTTAAGGCTTAACGTGCTTCTAATTTTTCTCCTTTCTCATATAAGGATAAATACAAGTTGAAAAAAATAATTTTCTTTAACAAAAAAAGGAAAGAGACTTCCCCACTTCATGCTTTTCTAAGCACATTATTTATAAAACAAAAACAAAAACCTGTAACTGTAAATTCTTTATTTCTTTGAAATGCATGTAACTCTTTTTAGTGGCTCTTGCCAGTTTTAAGAATCAGGAATATCTTACTCAATAAGCAGAGAACTGTCTCTTAGAAATACTGAATATTGAATATTTCCCAGTTTCTGTGGGAGGGTAAGACCCTAACTTCAGTGGATGCTTTGCACCAAGTTGCAAAACTACCTCCTAAAAGATTTGAGAAACCTCTTTTTCCATTGGATAGAGCCAATTAGGTAACACAGATGATCACCCCAATTATCAAGTAAATCTAGAAGGAACTATGTACAACAAATGGTACTATTAAGTACTCTTACTTGAAGGCTAGTTATTGTTTATCCTACATGTATATAATAGGCTGTATCTACTTGGCTATATAATAGGATGAGATTTCTTTGTCTTTATGATCTCCTAGTGGATTGCCTGTGATACAAATCACACTCTCGTATTTAATGTTTATTCAATAATAAAACTATTTTGTCCTCTATCCTTGTGGAGAAGATTTTTGGGTTGGTAGGATAGTTTTAAATTATATTTCCCTAAACACTCAGTACTTCTCTTTTTGCCTATTAATGTTGGGATGCCTCAATGCTTCTTTTTTTATTTTTATTTTTTCCTTTTTCCATCTTTACTCACTTCTTAAATAGTCTTTAGTTCACTGGCTTTAAATATTATCTATACATTAATGTATTTGATTTTCTACACCTAACCAATCTCCCCTCTCCCTCTCTCTACTATAAATCTATAAATATCTTTTATTTGATGAGTCCACTTCTATGTCCTATCCATGAATGAACCTTTTTTTTAAATAATTTTTTATTTATTTATGATAGTCACACACAGAGTGAGAGAGAGAGGGAGAGACACAGGCAGAGGGAGAAGCAGGCTCCATGCACCGGGAGCCCGACGTGGGACTTGATCCCGGGTCTCCAGGATCGCGCCCTGGGCCAAAGGCAGGCGCCAAACTGCTGCGTCACCCAGGGATCCCCATGCATGAACCTTTATAATAAGGTTATCTTTATTGTCCATCAATGAACTATATACTCAACATAAATCTGCTTCTTCTCTTGTGTTTCCCATCTTAGTGAAAGTCATCATTATTTACAGGTTACAGATTTTTTTGTTTATTTTGTTGTTTATTTTCATATTCCACAAAATATATCTTATAGGTCTGCTTTCAGAAAATATCTGAAATTTTATTACTTACATATGTCTCATTATTACTCCCCATTTAACATTTACATTGATTTCCGCCCCCCTCCCCCACTTCCCTCAGAAAGAAGGAAGAAGAGAAAGGAGACAGGAAGGGTGGCTTTAATAAACCAGAGAGCATACAAAAGAAGTGGAAGGAAAGATTCAAAGGTTAAATTCAAGATGTGAAATCAATAGTGAAACATGGGAATTGTCTATGGTAAATGAAATTGTGATAGTCCATGGTATGGCTCTGATAGAGTTATGGAATAAGAAGATTTTAAAATTATAAGGAAGCATTTATAGTTTGCAAGCAATAACTGTTGAAAGGAGCAGAAAATGAGGATTGAAAAAGGTGTAAGGAGAACCTAAACAGATTTTTCCAGAATTCATGGGGAAAAAAAATTTTACAAGTTGAACAAATCAGAAGGACAGTGTTGAATGCTGTTTGAGATTAAGATTATAAACTTAAAAGAGTTATGATCAAAGTTTGGAATATTACAATGGAAAATGTTAAGCACAAAGTCAATAGTAGGCACTAATAAGAATATAAAGATAAATAAAGTCTCTTCATTTAAGGGCATGGAACTCTATTAGAGAGGTAAAATGGAAATATAAATAACTCAGAGACAGTATAAGAATTGCTATGTTTTAGACTTTCAGTCAAACTTATGAGAGATCTGGAGAGGAATATTCATTGTAGGGCCAATGAGGAAAACTCAATGGAAAAAACAGGTTTTTTGTGGACTCAAACTCTGAACAATTTGGCAGGGTAAACCAGTGGGCAGTCCAGAGATAATACAGGTTTAAATATGGATAGGAGAAACATCAAGGTATAAAAGATAAGAATTTGCAATTTCAATTGTTGGTGTGCAAGAATTGTAATATTTAAAAAATCCGTTTATAATCTTTTATATCTTGGGCTGAGAAAGAATTTTATCTCAGTCATTTGTGGATGTTTTTCCTTTAGTTGTGTCTTCCTATTGAAACCTGAGGAAGAACCCCTGGGATCATTGCTTCTGAGACACCTATTGCTTTAATCAGTCTTTCAGATCCTATCGTTGATCCTTTTGATTTTTCTGCTGTTCTTGGGGTACAAGTGAGTTTGACAAGGCTGGGAGAAGTGATTGCAGGCGGAGAGCAAAATAGTAACATCAGTATTTTTATTGATTGTTAATGTGACAATAATACAGCATTATTTTGGACTACATAAAATAAAACAGTAAAGTCACATAATTCAATAAATTTATAAGAAAATCATAAATATCAAATTAAATATTAATCTAATAAAACATAAAGTATATATTATCATAAGCTGATAAAATTAATGATTAAAATTTTCCAAAATATCAGTACTACATGAAAGTGAACAAAATTTAGTTATCATAACTCATTAAAAGGATATAGTATAACTCAATTCCTCTGTAAAACTCAGATCTTCTAAAAATTGCATTGTGATTATTATTGAGCCAAGACTTTTTTTGTAAAAAATACTTCCTTCTGTTGGAAAAGAACTGTAGTCTTCATCAGCGGGAGAATTTTTAGTAGCCTTTATAAACTAATTCTAAATATTTTCCCTGGAGTCCCTTACTTTTAAATTATCGCAAGATCTATTGGTAACATTGAAGACATTTTTTTTAGCGCCACCTAAGAATACAATGCAAAGTGTCAATTTAAATACCACAATGCTAATATTTCACTTGTTCAAAAGGTCTTTGAATAATGGCAATAATTATGCTTTATAATATGTTTTTTTTTGTTGTTTTTTAATAGAAGGTGAATGCTTATTGTAATGTGTATAGGTGCAAATTCTCCTGGGCTTTGTTTTGTCTTTTCTGCACATATTGACCAGATAGGTTATTGATTTCATTATCAAGATATAAATGATTTAAATATCAGGTTCTTTCAAACATAGAAATAATTACATTACATCAAAAGGTATTAAAATTTTAGTACATAATGCTTGGAATTCTAAACACTATCTAGCAGTGTTGTGAATTGGCTCTATCTCCCCCTAATGGCACCAACCAGTTATGATCTCTTTGTTCTGGTGACACTTCCAGCCAATATACCTTAGTACTTAGATTCTCAACTTCTTGGTCCCCTTTTCTGTATGATCGAATATCTTTTTTTCCTATCCCTTCTTGTTCTTGGACTTTTACTGTTATGTCTTCAGTGATTTTAGGATTTTCAAAAGATAGAATCAGCTTTCGTTTTCCAGGTCCAAAAAGGCACAAGGTAAGAAAATAGTGGGTCTGACAGTCTGCATGGAATGAGAGAAAGATACAACACACAAAACACGTTTGTATTTCAAAAAGTTCCCTATCACAATAGAAGCAGTTAGAATTGTCATTAAATCCATTATTATATTAATTTTCTTAATTAGAATCTGTATTGCTACATGTATTAGTGAACTTATTTTTTTGAAGTATGTTGTCTAAATGTTTAATATCAACAGACTACTTGGGACTATAGAGATTGCTATGAATGTGTGTTATTCTATTTATATGTTTATTTAGAAAGAACAATGTAATGTACGTAAAGTAATATAATTCTGTAAAAGTAAGGTAAAATATTACTGTAATTAATAAAGCTAGAGAAGTGAACATTTGTTTTAGAGCTCTACTAAAAGTCATCACTGTCCTCAACTGTGAAATGGAATCTAAAACTTTTCTGGGGGTAGGAATTATATTTCTAATATTGAGAGAATCTAACATAATTTTGGTAGGGCATATATTTTTAATAAAGTTTTTGTAATGAATTATCAAGTCAATCAACAAATTTCCTATTTCAAAAAGATCTGTAAACATAATTTTTTAAAAGATTTTATTTATTCATGAGAGACACAGAGAGAGAGAGAGAGAGACAGAGACAGAGGCACAGGAAGAGGGAGAAGCAGACTCCATGCAGGGAGCCTGATGTGGGACTCTATCTTGGGACTCCAGGATCATGTCTTGGGCTGAAGGTGGTGCTAAACTGCTAGCCACCCAGGGATCCCCCTGAATGTTCATTAGAGAATAGTTAGGGAATAGTTATTAATTAAATGACTACATGAATTAATAAGTTTATACCTAAATTGCTAATGTGTGGTTTCCTTTATGTTATTGCAAATCATCTTTATTATATTGCAACATAGGCTGACAATGATATTACCCACTTTTGTATATAAGGGAAAGAGGATGTGGAGACATAAAATATTTTACCTAGAAGTGACCTGGTGGTAGAGTTGGGAATACAATCCAAGTTTTATGCCTCCATGTTTAGAGTTTTGCTATCATATAGTGTCTTTTGCAGGTGAGAAGTTATTGTCATTCCTTATAGGATTGTAACCTTGATACCATCTCTTATGAATTTTGACTCTGACTGGTTTCAGTGATTGAATCTCTCACTAGCTTATAAATACAGTGGGAGAAAAATAGTTAATATCTGTGGACTTTACTAGAAAGACTTAAGGTTACTTCTGATGCCAATACTTACTGATTATTTAGGCAGACTACTCAACTCTAGGCCAGAAAGATAATACCAAACTATTACAAAGCTGTTTTGAGATGAAATGTGATAATTGTAAGAGAAGACAGTAAACAAGTAACTGTAAAGTAACTTGTAGTAAACAAGTGTTAAGGGCATTTTATTGGAACACCTTAGTCTTATTTTGTTAGTTCATCACCACTGTCTACTTCTTCTAAGCTTTTCTCTTTATTGTGTAAGAGAAGCCTAAAAAGTATTTTCTACAATTCTTTTCTCCATGTGGTTCTGAATTAGTCCAATCATGAGAGGCACTTAACTGATATTTGGATGGTGAAGAATTGGCAATATGTGGTGAAGAGTACTAGTGACAAGTACAAATTCTCTCAGGGAGGAAAAAATATAATTTGCATGGGAAATGAGAATAATCTTGAGTATTGAGGAGCAATATTGGGGAGTATTGGGGCTATGATAGAAATAGAATTCACTGAATATTTCATGTTCTGCTATTCTTTCACATGGTGGGATAATGCTAGGATACCGGGTAAGACCATATGTTTAATTCTGACCAGTGAATTGTAAATGAAAGTAACTCCTATCTCCTCAAGGTCAAGAATTTAATTGCTTCTGAGAGTTCACTCCCCTGGGTTGTGGCTAGCTCAAGATAGTAGCTACTCTAAAGCTTGGTTATCTGACTGACTACAGTGAGCCTTGCAGATTGTCAGTGGGCATGTATCAGGAGCAAAAAACAAATTTTAGCTTTTTGTGGTAATGTCTTCCCAAAGAATTCATGTTCTAATCTGCAACCTGTAAATATGTTACCTTATGTAGCCAAAGACATTATGCAAATATGATTAAGTTAAGGACCTTGACATGAGAATATTATCTTGGATTATCTGGATGGTCCTTTTGTAATGACAAGTGTCCTTAATATGTCCATGGAAGCAGAGGTTGTATTGATATGATTGTTGGCTTTGAGGATGTAGGAAGGAGTCAAGGAATTCAGATAGCCTCTAAAAGTTGGGATAGGCAAAGAAATGTGTTTTTGTTTTTTTGTCTTTTTTTTTCCTAGAATCCCCAAAATATTTTGAGCTCAATAAAACTCATTTTAGACTTTTGACCTCAGAACTCTGAGATAATAAATTTATATTGTTTTAAGCCACTATGTGTGTAGTGATTGTTAAAGGAGCAATAGGAAACTAATACACTATTATAAGCCATTTGAAGTTTGAGATTGTTTACTACATCAGCAAACCCAGTCTCGCTAGAATTCTTACCTTTCTTTTAAAATGGTCAACACTAGTATTAAAATAAACTTAAAATTTCAATGATGATTTTTCATTGGAACAAGCTTTATAATCTTTCTCTAGTTGCTTGTTTTGGAAGGGGAGGTGAATCAGGGTACAGATAAAATTTTAGATGTTATTATTGATTACATATTTTCTATAGTACATAGGACTTCACTTTGAAAAGCAATAGAGTTCCCACTTTAAAAATTGTCAGATGTTGCTATTTTAGAATTTCAGTGTTCTTTTCACTTTTAATTTGCTTATAAAATGTAGAATAAATGTTCATGCCTCAGGATAAGATGCAAAGATACAACCCATAGATACTATGCAGAAGATAAACTAATACAGTGACTTTACTAACAAGTCTATTTGGTGACAGTATATTCTTTCTTCCAGAAGATAAAAGTGGTAAACTGCCAAGGAAATTGTAATGTTGGAATCAAAGTGAAATTTCACTGAAGAACTCAGCTATAGAGTGTCACACATGAAAAGGGATTAGAAGCTGAGCTATCACGAAGAGATGAAAAGGTATTTTCCGAATGTGTTTCTTCTTATGTGAACTTCTGTGTGGAATCTAGAAGTGACTAAATTGATGCAGTAGCTAGAAATCTGAAAAGGAAAACAAGAAGGAAAGCATCATTTTCTGAGATTCAAGAATTTCTCCTTAACTCAAGCCAAGAGCTGAATGTGAGAGAAGGGTTCATATCTGAAATTATTGCACTTAGACCTAGAATCAAGTAAAATGCCTGCTATCTTTGATAATGTTAGAATCCATGTACTTATAGTAATAGTTCTTATTATTTATCCCTGTATTCTAATTTTTATCTGATATCTTCATCAATGTTTCCTTCTCTCCTTGTTTTTACCTGTGTACCTCATGCATACACGTATGCATGCACACACATGCACACACAAGACTATGTATATGACTACGTGTGCATTTTGATCATTTCCCAGGTATCTGGGAACATTTATTCAGTTTCTCTCCCTAGAAGTACAAAAGGAAAAGAAGGTAGCTTTCTCTGTGGTTCCCATAAAATACTCTGCAGATTTTTTCCTTATGAGGCTACTATCATGCAGTGTGTCTGAAAGTGTTGGGAATGGCCATTCTCCTTGGCTTTCACTTCTGACTCCAGGTACAGGACACAGAAAGTCTCTACATTTTCTCAATATTTTCTCTGTCCTTCAGTTTTGAAAGCTTGCCATTCACATCAATGTTCTAAAGTCTCTGCATACCTGGTGGGTGAAATATCACTTGATATCTTGTCAGTTAATATGTGTGACTACAAGGAACATCTTATAAATGAGTATCTTACTCTTCTCAGTAGTATTTAATCCTACTAAAATTTTGTCTATCCTCTGTGCAAGAATATTCTCAAAAAAAGCATTGGTATTTAGATTATTCTGTATTTTTTTTTTTACAGATTTTATTTATTCTTGAGAGACACAGAGAGAGAGGCAGAGACCTAGGTAGAGGGAGAAGCAGGCTCCCTGTGGGGAGCCTTATTCAGGACTCCATCCCAGGACCCTGGGATCATGACCTGAGCCAAAGGTAGATACTCAACCACTGAGCCACCCAGGTGCTCCAAGATTATTCTTTAAAGAACAATATTTTCTGTTAACCTTTGTACACATATGCAGAATCGTCATAGTTCTGTTTGCCAAAGTTCTTTATTTATTCATTACATATAAAATAATCTTTATTATTTCAACAATCATCATAATAAAGAATTCTATTGTCCTACACACGACCCAATTCCTACTTAGTTCAAATACTACTAGAACCTCAAGAACAACTGTCCCATGTCCTCTTTGGGCATAGAGGAGATTAGCTTTGCTCCTCTGTATTCTCAAATACCTTTTGCATATCTCTGTCACTACAATGTCCATATCCTCATATCAGATTTGAGTGTCTTGAAAACAAGTGCATAATTACAGTAACTCCAGACATGTTCATAAATGTTTAACAACCAGTTTCCCCAAAACAGGAGTATACATATACTTGTAACTCTATATATGTACATATGTACATGTTTTTTACAAATTTTATTGACATAAGGATTATGCAGTATGCGATATGAGTAATAATTAAATGTACAATGAATTTTATTAGTAATCCATATAGTCAATTGATTCTTAAAAAATACTTTGATTTATGCTGAACTTTTTATCCATAGTCAACCTATCACTGTGATAGATGAGTTAGTGATAGATGACATGATCAGGTGATCATGAATGTTGGTTGATATTTTTATTTGTGTTAATAAGTAAGACGGAAATGAAACAATAAAGATATGTTGAGATTTATTGAGTCACTGGTGTGAGTTACTTGCTCAATTGTACAGTACTTGTGAATACTGAAAGTGTGTTTCTTTCAAATTTTGTGTATTGTCAGTGGAACAGATACTTTTAAGTTAAACCTATTAACAGATTCTCCATTATTTTCTTATATTTTGACCATTAACACAACACAAAAACCAAACCCTGATTTGTAGCATTTGCCAATTTCTTGGTGTCAATATTCTACCCTGACCTATTCCAAGTTACCAATGTGTATGTCATCACTGAGAGCAGAGTTGGGAGTGATATAGAAGAGCACACCATTATATTGTATATATTCTATTCTACAGATAAAATAGACATAGATACCTTTGAGAATGCAATACTGACATGATTAGGAACTTATAAACTTTGAATATTTTTTAAAAATAAAAAGTTTAGGGCAGCCGGGCAGCCTGGGTGGCTCAGCGGTTTAGTGCTGCCTTCAGCCCAGGGCATAATCCTGAAGACCTGGGGTCGAGTCCCACGTCAGGCTCCTTGCATGGAGCCTGCTTCTCCCTCTGCCTGTGTCTCTGCCTCTCTCTCTCTCTGTCTGTCTCTGTCTCTCATGAATAAATTAATTAAATCTTTAAAAAAATTAAAAAGTTTATTGTAAGTTTATATAATTTAATTTTTAAATAATGTCTAACAATAAGCTCTCAAAAATTCATAAAAAATGTAACCATTGGTTCTTGTAAGCTGGTAAGATTGGCTTGAGTACAGCACTTACAGCTTCTCCATCTTGTTTTCTTTGGACCTGGCATGTAGCAGGTGATCAGAGAATATTTGTTAAGTGAACAAATGATAATCTTACCCAGCATAGTACACCAATATTGCTTTTAGGACATGGTGAATATTATAAGCACTATTGCATTCTCTGATCAAAAGGCTTCATGAATAATTGAGCTTATTCTTTTTGACATATTTTAAACTTCATGAAATTTATAATAGAATATTCCATCTGTGACATTTGAGTTCTGGAAGAATAACTAATCACAGAACAAACCCCATCACTTCCATACTAAATACTTTCTGTACTTAATGAACTGATATTATATTCAGATCTTATTTATATACCTCAATAAAAGTGTAAACTGTTTCAGTGTCTTTTTGTTTTATCTTTTCACTGCCTTCAGTGATTCTCTCCTCTCTCACCACTGAGGATTCTCAGTAGGGCTCCACTCAGGTTAGCTTCCCAGAATTCTTAATTTAAGGCATTATTAGTATTATTGTTGTTAAGATATATTTTCTCCAGCTCCACATTGAAATTAAGCATCAGTTTTGTCATCATTTTGCTAGAAAAATTGAGAACTTGGAGGCACTGTGAGATCCTTCTAACTCTATTCTTCAAATTTTTGCTTTTCATAGGTGCACTCCCACACAAGATCACTAGAGTATCAATGTGGGGTCCCATTGCACTGTGGGTAACACCAATAAAGAGACACAGTAAAGAAATAAGTTGCTCCAAATTTTAAACAATATTTTTCTGAGAGAAGAAAATTGATAAGTTTAAATGCTTCAGTGATTTTTTAATAATGGCATAAAACTAATTTTTTTTTGTAAAACTAGTTTTTATAACAATACATTTTTAAATAAGTTTATATTGTGGGAAAGAGAACAAAGGAACAAAGGTAAAAGCACAAAGGTTAAACGTGTGTGTGTGCGTGTGTATGTATGTATATATGTGTATGTGTGTGTTGGTTCCAAAGAGAATGAGAACATGAGAAATGAGAGTGAAAGTAAGATCCTGACAGGGCATCTTGACCTTATTATGCATTTTCCTCTACCTTCCTATCATCCTTTGTCTCTCCTTGTACCCTCTTGGCTTTAGCACCTTAATTCTTCTTAAAATCTTCCCATTCCTGAGCTCCTTTTCCTAAAGATTAAAAGAAACAAAAGTTAATGTGGTCCTGCCATAAAGGTTGAAAATCAGTTTTAACTGAGTCTGCTTACACACAGATATAGTTGCATATAGGGCATTTTAAAACTATAGTTGGTGTGTACGTGTAAAAGCATGCACTTTGGGTTCAGATAGACATAGGTTCACAACTTGATTTCTGAAATTTCCTAGTTGTGAAAGTTGTTCAAATATCTTAAATTATCAGAACTTTAGTTGGTCTCTTTAAAATAGACCTAATTATATCAAATTCAAAAGACTGAGAATGTTAGATTAGATAATGTATATAATGTCCTTTAACACATAAGGACTTGCTAAATGATTATTTTTGTGACTGTTGATATAAGAATAGTTGAAAATATTTAATTTAAAGTAATTAACATGCTTTCATTACTGTTAATATAAGCACAATTGCAAATATTAGTGAAGTGCACAGTGTAAAGACGTATTTAATCAAAGAGAATTACTCTCATTAGGTGTCATTTTATCAGGTAAGTAGTTTAAAAAATAAAGAGAAGTACTAGGAAAGCCTTTAAACTGAAGTCAAAGTTCAATTTATTAAATAACAAATCAATGAAAAGGGAAGGAAGATTAGACAACTCCAGGAAGAATGGAAGAATATGTGGTTTTTCAAGTTGAAAATGTATTCTGACTTTTAGTATTCTAAAGTTAGACATCTCTTCACTGGAATTTCAGTCCAGTGACATCTAGAGAAACATGACATCTCTTGTCTCTAAAGACAAGGTCTTGAAAGTATTTTAAAATGGTTCAAGAAGCTCATTTGTCATGAACTAACTTTTTAGAAACAACTTTTCAGTGATTTAAGTGATGGTAAATCAGAAACACACTGATGAAGTTTACCCCGAAATGCCTATGGGTTTAAAGATTAACAGGCAAAGAACTAGGAAAGACACAGTTTAGACATTTCCAAAGGAAATGCATTTGACCAATTATGTGAGTCACTAAATGAAACAAAGCACCTAGGTTCTATCTTTTTGGTCTGTGACTCTATTCTATCAGAAATTCCAGAATAAAAATAACTCCATCATTTCTGTTTATATTCAGTACAATTTTTGTCTTTATTCTTAATTACAGAGACAGATCTAATTATGCAGTCATTCCAAGTTTTAGATGCAATATTTGTCAATGAAAGATAACAGGAGTTGGGCACCATTATAAGAATTTTTTTTCAATTTTGCGATTTTTTTTTTTTGTATATTGAAATTCTCCTTTATTTAAAATATAGTCAAAATTTCACTGTATTTTAGGAATAAGTTTACTTTGGCTCTTTCTAGAATCATACATTTGGAAAAAGCAATATAAAGAAATTGTATACATTTAAATACATCATGAGTAAAGCACTACTATAACAAAATCTATCCATTAATTATAACTAGGGATAGAAAGTTGAAACTACTGAAGTAAAATTAATGGTACTAAAGTTATGCAGAGTTAATAATTTCCTTTCTCTTTAACTTCAGTCTATGGAAGCAAATTCAGTTGTTATTGAAGATCAATGAAAGTTACAAAATAGGCTGGATGATCAAGTAACTAAGATGAGCACAAAGAAAAAAGGCATAAGTTATCCTGAGGTCTGTAGGTACCAGTAATTTGTGACAATCAGTATGTTTCAAATTGGGTCAGAGCAGTGTCTACTTTTAAACACTACTACCCTGGAAACCACAGGAGTGACCACTTCCTTCATTTGAAAGAGATTGAAACAAGTCACTAATGACTATATTAAATGCTCACAAATAGCCAAAGTAATGACCAACATGGTTTTGTGAAGACTTAGTACTAAATCTAATTTAATTTGATGATAGAATGACAGATCAAATAAATGAAAAATAGCTTAAAATATTTTGACTTAAGAATTTTACTTTTAGAGGGGAAGCAATATGATTTTCTTGAAGCCAGTATTTTACAGTGATACTGCAGCTCACTGATTATTTAAATGTCAAAATCCTAGGAGTTGACATACATCCTCTGTCATCTTTAAGTAGACTAGAAACAGGCATCCTTCCTTAATTCCCAGTTCACATTAGCAGGGGATGCAAAGAATAATTTCTAACAATCATTAAAGTTTTAAAACCCCCTAAAGAAGTAAAGAAATGATTAGATTTTGACCTACTTGGTTCAAGACCATATGAAAACTTTCAATATTCTAGCTTTGCAATATAGCAGCAATATCCCCCAAAGAACATTTCCTTTTAGTTCTTTGAAATCTAAAAGATGTTTGACATAGTCTTTGAGGTCCCAATTTTTAAAACCTGGCTTCTGTATCTTGTAACAGAACTGCCAGGGATCTCTTAATAACTTTGTAATTGTACCTTTCAAATATCAAATTAGACAACAGGCAAAATCTTGTTTGTTGCCTTTTTCATGTGACCAAATTTCACATTATTTAATTTTCCCAATAACGAGTGACAAGCATAAGCCAAATGGTCAATCTATTAATTTATACATATTTGTTGGATGCCTATGCACTGTTAGTCACTGTGCTAGGCTTGAGGGTACAACCTGGAACTAAATATGTATGATGCCTTATGCTGTACATATATTAGTTGAGATGACAAACATAAATAACTAGCTATAGTGAGGGGAAGGTGTTTATTAGGACTTAGCAAGGGGACCTATGTTAGTATTCCTGTGGAGGCTGAGAGAAGGTTCAGAGATCACTTTCTGGTGGAAGTAATCTATACACTGGATAGGATGAGTAGGAGCTCTCCACTGTGCTGGAGAAAATCGCAAAACAGGCAACAGTGTGATTGAGATTTGCAAGAGAAAACAGCAAAGACTAATTTGAGAATTAAAAGAACATCAGTCCCTAGAGCCGTAGTGTGAGGAAAAGAGAGACAGAGTGAGACTGAGAAGTAGGGATAGAGAGCCTGCTACATCATTCTGAGAAATGAGACTTCATGCTAATGCCAAAAGGAAGCTATTCAAGGATTCAAAGCAGGTTACTAAAGAGATGATAATTGCATCTTGTAAATGAAGTTATTAAAATGATAATTTTCCATTTGTGTTTTTGCTGAAGCCTTGAGACCATAAGAGCCAAATACTGTGAGAGGTATACCACCTGAGGAGGATTTGCAAAGGGAGTGGGTTCAGACCTCAGATGAGAGATTTTGTGATTATCAACCTCCAGGCTATAAAAATGGGTTGGAGACCCTGAGAGACAGAAGTGAGAGATTAGATAGGTAGACAATTTATGTACAAAAAATCTGAATGCTCTGAGATGTGTCCCCTCTCCCTTTGAGAGAGAGGTGGGATTCCAAAGGGGGATCTTTTAGGTAACTTAATATTTGTCCCCCACAGCTTGGGGCACACAGGCCTGAGAAAGCTAAAGGATAAAGTCCTGGTTGCAGCAGCCTGTAACAGCAAAGTATGCTTTGTGGTGTGGTTTGGGCAGTAACAGGTCTCTGTTTTGTTTTTTGGAGGTGGGAGGTGAGGCATTAACTGGAGATTAAACAATGAAGCAAACTTGTAGTTATTTTTCTTAAAATAAATTTATCCAAGGAAATGCCCAGACAGTGAGCCCTGAGAACACTGAGGGGGTAGATTTAAGTGGCCTTGCAGAAGGTGTGACACTCATGCCTGAAGTACGTATTCCCCATAGACCTAAGCCCTCCAAGAGAATTCCCCATCTCAGCAAACACTGCTGCATTAGTCAGCGGTCTCTGAAGAAGCAGAATCAATATAGGCTATGTGTGTGTGTTAGCATGTGGAAGTATGAATGGATGTACTTTAAGGACTTGGTTTATGTGATTATGGAAACTGGCAAGTCCAAAATCTTTAGGGTAGGCTGACAGGCTGGAGACCCAAGGAATAGTTGATGTTGCAGCTCAAGTCTGAACACAGTCTGGAAGAATTTTCTTTTCCTTAAGGGATATTGGTCTCCCTCCCCCTCCCCCCTTAAAGTGTTCAACTAACTGATGAGGCCACCCACATTGTGGAGGGTCATCTTTTCAGTCTACAAACTTAAATGTTGACCTTATCTGAAAAATACCTTTGTGGCAACATCCAGCCTAGTGTTTGACGAGATATCTTGTACTGTGACAGAGCCAATTTGACTCGTAATATTAACCATCACAACCACAATCAGTTGTAAATGTACATGTAAAAGCCAATGTACACTCAGTGACATTTCAGAGAGAGATTTTCTATCCCCTTACTTTCTGTCCTTTCATTTACTCCAACCATGGAGATGTTGGAAACCACAAACGAGCAAGGAGGAAAGCTAGCAGAGATCTCTTCCTGCTGCAGGTTTCCCACATGCAGGGGGTCAAGGCTGGAAGAGAAGACACGTCTCTATGTCGTGAAACTTTTATTATTTCCTTGGGAGGGACATATTAATTACTCCTCAGGACTGTCTAAAGTGACAGAGTCCAGGAGAAAGAGACCGAACTCGATAGAGCAGGTTTGTAGGAGCAGTAGGAGAAAAACAAAGATACTTTATTCTTGTATCTAAGTGAGTGTGCTACACTTTAGTAAACTGGTCCTGCCATGTGGGAATGATTGTAACATCCCCTATTTTGATGCTCTGTTAGGTGCATACATATTGAACTGTTATGACTTCCTGGAGAATTGACCCAATTATCATTATGTTATGCCCCTCTTTATCCCTGATAATTTTCTTGTTCTGTAGCCAGCTTTGCCTGAAACTAGTATGGCCACACCCACTTTATTCTGATTAGTGTTAGCATGGAATATCTTTTTTTAAGGATTTATTTATTTATTTTAGAGAGAGTGCACACAAGTGGGGGGAGGGGCAGAAGGAGAAAGAATCTCTAGCAGGCTCGCCACAGAGCATGGAGCCCAATGTGGGGCTCCACCTCAGGACCCTGAGATCATAGCCTGAACCAAAATCAAAGAGTTGGAAGTTTAACTGACTGAGCTACCCAGGTACCTCTGGGATATCTTTTTCCATCCCTTTACTTTTAACTTATCTGAATCTTTATATTTAGAATGGTTTCTTATAGACAACATACAGTTTGGTCTTAACTTTTTATCAACTTTCATAATCTGCCTTTTATATTTAAATTGATTATCGATATTGGATTAATATTTCCCATGTTTGTAGCTGTTCTTTTTGTTGTTCTTGTACTTTTTATCTCCCACCACTTTCTCCTCTTCCTCTGGTTTTAACTGAGCATTGTATATGATTCCATTTTACCTTGTCTATTAGCCTATCAATTATGTTCTCTCTTTATTATTATTATTATTATTATTTTTGGTGGTTTGCTGGTTACCTTAGAGTTTGCAATACACAATTACAACTATTTTAAATCCATCTTCAAATAACCATTACTGCTTCATGGGTAATGCAAATATCTTATGACATAGATTTCTCAATTCTTTCCGTCTCTTATGACATTATTATTATTAATTTAACTTATCCATATGCTATAATTACTTATGTTACTTTTATTGCTTTAAACAAAAAACTGTCTTTTAGATCAATTAAGAATAAGAAAAATAGAAGATTGCAGTTTACCTTTGTTTATTTTTCTGACACTTTTCCTTTGTGTAGATTCTAATTTCTAATCTATATCATTTTTCTTTTTCCTAAAGATTTTCTTTCTAACATTGCTTGCATGAGAGGTTGATTGGCAATTTCTGCAGTTTTTTTCTGTGAAAGTTTTTTTTTTCATTCTATAGGGAAATTTCATTGGATATAGAATTCTAGGTTAGTAGCCTTTTCCCCCCTAAATATTTTAATTAAATCGTTCCTTTCTCCCTACCTTGCATGGCTTTTGATGAGAAGCTATTTTTTTTAAGACTTTATTTATTCATGAGAGATACAGAGAGAGGCAGAGACATAGGCAGAGGGAGAAGCAGGCTCCACTCAGGGAGCCCATTGTGGGACTCGATCCCAGGACTCCAGGATCATGCCTTGAGCCAAAGGCAGATGCTCAACTGCTGAGCCACCTAGGCGTCCCTTTGATGAGAAGTTCTATTTATTACTCCTCTATCAATGTTCTTCTATAGAGTATGTGTTTTTCTTTTCATTTGATTTCTTCCAAAATCTTTGTCTTCTGTTTGCTGTAGTTTAAATGTGAAATGCTTAGGTATAGGTTTTTTGGAATTTATTTTGCTTGGTATTCCTTTAGCTTCTTGGATTAGTAGTTTGGTATTTGTCATTAATTTTGTAAAGTTAGTTGCTATTTCTTCAAATATTCTTTCTGCTCCATTCTTTTTCCTTTTTCTAGTATTCTAATTATGTGTATGTTAAATTTTTTAAATTGTCCCTAAGTTCTTAATTATTTTTTTTCTTCTTGTTTTTCATGTCTTTTTCCATTTCAGTTTTAGAGATCCTACTGACATACCTTTAAAATAATTTATTCTTTCCTTAGCTATGTCCAGTCTACTAATGAGCCTATCAAAAGCATTTCATTCTTCATTTGTTACAGCATTATTAATTTCTAGATTTTATTTTACATTTTTCCTAAAATTTGCATATTTCTGCTTATATTATCCACGTTTTTATATTTTCTTTTCCTATTAGAGCACTTAATATGTTAATTGTAGTTATTTAAATTTCCTATCTGTGTAATAGTTGAGTCTCATTCTGATACTAGCTTTGTCCCTTCTGGTCTTAAATTTTTTATAGAAAGTTGGACATGATATATTAGGTAATAGGAACTGAGGAAAAGGCCTTTAGTGTGAGATTTATGTCAATCTAACCATAAATTAGTCTGTGTCTAATGTTTATTTTATCTATAAATGCCAGAGTCTTCAAATTCATCTAGAATTCCTGTTTTTGTATCCTTAAATTCATCTCTGCCTTGCAACTCTTTCAGCTGTAAGTCACTGTTCCAACACTGGAGCCTCAATTGATGTGATGGTAAGAAGGGGGCAGGGTGAGGAACTAATCTATAAACTTACTCTTTAAAAAATTTTTAAAAGTTTAATTTTAAATTTTATTTACTTATATGTTAATTCCAATGTAGTTGACATGCACTGTTATATTAGTTTCAGGTGTATAATATAGTAACTCAACAATTCTTTTTTGTTGTTGTTGTTTTTTAAAGATTTTATTTATTTATTCATGACAGACACAGAGAGAAAGAGAGAGGCAGAGACACAGACAGAGGGAGAAGCAGGCTCCAGGCAGAGAGCCTGATGAGGGACTCAATCCCAGGTCTCCAGGATCACACCCCAGGCCGAAGGCAGCGCTGAACTGCTGGGCCACTGGGGCTCCCAGTGATTCAACAATTCTAAACATAACTCAGTACTCATCAGGATAAGTGTTCCCTTAAATCCCTTCATCTATGAACTTGTTCTTAAATCTCTATCTGCTGGTAGAACCTGTGTCCCTGATCTGTGACTTACATTTATTGATATATTTTTTCTTTAGCTCTGTCTAAACCTATCCACTGAATTTTTAATTTCTAGGACTAGATTTCATTTCTAAAGGCAATTTGTTCTTTTTGCAAAATTCATTATTTTAAGCCTTTTGTATTTTTTGAATGCTATCAAACATACTTTCAGAAATATATTCCTTGATTGCAAATTCAATATCTGAAGACTCTATGGGTCCTTTCTGTTTTGTTTTATTTATTTTTTCTATTTACTCTTGCTTATACATGAGTTTTCCTTGTGTGTTTTGTGATTTTCATCTATTGTTGCTTTTATTTTCCTTAGAACTTTATATTTGTGCAATTTTTTGGCTTAAGCTAAGGTAGGCTCTACCAGAGAGGATTTTCTTGTGGGTTAAGTACCTGTGAGTCTTAGCACTTTAAATTTTAAGCTAAATTCTTGCCTCTTAACATTTTTCTTGTTAATCATGCACTGTGAGTTAGGCCAGAAAACTCACATGAGTCATTCTTTTATTTTCAGGAAAGATTCCTCAGAAACCCCTCCTCCCTCCACTCAGTATAAAGATATGAGACAGATTTTGTCTGTTTGCTTGGTTGCTTATTTACAAAGAGTACTAAATGCATAGCATTTTTATTTTATTTTCTCACACAAAAGGTGAGCTTTTTTGGGTTCTTGCCTTATACTGGAAACCAAGCTATTAGACATCACATTTTCAGAGGCCTTTGGGCATTTTGTTCTATTTCCACAACACACTGAAGGTTTAAATTCAGTCAACTTTAGTACATTTTAAAACGATCTGCACATCTACTTTTGCTTAAATCTTATTTAAGCAAATATATATATTTCTTTCATAACAACTGGATACCTTTATAAAGATGTATTTGGTTTCATCTACAGATTTAATTGGGATGCTTAACTGGTCATAATGCTGAGAAAAGAGGTAGTAATGATTCTCTGTGGGCTAGAATTCTGATCTGTGTATCATTTCTGTAGAGTTGGTTACAGATCTCTGCTCGAATGCAGATCTACTCTTGGGGTACTGATAAATTTACAGATCTAGATGTGCTTGTTTCTTCTTTTTGAAATGTTGACAAGATCTATATATAATAGATGAAACATATGATAGATGAAACAGATACTGCTTTTATCAACATGCTGGTTGAATCACAGCCTAGCTATGGAGGATCTAAAATTTTATTTTTGACAACCAATCCAAATTAATGATACTAATAAGCCTTTAGGATACTTATTTTTCTCTTCAGTGGCCATTTTATATTTATTAACTATTTTTTTTGAAATGAGATGGTCTATTTATTATTGAAGAGTTTATGATGATACTCTTACATATTTTTTTTTTATTTTTTTTTATTTTTTTTTCTCTTACATATTTTTTTTTTATTTTTTTTTATTTTTTTTTCTCTTACATATTTTGAATATTGAACTGTGGAAGTATATCTCCTATCTTTGGAGTCCAATTGCCACTTACTAACTTTGTGTATTTGGACATTTTATAGACTTCTTTGTGACTCCAATTCCTTATTGGTAAAATGGAGATAAAAATAACACCTACCACATGAAAATTTGATTGTGATAATCATGATCCTCATGACTGAGATGGATCTGGGAAAGTGAGGTTGAAGAAGAAAGTGTTTACAAGTCTAAGTATAACCTTTTCCTTTTGATTCTTTGCCCAGTTTTTTAGTTTTTATTTGCACTCAGAATAATAATTTGATGCTTTAAGATCTCAATTTCTACCAAATAATTTGGAGAGTCAGTTTTCACCCATGTGCATATATATATATTTTTAAAGAATTTGATTAAGTTGAAAGTATTTTATTTCTTCCCTAACTTGATCTTATTTCCAACTTCACCACAGAGTCATCACTGACTTTATTGCATATGGCATTTTTGAGAAGTCAGTCTTTTCTCCAAGTGGAAATAGAATAACAATGATAATCTCTTTACCATCTTTCAACCACTTTCTGGGATTAAGTCTGAGACTCTTCTGTATAAGCTCCCTAAAAGAGTTGGCCTCAACATTATGTTCTAGTTTAATTTCCTCCTAATGTCCCCTTGCAATCCAAGCTATTGACTATTTTCTGCATGCACATAATTTTCACATTTTTGTCTTTTAAGTTTTTGTTCAAACTATTCCCTCTGACAAGAATGCCCTACTCTAACTTCTTTTCTCTTCTAGATGGACTCCTCTTTGCTTCTTAGACTTGCTCCCTTGAATACATTCACTATACTGTAACTGGATTGATCTTTGGAAAGTACAAACTGACTATGTCAGTTCCCTGTTTAAATCTCTTAAATAGCTGCTAGTTGCTCTAAGGAATAGAATTCAATCCCTTTAATTTAATATATCATGTATTCTTGGTCTTTCTGGACTTATTTTTGTTTAGCCTGCCTCACAGTGTGTAGACTCACTCCAGCCCTTTTAGATGTTCTTTTCTCCTTTTCAGATGATCTCCTAGTATCACCAACATATCCTTCATCCTTTTTTTTTTTTAGAGAGATTTTATTTATTTATTCATGAGAGAAACAGAGAGAGAGAGAGAGAGAGAGAGAGAGAGAGGGAGAGACATAGGCAGAGGGAGAAGCAGGCTCCATGAAGGAAACTCAACATGGGACTCAATCCTGGGACTCTGGGATCATGCTCTGAGCTAAAGGCAGATGTTCAACTGCTGAGCCATCCAGGGGTCCCACCAACATATCCTTCATATGGAAAAGCTATTCAGTTTGTCCTTCAGATCTAGTGTTGTCATATAAAATATAGGACACCAATTTAAATTTGAATTGCACCTAAACAGTAAATAATTTGTAGTAGAAGTATGTCCCAAATATTACACAGGGCATACCTGTACTAAAAAGTATTTTTTCCATGCATAATACATAAAGCAATTTATATGTTTATAAAACTTCCTACTTGGTGAGCGTCAGTGGTTGTGGCCTCATTATTTCATGGTTGTATTTTCTACCTTTTACATTGACTTGTTAATCGTTGGTAAATGTCAAGCAATGACTGTGATTTAAAGAAAGGACATGCAGTACACTATTTGGAAAGAAAATATTTAGTTGCATTCGACATGATATGTAATTCAAGACATGTGCTTTTCAGTGATGTTAGTAGGAAAATCTACTGGTATCTGCCAAATCACCTCTTGGTTAACTTGCTCAAATTTGAGTACCCTATTTTAAGAAAGATATAGGTATTATCCAGACAAAAGAGCCCAAGGCAATAACAATAACTAATATTATGTTCCAAATAGTGTGCTATGTGACTTAAATGCACAATATCAATTAATTTTCATTAACTTCTTTGGAAAAGCACTTGATAAGATTCAACATCCATTCAGGATAAAAACTCTGTACAAAATGGGTTTAGAGGAAACACCACAAAATAATGAAGGCCATATATGACAAACCTACAACTAACATCATGCCCATTGGTGAAAAGCTGAAATCTTTCCTGCTGAGATTAGGAACAAGACAAGGATGTTCACTGTCACTACTTTTATTCAGCATAGCACTGGAAGTCCTAGCCACATCAATCAGATAAAAAAAAAAAAAAAAAAAGGCGTCCAAATTGGTAAAAAAAAGAAGTAAAACAGTCACTACATGTAGATCACATTATACTATATATAGAAAACCCCAAAGATGCCACCAAAAAACTATTAAAATAAATGAATCCAATAAAATTATAGGATACAGAATTAACCATAAAGTGGTTGTATTTCTGTACACTAGTAACAAGTTATTAGAAAAATTAGGAAAAAATCTTATTTATAATTGTATCAAAAATATTAAAATATCTAAGAATAAATTCAACCAAGGAGATGAAAGACCAATACTCTGAAAACTATAAAATGCTGATGAAAGAAATTGAAAACAACACAAATAGAATAATATACCACGCTCTTGGACTGGAAGAATTAATAGTGTTAAAATGTCCATATTATGCAAGGCATTCTATAGATTCAATGCAATTCCTACCAAAATACTAAGTATTCTTCATACAACCAGAACAAGCAATCCTAAAATTTTTATGAAACCATGAAAGAACTCCAACAGCCAAAGCAAACTTGAGAAGGAGGGACAAACCTTAAGGTATCACAATCCGTTTCAAACTATCTTGCAAAGCTAGTATGGTATTGGCACAAAAATAGACTCAAAGAGCAGTGAAACAGAATAGAGAGCCCAGTAAGAAATCTATGCTAATACAGTCAACTGATCTAAGAGGAGCCAAGAATATACAATGGGGATAAGACTGTCTCTTGAATAAGTAAGGTGTTTTGGGAAAACTGGACAGCTCTATGCACAAGAATAGAACTCAAGGACTTTCTTACACTGTAAACACAAACTCAGAATGGATTAAAGATCTAAATGCAAGACCTGAAACCATAAAATTCTTAAAAGAAAGCATATACAGTAATCTCTTGAACACTGGCCTTAACGCTATTTTTTTGTATCTATCTCCAGGGATGGGAAACAAAATACACTATTGGGACTTGACCAAAGTAAAAAGCTTCTTCACAGTGATGTAAGTCACCAACAAAACAAAAATACAACAACTTACTGAATAAGAAGATATTTGCAATTGATGTAACCAACAGTGGGTTAATATCCAAATTAGAGAGAACTCCTACAAGTCAATAACAAACAAACAAAAGCAACAAGTAGATCAATTGAAAAAGGGACCTCAATTGGCATTTTTCCAAAGAAGACCTACAGATTGCAAATAGGCACATAAAAAGATGCTCAATATCACTAATCATTAGGGAAATGCAAATCAAAACTGCAATGAGATATCACCTCACACCTGCCAGAATGGTTAGCGTCAAATTAAAAAAAAAAAAGGAATAACAAGTGTTGGTCAGAATGTAGAGAAAATGGAACTCTCATGCACAGTTGGTAGAATGAAAGTTAATATAGCCACTGTGGAAAATAGTATGGAGTTTTCTCAAAAAATTAAAAATAGAAATGCCATATAATCTAGAAAGTGTACTCTGGATATTTACCCGAAGAAAACAAAAATACTAATTTGAAGCTAGATATAGGTTTACTACAGTATTATTTATAATAACCAGGATATAGAAGCAACCTAAATGCCATCAATAATCAAATGGATAAAGAAGAAATGGCATATGCATTTGGTGGAAAATTATATGTGGAACATTATATACATGGAATACTACTTAGCCATAAAAAGAATAAAATCTTGTCATTCATGACAACATGGATGGATCTCAAAGGTATTACACTAAGTGAAATAAGTCAGACAGAAAAAGACAAATACCATATGATTTGGAATCTAAAAAAAACAAAAAACAAAAAGTAGATTAATAAATGCAGAGAACAAACTGGTAGTTGCCACAGAAGGCAAGTGGGAGGATGGACAAAATAGGTGAAGGGAATTAAGAGATATAAATTTCCAGTTATAAAATAAATAAGTCACAAGGATGAAAAGTACAGCATAAAGTATATAATCGATAATATTGCAATAACATTGTTTGGTGACTGAGGGTAACTACGCTTATTGTGGTGAGCATAGTATAATGTATATAATTTTTGAATCACTATGTTTTGCATATGTCTAAAACTATTATAATATTGTATATCAGTTACTTGTTAATAAAACATTCATAACTGCCTTATGAAGCAAGTAATTGTCTCTGCATATCTATATATCAAAAATATGAAAATTAGCCTTAGGGATGGGCCCAGGATTCTATAGTATATTGTGGAAAACATCCAAGTTGTCTTACTAAACAAGCCAATACTGCTTAAAAGATTACATGTACTATGAGAAATAGTTGAAGGAAAAGTTATTTAGCATGAGTAGAAAAAAATAAATGTCAGATATTTGGAGGATTAGACTTTTCTCTTAAAAAAATAAAAAAAGATTTACTTATTTTGAGAGAGAAAGAGAGAGCCCAGGAGGAGGGGCACAGGGAGAGGAAGAGAATCTCAAACAAACTTCCTACAGAGTATGGAGACCCACGCCGGGCTCAGTCTCACAATCTCGAGACCATGACCTGAGACAAAATTAAAAAAGCTGCTTACTCACCAAGCCACCCAGGTGTCCCAAGATCAGACTTTTTGTGTGTTTCCAAGGAGCAGAATTAAGACAAATGGGAAATACATATGGCTAGATAAGAGTGGAAATTGCCTAAAACCTAAGGTTTAGGTATAAATAATTTATAAAGAATTCAAATAATTGAACTTGGAATAGAATTGATTTGAGACTCTTCTACAAAGAATACTTTTCTAATCCCTTGAAGATTTAAGGGGTAATAGGAAATTCAGTAGGCAGTTTGCATGAACAGGTTACACTGTATAGATTACAGATAAAAAAACTGGATTCTGGGATCCCTGGGTGGCTCAGCAGTTTAGCGCCTGCCTTCGGCTCAGGGCGTGATCCTGGAGTCTCGGGATCGAGTTCTGCATCGGGCTATCTGCATGGAGCCTGCTTCTGTCTCTGCCTCTCTCTCTCTGTCTCTCATGAATAAATAAATTTAAAAATCTTAAAAAAACAACACAACAACTGGATTCTTGGGGTTCCTGGGTCGCTGAGCGGTTGAGCACCTGCCCCTGGCTCAGGGTGTGATCCTGGGGTCCAGGACTGAGTCCCACATTGGGCTCCCTGCATGAAGCGAGCTTCTCCTTCTGTCTGTATCTCTGCCTCTCTCTGTGTCTTTCATGAATAAATAAATAAACCTTAAATCTGATTCCTGGTATTTTAAAGATGTTAGATTTAATAATTTTATATGTAAATAGTTCCTTGGCTAAAACTTCAGATGATATTGTATATTTCTATAGAACCGGTGGTAGCTGGGATGCCATTTTAAATCTATAAATATTTTTAACTCTGAGGTAAGGAATTAAATATGTGTATTGGCCATTTTGTTTCACTATTTTATAGTAACTATGTAAAATGATCTATTAATGCAAAGTATGCCTCCTATTGTTCTCTGGGGACATTTTGAAATAACTATTAACTTTAGTAAAGAGGTTTTGGACTGAGAAGGGACATGCTACATTTAGGATTGTACATAGTTATGTATTGTTCAGGCAGAATGCTGTCTTTAGTATTTTCTCCTTATGAGGGAGAAGAATGTTTCTTTTCTCCATGTGGATTTAGATTATATTTTTCTCTAAAGAGCTGCGTGCTCTGTTTGTTCTTGTTTGAAGATTCATTGACGAAAGATATGAAGTGGTGTTCTAGATGACTTCAGAAAGAAATTGTACTAGACTGAGGGAGTTAAAAGTCCAACCTGTACTATGCCAGGAATGACCTGCACACTTCATTCTACATAGGTCAGTAACCAAGATGTTGTGTGATGTAGTAATGTTGGAATACTATGTTCAGATGTGACTGTACTTTTGGGGTCACTAAAGAGTCTATGTATGCATCCTAGTTTCCTTGAGTGGACTTCAAATTCTCATAGTCTACGATCTCATTGAGGCAAATACAGGGCCTAAAATGGGGACCCCACTTTGGTTCGGTTATTGAGACCTGATTTTTTTTTTAAGATTTTATTTATTTATTCATGAGAGACACAGAGAGAAGCAGAGACACAGGCAGAGGGGGGAAGCAGGCTCCACGCAGGGAGCCCGATGCGGGACTTGATCTGGGGCCGGGATCACACCCTGAGCCAAAGGCAGACGCTCAATCGTTGAGCCACCCAGGCATCCCAAGACCTGATTTTGACATTAGCTTTTCTTTAAAGGCACTCTCATTGGTTGGGTTAAGCTAGTCCCTTTCACAAAGAGGCAAGATTGATATTGAAAGACAAGACAGTGTTCTAAATTTCCAAATATGAAGGCACCTTCTCAAGGAGGATTGGCTAGAGCCTTTGAGCTCTGAGAATAGCCATGAATACTGTGATTTGTAAATTACTGTGTTGTAATTCTCTCATATAAACTAATTCAAGCTTAGAAAACCTCTCTTCAAAAACTACAAACTGTTTTCTTCTGTGTTGGAAAAACTAAGTGAAGGGTAAGTGCTATGCCTGGAAATAATGATAAAATGCAGGCAATAACAAATCTCCATTTCAGACTCCCCTACTTCATCCTAGGACAGTGTGCCAGGAATAGATTGTCCTAGAATGGTGGGTAGTTTAAGAACTGCCAAAGGTTATTCTGAGAGGTAAGAGCATAGAGAATATCAGTAAAGATCCAAAAATATGCCAGAATCAAGACACAGAATAATGCAAAAAACCCCATGAGATGCAGCCATTTCTGATGACTCATTAGGAAATACTAAGGGTGTTATGGTGGCCATAAAAATGCTGCCGTAAGAGTATCCCATTCAGACAGCCTGCTGCAGAGTATAGTTGACTGACAGCCCAGCTGCTCTCATCTAGGTCCACCACTGAGTTTATACCAAAGCTGTGATTCTCCCAAGATGTCAGCTATCATCTGGGCACAGTAAAGGGACTAGTGCCAGAACAATTTTGGTGATGCACAGCTCATCTAATAGATTACTTTAGCTTCATAACACCTCATTCGTCTGATCAAAAGTTTTCTAAAATGGAGCAGCAGTCTGTGACTCTTCTCATCTCATCCTTCCTCTCCGCCTCCTTCTTTTTTAAAAATTTAAATTCAATTAGCCAACATAGTACATCATTAGTTTCAGATGTAGTTTTCAATAATAGATCAGTTGCTTATAACACCCGGTGCTCATCACATCACATGCCCTCCTTAATGCCCATCACCCATTTACTGCATCCCTCCACCCATGTCCCCTTCAGCAACCCTCAGTTTGTTTCCAAGAGTTAAGAGTCTCTCATGGTTTGTCCCCCTCCCTGATTTTTTCCCATTCAGTTTTCCCTCCTTTCTATAATGGTCTTCCACATTCTTTCTTATATTCCACATAAGAGTAAAACCATATGATAATTGTCTTTCTCCAGTTGATTTATTTCACTTAGCATAATACCCCTAGTTCCATCCATGTTGAAGCAAATGGTGAGTATTCATCCTTTCTGATGGCTGAGTAATATTCCATTGTGTGTGTGCGTATGTATATGTGTATATATATATATCATACCTTCTTTATCCATTCATCTGTCTAAGGACATTGAGGCTCCTTCCACAGTTTGGCTATTGTAGACATTGGGGTGCAGGTGCCCTTTCATTTCACTACATCAGTATCTTTGGGGTAAATACCCAGTAGTGCAATTGGTGGGGTATAGAGCTGCTATTTTTAACTTTTTGAGGACCTCCATCCTGTTTTCCAGAGTGGCTGCACCAGCTTGCATTCTCTTCAAACCGTCACTAATATTTGCTGTTTCCTGTATTATTAATTTTAGCTATTCTAACTGGTATAAAGTGATATGTTATGTTGTGGTTTTTATTCGTATCTCCCTGATGCCCAGTGATGTGGAACATTTTTCATGTGTCTGTTGGTCATTTATATGACTTTTTGGAGATATGTCTGTTCATATCTTCTGCCCATTTCTTGGCTGGATTTTTTGCTTTTGGGCTGTTGAGTTTGATAAGTTCTTTATAGATCTTGGATACTAGCCCTTTATCTGGTGTATCATTTGCAAATATCTTCTCCCATTCTGTAGGTTGTCTTTTAGTTTTGTTCACTATTTCCTTCACTGTGCAGAAGCTTTTTATCTTGATGAAGTCCCAATAGTTTATTTTTGCTTTTGTTTCCTTTGCCTTTTAAAGATATATTTTGTAAGAAGTTGCTGTGGTCGAGGTCAAAAAGGTTGCTGCCTTTGTTCTTCTCTAGGATTTTGATGGATTCCTGTCTTACTTTTAGGTCTTTCATCCATTTTGAATGTGTCTTTGTGTATGGTGTAAGAGAATGGTCTAGTTTCATTCTTCTGCATGTGGCTGTCCAATTTTCCCAGCACCATTTATTGAAGAGATGGTCTTCTTTTTTCCATTGGGTATTCTATCCTGCTTTGTTGAAGATTAGTTGACCAGTTGAGGGCCCATTTCTGGGTTCTCTATTCTGTTCCCTTGATTTATGTGTCTGTTATTGTGCCAATCCCACACTGTCTTGATGATCAAGATACTACTATGAAGGTTGTAGACTCAAATGCTGATAATGGTTATTCAAAATTAAATTTATGGAATACCCATAAAATAGGCTGACTTGGAACCTGTAGACAGTTTTAAAAAAACCAACTCTATAACAGTAACTTTTTGAAGACATAGAATTCTGTTGTTTTCATGTAAATTCGGAGTTTTAAAATCACCTCCCTTTAGAGGTTTCAGTTGTCACATGGCTATAAACCAAAGACCCAAATAATTTCAAATGATCACAGATACCATTTAGGTAAAAATTCCCATGTGTCAGTACTTTTTTTTTTTTTTTTTTTTTTAGATTTTATTTTTATTTATTCATGAGAGACGCACACAGAGGCAGAGGGAGAAGCAGGCTCCATGTAGGGAACCTGACATGGGACTTGATCCTGGGTCTCCAAGATCACACCCTGGGCAAAAGGCAGCGCTAAACCACTGAGCCACCCGGGATGCCCTTGTGTCAGTATTTTTGATACAAGAGAGCTTTGTTCTTATCTCCTGGAGTCGAAGAATGATTCTCATGGACAATAGAAAATGAGTAAGGGAATAGGAGTTTATTAAGTGAAGATATAGAGGAAGCTCTCAGAAGTGAGAGGACATGTAGGGTTAGTCTTTTATTGAGAGCCTACTCAGGGAACCTAAATCCTTTTAACTATCCATTGATATCACCATTGAAGACTAGTGAAAATATCTTTAATGGCTTACTTCCTTTTTAGAATCTGATGATTTTTTTCTTGGTCACAAATAGCTGATACAACAAGACACCTTCCCCCCCCCCCCCCCCACACACACCAAGGGCAGGGTGGTCTGGCTTGCTCCTTTATCTCTGGTTTCCTTACATCTCAGCATTTTTGGGATTTTTGTGAGCCTGCTTCCATGGCCCCCTGCCTAGCCCCATTTGTCCCTAACTCACTTTTAATGTTGTGTACATCAAATTATAGTAAAAAGATGACTATAAACAACATGCAGCTCCTCTATTTTAATGAATAACACAACAGATTACAGTGAACCAAGTTTACATTCCACCATTTAGTGTAGTTCTCCCATTAGTTCACTTTGTGATGTGCATTAAGAGTATCTTCAAATCCAATAGTCTCATCATTACATCTCAAAATATCCAGGGAAAGGTTTGAGCTTGGAAGAAATGGAAGATGCTAAACCTACTGCACTATCTTGAATTCCATTTGTAATTTTAGTGGAGCAAACAGACCTTGGATGTTTCTTAGTGTGGAAAATTCATTTTATCTGAGCTGGAAATTTTTTTTTGATAATTCAAGAGGGTGACTGGGCAGTAATTGATTTTTTTTTTTTTTCACACAAGGAAGACATTTTCAAAGAAGATCATGACTTTCAAAGGTCTACTTGCTGAAAGTTCAGTAACTGGAATGCTGTCCTTTAGCTAAGATCCCAGTCCTCTGGCATTCATCTTCATTTGCTCTGTGAACCTCCTCTCTCTTTTTATAGAGGTCAAAATAGCCTGAAGGCTTTGCCTATGTACTTCTCCCTTCCCTTTCACCTTCACAAGTGCTAATTCCTTGGTAAGGTCTTCTCAAAGGACTAAAACTCACACAGTGAGTGTGTGATTTAGCATAAATGGCAGATATGAGCTGAGACCAATTGTAATTTTAGTATTCTTATGAATGTGATGTAATTGAGCTTGGACATTTTAGTTACATATGTAAGTGTGTGCTAAGCGTATCAAATTGAAAAGTCACCTAAAAAAGAATTTGAGCTACTTCAAGCTGCAAGTAATTAGGAAGAGGTTGTGGGATATTATGATTTATAGTAAGGTAAATATTTGGTCTTCATCTCCATTTCTGGCAAAAAGCTCCTAAAACCTTTGGAATTTCCAAAGAGATAGGAACCATAGAGATGCCTTTTGTTATGTTAACAAAGTGATTCTGGGAGACACCTAAGGGTGCGGGCTGGTTGCCAGAACCTACCATATGATTAAAGGGTTGGCAATTTCAGTCACCATTTTCCCACCTCCTGAGAAGGGAGGAGGATTGCAGGTTGAATCAATGGCCAGTAGCCAAATATTTAATCAATTTTGCCTAGGTAATAAAACCTCCATAAAACAAAAAATAATTGCTTTCATTGAGCTTCTGGGCTGGTGAACACATGGAGATTGAGAGAGAGTAGTGCGCTTAGGAAGAGTATGGAAGCTCCACGCTCTTTCCCTATACCTTGCTCCATGCATTCTCTTCCATCTGGCTATTCCTGAGTTATATTGTTTTACAATAAACTGGCAATCAAATAAAATGTTCTCCTGAGTTATGTAAGCCACTCTGGTAAATTAATCAAATCCAAGGAGAGGATCATTGGAACCTCTGTCTATAGCTTGTTGGTCAGAAGTACACATAACAAGCTGGACTTGCAACTGTTATCTGAAGTTGAAAGGTGTGGGATCAGTCTTAAAGGACTGAAACCTGTGGGGTCTAATACTATGTTTAAGTAGATAGTGTCAGAGCTAAGTTACATTGTAAGACACCCAGCTAGTGGTATGGGAGGTAAAAACCCCACACACTGGAATTAGAATCACAATTATTGCTTGTTAATGAATTCATAAGTGTGGGTAGAACAAGAAAGGTAATGCTGAAATAAAAACAAGGACTGAGATGCAAAGAAAAAAATGTACTTGCCAAAAGCCTGGGAAGAAGGATTGACATAAGAAAGGCATTAGATACAGAGTATGAGAATAAAGAGGTATAGAAAAATAGCTCCAAGATATGCAGCATAGCAAGAAAATGAAGAGGAAAAAAATCTGGGATATAGATGCAAAAATACAGATTCCAGAAAAAATAAATAAAAATAAAAATTCTTGGTAGGGTACATATAGTATAAGCCTAAAAGCTGTCTTCAGCTTGTTTGTTCATTTAAGAATATAGACAATGAAACTGAAGGATTGGATGATAAATCACTTGAGGCAGGATTTCTAAGGAAATCTAAGGATGTAGATCAAACAAGACAAAGCTAGGATTGAATCTAATATGAAGAAAATAGAAAGAATGAAGTGTTATTACATGTGATCTCTGATTCATCTTTCTCTGAACTACGGTTTCTTATCAGTGAAAGAAAAGTGTTAAGGAATTATTGCTATTAGAGACTTTACATTAGATTGATACATCATGGAGAGTATCATTCAAATCTTTAAATATTTGCTGATATCAAACAATGTAAAAAAATCAATAATTACGTGTATACCCTTAGAATAGCAATCACATATTTTTATATATAAATGGATTGCCCTATACAAAAGTACTGATATTTAACTAGACCCTGCTTTTTAAATATTTTTCTTCAATAGTAGAGATAGACTTGTATAGTCCATTAACAAATTTTCCCAAGGTTCACTTTTCTACCAGAGGCCCTATTCGAATGCCAGGTGGTCAGAATCAAAGAGTTGCGAATTGACCTCTACAAAGATTTAGCTCAGTCAATGGGAAAATCAGAAGAAAAAGTAGCCATTTAAGCATAGAATAGAAAGAAAAATGTTAGCTTGGTTTTAACTGGTTTGACTCAATTTAGTTACTTAAAACTAACCAACAAATAATACCAATTGCCAACTCTCCCATCTCCACTTTCCAAGAAGTAGAATAAAGAGCTTTCTCTTTATTTCCAATAATAAGTAGGTCAAGTTGTCTCACATTACAATTGGTGGTTGTTTCCTTTAGTGTAAAAATGAAATACTACTAATTCGTAATTTACAAGGTTGTATTGAAGAAAAAAATGAGTCATCATATTCAACAACACACCTAATATATACTTAGCATCTTGAATTCTCAGCTTAGTCACTTTTAACTCATTTTGAGTTCAACTATTGGGTACTGTTAATAAACATTATTTTAAGAAGAAAGTAAAGAAGGTTGATATCTAGGGAAAGGTGTAAAGGTTGTACCCAATGAAAAGGCATAGAAGATAAGAAATCTAAATCAGTATTACAAATATAGGAGAAGGGAACATATAATCAAATAAATCGAAAGAAGACCTTTGAGAAGAACGCATGTTTTGTGAAGAAAAATGTAGTTTCAGGCAGCCCAGGTGGCTCAGCGGTTTAGCGCCGCCTTCAGCCCAGGGTGTGATCCTGGAGACCTGGGATCGAGTCCCATGTCGGGCTCCCTGCATGAAGCCTGCTTCTCCCTCTGCCTGTGTCTCTGCCATTCTCTCACTCTCTGTCTCATGAATAAATAAATAAAATCTTTAAAAAAAAAAGGTAGTTTCATAAATATATGTGAATTGAAAAGACAGGAAAGGGAGATTACAAATCCCTTAAGAGAGACTGAAATAAATTTAATGACAAAAGAGGTAAATGCAGGAAGAAAAATGATTGACTTATCTGTGTAAGTGCTCATTGGTGTTGTAAGTGGTCATTGAGAGTATATGACCACTGGTCCGCCCATGAGCTGGACCTGGGGCATAGGAGGCTCCTTCCCTTGCTCCCCTGTCCCTATGAGTGTGCATTCTGCATATGTTTCCTTGCTCCCAGAAGCTGTCCCAACAACATAGCCTTGAGATGTGATGTGGTTTTGAGACCATCTGGATGGTAAATGTGACTGAACCCAGTAAAAGCCTTTATATAAACTTAAGGTTTGGTAAGTGGTGTGGAGATCGATTTGTTTTGTAGTCATTCAAGACAAGCCTTGTATATAATATCCTTTGCTTATTAAACCTCTCACTAACCAATCTGGAGTGATCTATTTATTCCTTTTGGTCTCTCCCTGCCATCCATGTACAGGGTTTTGTTTTGTTTGTTTTGTTTTGTTTAGATTACACTTGGGAAATTCTCAAGGAAGTTGCAAACAAACAATGGGGAAGAGCTTGAGGTTGCAGTAGAAAGTAAAGTTTTCTACAGGGAGATGGCAAAGTCCTAAAACCAAAAGAGCTAGAAAATAATTTATATAGGTAATGTTTCATAACAAATCCTATAGTACCTTTATAATGTTTTATTGGGACAGAATTTTATTGAAATGATTTCAAGTGTTAAATCCCCTACAAATGGATAGATTAGGAAAAATAATGGAAATTCGGAAAAATAACTGGTTTGACTCTGAAAATAATGCATTTTATGCATATACTTACATTACACACTATGATAGGTATAAGGTTCTGTAAAACAAAAAGAATAGAATGGCTAAATACATTATAGAGTTTATATGATGTATTTTGCCAACACAATGATGCTTATAAAAGTCATTAGTAATGCATATGATATTAAATAAAAGGAAATTGAATATATAGAGTTAAAATTGGGGAAAATAAGTTAAGTTAAAAAAGACTAAGAAAATCCATAGCAAAATGTTGTAAGTAATTATCTCTGGATATTGAGGCTATGGATTATTTTTATATTCTTTTCACTTTTTTAATTTTCTAAAATTATTACATACTTTTTATATACCTATAGATGTTAATTATAAATCTACATTTTATAAATAAGTACATGTACACAAGGCTTTAAAAAGCAACTAGCTCTATAAGGCTTATTATTAAAAACAGCATTCCCTCCACCTTTTTCTCCTCCACCTTTTTTGCTTTCCCAAGGCAGCCACTTGCAAATCTTTTAACTGTTCCTTCTAATATTTACTTCCATTTTCTAAATAACTGCCATTTATTTTTAAGAGATTATTTTTTGACTTATTTGTGTGGAAAACAGATTTGCTTTTCTCTGTCTCTGCCCCAACACCCACATCAGTATTTTCTCCCTTTAGCTTCCCAGTACATTTATCTCATATTTAAGTTAAATTAATATTTCATGTTAATTCATAGTGAAGACATATAGTGTAATATGACTTTTATTTTCTTCCTTGTGCAAGTTGTTTTCCTTGTGGTTTAATAATTGCTTCTTTTTTGTTGTTTTCGTAAGAACCTCCTCTCAAACTGTTAGAAGTATAAAGGTCCTCTCAGTGGGTTTAAATAGATCAACAAAGGCCTTGGTTCAAGCTCCTTAGAAGTAGAGCTTGAGAAAGAGATTTGGATGCATTTAATTTATTAAATAAGCACATTCAGGAGAGGAGGAGTAAGAAAAGTGCTGGTCTGGGACAATCAATAAACAAGGATAATAATCTTTCAATTGGGGTCTAGCTTTCATCTGATCCTGAGGGGAAAGCTAAGGCGGTGTTTCCTTTGACCAGTTTCTGGCACTGAGAAGCAGGGAGCTAAGGAGTATACCTCCAGGGCATGGTGGCTTCCTTTCTGCCAAGGACGGTTCCCCAGAGCAGGGGATAGATGGGTGTATTTCGCATCCATCAGCTGGAGAATGATTTCTACTGCCCAACAAAATGGATTGGGGAAGGGTGCAACAGATCCAGTATAAGTAATCTCAGTTTTTTGTTCCTTTGTTCCTTTCTCTGTCTCCTGTCTATCTGTCTCTCTCTGTGTGTCTTGGGGACATTTTTCCTGGGTGCCCATATATAAGGATGAATAGTTTTTTTCTCTTGAAATGGCCTGGTTCTCTAGAGAGTAAATGAGTCTGGTGCCTGAGGCATACATATAGGATTTATCTTCAGCATTTTTGGAGCCAAAGAAGGGGGAATGATCTGTCTCCTCATATGTCGTAGCACATAGGCTTTCATGTCTGAAAGCCACTCTTCTGCTACAGTGTGTGTGATCTTATTAAGCTCAGCCCTCTGTCAAGGAAGCAAAGAGGCAATAAAAGGGTAGAAACTCTGGGAGATTAATTGTTCTTAAATAAACTTTCAATAAATGCTGCTGGTTTCAGTCCCTCATCAATATGTCTACCTTGAAGGATAACTGGTTTCCCCTGTACCTGAACCACTCTAAGGTTCCATGACACAAAAAGTTTTGCTTTTTCATCCCTTCCTCCTGACTGCTGCTGGCTTAACATTTCATTCTTCCTGGGTGCTTAGCAAATTGTAATGTTCTGCTTTCCAGCTATAAAAATTCTCTTTACGTCCTATTTGTAGCCATTTTTTTTCTTCAGTTTTCTTTGTCTTTTGGGGTTTATTCCTTCCTCCATATTACTCTCATAATGGTTGATTTTAGGAGATAAACTCCCTAAATTCAATCACCATGTTAAACCAAAATAAACTGTAACAAAATAATTTTTAATGCACTTGATTTTACCTATGTTAACAGAAATTATAAGACAAATAAGTAGTTAATTGTTATGAAAATCTGCAGAATATTAAGAGGAAAAACAAAAATTCAATAAAATAAATATACCTTTCTTTAGCAAAGAGAGCATGAACATGAATAAATATTTGAATTTATGGGGAAAATAACCATAATCTGCATAATAGATTGTGTTGGGCATAGACGGTGCACTGATCCTGTATGAAATCCAGGTTAGTATTGTGTCTCAGAAGTAACATTCTTTGTGGGGATCTGGGATGACACTTTGGATTCTTAAATTCTCAGCATATGAGATTCTATAATACTCTGCAAGTAGAGTCTACACTTCTCTTTTTAGTCCGTATATAAGTAAGATTTTGGTCTTTTGTTCTCAAAATAAAATTTTCTGTAGTGGATCTTTACTATAAAATATGCCCAAACAAAAAGAAAATTCTCCTTCTCTGGAGAATAACTCAGCCAAGGAAATTCCATTTTTATGAAGAAGTATACTTTCCCTGGAGAGAAATCTTTATTGGCTTGGACTCTAAAAACAGAGTTCCTGCTAGAGTATTGACAAGGGAACATCACAATGATCCTGGATTATTTAATTCTGATATGAATAAAATTTGTTACTAATTTACTCAAGTAATTAAAATATTGCTTTATAGGGTACTTTACATATCTTATAATATTATCCCATCATTTGTTAATTTTATTCTTACTATAGTTACAAGAACTCTTAACAGGTGGTTTTATTCATTTGTAACAGATAAAGTAACTGTTGAGTGAATTGGCAAGTATACTACAGCTATTTAAGCAGCAGGTAAAGTGTCAAATTGACATCCTGTGAACTGACTCCTATGTTCTTTTAACTATGCAGTTCTGGCTCTCTTTTATATGCTCTGCACTCATAGACACCTTCTATGCTTTGTTCTGAGATTTTCTTATGATCTAAAAGGAATATTTGTTGCTTTGTAACTACTATAAGGGTGGCATTATTCCCAAATTGCATTATCATCTTGGCAGAGAATCACCTCTCTGTCATTCATTGAATCTGTGCTTTCTTTTGGTTAGTCTCTATTTGCAACTAAAGTGCAATTTACTATTCATGTTTCCATTCAATCTGAACTTTAGCCTTCTTCTTGGTTTTTGTTTGTTTGTTTTCAGGTGTGTGCACATACCTCTGCAATATTCATTCTTGGTTTTGTACTGTTTCTTCTTCTGCTATCTCATTTTTTATAAATGCCTTTACACCTTGCTACCCTCAAGCCTCTTTGGGTTAAGAGAAGTTACTATAATCCATCCAAGAGAAGACCCCTTGTTCACAAGGTAGCAGTTTGGACAGTTGGACCACTGAGCAATGGTTAGAGGTCAAAGGAAATGTATAACTTAAGCATAGGATATACTTCCTTTAGAGGAGGGATTATCTACCTTAGAAATAAAGCCCACAGGTATTCTTGTAAGTTATACTTAATCCTTCCTTATAACAATATGGTCTCTAAGAGCTATGGAGAAAGAGCAATATGACTCCAAAGTTGCTGCTAAATAGGTTGTATGGGTGGCTTACTTGCATATTTTAGAAATAAATTTTCCAGGACCCATAGCACCAAAATTATTCCATACACAATCCCACCTAGGCAATTGTACAATTTCTAACAATATAAATATATCACTCCATCCTGAAAGAATATTTCCTCTATGGTACTGAAAAATTATATATTTTAAGCGAAGGAGAGAATGGATTCATTGGTGAATTCAGTATTTTCAACATAGTGTTCAAAAGAATTGCAAAAATGACATCAAGGAGTTACTGTTGTCCACAAAAATAACATTTTCCAGAGTGGCGAGGTTCACTTCTTGATTACTATGGGGCTATCCTAAGCTTACCTGAATCCTACCATGCAGTTTGTGCTCCAAATGCCCTAGCTGAAACTAGGGTGGAATTCATTAAGGCCAAGGACTTTACATCCAACAGGAAGAACAAGTTTTGGGCTGGCAAAATGTTCCAGATTACCTGATACTGAGAAGTGAGTAAACATATTGACAAGTGATGATGCAGCTAAGATGCATTTTTCACTTAAGTGACTATTATGGAGAAATAAGCACATGGGATTAGAATGGAATGAAGTCAACAATGAACCAGAAACACTGAGAAGGTAGGTACACTGAACCCCACGAGTTATGGAAGGTCAGGTGGAAACAAGTTTCTCACTGGAGATGAGATGTGGGTGAATAAAATAGAGAAGTTTTTGTAAAATGAAGAGATAACAAGTTAGGTAGTGAGGTTATATGACAATCTGGTAACTGCCATGAGGAGTTGAGTAAGTAGAGATGAGGTAGGATAAGAAATAGCCTTTGTCAAACAAAGGGTTCCTTACCTTGGCATCCTAGAGTCATAGACTTAGCCTCACTGTACCCAAAAAGAAGTTCCTCTGGAGTCAGTGAGTACTTTCAAAGACCTCTACCATTATGTCCTTTGGTGAAAAGATAATAGAAGGAAAACTGTATGTTTACTTGGAAGTAATGATAGCCCCTGGTATATCTGACACAATTTGGGTTATTGCTCCCTTATTTTAATCTAGATTGATAGAGTGGGAATGATAAAAATAAAATAGAATGAACCTTTGTTCATATTATGGTCAATGTCAATCTTGAGTTTAGTGTTTATTATGAACCAAAACAATAAGCATTTAAAAAAATCTACATGTTTTTTTAAAATCTTCGATTTCCCTGTGCCAAATAAAATACAAGCTTTATAAATACTTGTTTTTATTAAATAATGAAGACTTTATTCTTGTGAGGATAAACATTTTAATGAGCTAATTTTAATGGTAATATATCCATACATTTCACTTTTTTGTTTTATTGTTTACGTCAAACATTTAAAATCAGCCTCAGGCTAATTGTGGACATTACCCCACTGTTTTATATTGCCTTGACTGGGAGTAATTCATTTCATAAAATACCATTTACCCTCTCTGTTTCTTAGTTTCCTCAGGTGTAAAATGATAACATTTGATGACATGATAGCTAAGACATTTTCTAAACTATTTTCCATTCTATGTACATTAAGTTCATGCTATTCCTAATGCATACATAATTCCTTCATTGCATAAATATTCTCCTCTCTCAGAATGGAATTGTTTTATATTTATATGTTCTTTATCCCTATACATTAGATATTTATAAACTTGAAGATTCTTTGCCATGCTCATGTTACTACAACAATATTTTCTTTTGTTCTCTGATGCACTAATTCCAGAGTGGCTATCCTCTTCTTTGCTTCTTTTCTATAGCACTTAGGTCCCTCATGATTAGATTGAAGTGAATTTCTTTATCTGTCAGTGGCTTATTTAGGTCTCAGGACAGATAGTCCATTTTTACAATTTATTTTTTTCCCCCATTCCATTTGTACAATTTACTCCCTTACTGCAAGGACTGAAATGATACTCTGCATTTTCTGTTGATTTTCATGGAGGCTTGGCCCATTATGCCTGATGGACTTCTAAAATAACTTACTGAATCCTATGAAATTACTTGTGTCTGTTTTTTGGAAATGTGAAAACTTCTTTACCCAAGTGATGTGATCCTTTTCTTTGTGTTTTTGCTCTTTTTCCTCCCAACACACAAGGCAACTTGTCTTTGCCACAGTAATTCTGTTTCTCATTTTTTATCTTCTGCTGAATTCTCAAGAAAGAAGTCTTGGTAGAATTGAGAAATAGTGCTTTATTTGTTTCTTGACATTCTTCCCTTTTCTTTGCATTCATTAGCACAGACCCTTGTTAGAATGAGTTTATGTGGAAGTTTACCTTGAGAATGTTGTTTAACAGTCATATCTTTTCTCTGAGAATACATAGAAATACAGTAGGACTGTTTTAAAATGCTGGAGCTGAGAAAATAGCTGATAGTTGTGCACTCACCAGCTTATATCACCTTCCACTGTAACTTGAAGAAGCACTATTTGAACGATGGCTTTTTGACTTGTATAGGTTCTATTATAATACCTAGAAAGAACTGGAGAGAGAATGGAAACAATTTAAAGAAGGCTTACAAAATTAGAATTTTCCTGGGTCTTTGATCCCTTCTTCTGGACCATGTCTATGCATTCAATGTAAAAATAGAACAGTTCAGTCAAATCCACAGAATAGCAGATTATATTCTTAGACCATTTTGCATTCTATTGTTTTGTCCATGGGCATTCTCATAGCTTTAATGATTATATTCTCTTAGCCATGAATATTATGATAACAAGGAACAACAGCTAACTCAAGTGATATAGAAACAAACAAACAAAAACAAAGAAGCAGCTCATGAAAATCACTGCAAGAAGGTTACCCGGACTTCGAAAGAACTGCAACACCAATAGGTGTCAATTCTATGTCTTTCAAGAGCTTCTTATTTGGATTCTGTTTACTCCATTTCCCTCTCCTGCAGTCTATATTTTTACAGCTATCTGTCAATAGCCTCTCAGGACTGCTTCAGTATACAATATTGCTCTCAGACAAAGGCAAGAGGAAACTCTTTCTAGGTGCTGCTCAAGTTTTATCCCCCTTCTAGACCAGGCTATACATACCTAGGGTCTAGAATTCTCTAGCATCCTACCATCACCTCTGGAGTCTTCCTCTTTAGGCACATCCTTCTGAGGATGGAGTTGATGTGAGTCCATACAGAAGGTGTGTATCTCTGTGGACTCTAGAATTGGATATGGGACAGAGGTTTTCAGGAAGTGAGATACCCTTGCTTTTTATGTACCAGCCTCACTCTAGAAAGAGAAGAGAGGTAGGCAGTGATCCAGGGCCACTGGCCAGTTCTTCCTGTGTCTCTACATTCTTGTAAGAGATTTTCAAAGTTATGAAAATTCTATATTCAAATCTGTTTTTAAAATTATATATTTGTCAACGTAGGAGGCCAGCACATATTCTTTTAAGCAATGTGTCAGCTTGATTTTATAACTTATTCATGTTTAGATTGGTAGTATATGAAGTTCTATTTGTATTTTTGTCCTGGATCCCACAAATGTTATGGTAAAGGCCTGCTAATATGAATATATACAAAATATTCCCCAATAGCTAACTGACTTAGTCTTTCTGTCACATTTCAAATTCTCTTGGGATAGAAATTAATTTTTCTAACTTGAGTGAGATGTTATGCTTAATGTTACCCAGGAATGTCCATTTCACATTATTTAAATTTAAATTCATGAGTTTCCACTCCTAAGATGCTACTTTTATATTTCATTCTTTTAGCACATATTTTTATTGAAGTAAATTTGCATATAACATGTAAGTTTCAGGTGTACAACATTATAGTTCAACATGTGTATATATTACAAAGTGCTTACCACCAAAAGTCTAGTTATCACCCATCACAATACAACTGACCCTCTTAACCTGTTTTGTCAGCCTCCAACCCTGCTTCCCTCAGGTAACTATCAATCTGTTTTCTGTACCTGTGAGTTTGTTTCTGTATTGTGTTTTATTCATGTGTTTTATTCTGTTTTAGATTCCACAGATGAGTGGCATTTTTACAGGAATTTTACTCCCTTATTGCCTGCCATTCTTGGTCATGCCACTTGGAAGAATGAAGAGGTAGAGTAGACAGAGACTGGTGGGCAGCAAAGCAAAGTTTATTGAGCGACAGTATAAAGCTCCTGGAGAGGGATGGGACCCTAGAAGGTTGCTGTTTTGACTTTCAAATCTAGAGGTTTTTATAAGCTCTTTTGTGGAACTATTTTGAGCATCCTGAGTGTGGGACCCTGTGGATTGGCTGCTAAGGTGTGCCAATTAGGGCTTCGATCATGCACCTGTCTACCTATTGGGTTATCGTTCATGTGTTGGTGGTCCAGATGTCAGTCTGGAGTCTAGCTGTCTCAGCCTGTGATAGTGACCAATGATTTATGGCTAATTGTTTCAGGATGTTTTACAAAAGTCACTTCTGCAGAGGCTGCTAGATACAATGCTATTGTGGTCTTGTCTAAGCTGTAAAACAGGATGCTGGTGTGGTTTTGTCTATGTGTCCTGGCACCCTGTTTCCTTGTTGAGTGTCTTGGCCCCGACTGCCTAAGTGTCCAACTAACTCTTAACCAACATCACAAATATTTGTATTTGTCCACTTGGCTTATTTTGCTTAGCATAAGATCCACAAAGTTCATCTGTATTGTCACAAATGGCAAGATTTCATTCTTGTTTATGACTGAGTAGTATTCCTCTGTGTGTGTGTGTGTGTGTGTGTGTGTGTGTATGTGTATCACATCCTCTTTGTTCTTTCATCTAATGGACAGGTTGCTTCCATATGTTGGCTCTTGTAAGTAATGTTGCAATGAACAAAGAGGTGCATATATCTTTTTCAAATTACTCTTTTTATTTTCTTCATATCAATATCCAGATGTAGAATAGTGGGATCATATAGTAGATTGATTATTCATTTTTAAAGGAAATTCCATACTGTTTTCCATTTGCCGCACCAGTTTATACTCCCTCCAACAGTGCTCAAGGGTTCCTTTTTTTCCCCATATTCTCACCAACATTTATTTCTTGTCTTTTAAAATAATATGCAGTCTAACAGATGTGAGGCGTTATCTCATTGTTTAGATTTGCATTTTCCTCATGATTAGTGATGCTGAACATCTTTTGATGTGCCTGTTGGCCATATTTATGTCTTCTTTAGAAAAATGTCTCTTCAAGTCTTCTGCCCATTTTTTTATTGAGTTGCTTGTTTTATCATTGTTCAGCTGTAATAGTTCTTTATAATTTTTGGATATTAACCCCTTATCAGATATATGATTTGCAAACATCTTTTCTGATTCAATAGGTTACATTTTCTTTTTAATAATGGTTTCCTTTGCTGTATAGAAGCTTTTTAAATTAATGTAGCCCCATTTTTTTATTTTTGCTTTTGTTTTCCTAGCCTTTGGAATCAGAACCACAAACCCATCATTGAGACTGATGTCAAGACAATTATTGCCTCTGCTTTCTTCTGGGAATTTTATGGTTTCAGGTTTCTAATTCAAATCTTTAATCCATTTTGAGTAACTTTTTGCGTATGGTGTAAAATAGTAGCCTAGCTTCATTCTTTTGCATTTGGCTCTCCAGTTTTCTCAGTACCATTTATTGAAGTAACTATTCTTTCCTCCGGGTAAGTTCTTGGTTCCTTTGTCATGATTTAGTTATTCACAGATGCCTAGATTAAATTTAGGCCTAATTTAGGCCTAATCTAGGCTCTCCAGTTTTCTCAGTACCATTTATTGAAGTAACTATTCTTTCCTCCGGGTAAGTTCTTGGTTCCTTTGTCATGATTTAGTTATTCACAGATGCCTAGATTAAATTTAGGCCTAAATTTAATCTAGGCCATCAATTAGTTTCCACTGATCTGTGTGTCTGTTTTTATACCAATAACATACTTTTTTTTTTGGATTACTATAGCTTTGTAATATATTTTGAAACCAGAGAGCATAATACCTTCACTTATGTTCAAATAGCTTGGTTATTTGAGATCTTTTGTGGTTACATACCAAATTTAGTGTCATTTGTTCTGGTTTTGTGAATTCCATTAGAATTTTGATAGAGATTGCATTGAATCTTGCTTTGGATAGTATAGACATTTTAAGAATATTATTTTTTCCAATCCACGAGCACAGAATATCATTTTATTTTTGTGCATTTAGTTTCTTTCATCTAAATGTCTTATAGTTTACGGTGTACAGGTCTTTCACTTCTTTGGTTAAAGTTTTTTTTTTTTTTTTTTTTTATGAAAGACATGGAAAGAGGCAGAGATACAGGTGGAGGCATAGGGAGGCTCCTTGCAGGAAGTCTGATGCAGACTTGATCCCCAGATACTGGGATCAGGCCCTGAGCCAAAGGCAGGTCCTCAACACCTGAGCCACCCAGGCATCTCTTTTTGGTTAAATTTATTCCCAGGTACTTTATTCTTTTTGATGCAATTGTGAATGGGATTGATTTCTTAATTTGTCTTTCTGATAGATCATTGTTAATGTATAGAAATGCCACAGATATCTATACCTTGTTTTTTCTGTCTTGCAAACAAGACAGACTGAATTCATTTATTAGTTCTAAAGTCTTTGAGTGGAGACTAGGTTTTTCCATACACAGTATTATGTCATCTGCAAATAGGGGCAGTTTTGCTTCTTCCTTTCCAATTTGAATATATTTTATGTCGTTGTCTTGCCTTATTGCTGTGACTAGGACTTCCAATACTTTCTTGAATAAAAGTAGCAAGAGTGGACATCCTTCTCTTGTTTGTATTGTTTGATGAAAAGCTTTCAGTATTTTACCATTGATTATAATATTACTTGTGGGTTTGTCATATATGACCTTTATTATATTGAGGTATATTTCCCCTCTACCCACTTTGTTGAAAGTTTTTATCATAAATAATGTTGAACTTTGTCAAATGCTTTTTCTATATCTATTGAGATGATCATATCATTTTTATCCTTAATTCTATTCACGTGCTATATCACATTGTTTTGTAGATATCCAGTCATATTAGCATCCCTAAAATAAATGCCACTTGATCATGGTATATGATTCTTTTAATGTATCATTGATTTTGGCTTGCTAAGATTTTGTTGAGGATTTTTTCCTTTACATTCATTAGGGATATTGCTGGTAATTTTATTTTTTTGTAATGGTTTTAGTATCAAGGTGTAATGCTGGCTTCACAAAATGAGTTTGTTTAGCATTCCCTACTCTTCAATTTTTGGAAAAGGAAAAGTGTTAAATTTTCTTTGAATGGTAGTATAAAATTGATCCTGAACTTTTGTTTATTGGGAGGCTTTTGATTAATGGTTAATCTTGCTAGAAATTAATCTATTCAGACTTTTATTTCTTCATGATTAAGTCTTGGACAATTGTATGTTTCTTGAAATTTATCCATTCCTTCTAGCTTATCCAATTTATTGGAGTATAATGATTTACAGTAGTTTTTTATGATCCTGTATTTCTGTGGTCTCAGTTGTAACTTTTCCTTCTTTTTTGATTTTATTTATTTGAGCCGAGCCCTCCCTCTTTTTTTCATGGTTAGCATTTGTCAATTAAAAAAAAAAATTAAACATCCTTTTACTCTTAGTCTCTGTGTGTCCTTACTTCTGAAGTGAGTCTCTTCTAGGCAGCATAAAGACTGTTTGTTTGTTTCCTTCTTTCTTTTTGAAAATTTTATTTATTTATTTGGGAAGAGAGAGAGCAAGCATGACAAGCACAGCATGAATGAGGGGCAGGGCAGAAGAGAGGGAGAAGCAGATTCTCCACCGAGCAGGGAGCCCAATGTGGGGCTCAATTTCCAGGACCCTGAGATCATGAAGGCAGCTGCTTAACTAACTGAGTCACCCAGGTGCCCCAGATCTTGTTTCTTTATTCATTTTGTCCTGTGTCTTTTGATTAATGTAGTTCATTTCCATTTACAGTGATTATTGATAGGTGTTTACTGATTGACATTTTGTGAATTGTTTTCTGATTGTTTTTTGTTATTCCTTCCTGTTTGTCTTCTCTTCCTCTTCCCTTGTTTTTTGATTGCTTTCTTTAATGTTATGTTTAGGTTCCTTTTTCATTTTGTGTATTTATTATAATTTTATGCTTTGTGGTGACCATTGACTTGCATATAACAATATGTGTATTTGTTTTAAGTTGGTAGAAACTTAAATTTGAACACATTCTAAAAATTTATATTTTTTATACCTCCCCAATGTTATATATTTGTGATGTCACATTTTATATCTTTTCATTTTTTGTATCCTTTGAATAATTATTGTAGTTTTAATTTTACTACTTCTATCTTCTAACCTTCATATTTGCTTTATAAGTGATTGATATGCTATCTTCACTATCTTTGTCTATTTCAGTGAGATTTTTACTTTTGTATGTTTTCTTTTTGTTAATTATTGCCATTTCTTTTCAGCTAAAAAATGTCCCTTTATCATTTATTCTATGACTGATTTAGTGGTGCTGATTTCCTTATCTGGGAATCTGTCTCCCTTCAATTCTGAAATAAAACCTTGCAGGATGGAGAATTTTTGGTTGGAAGTTTTTTCCTTCAACACTGAATGTCATGCCATTTCATGCTGATATTAGTAAGGTTTCTGCTGAAAAGTCTGCTGATAGTCTTATGGGATTTCCCTTGTACATAACAAATTGTTTTTTCTCTGCCTTTAAGACTGTTTTTAACTCTTACCATTTTATTTGTGTGTCCTGGTATAAATCTCCATGGATTTATTTTATCTGGAACTTTCTTGACTTCTTCGACCTGGATCCCACAGATTAGGGAGGTTTTCAGTCATTATTCCTTCAAATAAGGTTTCTGGCCCTTTGTCTCTCTTCTTTTGGGACTCCAGTAATGTATATGCTGTTTTACTTGATGTTGTCTTAAACGTCCCTTAAGGTATTTTCATTTTTTTATATTCTTTTGTTCTTTTTTCTACTCTCTCTGGATGTTTTGTCTTTCAACTCATTGATCTGTTCTGCTTCATCCAGTCTGCTGTTGAATCATGCTAGTGTATTTTTCAGTTCAGTTATTATATTCTTCAGCTCTGTAACTTATGTTTGATAGTTTTATGCATTTTCCATCTCATCATTGAATTTCTCACTGTGTCCATCCATTCTTCTCCTAAGTATGGTGAGCATCTCTATGATCATTACTTTGAAATTTTTATCAGATTATTGCTTATTTCTGTCTTATTAAGATCTTTTTCTGAGGTTTTATCATATTCTTTCATTGGAACATATTCTTGTGTCTCTTCCTTTTGTTTGATTCCCTGCTTTAGTTTCTGTGTATTATCCAAATCAGCTACCTCTCCCAATCTTCAAAGAGTGGCCTTCTATAGCAGATGTCCTATGGTGCTCAGAAGTGCTATTCCCCAGCTACCAGAACCTGGTAATCAGAGGATATTCCCTGTATGAATTGTATGTACCCACATGCTATTGTGAGTCTCTGGCTGTGGCATGAGGGGTGGTTGAGCTTTCATATTTGTGCATTCAGCACACTTTTATTGAGAATTGATTTTTGAGGCAGGCACTTTGATAGTAAGTGGAGACAAAATAATGGGAAAACTGTACACAGTGCTTGTTTAGATGTAGTGGAAGAGACTCATTCTGTGTTTGAACTGGGAATATCATTACACACTTTATCAATCCCCAAATCTTAAGTTATTTATGATTTGGTATCTTTCACCTTAGACACAGCTGGTTACTTATCAATCACAATTGATTTTACCTCTTAAAAGTTTTTCTATTTTGTCACCTTTTTCTTAACCCTGCTGCCACTATCTTAATTCCATCTTAATTATCTTCTTTTATCTAAACTTCTTACTTGTGATTTTATCTTTTTTTTCCTGCCTTCACTGTTGTTTTTCTCAAATAAGCATTTGAGAAAAATAATTCATCACTTTACTTAGCTACTTGGTTATAATTAATCGATACTTATGTGCTGGCTCTTTTTCCTTACTGCCCTTACCTATCCTTTCCCAAGAAAAATATTAACTCCTTATAGAATAACGTTTAGTTTACCACAAGAGAAAAGGCCTTCCACGAACAATTTCCTACTTGCCTTCTTCTCATATTTGTCCTCACTCTCTCAATTGGAATGTTAAATTTCAATAGCATCAGTCTCTTGTTTTTGTTCCTTTGCCTGGAACACTCTTTTTCATCGAATCAGACTTTTTCTAATCTTACTTAACTCTTCTTCTACACACACGCGCACGCGCACACACACACACACACACACACAGTAGTTACTCTTTTATGCGCATTCATTGCAAACATTCACGCATATGACTATAAAAGCATCTACCTAAAGTAGTAAATAGCATGCACACATGCACACACGCACACACACATTCCTGAATATGTTCATTCCACAAGATTTTAAGTACTTAAGAATAGCATTATTTTTATCAAAAAGCAGATCATCAATAAATACATTAACTAAACACACAAAAAGGTTTGATAACTTGTGACCTATCAAAGTTCTTTTTCTTTCTTTCTTTTTTTTAAAGATTGACATCACTGTTCTTGTTCACCTTGTAGCCCCTGTTGTAAACTTTTCCAGATGAAACACTTATGTCTCTAAGATAAATCCTAGTCAATAGTGTTGCTTTGAATTCAGGCAGAATAAAAAGGGTCAGAGATCTTCACCTAGAGTCTTGTGGTTACACTGAATGAATGTAAGCTATTCATCCCTGACATACAGTAATATAAAAACTCTTCATCTTCAAATGTCTCTAGCCTGCAAATAGGGATTTTTATTTTAAGTATCTAAAGATGACCTATATTCTAAAGAAGTTTATACCATCATAGGAATAAAGGAATAGGATAGTGAAATAATTCTAGTTATGTAGATGATTACTGAGTAGAGTTCCAAATGTACATACCCCATGGCCTATGCCTTGTTGTGGGAGCCTAGCTCCACTATGCAGACTGTAGAAATGATTATTAGCATGTTGAAAATCCAGAAATCTCTTAGTTATATCTCAAGTTTTATTTAAATAAATTAAGTAAATAGCAACATGATTTATCCGCATTCAGTTTGTCCATTTAAATCCAAGTGGATAGACCTTAAATCCTGATGTTTTCATGTTCTTTCAGTTCAAAATACTTTCTGATTCTCCCTTGATTTTTTTCTTTGATCAATGAGCTATTTAGAAGTGTGTATTTAGTTTTAAAATGTTTAGATATTTTCTAGATAAGTTTCTGTTATTTCTAACTTAATTCTTTTGTGATAAGAGAACATACATTGTATAACTTGAATCATTTTTAATTTTATAGTTCAGTATATGGTCTATTAATATATAGTGTGTTAGATACTAGAAAGACAAAATAAAATGGCGTAGTAATCATCAAGCAATTCACATTTTTTCACCTAATACATGTTACAAATTTTAATACAATGTTATAAATGCAAAAAGTATATGTGCTATAGTCTATGGAAGATGACTATAGTCAAGGAACTGGTCATGATTTAGACAGAATTTTCATTTTCTTGGCACTTACTACAGCCCAAATGACAAGATATATTTATTGTAACTTTGGGACTTAGATATTGTTTCTTTCATATTGCTTATGAGAAAAGATTTCAGAATTAGTGGAAATAGGTCTTAGCATCAGGATAATTTTAGGAGCTTGACAATAAGAAGGTGTTATTAAATCTGAGTCAATTGAATTAAAAATATACATCTTCAAGGACAACTATCTATTCGAAGGCTTCATCTTAATTTAAAATTCATGTAGATGAAAATTTTAATTAAATTTTATTGTATTCAATCATTAGATAAGTCTCCTTGGACTTAGAACTCCTTTGTTGAATGCTGATACAGATAATCTAAATGAGAGGCAACTTGTCCAATCTGTGAAAGACTGCATTTGTGAAAGTTTGCATCTAAATCTGAAGTGCATTCCAATTCACAGTAGCAGATGTCTGTATGCAACTGATATCTCCCTAACCAGGAGTATATAGAAAAAAATCCAGTATTCTCTGGATAATAATAATATCATTTTGTCTTTACTGAGCACTTATCTCTGAGGAACTAAAGTGATTTACAAGAATTATCTCATTAGTTCATTTAATATTCTTATGAAGTAAGTGGATGGCAGCTAATGTTGTTTTTGTTTTTCAACAGAATTCTCTGATTACAGACAGAGAAACTTGATTAGATAGGTGAGCTAGATTCCTAACATCCTAATCTAAGAGAAACTCTTTCAAACTGTGATAGCATTAGTAACATTCAGAAAACAATTTAGGGGTCCTAAAGTTTTCAAAGTGCACATAACATCAAGAGGAGCAAGTCATACTTACAAGTACTTTTGATAGGGTGCATTTTTAAGAACTCAGATTTTATAGATTCTCTATTAAACAATTCTTTTATATAGCAGATATATTAAATTAAAAAAATCAAAGCATCACATCTTTTGCACAGTTTTTGGTCTAATTAGTAAGATAAAATTTCAGAAGAGAAAACTTATTAAGGATTTCACAAATACATATATGCTATATAGATGTCTATCCCTTCCATTTGTCTGTCTACCTACCTCTCTAAAATAAAAATAAAATGGCATAGATAAAAAAGTTGTCTTTCAGGAATGAATAGAACACTATAAGATAATTTTAAGGAAAGGTTGATTATAAATATAGTATCTTATTACACTTTTAAATAAAATGCAAATCCTTGCTTTGGCCTTCAAAGCTCTACAGGGATTGCTCTGATTACCTATTCAGTGTCAACAAATAAAGAACTATTTCATATTTGGCTTGTCCTCCAACTTCTAACTTTTCTGCCACATCTCCAGTTTCAGCTGATGATCTTGCATCTTATTTCACTAAGAAAATAGAAGCAATCAGTAGAGCATTTCCACAAGCTGTTGCTATCATATTTACAGACATAACCTCATCTGTTCTTATATACTGTGGCTCCTTTGTGTTAGTAAAGATGAACTGTCTGTGATATCATCTAAGCCCTCCTCCCCCACATTTCTTAAGTACTAGACTCTATCCTTTAGCTTACTCAAGGCTATGCCTCAGGAATGTTCCTTTCCTAATGCATCAAATTTTTCCACTGAATCAGTCAAACATAGTCTTATTTCTTCCATTAAAAAAATTCATCATATTACTTATTTCTATTCTTGCTTTTATAAAAAAGAATCTTCCAAAGATTTGACTGTATTATTACAAATTATTTTCTATATTCTCCCTTTAGACGACTCCATGCAAGTTCATGTTGTTAAGGAAAGCAGTGATTTATATTTGTTAAACCCAGTGGTTGGTTCTCAATCCTCTTGACTGTTGACCTGTCAGTAGCATCAGACCCCACTGATAGTACTCTTCTCTTCATTTATATATTTTTGTATTCATTTCTTTTATATTCACCCCTTCAAAATGATTTATTCATTGGTTTTTCTCCCCTTGTTTTTCCCCTGCTTCACTATTTGGCCTTGGTCGTCTTTGCAATTTTTTCTGTTATTTTCAAGTTACTTCATATTGGTATGGAGGAATTGGCAGTTCATTTTTAATTACATATTACCTTAAAATATATTGAAACTGTCAACAGTTTTTAGCCTATTAACAAACCAAACTTGTTTGTTTTGACACTGAGGTTGGAGGTTTTTATTCAATGAAAGTTTCTTACGATCTAAGCTGTTGGAAGAGCTGAGAGAAGACTGAGTAAGAATAGGAAGCAACACACTACTACCTAACTGAATATAATTACCACAGGGTTAAAATTCACTGCTTGCCCCTCACTTTTTTTTTTAAACACAGTTCAGTTTAGAACTGTCATACTGCAATTGGAAGGGGCCTCAATTTAGAGTCTAAACCAGCTGACAGAGTAATTCCTAGATGGATTAAAAAGTGCTTAGTGCTCAAGAGAAGGCAAGATGGTGATGAGTAGGGGGACCCTAAGGTTACCTCATCCCTTGAACATAGATCGATAAATATTAAATCATTTTGGAAACTCAAGAAATTGATCTGAGGACTGAGAGAGCAAAACTGCACAATGGACGTAGGAAAATGGTCACATCATGGAAGGTAAGACTGCAGAGAGCTGATTTGGAGGAGAAAAGAACTGTTGGTTTCATGAGGGGGAGGGAGGAGCCTGGATCACAGAGAAAGGAGCAAGAGAAGGAAAGAGTGAAAGGGTGTGCAGGGGACTGCACAAAAAAAAAAAAAATCTCTTTCCCAAAACCATTGGCTGGGAAAAGAAGAAGGGCTAACCACTGCAAGTTTTTGTAAGAAGTAGAGCATAAAGTCTGAGGTTTTGGAGGTCCTCACTATCACCAGGATTGTGCATGGCTGGCTTAGGAGGTGTTCTGGTGGGGAAGGAGAGTGGACACCCAGAAGCAGGCAGTGTGTTCTGAGGATCCTCTGGGTCACACAGGAACATGTGTTCCCCTGGTTTGGTGCATTTGAGAATGGTGGTGTGGCCTGTCCAGGGGCAAAAGAACTGGTGATGTTGATGTGCTGCCCTATTCACTAACAAAGGAACAAAGACACCAGCTGAGGGCAGCAAATCTTGATGCTGGGTTTTTGCTGTGCTCTACCATAAACATTGAAGTGCTGCATGATCAAGAGACCAATTTCTGGGACACAGCAGCACCAGCCATAGTGCAGTGAGACCCTCCTCAGAAGGATCAGCATGGATCTGTACTGCATGGATCTATAATATTTTGAGTTTTGAAACCCAGTGGTGTACCTAAGATAAAACACAGGTGCACTGTGCCCACCTGACAGGCAAACAGCAACAAAGACTTGGAAAGAACAAAGAACATCACCAGAAACACTAACTTTACAGATAACACAATGGAACAGAATTCATATCTATCAATAATCACTCTGTATGTAAATAGATTAAATGTTCAATCAAAAGACATGGATATCAGAATGGATTTTTTTTAAGAGCCATCTATATGCTGCCTACAAGAGACTCATTTTAGACCTAAAGACATCTGCAGATTCAAAGTGAGGAAATGGAGAACCATCCATCCTGTTAACGGATGCCAAAAGAAAGCTGAAGTAGCCATCCCTATATCAGACAAACTAGATTTTGAACCAAAGGCTGTAAAAAGAGATGAAGGGCACTATATCATAAGGTGTCTATCCATCAAGAAGATCTAATAATTGTAAATATGTATGCCCCCAACTTGGGAGCAGCCAAATATATAAATAAATTAATAACAAACATAAAGAAACTCATTGATAATAATACAATAATAGTAGAGGACTTTAACAATCCACTTGGAGCAATGGACAGATCATCTAAGCAGAAAATCAGCAAGGAAATAATGGCTTTGAATGGCACACTGGACCAGATGGACTTGATATATTCTGATCATTTCATCCTAAAGCAGTAGTACACATTCTTTTAGTGTACACATTGAACATTCTCCAGAATAGATCACATACTGGGTCACAAATCAGATCTCATCAAGTATAAAAAAAATGAGATCATATAGTGCATATTTTTAGACCACAAGGCTATGAAACTCCTAAGTCAGCCACAAGAAAAAAATTAGTAAATCCACAAATACATGGAAATTAAAGAACATCCCACTAAAAAATGAATGAGTTAACCAGGAAATTAAAGTATAAACAAACAAACAAAAAAAAAACAATACATGGAAGCAAATGAAAATGAAAACACAAGAATCCAAAACCTTTGGGATGCAGCAAAGGCAGTCTTAAAAGGGAAGTATATTGCAATATCAGTCCTATCTCAAGAAGCTAGAAAAGTCTCATATGCACAACCTAGCCTTACAACTTAAGGAGCTAGAAAAGGAACAGCAAATAGATCCTAAAGCCAACAGAAGAGAGGAAATAATAAAGATTGAGCAGAAATAAATAATATAGAAAATAAAAACAGTAGAAGAGATCAAGAAAACTAAGAGCTGGTTCTTTGGAAGAATTAATAAAATGAATAACCCCCTCGCCAGACTTATCAAAAAGAAAAGAGAAAGGACCCAGATTTTAAAAAAAATCATGAATGAAAAAGGAGATCACAACCAACACCACAGAAATACAAATAATTATAAAAGAATATTATGAAAAATTGTATGTCAACAAACTGGGCAATCTGAAAGAAATGGACAAATTCATAGAAACATGCAAATTACTAAAACTGAAACAGGAAGAAATAGAAAATTTGAACAGACACGTACCCAGCAAAGAAATTGAATCAGTAATAAAAAAACCTAACAAAGAGAAGTCTAGGGCCAAGATGACTTCCCAGGGGACTTCTACCAGACATTTGAAGAAGAGTTAATTCCTATTCTACTCAAACTGTTCCAAAAAATAGAAATGGAAGGAAAACTTCCAAACTCATTCCATGAGGCCAAAACATTTTGAGTGCTCTAGTGATTCCAGAGCAGTATCCTCCAACATCCTGCATAGGATCCTACAAGGCATATAGGGAGACCAGAACTATTAGGAATCCTCAGTTGGGCATTAGTAAGTTTGCAGTTCTCTGAGTAGCTGCAGAAGGACCAAGATCAAAGCTGACTTTCAGAAAACCCAAAGTTGAGTAAGAGCAGGAGAAAAGAAACACTGATAATGGCATTCTCCCAATACTGATTCAGGGGCCATCAGCATATAATGGTAACCATTGATGTTTAAAGTGAAGATAAGCTCACTCAAGGAAAAAAGACCACACAATTTGGGGCTATGCTTAGGAAGTATGGGAAGGCAGACAAGAGCATGGGGAACTAATCAATGTGGCAAGAGAATGAAAAGTCTCTGCATACTGTGATTAAAACTCTATTGCTAAAACAAATAAAGTGCAACTTTCGCTTTACACTTATGTATTTTTTTGAAAATCAGACAAAATTGCATCTCAAACTTCATGAATTAAACCTGGAATTCATATTCCTTCTGGGACATGTAGGAATAGTTCTTAATCTTTAAAAGGACACACACTCATTGAAAATTTGTGAAGGCTGTGGATCCTTCCCTGGAAAAACAAAAATGAAACAGACATAATTCTGACAAAAAATTCAGAAGCCTCATGGGTACTGGTTATCATTCACAGCAAAAGATATGGCTGGTAATTTCATATATCCATTTTGAGGTTTTTGCTGCTACTTTCTCATTCGCTTGCAATTTTGTTATTTTACTGAAATAGTATTAACTCACAGGTTGCTAAATTCTATTTTCTAATATCAACACTGCCTTTTGTGATACTGTCATATATATACTTTATCTTATGTAAGCACGGTAATATTTTTGTAGGGAATAGGACAACTGGTTGAATTGGTACTGGTTGAATTGCAAACTGGTAAAGGAAACAACATTAATACTCTAGTATAATTGAATCAGTATGCTTTTTCTGGTTAAATTAAGTGGAGGGGATAATACTGCTTTTTAAATTTCAGAAAGAGTTATTATGTAAGTCAACAACATTATTTATTTGACAAAATGCCTTTCATAAAATTTAATGAAGATTTTGAAATAACACATTTGCTTTATCCCTCTTTTCCCAAATAAGAATGAGACAAATATAATTTATCCTGCCACCAGGTGAGATATGAAATGATATGGGATGTTGTTCAGAATGAAAATCAGTTTCAGATGACAATAGCCATGAGGAAAAGGGCAGAACAGAAAATGATGTCAAGACAAGTAACAAAATTCAGGTCATTGTAGGTAAATTAAAACTTTAAAGATCCAATATTAATGGACAGTACTTTTGATGTCAGGTAATCACATAAAACATTTATAGAAACTCAGTTAAGGTCAAGGTTTAACTTTATTGACAGAGACAGATACTTTTGCCATTAAATCTATTAAAATATTAAAAGTTAGCCAAGATTAAAGATTCATTATTATATGTATCACATATATCATCATGATATGTATATTATATATATGTAACATACAGAAATTAGTTTGATAGTGTGATTCAAAATGTCATCACCCTGGCTTTGGATCTTGATATAGGATGTTGGCTGTACTTAGTGACAAATTTGATATAACAAACGTATAAAGATACCTGTAAGCAAATGAGGTGAAAAGATGCACTATCTTTCTAGAAATAGATGAATAGATGGTGTTATTTCTCTGTAAACCTACACAAGTTTTGTTTTCTCTCTCCCCATTTCTCTTTGTCTTTCTATAGAAGTATTCATATGTAATATTATATAAATATTTATAGTAAATTACCATAGTTAATCAGGAGTTACTCCTAAATTTTCACTTAAATATTTGTATGTCTGTTATCAGTCATTGAACAATATTTATATGCTATTGGAAGAACAGATTTCTATTTTCTACCCAGTTCTTATAATATACGTGTCTAGCTCAGCTTGAATATCACCAATTACTGAGCCAATTGGACACTTTACATTATTTCTCTGAAAAACTAGAACTTTAATATCAGTTAAGATGTTTTTGGCTATAAGTAACAGAGACTCAGTTTGAAGTTGCTTAAATAGTAAATTTATAACCTAACTCATTATATGAAGGATAGAGGCAGAATGGTCCCAGGATTAGTTAATTCAGAAGCTTAATATCATAAAGAATCATCTAGATTCTTTCCATGTTTTCACTGGAAAGTCCCAGTCTATTGGTGTTATCTTCTTAGATTGCAAGAAAGTTATAGCTCCAAGGGTCATATACAGACAAACAATATTCAGAAAATTAGGTGTATGTGGGTGCATTTCTATTTAAAAATAAAAACTTATTTTTTAAACCCCAAGTTTCTAGCCAGAATGGAGTCAATGTTCATATGTAATCAAACTCTTATAAGGAAAATGACATTCTGAATAACTTGAATCAATATTGATTCACCACCTGATATTGGAAATGGGCCCCATCTCCCGGGTATTTATCTGTGTAAAATATGACTTTGTGAGTAAAGCTTTGCCAGGAAGGAAGAAGCATGTGTATATGGGTGTGTTGTGCTTTTTAAAATTTGTTAATTGTATGCTATAGTACTTTATCTCTACTGATCTTAAGTCTTACCCTTCTCTATCTTGTGTTCCATGATTTGTCTTCCCTGTATGCTTTGATCTGCTTGAGCACATGTTAATTCTGGCTTATCTTTGTGTCTCCCTAAATGCCTAACTTAATGACTAACACATAGTAGGTTTAGGATGAAACACTTGTCTTTAGAATTAACAATGTCAATTTCTAGGTCACCAGCATATAGGGTTATTCTGTTTGAAAGATTTATTGTTGAGACAGGTAAAGGAAACTTACCTGAGATAAACTTGCATAATTTTGACTGTACAAATTAATAACTGGGAAATTGGATTGGGAAGTATTTTGTTAATTCAACCTTTAGTTCTGTAAAAGCTCTATTAGGTTTCAGTGGGTATGCCTGGAGAGTTCAGCCCATCCCCTAGATAGGCAGTAAGAGATTGGAAATCAGAAACCACTCCAAACATTAGTGATAAAAATATCGGGCAGTCCGGTGGTGCAGCTGTTTAGCGCAGCCTTCGGCCCAGGGTGTGATCCTAGAGACCCGGGATCAAGTCTCACATCGGGCTCCCTTCATGGAGCCTGGTTTTTCCTCTGCCTCTGTCTCTGCCTCTGTCTCTCTGTGTCTCTATAAAAAGAATTAAAAAAATTAAAAATATTGTTAAGACTTTAAGATATTCAACGGTAAAATATAGAATAGGGTCTTTTATTTTAGAAATTACAGATTTGATCTGAGGTAAATTGTAGTATATGAGAATTAGGACCTCATTAAAGAGGTCATATTTTTAAGTGAAGGAAGGAGACAGTAAAACCTTTCACCATTCTGTTGTGTATCATATATATATGATGTAATATATATGATGTATATATATATTTATAAATGTTTATATATATATATATATATATATATATATATATATATATAATACACCTTGAAGTGGAGGTATAAAAGAGATTTTCTTCACCATTTGATGATGATAAAGCCTAATCTCAGGAAAACATGTATAGGAGGATCCTTCTCAATGATTGACTTAATAACCTAAAGGAGGAGAGGATAATTGAGCTAGAGGAACAAAACAGATTTAAAAATTGACTTAAGTAAGAGGAGCAAAAAGGGGGAACACAAGTTAATGCATCTTTTACCTTTAAAGCTTACTTTTAACAAAAGAAACTGTAGAAAGCATTTTGAATATAAGTCTTTGTAAGGAAAAATAGGGTCATGTAGCTAGTAAATGGAAGAGTTTGGCTCTGGCTTTACGGCTCATGATGTTTAAAAGATACTCCATCATATGGAAGGGACCAGTGGGTTTTTGTTTTCTTTCTCTCACCTCTTCATACTAGCAAATGGAATGATCTCTTCTCATAGATTTTTTTTTAACTGAATAAATAAAATTTAACAGCTCCATTAATGAAAATGCAGGTTATTCCTAGTCTTTGGGGAAAAAAAGATATTTTCTTTACATATCCAACTAATGTATCTATCACCAACTACTCATATACACATCTTAAGATTGTGATGGCAGAAAATCATATCATATAGCTATACATTGTCTGCAAAAGTAGGGATCATAAAAGGCTCCATCTGAGTGTTATCTTCAACATTGTAATTCTTTCTTTCTTTTTTTCTTGCAGTTAACACACAGTGTAATATTAGTTTCAGGTATATGATTCAGTGCTTACATGCATTCTCTTAAAGAATTATCTTTCAAGACATGGTCCCAGAGTAGAGCAATGATGGGCAACTAGAATCTTCTCCCTTTTAAAAAAGACTATATTTATTTGTTCATGAGAGAGAGAGGCAGAGACATGCACAGAGGGAGCCCGACGCAGGACTTGATCCCTGGACCCAGGAACATGTCCTGAGCTGAAGGCAGATGCTCAACCACTGAGCCACCCAGGCGCCCCTAGAATCTTTTCCCTTAAAGGGAACCTAAAAACATATTAATAATCAACCTAGGATTATTAATTCTGACCTTCTACCACCTCATAAAAAACATTGGGTAAAACTGATTGTGTTAGATAAATATAATAAACACATAAAAAATTAAAAGTTGCAGATTTTGAATCCTCAAGTTTGTGTTTACAAGAAGGATTTCTCAATTAGTCATCATAAATGAACTTTATCCAGCACTGTTTAATGAGTTTATAAACTGAAAAATATTTTATAAAACATAGAAAAATTATTCATGTATTTGAAGATCTTTTCCATTCTTTTTACATTTCACATTATAGCTATTTGGCGGACAGAAGGTACTCAGTATTCAACTAAACCTTCATAGTTCAAACACATACATTTTGATTTCTTCATAGATTAGACAGGTAACAATTAATGTGACTAATGTTTAAAGTGTTTGAAGAAAAATTAGCTTAGGATGTACTGGAATTTATCTGAAATGAACATAGAAGCATCTCCCAAAATTTCAGGTATATTTACCCTAAGAATAAATTGGGATGTGTGTTACTGAAGGGAAAACTCTATCAATTTCAGAGAACAGTGTAGATGTACTTTCTTAGAAGGTACTTTCACTAGACATGTAGATCCTTGAAACCCTGTTCTGGGCCAGTTTCATTATCTCTCCCCCTAAAACCTCTAATTATATTGGCTTCTCCAACTTAATCAGTGGTACAGTATCTATCTTTCTAGATAACAATGTATCATCTTTAATTACTCCGTCTCCCCTTTTACGTATATCTAATAAATCATCAAACAACAGACTTTACCTTCCAAACAGCTTTTAAATTTATCCTTTCCTTGAGTAATACTGCCTTCTCTTCCCACCCTTCACCCTCGTCTTTCACTCGGATAATTTCAATTATCTGCCAACTTGTTTCCCTTGTCTATGATTTCTTCTTTCTTCAATCAATTACCCATATGACATTTCACTTTTTAAAATGCAACTTTGACCTATTAAAACTTTGCTTTTAGCCTCTCAATGACCTCTTCCTGTCCCCAGGATCAAATCAATCTCCTTAGTAGAGCACATGGGTCCCCTCATGACATGACCCCTGCTTTTGCCTCCAGTTGTTCTCTGCTTCATGCTTCTCTGCTTTATTCCTTTTACTCTCTCCTCCGTACTCTGCATCCTAGCAACATTACATGATGCTAAGTTCCCCTTCTTTACACCAATAATACACTTTCTTCTCTTTGGAATACTAATTCTCCTTAACTATTGAATTAATTAAATTATTTAAAATCCCACTTGAATAATAAACATAAACTAAAATAAAATGGTCATTAGAGTTGTTTCTCTATGATGCTTTCTTTCCTCCTGTACAGGTCCAGTTTACACCACCAAGATAGAATTAATCACCTCCTTTTTGCTATCTTTCTAGTTTACACATGCAAGGGATGTTTTAAGTTATTTCATATAGCAAGGGATGCTTTAAAATCAATTAGTCAATCCTTAAAAATGTGTAAGTTCCTGTGTATGAGGAAACACGTCTTCCATTCTAGTACCTTGCTGTCTGTTCCATATGCTGGCAACTATCTTTTAATTCTCCTAACATAATTCTAAAGCCTACCTTTGCCAGCTTTCAGCTTAGGCCATGATCTCAGGGTCCTGGGATCGAGCCCCCATTAGCCTCTCTGCTCAGTCAGGAGTCTGTTTCTTCCTGTCCTTCTAAAACATCCCTTAAAGTAGCTTGCTTCAGAGCTTAGCTGGTTCAACTCCATACCATTCAATGGGTTCTAACTTTAGGTCGTTTGAAAGAATAGGTGTCAGTGGTAAAACAATATCCTTAATCATGTAACAGTAGATATAAAACATAATTACTATTCACTATACTTATTGGTAATATGTTATTGACACTGGATGAACATAGGTATGATTGCAGTACCAGGGGAGTAGGGACACACCAGTGATTGATGTCACTGTGTTTATTAGAAATATGACTTTTAGAATGATAAGTACAATGAGTACAATTTTATTAACTTCCTACTACATTACTAGTCCTGAAATTTGTCTGTATACCAGAAGGTATGAATTGGCTCCTAACATACACATTGGTATAACTTGCAGCACTATTTTAAAAAGTGGGTTTTGTGCCAGTTGTAGAATTAGAACCAGATTATGAAATATGTGGATATAATAGGATATAATAGGATATAATATCCTAAAATATTAAGGCAGTCACTATTAATGAAGCATTTTATATCTTCAAACTATAGCCTTTTTAACCTTCTCAATGTAATCAGAGCTGGATATTTTCTGCATTTGACTATATTACCTACTGATTCATATCTGGTTGACACTGATTATTATGGATGACATAGCAACACATCCAACACTACACATTTTGTCTTGTGAGTGTGTCTTGTACCACTTAGATTTCCACCAAAAAATGGCCTTTTTCTTTATGATCTCTGCCTTCAGTAAAAAAAAAAAGTTTTGTGTATTTTTTATGACAGATACTCACAAACCAATAAATATTGTGGTTTTTGCACTCAGTTCTGATGCTACAGTGTTTATATACAGAATGCAATTCAACAATTATTCAGAAAGTTGTCTAACTTCTTTTGGCTCAGTTCTACTCCCTTACATATGCATTACTAATTTGTCAAGAGTTTTTCTTAAAATTTGGCATAGACTCCAAAACATAATATTCTATCAAAGAGTCAAATGACCAACCATCTTTTTTTGCTGTCAGTATTGGATATTGCATTTATGTCCCTGCATTCTAAAATCACATTAGCTTGAAACTAATTTAACACTCTATATTAACTATACTGGAATTAAATTAAAGAAATAAAATCACATTACCTTTTATGGTAATGACATATTTTTAATGGCACATTTGATTTATTGATCTGAGAAGAAACAAAATGTTTAGGTATTTTTTGATATGTTCTTCCACTAAGATATATTTCTATCATGCTCTACTTTTTCTGTGCAGTGTAAGATTTGAAATTACTATTAATTTTTTCTTTTTTTACTGAAGTTCATCCTTTCATGTCTTCAGGCTTGTTTTAATTCATATATTTGTTTTGTTGATTATTTGAATGTACAAGTTGGCAAGGGAAATGATGAAGTAGGCAAACAATGAGATAGCAGATGAGGGAGGCTGATTCTCTCAATGAAACTAGCTTTTTTTCTCTTCCTCCTAAAAGCTTTATCTGGCCAGAAAAAGGAAAAGCCTGGAGAAACTAACTTCTCTGAGCAGCTTAGCTTCACTTGTCAGTTGCTCTCTGGTTTGGAGGACACCCCTCAAGCCCACCCTAGCTTTCACATTACTCACTGTAGGTTCTCTAAATGGGCTGAAACTCTAAGAATATATTTAGTTTTTCTACATGTAAATAAAAAGGGAAATGTTCGTGCTGCTCTTGTTGGCTGTCTTAGAAGAGCTGGGCAATGACCTAACGGAACTGGAATCAGAGCCAGTTGGCTCCATTTCTCATACTTTTGCTAGTGTCCCAGCCTCCACTTTTGGGCAGAATGAAGGATGAGCAGATTACATTGGATGGTAAATGTTACCCGATTCTGATACCTCTGGAATCCGTTTTTTATTTAAAATGTGCTTGTGTTGTTAGTAATTCAGAACCCAATGTAAGGCTATTAACCATCCTCTTAACTGTGCACTTCTTTCCCAAAGCTTTTCTTTTCTTTCTTTTCTTTTCTTTTCTTTTCTTTTCTTTTCTTTTCTTTTCTTTTCTTTTCTTTTCTTTTCTTTTCTTTTCTTTTCTTTTCTTTCTTTTCTTCTTTTTTCTTTTCTTTGTCTTTCTAGTCCAAGGACACTGTCTTATATTTGGATGTTGGGGGTTTTTAGCAGAAAGTTGTGCTCCTTGTCATAATGTAAATCTGTCACTTGTACTGTATGCTATTCCAATTCTCTTGAGATCTAAGCTTTTGGATTTCAAAAGTCAAAATGTGATGTTTTTGTTTCATCTTCTTTCTGATGTTTCAACATTTTCATAAATGAACAAATCAGAGAATGCCCTACATCCTGCTCAAATGGAAAAACAATAAAATACTTTGGCTAATGTATCAAAATATTATTCTGCTATGGATATATTACAAATCTTTTTTCAATTCTGTGTGTATATATATGTATATGTATATAATCATATAAATTTTGCAAAATCTACATGTATATTTGTCAACCAATTCTAAAAATGTAATATGACTTAAATACATTGTCATTATTATATTCTTCAAGTTCTCTTTCTGATTGTCTTGCTTTGAGAGAAGAGAATGGCAAGACATACTCCAGATATATTTATAAACTGCAGTCATTAGATAAAATAACCAATGTGTCCCACTTCACTTTTGTAGGCCTAAGGAAGATAACCTATTTTAAAATATTAAATTAAGTGACTGAGACAGTATTCTTAGAACCAGAAATCTGTTCCTTCCCTAGATTTTCTCACTCTGGTAATATGTGGAAAACACAGAGAATACCGAGGTTTCATGAATCATTCCTATTTAATATCTGTCACTTCCATCACCTATTTGAAGGCATATAAATCCACTGTAACTCTGAAAGCCTGTTCTCCAAATGGCAGATCTCTGTGAGCTTTTCTGTTGCTTGTGTGTGTGTGTGTGTGTGTGTGTGTGTGTGTTTTCCCCCAAACTGTCTATAGCCATGGCTGCCTAATTGTGCAACTGCTCACGGGTTTGAAGAACATTCTCTCCCTGCAGCCAGGGTTATGGGGGAGTAAGGCAAGGCATATCATAAGTACCAGAGAACCCCAGTCCCCCATACCAAGGTTGAGATGTTTAACAGAAAGGGAAAGAATAGTCTTTCTCTGTTTATTTTCAGTCTAGGGCATTGTAAATCAAGTGGCCAGCTCTTTCCATTCATACACATCTGATCATTTTCCCAGGGCACATATTCAATGACAATGAAAATGGACCACAGAGAAATGTGGTACCACTGCATACATTTATTAGAGCCACACCACCCACCCACCCCGCCCCTTAACATTTGGATTTTCAAAAGCCTGTGAACTTTCCCCTCTTCTCCATTTCCAGGCCTAAGGCTTTTTCCTTTTTTTTAAAAGATAGATTTTATTTATTTATTTATTTATTTATTTATTTATTTATTTATGATAGAGAGAGGCAGAGACATAGGAGGAGGGAGAAGTGGGCTCCACGCTGGGAGCCCGATGTGGGACTCGATCCTGGGACTCCAGGATCGCGCCCTAGGCCAAAGGCAGGCGCCAAACCGCTGTGCCACCCAGGGATCCCAGCTTTTTCCTTTTGCAAGATTTATCACTTTTTAGATATTATCTAGACTGCTGTTTCCTTAAAGTAAAATAAAGAAGAAAGTAAAAAGCATGTAATAACTGTTATTATGGCTTGTGTTACTGAAAAAGATCAAGTAGCTGAACAAATAGAAGTTAGGCTAAATTTCTAATGATTAGGTCTTAGGTATAAAGGTGTCGATGAGAAGCAAACCCTAGCTCTAAAACCAAAATGAAGACAGTTGAGCTAAGGAGAATGGAGCCTTGCTTTTTATATCAGGAAGTGTAAGAATTGAGTACAATGATGCGATGTACTATTGGGTTGTATATTGTTTTGAGACAAGATTTATCACAGGATATACACATGAAGAAGTGACTGATAAATGGGTTCCATCAATGTCCAGCTGTGGTCCGGGAAAGTCACTAATGTTATTTCAGTCACCAACCATATTCACTCCTGGGGAAAGACTCAGGTTAAGGGAGTAGTGGTTGGTGCTACTACTTCCCTTTTTAATGCAGTATATAACTAGTAATCTCTGTACTTTTCTTTTTTTTAATTTTTATTTATTTATGATAATCACACAGAAAGAGAGAGAGAGAGAGAGAGAGAGAGAGAGGCAGAGACACAGGCAGAGGGAGAAGCAGGCTCCATGCACCAGGAGCCCGAGGTGGGATTCGATACCGGGTCTCCAGGATCGCGCCCTGGGCCAAAGGCAGGCACCAAACTGCTGCGCCACCCAGGGATCCCCTCTGTACTTTTCAGTATCTGATATAAACTGTCAACATGATCAGTAATATGAGAATAAGGGAGGCTTGTGACAACCTAGTTGTAGTTGCCCTTAATTTCTCAAGCTAATTTGTGAGATATCATTAATCTAATACTATTATTTATTTGTGAAACCACAGTGGGACTTTTATCAGTTTCCTTTTCTGTGGACAAAATGCTAACTAACCTTCAGTTTTATGCTTTCCTCATCTTTACTGCATAAAGCTTTATATAGTAAAACGAATAGCTTTTGTCTAAATAATTTAGATCTCATTTCATAAATGAGGTGAAAATGTCCTGTCCCTTTAATGTTTAGCAATTTTGTTTTAATGTAGTACATTTTGATCTTAAAATTAAATATCCGGCAACCTCAACAATTTTAGAAAAGGGAGAATAAGCAATACTCTTCCAGGGATTTATATTTGTTTATCTCACTTTAGAAGAAACAATTATTATTTTTACCTTAAAGTATTCTATGGAAATTATTCAGTGTCTTTACTTTCCAAAGTCTGATCTCATTTATCATGATAAAAAAACATTACATTATCAAAAGCTTTTCAGAATTTTGTGTTTTTGTAAATTTTTAATAAAAATATAGTAGTCGTAACAATGTTATGCTAACTCATATTTAATTTGTAAAACAAAATCTGTCTCAGTTCATTATTTCTTAATAATCGGTGTCCACAGATAGAATATTATACACTACTATTAAGTATAATTAAAATCAATAAATATTATGTCCCAGTAATTGAAGATCACTACAGAAAATATTGAGGTATATATTTAGGCTATTTAAATTGCAGGTTTACAATATACTCATGATACTTAACCCCAGGTTTTATATGCTACATTTTGTGTTATTATTTCAAATAAAATGTATTATATATGATATGTATTATATATATTTTTAATATATATTACACAAATAGTATGCATATAATATATACTTAGTTTTAATAGCATTTCTGCTACTAATAATAAGAGTAGGTTAATAAGAACATTGTAATATACTTATCCAGGATATTTTATGTTATAAATCAGTTAAGGAGAAGAAGGAAAAATAACTTCTTAATCTATGGCAAGCACTGTTGTACACAGCAAAAGTGTAACTTGAGTCCAAACCCCACATTCTTTACCAACAATTAGATTTTTTTTAAAAGTTCTTTTTTTTTTTAAGTTCTTATTTGGCTATTTTATTTTCAGTTATAGCTAGAATAATCACTCCAGTGGTCATTCAATATAATTTTATCAACATAATCTTGCATAATAATTTCTATTCTGAAACAAATTAGACTGGTTCCGTTATTCACTAAATAGTTATAAAACAACATTTAAAAATATTCTGATTCCACCTAGGCCACCAAAATCCAACTTGGTTTCTTAAAAATTGTTATAAATCACAGCAATCTTTTGACAGTATCAAGTTATTCCTCCATCTGATAAAATATATGAAAATTTTTACATTCGGGTCTATATATCGTTAAATGATTAGCACAGGCTTCATGAAAGGAACAAGGTGATCCCATGCTTTACATATGCTGCCATTGGTGAAGAAACCAAATTTATATCTATAGATTCATTTTTCTATTTAATTTTTTTTGCTGTAAAATAAGTATTAGAAAAAGTTTTAAGTATATATATACATATAAGCCTAAATTGTATACAGAAGAACAATATTGCATATACTAAGAAATATCAATTTCAATTGTCTATCAAGTAATCACAGTGTTCATGTAGAAAATGCTATAGTAAAAAAGAGAACACGGTCCTCAAAGAAGACTGTTCTTACTCATAAATATTAACATATTTTTTAAATTTAAAATTGTTTAAATTTACCCCCCCAAATCCTTTAAATCCCCCTGTGGAAAAATATTTCATATTTTATTAAGTTTAAAAGTGGACAATAACATTCCTTTCCTATCTGTAGTAGATATTTCCTAATTATACTGACTTCATGGAAATATTGAGGAAAATCCCTAACAAAGAAAACTTTGTTAAAAAAACTGACATGTAGCCCCTTTTTATCTTCATTTTCTTATGAGAAAATATTTAAGGAAGTAAATCCTAAAAACAGAAACTAATTTAAGAATATATATAAGCCCTCTACATCTTTTTGGATCAAGGAACGTGTTTTCAAGACAGGCAATTTGCAAAGTCTTCTGTGTTTTTACCATGCCAAATAGATGCCACTTCCCTCAAGATTTCAGTGAACCTTTGCCTACAGGCACTCTTAGTTGTCATTTCCCGCCCCTTGCACCCAGACATCTAGACTGTAAAATTTGATTCCAGTCTGCCAACCATAAGTGGAAATAATTATTTCTCAAGTAGTGAACGTGAAGTGTGACAGCCATTTCATATCAATGGGCTTTTCCAAGCTCTGTAAAACTTCCAGGTTTCTCTTTCTTTCCCTGCTTCTTATGGATCATCCAAAGAGAAAAGAAACCTAGGGCAGACAAGATCAAGGGTTTCCTTACATGCTATTTTTTTCTATTAAAACTATACTTTTAAATTAGACTTAAAAACAATAAAAATCAAAACACAATTTATAGTTTTCCAGGCTCCTTAAACTTAACTGTGATATATTCTCAATGAAACTGTGAATCTTAGTTTCTTAAAATAAAAACAACAAAGCCCCAAATCTATATAATTTGGTTCAATGAATAATTATTGGAGAGGAATTCTACAAATCATAAAGAGTATCATATTGCTACTATAGTGTAGCTTTAATTTCCATTATATTATTGGTTAATCATGGCAGGGATACTTAATTACATTAGAGATTTTTAACAATGTAATTAAATTGCGAAAAATGTCATCTCTTTAAAAGTTTTAATTTTAAAATAATGCAAATTTTGGTTGCTTTCTTTACATACTTACATTTATTAGATGAGTATTTCTCAAAGTGGTAATAAGACATTAGAATCACTTGAACTGATGCTAGGAATGCTCATCCCTGGATTCAAACTTCTGAATCAGAAACTGGGAGGTCAGAGGGAGTCCAGGTATCTCCATTTTTTAGAAGATCCATGCCACTGTCCCTTACTGTGATACTAACATACAGTAAAACTTGGAAACTATCAATTTAGACAGAACTCAGAAGCTGATGTTAACAGCTTTAGGAAAAATAAGCCATGTCAGATCAATTTGCTTTCCTTTTAAATCAAAAGGATAAGCTTTGTAAATGGGGGTAAGCGGTTTCATTTTTTTATTTTAGGTATGATTTTAGGAAAATGTATGCTTAGAATATAAAGAATAGATCCATCTTGGAGAAATCTAGATAATCATTACAATCATAGAGTCTTGTTTTTTGTATTCCCATCAGAAAAACAGGAAAACATAGTGCTTAGAGTGTATCTGGAAAATTGGCATCCAATGAATGATTATAAAATGAATATATTACTCATCCATTAAAAGAATGAAATCTTGTCATTTCATTTGTCATTTGCAAAGATGCGGATAGAACTAGCCGATATTATGCTAAGTGAAATAAGTCAGTTGGAAAGACAAATACCATATGATTTCACTCACATGTGGAATTTAGGAAACAAAACAAATGAACATAGAGGAAGGGGAGAAAAAGAGAGGGAAGCAAGCCATAAGAAACCTTTAATTATAGGGAACAAACTGAGGCTTGATGGAGGGAGGTAGGTGGGGGGTACACTAAATGGGTGATGGACATTAACGAGGGCATTTGTGTTGAACACTGGGTATACCTAAGTGTTGAATCACTAAATTCTACTCTTGAAACCAACATTACACTATATGTTTAATAACTAAAATTTAAATAAAAATTTGAAAAAAATAAACACAGCAATAGGACTAAGAAAAAATCAAAGTATCTTCATATCAATGTAGTGATTGATACTAAAACCAATAAGCTGAATTATGCAATTCATAATCTATTTGTGATTTCCCAATTTATTTGAATCTAATGCAACCTCTTTTTGAACTTTGAAGTTGTTTATATTTTTGCTATGTGTATTTTTCTACATTTGGTTAAAGGTAGTACAGATGAATACAGGTAAACTTTCTATAATAACAGTTTTGTAAGAAATATTGTTCTGGTCAAATTGCTAGGCATTGCATGTAGAAGTTTATGTAAAATGCTCAATTAATTCTCAGAATGATAACCCCATTTTGCAATTGTGGCCATTCAGACTCAGTGTATTTAAGTACCTCCTAAAAATACTTCCGGTAGCTGAAGAGGAAGCGGAGATTTGAACAGAAGTATGGCTTAATACAAAGCCTGTGCTTTTAGCTATTATGCAACACTGCCTCTATCGATTTCCATGATGAAAGGAAGAAGAGGCTAGCTCAGAATAAGATATCACCTCTATTTCCTCCTTCCCCTTTTGAATACTCTGATGTCATTTCCTTCATTCTTTATTCAATCATTTATTTATGCAGCTTATGTTCTTTGAGCAGAGGATACAGTAGTCAAGAAGAAAAAAAAACAATATTTGTGTCTGTGAAGCCTATATTCTAGAGGAAAAGACAGAAAAAAATAAGAGAATAAAGAAGTAAATATGACATAAGAGGTGTTGAGTGCTACCCAAAAAAAGTAGAGTGTGATGATATAAAAAGTGATAGTGGGAGGTGTTAATCTATACTAGTTATCAGGGAAACCTTTGTAGTAGTGAGGGAGTGAGCAAAGCAGATCTTATGAGGAAAGAGCACTCTAAGCAGAGGGAAGAGTAAATTTACACACCTTGAGGTCAGAGTGCTCTTGATTGTTTCAGAAGCCATAGGAAGGTTAGTTTGGCTGGAGCAGAGAGGGAAATGGTGGAAGTAGAGGCCAATGAGACAGTGGAGTGATAAGGACTTAAAGTTCTCTGTAGGACAAAGTGTGGACTTAGGTTTTTCTTCTCTGTGAGATGGGAAACTTTCTGAGATTACAGATCATCAAAAGTAGATTATAAGAAGGCTTTCTACCCTCTTGGGATCTGCTAAGCCAAAGGAGAAATTCCATATTTTATTTTTATTGAATCTTAGATCCATCTCCTTCTAACTCCTGACTAGAATGAAGAGATTGAACCCATTTTCTTTTAGAAACCAGTGCAGTATTGGTATAAGAAAAACAGAAAGACTTTCATTGTCCAACCTAAAATAAGCTTGATAATTTGGAAGACTGCAAAAATAATCTTTTTTTTTTTTCTGACAGTGGAGCTCAAATAGTATGTGTACCTATGGGAATGTTAGTATTTAAGGATGCGGGTACGTGCTACAATGTCTAATGTCCTCTGAATTTATTTCATATTATTTTTAGGTATTCACTAGTTTTACATATACAGAATTGCTTTATATGCACATGTAATACTTTAAAATATATTCACTATGTGAAGAAAAACTTTCTTTAAAACCTTTTATATCTAGTGGAGCTTTTTTCCCTTTCTATAAAAAGACATGTGGGAGGAGAAATGATCAAATCCTCAGCAGGAAGTTAATACCTGCTGAGCTGCTCTGACAGTGGCAAGACTCCTATAAAGCCACCTAAGTGTGTGAGATCCAGTCTTCATAAAAATGAGTCAGGGCTTGCTCTGTGACAGGTAAAATCTTCCATTTCATAAGTTATTTTTAACTTTAAAAGTAACAGTTTTTGGGTTTTATGCTATTGAGTTCAGTACTCCTACTACTTAATCATGGAGGATTTTTTTGAAAGGATATAATATGCTATTTGCCTATTTGCCTTTTGAATATTTGGTGATATGTAGTAGAAGAAGAAAAACAAAAATATGCATCACTAAATCTTTGGATTCCACTTTTGCCTTGGTAGTATTATATGAGATTGGACAAAATTAAATGCATGTATGCACACCAGTGGTTATAAGCTGTGAAATACAAGGAAAGAAACTTCAAATCTCAATGGTTTAAAGAGTAGGGAGATTTTGTTCTCATTTGCATGTAATGTGTGGGTCATCATTATTATCATCCTTCTCAAAAGCATCAGCATTACTCTGTTATTCATCAAGCCACTAGGCGGATATAAAATTTTGTCAGTTATCATACAGATTAATACTATCTTTTCTTACTTTGGTGATTTTTTTGGTTTTTAATTTTGATACTAGCAAAATGTGATTAACATTTTATTATTGATAATCCTATAGTAACATCTGATAATTAGATGGAGTTATGTCAGAAAAGTCAGGACTTCCATTAACTAAATAGAATGCCACATAAAAATGCAGTAAATTTTAGAGCCTGTCTATACAGGTGATTGGATTGTTAATTTTACAGTTCACTTGCTGGAGCATGAATAGTACGTAATTGGTCTGTTTTGCGAAGATAGATTATTATTAGGTTGGAAAAACCCCATCAAATCAACTCTAATAAATTCATATGATCACCTGCTACATGAGCCTTAGTTTTCCGTATTTTTGTAGCTGTTCAAAAACTTTTGATCATTTACTTATATGACCTGCAATGAAATTTTCAAAATGCAGCAAAGATTCCAGTTTAGCATTAATTTTCAAATTACTGTGAGTGTATTTATTAACTTATAGAGAGATTTTTAGAAGGCTGTGTGGTACATGGTATAATCTTTTTAAATAAAATTGCTCAAACAGTTGAAGCGGGGTTTCCTGCTGTGTAAGTGCTGAGATTCCTATTCATCTATGTTACCCTATATATCTGCATCTGCTGATTTTTACTGTTGGCCACACGCTTCTTCAGAAAAATTATGTGTTTTATCCACAATGCAGTTTAGATATAAGAGGTTTGCAGGGGATGGAAGGGGCAATAGTGGTCAAGGAAACAACAACAACAACAACAACAAAAACAGTGTACAAGGGCTGACTGCAGCAAAGAGAAAGAATTCTATGTGTTACGCCTGGTTTAGCAATAAGACATAATCATTTTAGGACAATGGTATTTCTGGGTTTGATAGACTGCCTGCCACTTGCCCCACTCAATGTAGTACATTAGGAAATGTGGATTGGCTTGAGGATATAGTGTGGATGTGTGGTCCAAGAAAATGTGGAATAATTTCAAGATACAAACATTAAACTGGTACATTTTAGGGTTCAAGCTACCATACTGTGGCATCTCCCTTAATTTACCAAAACACACAGAAAGAATTTGCTCCTCACTTGGCAGAGCTGTCATGTCACTCCATATTTTGCAAGCCTCAGTGGTTGGACATTTGTCAAAATTGGGCCTCAGGGAGATCAGTGGTCTGAGTGGACACTGGAATAAAGAGGATGGGGACATGGTGGGGCCAGGTAAGTCACCTTCTGAAATCACGAAGAATGTGTGGAAACTTTATGTCCTACTTGAGCAAATGAGAGACACAAAGCTAATAATTCAGATAATTTGTTTGTGGCAATCTAATTTCACGCCTAAATACTAGGAAGCTAGTATAGTTTTGTTTGGTGGCAAACCTAAAACCTCAAGACTGACAAATTCACCAAGCCCTTAGTCTTAGATACTTTGGCACAAATACTATTCATAAAGATAAGGTAACATCTTTTCAAACTGATCCATCTATGAAATCATTTAATCTTTAAAATTTAGTAAGAAAATTTATGACAGCTAGACTATGAAAGATGGGGAAGGGTTATGGCAGTCTATTTAAATTGCTTAAAGAAAGTCCACAAAGCTTGCTGATATATAAGCCAGAGGCTTCAGATAATTCCAGTCTTGAAAGTTATTTGTTGACTTGCTTATGTTAAAAATGTTTCCAGTCTTAATTGTAAATACCATACTTTTTTCCTAACCCTCCTCAATTATTCCAAAGCTTAATTAATGTCAAATTGTGTGTTAATAGGAGCAGAGCTAGACAGACATGTTTCTTTTATTTTAAAAATGACAAATTACAATGATAAAGCACAGTTTCCGTTTTTTTTTTTATCATTCTAAATAACAGGCCTTAATCATTTAATCATTTTTAGTTCTCTCACTACACACACACATATACATACCTATGTAATATTTTGTCTTGATAAGTTATTTTTTTCTGAAATTTACCTAAAAGTACACACAGGATAATAAACATTAAGAATAAAAGAAAAGATTGCATTCAACAAAAATGAAAAGAACAACTTCAGAAAACATGACTGCCTTATCTATAGGGATTTGATAAGACTGTGCCAAGTAGATACTGAAAAATGTCTCAGGCTGGATTCAATGATCAAGAACAAAACAAGCAGAAACAGGTGCATAAATACAAAGAAAAAATTGATGATTGCCAGAGTGGGGGGAGGGGGCTAAGGGGATGGGCAGACAGGAATGAGGGGGAGTGAGATATATAGGCATTCAGTTATGGAATGAATAAATCATTGGGGATGCAGGATACAGCATAGAGTGTAGACAGTGGTACAGTGGTGTTGTCTGGTAACAGATGGTAGCATCACTTGTGCTGAGCTTAGCATGAAGTATAGAGTTATGGAAACACTAGGTTGTATGTCTGACACTCAAGTAGCATTGTGTATACTTCGATAATGAATAATAAGCAGCTTTTTGAAAAACACATTGTAAAATACACAAACTTTAAATTCAAATAATTTTTTTAAAAAGACAAAGGAAAAATGTTCCCCCTTTATTAGGCAGATAACTAAAATCATGTTAGATGATACCTTATTTGGTGCATTAAAACCTCTACACGTAAAACAGATCTGAGGAATAAGAGGCATGTGTAATAAAAAACAAGTGAGAATATCTTTAGGTAAATAAGTAAGGTGGAAATCTGAGATTTCTGTTGGAATTGCATCATCGTCCAGCTTTGAAAATTGAGTCATGGAAGAACACAGTATATGGGGCTCCATTCAGTTAATGATGGACCATGGTTTATCCAAGTGTCAATTCCTCCTAGTGAAGAGATTCAGTATCACCCTCCATGGTAGATATGCAATTGGAAATACTCCTAGCTTAACCTTAGTAAACTTGGCATATCCAAGTAATGACATCTGATGACTCAAATTGGCCAACCTCTCTGTCATTTGCATTATATTTTGAATATAGATGTTTGTTTTAATTATCTTATTATGTTATCTTATTATCTTCCTATGCAAAAAAACTTCTGATGGCACTAGTAAACCATCTGTTTTTATTTTCATTATGGAACCCAAGTAAATGATTGTGATTTCCTCTATTAAAGATATGTCTTTTCTAGGGGCACCTGAGTGGCTCAGTTGGTTAAGCTTCTGACTCTTGGTTTCCACTCAGGTCATGATCTCAGGGTCCTGAGATTGATCCCTGTGTAGGGCTTTATAGGCACAGAGCCTGCTCAACATTCTCTCCATGCCTACTTCCTTCCCCTGCGCTCTTCCCCCGTTCATGCTCCCCACTCTCTCTAAAATAAATATATGAGACGGGCACCTGGGTGGCTCAGACAGTTAAGCATCCAACTCCGGATGCCTGGGTGGCTCAGCAGTTGAGCATCTGCCTTTGGCTCAGGTGTGATTCTTTAGTCCCGGGATCGAGTCCCACATTGGGCTCCCAGCATGGAGCCTGCTTCTCCCTCTGCCTATGTCTCTGCCTCTCTCTCTCTCTGTGTCTCTCATGAATAAATAAAATCTTAAAAAAAAAAAAAAAGCATCCAACTCTTGGTTTTGGCTCAGGCCTTGCTCAGTCTTGAGATTGAGCCTGGGTCCAGCTCTGCACTCAGTGCAGGGTCTGCTTGTTCCTCTCCCTCTACTCTTCCCCCTGCTCTTGCTCACTCTCTCTCTGTCTCTCTCTCTCCCTCCCACTCCCTCTCCATAAATAAATAAAATATTTAAACAAAGATACCTTTAAAAATAAATTAAGCTATGTCTTTTCTAGTCCTTAGATGTGTGTGTGTGTGTGTGTGTGTGTGTGTGTGTGTATGTTATATACATAATATAGCAAGAAAAGCTGGCACTTATTGAGCACATATCAAATGCCTGGTACATGTAATGGGGACCAGGTAATTACTCCTCAGGAAACCTGGGGACAAAAGAGTGCAACATCACATGGCTAGTTTAGGTATGGATCCTGGCTTTGTACCAAAGTAGTGTGGCTCCAACATCTGTATTCTTTTTTTAAAATATTTTATTTATTTATTTATAAAATATTTATTTATTTATTTATTTATTTATTTATTGAGAGAGAGAGAGAGAGAGAGAGAGAGAGAGAGAAAGAAGGAGAGAGCGAGCATGAGCCGGGAGGAAGGGCAGAGGGAAAGGGAGAAGCAGACTTTCTGCCTAGCAGGGAGCCCCTCTTGGGGCTCTATTCCAGGACCCCAGCATCATGACCTGAGTGGAAGGCAGACTCCCAACTGACTAAGCCACCCAGGTGCCCTGTATTCTTTTTTTTTTTTTTTCTAATTATTTTTATTTTAGAGAGAAAGGGGGAGGGGCAAAGGAAGAGGGAGAGAGAGAATCTCATGTAGGCTCCCTGTTGACAGCAGAGACCAGCACATAACTCCATCTCACACCCATGAGCTCATGACTTGAGCCAAAATCAAGTTAGATGTATAACTGACAGCCACTCAGGTGCCCCCAAAGTTTATATTCTTAAGTTCTCCACTCTGTGATCTCCCGTAGACCAAGAACACAGTGGCCTATAGGCACATGGTATGTGCAAAAAAGCAGTTGTTTATTTTATGTATATTAATATTTGTTAATATATCTGTATACTAGTTAAATTACTTAATGTCAAATTGCTTACATTATATTTGTTAAATTACTTAAGTAAAAACAAAAGTTTCCCACTACAGGGGAGGTATATGTTCTGCACATAAACTACCGCCATCTAGGAATAAACATATACTGTTCTCTCCCCACCCCGCCGCCCCGCCCCGCACCCCTTTCTTTCAGTCTTTCTGTTTTTCTGGTCAGTTTTAGAAAAAGGATCATGTTTCATATTTACTGTATTCCTCCTAGCATGTAGTCAGTTCTGTGAACACCTTGCACTCATAAATATGTATTTGTTGATGCCTTGGTGACTGGATTCTAAATCTTTAGATGAGCTGCCCCATTTAGCTCCAGGTGCTCAACACATAATAAACATAACCTCCTGACACCCCTGCTTTTCCACATCTCTGGCTCGTAGACACATTTCAGGTAATCCTGCTTTGTACTTCATATCCTAGTATGTTTCTCACCTGTCAGCACCAGGCCACTTGTTTCTTGTTTATGCTCTCATACTCACTGTCAGATCTGCTATTAGAGAGCAAGCTGCTAGTCCTTGATGCTGATATCAGCAATTCCTTGAAGATGATTAATGTTGGCTTTTTAGGGTTTGTCAGAAGGGTCTCTCCCCATTTGCTGCCACCATTCTTACTCTTCTCTACCTTGGTCATATCCCAAGCTACCCACTGTACTTAATGCTACCATTTGCTGTGTTTCTTCATGATGTCCTGTCAATGTACAAATCCTCTCTCAGGCTCCTTGTTCTCCAGTTCTTTTACTTGTCTTCTAAGATGTGTCTCTTCAAGTCCCCCTGCTGTCATGTTTTCTTCTGTATTGTATTTTTTCTTGTCCTTTCCTTTCTCTTAGCCACACCTCCACTCCACACCTCTTCATTAACTTACTGCCCTACTTAGGACTAACATACATAGCCCTCTGGGAAAGATGGAAATAACGAAAGAGATTTAAGTTTCTTTTATTTATTTAAGAAAAATGTGTAACAGGCACTTTTTAAAAAGATGTCATTTATTCAAGAGAGACACACAGAGAGACTGAGACATAGGCAGAGGGAGAAGCAGGCTCCCCACAGGAAGCCTGATGCAGGACTCCATCCTAGGATCACGACCTGAGCCAAAGGCATATGCTAAACCACCACCTTGAGCCGTCCAGGTGTCCCTAACAAGTACATTTTTAAACCTAAGTTCCAAGAAGTTAGCAAATAGAACAAGCCAGTTGAGCAAAGTATACAATCTCTAGAACTAACCAAACTTTAGCAACTTTCAAAAGGAAAGAATCATAGTTTTACATTCTGTTTTTCATTTCTAGGAAAAAAGTGAATTAGCATTCCTATGGCCAACTTTCAAATTTTCTTTGTGATTAAATGTAGTTTTAGCATTATAACAATCCATGAAAACTCAGGATATATTATATGACTTTAAAATTGTCAAAAGTTATTGCTCTCTGTGCCATAGTAATAAAATAGTAATTCAGGGAAACTGGAAGGTAAACTAGAGGAGGTGAAATTTAGGGGAGGAAGAACATTTACTCCAGAGTGAGAAAATATAGATATACTATACTTTATATTTTGGCATGGAGGATACTTGGGAAAGATTAAAATGATGTCCATAGGACTTTTATAGATAGCTACATAAGACAATTACATATAAAGAGACAAAATTTACTGTACCTCAAGCCATCTGTATTCTTCCATGAAATAAGCACCACATATGCAGTTAGCCATATGTAACCAATGGAGCTGAGTGCTAGACCATAGTTATGGCCATTCTTCAGTACTGTTTCAGGGACATTAATTTAGAAATATTTAATAGGTTCAAGGTGGTACAGATATTCTAGGCCCTGCAGTTGGTGCTAGACGTACAGAACTAACAGTACAATGGTTGGGAGATGGGCATTGGAACATGAATATCAAGATTCAGGCTCTCTGACATTTATTTAAGCTCTATGATCTTGAACACTTGGCTTCACCTCCCTGAGCCTCATCTAGAAAGTGAAGGTATTGTCTGTGTTTGAGCATTCTCTTCTTTTGTCTCTCATTCTATCTGGAAGCTTACATTCCCTTGAGCATACTTCTGGTTCCCAGGACCCCTCTCAAGGACAGTCTGTTTCTCTGAGCACAAGCCATACACCCCAATACCTGTAGGTAGGAAGGTGATTTGCACACTCCTCACTATCACTTTGAGATCATTCTTCCATCTTTCTCTCTGCGACCCTCCAGGTTTTAATTTCATGTTGAAAGACTTAACCATTCCCTTGTTTATTGTGGTTGTCCAGATTACTTTCCTTCCTTGACATTGCTCCTCTTGGATCATTGTCTCCTCTTTCCTTTTACCATGCATATTAAAATTGGTGATTTCAATAACCACATAGATGACCCTTCCAATTGCAATGGATTTAGTTTCCTGAAAACTCTTGTTTCCTATCTGACCTCCTCTGCTCACTACTGTAGTCCTTCTCCTAGACTGCACTGCCTAATATAATAACCATTAATCATGTGACTAATGAAGTTTTTTTGAAGTAGGAATTTAGTTCCTCAATTACCCCAGCTGCATTTTAAGTGCTTAATAGGTACATGTGGCTAGTTGGCTGCCATACTTGATGGCTCAGAACATTTCCATTGTTACAGAAAGTTCTACTTGGGTAGTGCTGCCTCCTAGACTCCTTCATTATCTGTAAGTGAAATCCTTCCATAATCTAAGTATTATACTTCCCACTTTCTGACCTTTAGTTTCTCTCTTTCCAGTTTACTGCCTCTAGTTACCTGATTCAATCTTTCACACCTCCTGGATATATTGCTCATCAGTCCTAACAATTTTTTTTTTTCATGCTCCTTGATTTCTATCATGTTCTTACCACTCTGTTTAATTAGCTAGAAATTTGATTTCTTATTGAGTCAAATTTTATAATCCCTATTTGCTTCTCTTCTTAACTCCCTCACACCTCTCTCATTTCTTTATATTCTGCTGGCTAAAACACAAACTTGATTAAATCAAACTACCTTCATAGTTGTCTGTATCAAAGAGGCTGTAAGGGGTTGAAGAATATTCCATAATTCTCCCTGGCCTAATTCTGGACCCATGACCCTTAATTTCAAGAGATAAACAGAACTGTTGTTGAAATTGATTAATTCCTATTGATTACTTATTGATCTTCTAGTTCACTTGCACCTTTTTCTGTATTCTTCAAAGTATCATTAAGTTCATTTAATGAAATTTCACTTTTCTATCCTTAAATTTTCATTTGGTTCTTTTGTAGGTTTTCTATTGCTCTGTGGAGAGTCCTCATCTTGTTATGTCCATATTTTCTCTAATATTTGGATTCATAGTACTTGTAAAGTCCTTGACTACTAATTTCAACATCTAAGACATTTCAGAGTATGTTCTAATTGTATGATATTTTTTCCTTGAGTATGGGTTGAATTTTCTGGATTTTTTTTTGTATGCCAAGTAGTTGTAACTCTATGCTATACACTGTGAATGATATGTTGCAAGGAATCTGGATTATTTTATTTAGAAGTTGTTGATTTTTGTTCTGGATGACAATTGAATTACTTGTAGACTTTTTTTTTTTTTTAACCTAACAGACTTGGCTTTGTTTTTGTTGGTTCTGCTCTCCTTTGCTTTTATCTTATTTTGCCTTCTCAATTTCAGTAAGACTGCCATGCTGTTTTGGGATTCCATCTCCAATAAAGGAAATTGGGAGGACATAGAACTCACTTCATATGTTTCCCTTCTCTTAAGGATCACAGTACTTTGCAACTCTTTATCCAGTGCCTGGTATTTATTTGTCCAGTTGTCTCATATTTTCTCCAGTGTTAAAATTGTTTAGAACAGTGGGTCAAGTCCAGTCTCAATACCTTTGTCATGGATAAAAGTAGCATCCTATCCCATCTTGTCTTCCCTTTTAAAATGCTTTGTTTTGCAAATAACACACATACAGAAATTAACATAAAATATACTATACAACTTCCTGTTTAACAGAAAAGAAACCATAAGAGAAATTTCTAACTAGGTCAAGAAGCAAAACATTTTCACTATTGTGGATATGTGTCTACAAACCTGTAAAGCCATTAATAATCTAAACCCCATTCCTTTTTCCTAAATGTTATCACTATTCTAATGGTGTGGTAATCACTGCTTATATTTTCCTTATATTTTTGGTGCTCCAGTGGACTTTGCTAACTAAGATTTATTTTGGCCTGTTTGTCAATTATATAAATGCAATAATACATATAATAAATGTGCTTTTATGACTACTTTTTTCCCTTAACATTATGCTTAATGATGTTTATCAATGTCACTGGATGCAAATATAATTTATTCATGTTGGTCCATTTCTTTCTTTAAATAATTCCAATCAGTCTCTTTCCATTCCACTTCACTTAACCTGTCCTTGTAAAGGTTTCTTATGACCTTCATCAAGGTTAGACCATTCTCAGTTTAAAGCACTCAACCCTCTAAACTCCTTCCCTCCCTCCTATTCCTTCCCTCCACCTCCAGCTTATTCATTCAGCTCATAGAAAGATACTCAGGCATGATCCCACAGCAACAAAGAGGATATATGTGTAGATCACTAAATTTTGTGGAAACTGTGGAATGCATATAAAGGTAGTGTTTATATCTACCATAGGTATTCTGAGACATAATAGGTTCCTCTTTGTAACCATGGAGCTACTGTTGACAGAAGTTTTTCTGTTCTTCACTTGAAAAGGATTTTTCTTAAGACTTTATCATGAGAGATACACACAGAGAGAGAAGCAGAGACATAGGCAGAGGGAGAAGCAGGTTTCCTGCAAGGAGCCCTGATGCAGGACTCTATCCCAGGACCCCGGGATCACAATCTGAGCCAAAAGCAAACACTCAACCACTGAGCCACCCAGGTGCCCTGAGATCTTAAGTTTCTACCTTTCGCTCATACTAAGTTTTGATAACGCTTTACAGATTGTATGACATTTTTTTTTCTGTCTTTGGATTATTTATCAGCTTATTCTCAAGAAGCAAGTGGTCTTTTAACCAGTATTTCTTAGACTGACAAGTTATTCAAAGTCTGGCTTCCTGTGCTTTAGCTGCATCAATAATTCCCTTGACCTTCCTATCATGGATGCTGGATCATCATTCTGTTAAGTCAAATTTGAACTGATAAAAATAGAGGCATGTGAAATGGGCAGTGGAAATATACTACATCCCTCTAGTATTTTTGGCTACCCAATGATGGCAAAGCACATTCTAATATATTAATAGGGCTGGTCCATAATATTCTCCAGGGGGTACTAAATGCTGCATTGAAGTGGGAAGACATGACACTGCAACAAAAGTGTAATCATCCCAGTTCCTTTTGTGTATCCTAGCAATATGGAGTCACTGACTATCTTTTCACACTTACAGGAGTTCTCAGCCTTTGAAAACATATTGATATTGATCAAGGAGATCAGAGGAAAGAGAAAATCCTAGTTGTTTTTTTTTAATTTGACATATTCTCAAGAGTACATAGTTGCACATGGCAAAACTGCCTTAAGTAGGAAAAGTTTCTTCTCAACTTACCTAATAAAATGAAGAATTTTACACCATTATCAGGATAATTGATATAGTCAATGTACTTTTTAAAAGAGAAAATTTACCTAGGTGATTCACAGAAAAATGGTGATTTTTACCTAATATTCAGAAGTAAGAGTAGCTGCAAGACTTAGAATGTAGTTCTTACATGTAAGTGGTAATTCTGGGCACCAATCCCAAGCCTAATGTAAAACTATCTGACTTTATGGTCTCTTCACTCACTTGCCATTAATAAGTAAATTGGCTCTTGGGTTTGGCTATAATACAGAATGTCATAGAGATTCCAGAATGGTGGCAATTTCCAGACTAATAACTAAAATGAGAATAAGAACAGGGCCCTTTTGGATAATTCAAAAAATATGCTTTAGCATATAAGACAAGACTCAGAGATAGTCTAACATCTGAGGAAATTAAAGAAGTACATCTTTTCTAGCAATAAAAGAAAGAATTTTATTTCCATTTAATGCCTCTCCCAGATGATCAATTTTCTACTACAATGAAAGATACAAGTTCCAGAATTGTGAACAATTTTAAAAATACCCTCATTCCTGAATTCTTTCATTCTTTTGTGCCTAAACTGAAATTTTGCTGAGCCAAGGACCAGATATTGCCTTTCTGATTAACTTTTGTAAAGAAGAGACAGATTCTTTTTACATCTGTTTCTTCCTGGCACATTTTAAGGACAACAACCAAATCTTATATATATATATATATATATGTTCAGTGGTTACATAGAGGGACTCCTGTGAGTCTCAGTGACTGAGCATCGACCTTTGGCTCAGAATGTGATCCCAAGGTCCTGGCATCGAGTCCCTCATCGGGCTCCCCACAAGGAACCTGCTTCTCCCTCTGCCTATGTCTCTGCTTCTCTCTCTGTGTGTATCTCTCATGATAAAGTCTTAAGAAAAATCCTTTTCAAGTGAAGAACAGAAAAACTTCTGTCAACAGTGGCTCCATGGTTACAAAGAGGAACCTATTATGTCTCAGAATACCTATGGTAGATATAAACACTACCTTTATATGCATTCCACAGTTTCCACAAAATTTAGTGATCTACACATATATCCTCTTGTGCTAGTTGTGCATAGTGGTGATTGTGTGTGTGTGTGTTGTGTGTGTCTGCCCAAACAAGTAATTATGGTAACTCAGGGGGCTTTAAGTCTGTGCTCAGACTTTCATGTATATGAAAGGTAACTAAACAGCTAAAATGTTCAATTTCATAGTTTCCCATATCTTGATAGTGGGGTATTTTCCTTAATATGGTTGAAGGCCAAAATATTTCAAAAGTTAAATTCGAGTAACAGTTATCTGCTCCAAATCCACTCTCTGCTTCATAAGTTAAAGAATCCCAATTTTATTCACAGTGGCAATATTCCCATCTCAACCATCCTTGCACCTAGGTGTGGTCTTGTGATTTTTGATCAATAAGAGTTAAGCAGATTTAATCAGTCTGAAGTGTTGCATCAGAATTTTAGGTATACTCTTCAAAGTGAGATGACATATTCAGGTTATGCATCCTTTAGGATCTCCTCCCCTCTTGTTTCTTATTGCCTGAAGTGTGGATATGATTTCTAGAGTTCCAGCAGCCGTTGTAAAAATGTGCTTCAGTGTAAGAATGGGAGTCATAGGCAAAGAGAATGAAGGGGAGATATCAAATAAGCCTAGGTCCTGGGTAAGTCTGTAGCTACTGTGCCAGCTTGATACCATCAGTCAATCTCTGTTCTTTGTTTTATGCAAGGGAATAAGCAAGTCATTGATTTTTGTTGCTGTTGTTTCTTCTTTATAGCAGTCCAATATAATCCTAAATTATATATGTTGAAATAGAGAAAGACTTAATGATAAATACAGGGAAAACTCTTGATCAGAGACAGAAATATGACAATTACATGACATATTTTTATGGCAATTTTGACACTACTTTTAATATTAGAAAATAATTCAGTCTTAATTTCATAGTTTTCTCAAGTGATGATTAAAAAAAAAAGTATTCTTATACAAGGTTGCCTGACTGCCTAGATATTCTTGTTCTAGGGTGTGTGTGTGTGTGTGTGTGTGTGTGTGTGTGTGTGATTGAGTGTGCACATGTGGGTGGAAAAGGGAGAGTTGTTCTTATTCTTCTATAGATGCATAATGGAAAATTGTCAAACTAGATTTTTTAAAAAATATATTTATTGTAAAATTAAAAACTTGCAGTAACTTTTCCAAGGTCATTTAAGAAACTACAACTAAATGTGCAGTGTTTACATACTGGCTTTGTTATTAGATATATTCATGAATCATGATATTCTCCCTCACTTGAAATAGATTCTGAATCAAAAAGTAAAATTGTATTTTATACTTTTATTAATTATTCATTCTTTAGGTGTACGTACGTATGCATGTTGAGATTTGTATTACTTATCTATCATTGTTTTTTCATGTGTTCTTCTGTGTATATAATATGTATACATACATATCTGTGTATATATAATATATATCTGTGTATATACACATGATATATAATTACATATTATATATATATATAATAGGTGTGTGTGTGTATGTGCATATACATATATGAGGTTGCTTCAAACATATATATGTATATATTTATTTTCCTATCCCCCTTACACATCTGCATATTTCTACCTCTTTAATCATTTTATTAATACTTACCTTTTACTTTTTAGCATTAGCTGATATGTGAAGAAAAGGAAAACAGGATATTTAATTCCTCCCAGTGCTTTCTGTCCCCTTCTCTACTTTTTTTCTTATTATGCGTTTATCATGATCTAACATGCTATATGTTCTATGTATTTCTATTTTTTATTTCCTGTTTCTTCCACTAGATTATAAATTCCATGAAGGGACCAAATTTTTTTTTTCCTTCTACTTTATTTACTGTTGTATTCCCACCACCTAGAATAGTATTTCATGTTTTGTAAGCAAAGAAATATTTGTTGAATGAATGGATTAATTCCATTCACTGGTGAAGATACTAATTGGAAAGTCCTTTTTAAACAAATAGCGTATTAGAATTAAATTCTATAAGATATTAATATTGCTCATTTTAACAGGGGCATCTAAATAACATTTAGAGGGAGGCCTCTTCATGATGGTAAATTCTTTTGGACATCCTTTACTTTTTATATTTCCCAAGTCATTTTGAAGGTGATTAATAACGTGTTTAAAAATGTTAACTTACAAATATCTTGGGAAATATAAAATGTAAAGGATGTCTGAAAAAGTCTACATTAGTAAGAGGCCACGTTGGTGGCACATGGGTGGCACAGTTGGTTACGTGCTGACTCTTGGTTTCCACTCAAGTCATGATCTCCTGTTGCAAGATCACCTGCCTTGGGCTGTATGCTCATTGGGAAGTGTGATTCTGAATTCTCTCTCCCTCTTCTTCTGCCCCTCATGCTTGTGTTCTTTCTCTCTCTCTCTCTCCCTCCCTCTCTCTCAAGTAAATAAAGCTTAAAGAAAAAGGCCACCTTCTAAAATGATATTATCTTTGACTATTTGAGATGGAAGATACCTTAGAGGGAAATGAGTACAATTTATTCGTTAGGAAACTGAGGCCCATGAAGGTTAAATGGTGTATACAATATAACTCAGTTATTAGTAGACTGACCAGAGACCAGGTGCACAGAGGTGAAGCCAGATAGCATAGTTAGAACCAGAAACCATGACTGTATTCTCATGCTTAAGAATTTTATGACCGGGACACCTGGGTGGCTCAGTGGTTGAGCATCTGCCTTCAGCCCAAGGCGTGATCCTGGAGTCCTGGGATCGAGTTCCGCGTCAGGCTCCCTGCATGGAGCCTGCTTCTTTCTCCCTCTGCCTCTCTCTGTCTTTCATGAATAAATAAATAAAATATTTAAAAAAAAGAATTTTATGACCTTTAGCACATTATGTCATATTATTTAGCCTCATGGATATTAGTAATATACATTGTGGTGTAAATGTGAATAAACCATGAAAATTAACAATTTTTGTCATTATTCATGTCTTGTACTGTTTTCATTACATATTTCTTGAGTTTACTTGCTAGATATTTTCTGAGGTGAAATTAGGTGACTTTGTTGGGTTGGAGAATTTGATAGACGTTTTGGCATATTCTGAATTGCTATCTAAAAATGAATAAACACTTTAAAATATTTTTTTTTAAATATTTTTTTTTAAATATTTTTTAAATGTTCAAAGATTCAATTTGGACTAGTGTTAAAACAGAATACTATTAATGTAATGTTATTAGTATTGCATATTCTTAGAACCATTTATTATTAAAGTGCGCTATTCATGTATACGTTCTCTTTACTATTTTGAAATAAGAACATTCTGTCTGGGACATATTTGTATCCTGAAAAAGGACACAATCTACTTAAACTATAGGGCATAAGGACAAAGGATATGCTTAATTTCTTTTGTCTTAGACATTTAGTTTCTGAGTTCTTACATTTTATAAATCCACTAAGCATCTTGAGGTTAAGAACTGACTTTATTTTGATAAACTGTGCCTTAAAGCCAACAGGTGTCAACAAATATTTGACAGACTCTATGCTACGTGCCAAGAATATAGAGAAAGTAGTATTTGACCTTGCTAAACTCAGAGCTCATTCAGGTGACTGAATAATTATGTACCACATGTAAAGTCTTGTGACAGAGCATGTGATGGGAGTGAATAGGGAAATCCCTCACAGAACACCTGTGTTCAAATCAGGCTTTCTGGAGGAAGTGGGTTACATATGAGCAGATAAATGGCCCACCTCTGGAGGAGGATCAAGCTGCTCTTTCAGGCAGTGGAGCAGCATCAACAAGAACAGTAAGTAATATACAAAAGCATGAGGAAGGAACAGGGTTAAAAATTGCTCAGAATAGCTCAAGTGCAGTGCAGTGTGGGGTAGTGAAGATCAAACTAGAATGGTAACTAAACCTTGTCCTTTTTCCTATGCCTTTTGAGATATCTGAAAGCAAAGAATTTTTCACAAGAGCCTCTAGAGTAGCCATTGTGAAAATTTACAGAAAAAAAATTTAAGTTTTTTGGCTAACATGAACATGGGGCTTGAATTTATGACCCCGAGAGCAAGACCTAGTTGAGATCAAGAGTTGGATGCTTAACCTACTGAGCCACTCAGGTACCCCTTTGTAAATTATTTTTAATATATGAATTATTGGGTAGTATTTTGTTGGGTAACATCCTAGAACTATAGGGGTAATAAAACAATTTGCCATCTTGGCAATTCTGCTGGTGGTATACTAAAAAGTTCATTTAGATTTGAAGGTATATTGTAAGGAAGGGTAGAAATTAAGTTTTTTAAGCAAGATTACTCAATGACAGATAGGAAATATAATATGTAAGTTATTTTTCTTATTCTCAGTTTACTACAACTAATGAAATCAATAATTCCTTGCTATTTCAGTCACCTTTTTGTAAACAATATTAAGTGTATTCTGGCAGTTGATGTAGATATTATATCATCCTTAAAATTCATTTTCATTCATCATGAACTCTGAATATTTCCAAATTTCTGTCAGTGTCTTACACAATATTCAAGCATAGTCATAATCTTTATGTATTGTGAAAGATCACTACGATGGACCCCATGTAACATCAAAGAACAACGAGTGATTTATCAAATTGTTGAAGACCACAGGGTTCTTGTTCCAGCTAATATTCTCTGTTACCAAGACACTTTTAGTGAGATCTCTCATTCTCAGGTAAAGTCAACTAAGAAATCCCTAATTAAGAACGAAGTTTGTCTATTATGTAAAACCCTTTTACATAAAATGATAAACCCAGTTTTACAAAATCTTTCTATACAGAAAACAAGAGTGAAAAAAAATCTATGATTTTGAATTCCTCATAATTGCATCACTATTATGATTCTGGCAAATATGTATTTTGATGCCAAGTTTATGACACAATGTGTATGCTTAGAATTATGTCAATGCCATGTCACTTCTTTATCCAACTGATTCTTGAAATTCGATATGGAATATCTATAATGACTGGGCTTGGAGTCATTTCCTGGATATTAATGAAACAGTAGGCTAATGGCTCTCAACATTTAAGATTATTTATTCATGAGACATGGTCTGAGGTGAAATCATTGTTGCTTAATTAATATATTTTTTAGACTTGATGTTTTCAGAATAGAATAGTGTGTGTTTTGGAAATATAGGAGCATTTACTTATTCATGTAACTGAGCACTGAAAATAGTAATTTTTAGAGAAATCTTGTCTTCTGTTTGTGATGGAAGAAGGAATCTATGTAGAAAGGGAGATTTGATTTAGTTTTGCTCTGGGATATTCTCTTTAATGTATAATTTCTATAGAAGAAATGGCATAGCTGCTTTGTGTTATATATGCTGGAGCCAATTAGCTGTTTATTCTGCAGAGTTTTGTATGTTACCACACTTAAAGGTATAACTTGAACAACTGCACTGCCTGTTAGAATTATATTGTTATTTCTTTAGTGTAGAAATGAAAATAATAGTCCTGTGAATTTGTCAGTAAGCTGTTTTTGGAAATACATAAATAATTATACAGAGTTTGGAACTTAAGTCAGGCTATCTTGAGTTTTTAGAAGTGTTTAAAATTTTGTAGCAAAAAATCTCACGTTAAAAATATAAAATAATATGTATTTTTGTTTTTGTAAATGATTACAAAATTTAATATTGTAAAATTACAATCTTTAATGATTAACTTTTATTCAATTCATAAGTAAACATAAAGAATATTAAATTTGAAAGCATTGCCCGATTACAGAATTGGAACTATCTTAGAAGTTACCTACTTTGTATTTGATTCTCTTTGCTTTGTTCATAAGAACACTAATATTAATAGTTACCATCAATAATTATCTATGAGGTAGATGCTACCTTTGTGACTCTGACACTACCAACCCAGAGTTAACTCAGACTCCACAGATTTAAAGGCCCAGTCCTTAACAAGACTATTTCCACTTCAGATGCAGTCATGAGTTCTGGGGTATCTGTTCTTCTGACCAACTATTCAAATCCAGCAGTTTCCATAACTCCCTCAGGTTTGATGACTCAATAAGATGACATAGAACTCAAGAAAGCACTATATTGGGATCCCTGGGTGGTGCAGCGGTTTGGCGCCTGCCTATGGCCCAGGGCGCGATCCTGGAGACCCGGGATCGAATCCCACGTCGGGCTCCCGGTGCATGGAGCCTGCTTCTTCCTCTGCCTATGTCTCTGCCTCACTCTCTCTCTGTGACTATCATAAATAAATAAAAAAAAATTTTTAAAATATTAAAAAAAAGAAAGCACTATATTTACAATTATAGTTTTATTATAAAAGATACAAGTCAGGACAAATCAAATGAAGAGACACAAAGGGAAAGGTATGGGAGGATCCTAAATGCAGAGCTTCTCTGTCCTTTCCCTGTGGAATCAGGATGTGCCCACCTAGTAGCATTGTGCTGGTACATCAGTGTGTTAACTAACCAGGAAGTGCTACTGAGCTATAGCATACAGAGTTTCTACTGAGATTTTATTATATAGCCAGGACAGATTGTACCATTGGCCATGTGATTGAACCAAATGTCCAGTTCTTCCCACCTCCCTAGTTTTGACAAGGCTGATATCACCTGCTGAAAGCTCCTATCCTATAATCACATGGTTGGTCTTTTTAGGGTGACAAGCTCCTGTACTGAGTTCTCCTATAGCATAAATCCATTCCTGTTGAGGAGCCCACTGTGAGTAACAAAGACATTACTGTCACTTGGAAGATTTCCAAGGATATAGAGTCATCTCTCAGAAATTAAGAAAAAGACCAGAGTGATTCTTTATTATACAACACATATATGTGTTCCTTGATTATTTACAGAAATCTTCAAGATGTAAATTTCATTAATATTTCTAGTATTTCATAGATAGGAAAGAGGTTTGGAAAGTACAAGTGCCCAGCACAAGATCACATTATTGCTAGTACTGGAGTCAGGATTCAAACCCAGCTCTTCCTTATTTCAGAGTTCACTCATCTGGGACTCCATCTCCATCTCCATCTGGCATATTTTGCCATCTAGTTTGATTTTTCCTGTAGCACAGGCTCAAAGAGATTAAACAACCTGCCTGATATAATGCAGTTAATATGGAATTGTGCTGGAATTCAAGCCAATGTCCATCTTAACACAATGATTACACACGTAGCCCCTCTGTAAGAGGAAAAAGAATGGGTCATATAAAATGTAAAGTGCATACACATCTGGGAGTTCTTTCTCCAGTACCAAAGAACACCTTGAGAGACACCTGAGTGGCTCAGTTGGCAAAGCATCCAACTCTTGATTTCTGCTCAGGTCATGACTCAGGGTCCTGAGATTGAGTCCCAAGTAGGGCTCTGTGCTCAGTGGGGAGTCTGCTTGAGATTCTCTCTCTCCCTCTGCCCACTTCTTCTCTTAAATGAATGAATGAATGAATGAATGAGTGAATGAATGAACACCTTGACTTTGGTATTTTTAAAACTTCATTAAAGAGAAACATCAGATACACAAATTTTTCCCTTTCCTGGAAACTGTAGTTAGAAAAAAAGGAGATTACTAAAAACTATAAAACAATTATTCTTGCAGTTCCTAGACAAAAATGAAAAAAAGATGAGGAAGTTACAGGTTATGTGTTTTTCGTGTCAATATTCTTCCCATTAACATTTATTCTAGTATCCAAAGATGACAAAGGAGTCCTTATATCATTTTTATCATTTTTATTTCAGTATTTTCTTTGGTTTAAAGTGGCACAGATATTGGTCTGTGAACAAAGTCAAGCAAGCAGCAAAATTAGGGGTGGAGTTCAAAACATTACATACCAGTAGATTATAAAAGCTGTATTTCTAAATACCCTTCTGAGTTTGATATATAACTGTATTTCACATTTGAAAAGTGTTTCATGTTTGATATCTTATTCTTTCCTGTCCCAAAGTAATCCTACTTCTCTTTTTTCCTTTTTTCCCTTCTTTCACCTTTTATAATAACTACAAATGCTGTTATTGCTAATTCACAATTGTCAGCTAAACACATGCACACACAAGAAACAAAGGTTTACACAATTGGGACTCATGTGATCCAGCAGTGTACAAAGGCACATTCAGTACAACATAGTCCAACACATTATGGTAACTGACTTTCATTCAAAAGGTTATCGATGTCCTGATATATTTTTTAAGATCAAACCATACATTCTTGGTGTATATTGAAGCACTTTTTAAATTGTTGTCTCTGTCTCAGTCATTATCAGTAACCTTCATGTGAATGACAGATGCTCTCTTAAACCACTTTCCTTCTCCCTCATCACTCTCTAAAATCCTTTCCATTTGGGCTCTGTCCTTTCTTCGCCTTCAGTTGCTTCTATTTGCTCCTCAATCTTTTGGAGGAAATCTGTGTCATTTTCAATTTGTTTCTTTCTACCTCTTATCTGTCTCGCAAATACCCAGGAAATGGGCTGGCAAAGAAAATACTGAATTTAGTAAGCGGGTAGATAGATCAAGTTTCTAAATTCTGTCTTCATCCCATAGTTTCCCATCCATTCATAGTCAAATTCACTCTAAAAAGTTAGGAAGAAATAAAAATGGTAATGACTACACATATAAACACAGCTGTCTTAATGGATACATTTTCCCTGTTTTAAAAATTGAGTTAAAGGGGATGTGTCGGTGGCTCAGTGGTTGAGTGTCTGCCTTCAGCTCAGATTGTGATCCTGAGGTCCTGGAATCGAGTCCTGGGTTGGAGTCCTCAGGGAACTTGCTTCTCCCTCTGCCTCTGTTTCTCTGTGTCTCTCATGAATGAATGAATGAATGAATGAATGAATGAATGAATGAATGAATGAATGAATGAATAATCATTTAAAAAATTGAGTCAGGATTAATTTTTCTCATTGATTCCACTAGGCATCTCCACTACTAAATAACTTTGGAAAAGCTTTTGCTCTTGTTAATCTGTTATGTTCTGGGGCTTCTGGGAATTCTCGATTTATCACAGTGGAAACAGAAAGATGGTCAAAGTAAGAACACTTTACTAAATTAGTAGAAGTTATCCTTTTATAAAAATTGGTGAGATCATTGAATATTAACAATGATCTTCTCTGTCTATATGATGTAATTGTACATTAACACACAGTCTCATTTTAATGAGATCAGCATTTCATAGGAGTGATATAAAAAGATGGTAAGCAAAAACAGGTGTTTTCCAGGTTCTAGAAGATGCTCCAATTAAAAAACATTTAAATGATACATTGAAAAACATGAAGATTTCTTGCTAATAAACTGATTTGAAAAATAAAGATATATTTATTAACATTTTGTCAAATTTGTTTTCTCTTACAATCAAACTTTGGAACTTCTCAATACTCTTAAGGTATAAAAAAAGCACAGCAACAATTCCTATGCTTTTTTTGAAAAGATTTTTATTTATTTATTTATTTATGAAAGACATAAAGAGGCAGAGACATTGGCAGAGGGAGAAAGCAGGCTCCCTGTGGGGAATCTGATGTGGGGCTTGACCCCAGGATCACAGGATCATGCCCTGAGGCAAAGGTGAGATGCTCAACCACTGAACCACCCAGGTGCCCCAATTCCTATGCTTTTTATGTGCTATACTCATTTGAAATTAATAACAGCAATTGTTTTATGCAGTTTTCCATACAAATTATCTCAATATACTTATATAAAATATTTTAAAAATATAATTCCTCCATAAAATAACAAATTTAAAATACAAATTGATATTGAAAGCATATTCACAAACCTTGAAAAAGTCATTAAATCTGTTTCATTGGATGGAAAGAAATAAAATGATGCAAAACAAAAACTGGCAATTTTTGTGATGTTAACCTATTGATGTAAGATAGTAAAATGTCTTAAAATAAACAATGTGCTAAGTTTGTTTTTTATCCTCAACTCTCCCCCAAATGAGGACAATCTGTTATTAATCTATGGAGAAAGGTGCATGTTTATTGGAAAATGAGTGTCAACTCTCATTCACTTTTTTTTTTCTCTCATTTACTTTTAAATTTTATGTAGTTCTTTGGCCAAATATTAATCAGCCCATATATACATAACTTATAAGGTCTTCACCACTTGCTTCCCCCTTTTTCCCCTAGGATGCCATTCCTATTAGAAATACACTCATCCATTAAGATCCATGCTCATTTATTACTTATATAATTTAATCTTACTATCTCTAATTAGGATTCTTTCTTGGTTGACATGTTTTTATATAATAAAAATGTTAATGACAAATGTTATGTTTTTTATAAAATTATATCTAAATGTAATTGAATGCAAATAAAATCTATTTTTTTGTATTTATATTGTTGATCTGTTGGGGTGGGTGGAAAATGGAAAATAATATAGACGAATAAATACGTGAATCTTATAAGTAACCTTTAAAAGAAAGATTAATAAGGTTTATTTTGTCATACTGAACCAAACAACAACTACAAAACCACACACAAAAAAATCCCTGCTGTAAACATACTATAATCAAGGCAGTGTGGAGTTGGTACAGAAATACCCAAATAGACTTGTTAAGAATACCACTAACAAGAAGGTAATGCATATTACACCTAACATCTGTCTTAGTTCCATATTCTACATCTCATGTGTGATTATGATGTTGCAGAGGAATTTTCGGAGAATTCAACAATAAATTGCCCTGATTTTGCTATCGAGTTACATACCAAATGGTAGTATTTTCCTCACTGACAGGTGGGAAAACTGAAGTTAAAGAAACCTTGATAACTGAGAGGAAGTAGAGGAGGATTTCCATCAAGTTAGATCTGCCTAACTCCAAAACCATTCTATCCTTAATATGTCATATTCACCAAATTCTCTTCCTTTTAGTTTTTTTTTTTAAGTTTTTTTTTTTTAATTTTTTATTATTTATTTATGATAGTCACAGAGAGAGAGAGGCAGAGACACAGACAGAGGGAGAAGCAGGCTCCATGCAGGGAGTCCGACATGGGACTTGACCTCGGGTCTCCAGGATCAGGCCCTGGGCTGAGGGCGGCGCTAAACCGCTGAGCCACCCGGGCTGCCCTAGTTCTCACATTTATGTTGTTGATGAGGCTCAGCTGATCAGTTCTGGCTTGGGGTCTTTCATGTGGTGAGTCCGATGGTTGGGGGTTCTGGAGCCATCTGAGCCTCACTTAGTCTAGATATCCAGACTTCTCTTTGATATGGTGGACATTGATGTCCTATACACTGGGAGCTCAGCCAGAGCTGCTGAACAAAATGTTCAAACACAACCTCCCCTTGTGGCCTGCATTTCTCACTTGGTGGTTTATATTTTGAGAAGTGACATCCCAAGAATTAGTTAACAGGAGGCCTAGTCAATAACTGTAAGGTCTTTTATGCCTTGGCATTGGAAGTTTGAGGATATTACTCTGTAAGTTGTCATTGGTCAAGCAAGTCACAAAGTCTAGCCCAGTTTTAAGGGGAGGGGATTTACACATATCTGTAAACACTGTGAGGCATGGTTTATTAGGAGGACATTTTTGGAAATTAGATACCATACTTACAAATACATTTTATGGAAGTCTCTGTCCTCATTATTTTCCTTTTTTTTCCCCTTCCTTCCACAACTCATTGACAAAGCTCACATAAATCCCTCCATATTTCTACCCATACTTCATGGTTATAAAATTATGCACATATTACACACTTTCAGTATTTTATTTTTAAAATAAAAAAATTTAGATCAACACCTACCTTTCCTATGCCTAAATTTTTTATTGAATATTTTATAGAGATCTTTCTGAATCTTCTCTAGTTTTAATAGATGCAAATGTTCTATAATGTGGATATGCTATATGTGTGTATATATATATATATATATATATATATCCCAAATGGTAGTATTTTATACACATATATATATATGTATATGTATATATATATATATGTCAATTGCACATAGAGACAGGTTTACTTCTTCCTTCCTGATTTGATGATTTTTTTTTTTTTGCATAATTCTTCTGGCTAAGACTTCCAGTACTATGCTGAATAAAAGTGGTGAGAGTTGGCATCCTCATCTTCCTCCTGATTTAAAAGGAAAACCTTTCAATATTTCACTATTGTGATGTCAGCTATGGGCTTATCATATATGGCCTTTATTATATTGAAGTATTGAGGCATGTTGGCCCACTTTATTGAGGGATTTATCATGCATGAATGTTGAATTTTGTCAAATGCTTTTCTGTATCTATTGAGATAATCACATGATTTTTATTATGTATTTTGTTAATGTTTATTATGTATTTTGTTAACACTACTTTGATTTGTGGATGTTGAATCATCCTTGCATCTTTAAATAAAAATCTCACTTGATCATGGTATATAATCTCTCCAATGTATTGTAGCATTTGGATTGCTAATTTTTTATTAAGCGTTTTTGGATCTATGTCATCAGCGATATGGCCTATAATATTTTTTTTCTTATAGGGACCTTGTTTGGTATTGGTACCAGGGTAATCTAGACTTATAAAATGAGTTTGGCATTTCTTTCTTTTTTTTAAGACTATGTATTTATTCATGAGAGACAGAGACAGAGAGGAAGACAAAACATAGGCAGAACAAGAAGCAGGCTCCATGCAGAGAGCCTGATGGGGGACTTGATCCCTGGTCTCCAGGATCATGCCCTGGGCCAATGGCAGGCACTAAACCACTGAGCCACCCAGGGATCCCCGAGTTTGATATTTCTAATGGCTGAATAATATCCCATTGTATATATAGAAATGATGAACACCCACCATTTGCTTCGATGTGGATGAAACTGGAGGGTATTATGCTGAGTGAAGTAAGTCAGTCGGAGAAAGACAATCGTTATATGGTTTCATTCATATGGGGAATATAAAAAATTAGTGAAAGGGATTATAGGGGAAAGGAGAGAAAATGAGTGGGAAAAATTAGAATGACAAAACATGAGAGACTCCTAACTCTGGGAAACAAGGGGTAGTAGAAGGGGAGATGGGCAGGGGGATGGGGTGACTGGGTGATGGGTACTGAAGGGGGCACTTGACAGGATGAGCACTGAGTGTTATATGTTGGCAAATTGAACTTCAATTTAAATATATACATATATATACATTATATATATATATATGTAATATATATATAAGATAAATATTTGCTTCATCAAAAAAAAAAAAAAGGATTTGGAAGTATTCCCTCCTCTCCTAATTTTTGGAAAAATGTGAAAAGGATCTGTATTAATTCTTATTTAGATGTTTGGTAGAATTACTAGTAAAGTCATCTAGTCCTGGACCTTTGTTGGGGGATTTTTGATTACTGGTTCAATTTCCTTCCTTTTGGTTGTTCTGCTCAGATTTTCTGTTTTCTTCAGGATTTAATTTGGTAAGTTGTATTGATCTAGATATTTGTTCATTTCTCAGTTGTCTAATTATTTGCCATATGATTGTTCATAGTAGTCTCCTATGAACTTTTCATATTTTTGTGCTATCAGTTAACATTCATCTCTTTCTGATGAGTCTAGCTAAAAATTTGTCTACTCTGTTTATTACTTCAAAAAATAGCTTTTAGGACTCCTAACTCCGGGAAACAAAGGGATGTAGAAGGAGAGGTGGATGAGGAATAGGGTAACTGGGTGTGATGGGCATTAAGGAGGACATGTGATGAGAGGAGCACTGAGTGTTATATGTTGGCAAATTGAATTTTAATAAAATAAAAATTTAATTTAAGAAATAGCTCTTAGTTTCATTGATATTTTCTATTTTCTTTTTAGTGCTTATTTCATTTATTTTCACTTTGATTGTTTTTTTTTTTTTTTTTTTTTACTTCTATCTTTGGGATTTATTTGTCTTTTTCTAGTTCTTTGAGGTATAAGGTTAGGTTGTTTGAGTCCTTTTATTTTTTCTTAATGTAGGCATTTATCACTATGAACTACCCTTTTAACACTGCTTTTCTGCATCTCATGCATTTTATTATGTTTTCGTTTTTATTTGTGTCAATTTTTTTTTAATTTCTTCGTTGTTCCATTGGTTTTTCAGTAGCATATTAATCTCCACGTATTTGTGAATTTTCTAGTTTTCCTGTTTCCTCTATGCTTCCTTTCCTAGATGCATACATTCCGCAGTGTGAATGTGTTATACTTTATGGACCACTTATTATAAGTAGAAATTCACTTTGTTGTCAGTTTTGCCACTATTGAGAAAGATTTAGTAAACATCCTAGTTAATATATTATTTTATAATAATTCCTCTTTAAGGAATGTTGAAAAGTATCATCTATCTATCTATCATCTATCTATCTATCTATCTATCATCTTCTATACTGTATTTATTTTAAATACAGTGCCAGAGAGCTTTTCAAGAAGTCTTTGATACTTTTTATTTTGACCAACGGGTTAGAAGCATATCCCTTTCCCCATTTGTTTCACAGTGGTGATAATTTTTTTTTTATTTTTAAGCTTTGCCATTCTGATGGGTATAAAATAATATTCCACTATTATGTTAATTTGCACTTACCTAAATACCATGTCCTGGCTCCTACAAAAGGGTGGATTCAGAGATAATATTAGGAAGGAACAGTTCAGCAGATAGCAAATTTGTGACGATGGATAGCTGACTTTTGAAAGTAAATACATGTATGAGATAACTAGACAAATTATATTACCTTTAATTTATATCAACCTCAGCTATTTTCCTCCAGTTTTTTTTTTCATTGAAGTATAATGGACGCACAATGTTATAGTAGTATCAAATGTACAACATACTGATTTGACAATTCTATGCTTCATGCTCAGCACAGTAAGTGTAGTCAACATCTGTCCCCATACAATATTATTACAATATTATTGACTATATCCCCTATGCTGTACTTTTTATCTCCATGACATATTTATTTTGTAACTGGAACCTTGTACCTATTAATCCCTTTTATCTATTTCATGCATCCTCCTATCTTTCTCCTTTTTGGCAACCACCAGTTCTTTGTATTTAAGGAGCTATTTCTTTTTATTGTTGTTCTTTTGTTTTTCAGATTCCACATATAAATGAAATCATATGGTATTTGTCTTTCTGCCTGACTTATATCACTTAGCATGATATCCTCTAGGTTCATCTATGTTGCTGCAAATGGAAAGATTCCATTCTTTTTATGGCTGAGTAGTATTCCATATATATATATAATATCTTATTTATTCATCTAATCAAAGGACATTGGATTTCTTCTATATCTTAGCTTTTGTAAGCTTAATAAATATAGGGGTAAATGTCTTAATAAATATAAGGGTACCTAAAACTTTTTAAATTAGTGCTTTTTTGGGGGGGTTGAGTAAATATTCAGTAGTGGAATTATTTGATTACATAGTATTTTTTTTTAAGATTTATTTACTTATTTATTCATTCAGAGAGAGCGAGAGAGAGGCAGAGACACAGGCAGAGGGAGAAGCAGGCTCCATGCAGGAAGCCCGATGTGGGATCCATCCCGGGTCTCCAGGATCACACCCCGGGCTGCAGGCAGTGCTAAACCACTGCGCCACCAGGGCTACCCTATTTTTAGATTTTTGAAGAACCTCCATACTATTATCCACAGTGGTTTCACCAGTTTATGTTCCTACCTACAGTGCATGAGAGTTCCTATTTTTCTACATGCTAGCCGGCACTTGTTTCAATCTTTTTGATAATGGCTGTTCTGAGAGATGTGAGGTGATATCTTATTGGCATTTTGTTTCACATTTCCCTAATGATGAGTAACGTTGATTATTTTTTCATGTGCCTATTGGCCATCTGGATGTCTTATTTAGAAAAATGTCTATTCAGATTCTCATCTCATTTTTTTACCTGGAGTATTTGTGTTTTAGGGGGTTGTTTTGTTTTTGTTTTTTTATGTATATGTTTGCTGTTGAGTTGTATATATTCTTTATATATTTTGGATACCAACACTTATATTTATAAATATCTTTACCTATTCAGCAGGTTGCCATTTTGTTTGTTGATAGTTTCCTTTTCTGTGCAAAAGCTTTTTATTTTGGTGTAGTTCTAATAGTTCCTTTTTGTTTTTGTTTCCCTTGCCTGAGGAGACATGTCTATAAATACGTTGATATCCAAGCTAAGGTTGATATCCAAGATTTACTGCCTATATTTTAGGAACTTTTTATGGTTTTACATTTAGGTCTTCATACACTTTGAGTTTATTTTTGTGTATGGTGTAAGAAAGTCGACCAGTTTCATTCAATAGCAGAAGCTATTGGTGTTTTGATAGGGATTGTATTGAATCTGTAGATGGCTTTACATCATATCACTTTCCTCTAGTCATAATTTATCATCATTCCATTGTCTTCCCTCATCTCACTTCTCTCCTCTCTTCTCTTCCACTCTTGTTTGTTTTCATTTTCTCTTCCCTTCTATTTTACACTTTTGCACGGCTACTACTTTCAAGTTTCTGTCTCATGAGGAATTTGTCATACAGATATCTTTATGTAAGGACATAAAGTTATACTTACAGAAATTTTCATTGTGAAAATGTTTAGAAACAATGGGAACAATCTATGGAAAATATTACTATTTGACTAACTCAATAAAAATTTCCAACCCTTTAATCATTTATTTCATACTTCCTCAGTCAACCTTCCTTGCCAGCAGGAGTGGCCATTTTATATTGTTCTGGCAATGAGATCTAAGCAGAAATGTATTAAGGAAGCTTGGGAGAAAATTCTCACTTAACTGATGAAAGGGATAGGCAATTCTGATGCATTTTTCTTCCTTTGAATGTAGACATGATGATGATCTGGAGAATTTTGTAACTTTGAGGTCATAGGCATCAGCACCAATATCAAGGGGCCTATTAAACCAAAGCTGCCAAATGTTCAGCTAGAGACTTTTTTATATGAAAAAACCTCACTTTTTGTTTAAAATACTATATTTGGGAGTTCTTGCATTGCTGTAAAAGACATTCCCAACTGATATACAGTCTACTGTCCACTAATTAGGGGCTGTTAGTTAGCTACGATGTACTCATACAATGAAATGCAGTCATATGATAGAGGATAACATTACAAATATGACCATAACTAGATGCCCATAATAAAGTTAATATATCAAGTGAATTAAGAGTTTACATAAATTGGGGTTAAAAATGCATTTATATAATGTGAACAGTCTTAAAGAATTCATAAGGAATTGTTTTATGTGGTTACTTTTGAGGGAAGGAATATAGGGCACAGGAGGGAGAAGAGGACCATTTTATTATTTAAAATATTTTGTTACGTATTATTTTCTTTTACAATGTGCAATAAAAGAGTAAATAGTGAGAAAATGTAAAGTGGCCTATAGAAATATTCAATGTTTTTAGTATCTGTGACTCATTAATATAAAAAAAATGAATTTTAAATCCAGACATCTTTCCTAACCAACAAATTGTTTTATAGTCTATACTAGATGCCCATAATAAAGTTAATACGTCAAGTGAATTAAGAGTTTACATAAACTTAGGTTAAAAAAAAAAAAAAAAAAAAAACTTAGGTTAAAAATGCATGTATATATGCATCATAAAGATATAGTAAAAAAAAAAACCTGACTCTGGAATTAGAAAATCTATTTTCTATTTTCTATCTCTAACTTGTTTTCTAGATCTTTGGCTGTTTGTCTGCTTCTAGTTTTATTCAAATTTAAGACAAATTAGTTGCCTATGTGTTTTTCCCTACTTATCTGTTTCTGATAGTCAATAATAGACTGATAAGGGGGTCATATTTGACAATACTCATTTTGGGCTGCACTATACTACAAATCTAATAATTTATTCCTCAGGTTGACAAAAAGAGTTGTGGGTTTAGCTCAGTAGACCATCTTCTCTGTGATAAATGGACTTTAGGGGGTGCAGTTGCCCCAAATGTCAGCTGAGAGTGTTGGATGTCTTATTGAAAATAAGCTTTGTGTATGGTGAAAGAGAGTGGTCCAGTTTCATTCTTCTGCATGTGGATGTCCAATTTTCCCAGCACCATTTATTGAAAAGACTGTCTTTCTTCCAATGGATAGTCTTTCCTCCTTTATCGAATATTAGATGACCATACATTTCAGGGTCCATTTCTGGGTTCTCTATTCTGTTCCATTGATCTATGTGTCTGTTTTTGTGCCAGTACCACACTGTCTTGATGACCACAGCTTTGTAGTACAACCTGAAATCTGGCATTGTGATGCCCCCAGCTATGGTTTTCTTTTTTAAAATTCCCCTGGCTATTCGGGGTCTTTTCTGATTCCACACAAATCTTAAAATAATTTGTTCTAACTCTCTGAAGAAAGTCCATGGTATTTTGATAGGGATTGCATTAAACTTATAAATTGCCCTGGGTAACATTGACATTTTTACAATATTAATTCTGCCAATCCATGAGCATGGAATATTTTTCCATCTCTTTGTGTCTTCCTCAATTTCTTTCAGAAGTGTTCTATAGTTTTTAGGGTATAGATCTTTTACCTCTTTGGTTAGGTTTATTCCTAGGTATCTTATGCTTTTGGGTGCAATTGTAAATGGGATTGACTCCTTAATTTCTCTTTCTTCAGTCTCATTGTTAGTGTATAGAAATGCCATTGATTTCTGGGCATTGATTTTGTATCCTGCCACGCTACCAAATTGCTGTATGAGTTCTAGCAATCTTGGGGTGGAGGCTTTTGGGTTTTCTATGTAGAGTATCATGTCATCGGTGAAGAGGGAGAGTTTGACTTCTTCTTTGCCAATTTGAATGCCTTTAATGTCTCAAAATGGATGAGAGATCTAAATGTGAGACAAGAGTCCATCAAAATCATAGAAGAGAACACAGGCAACACCCTCTTTGAACTCGGCCACAGTAACTTCTTACATGATACATCCACAAAGACAAAAGAAACAAAAGCAAAAATGAACTATTGGGACTTCATCAAGATAAGAAGCTTTTGCACAGCAAAGGATACAGTCAACAAAACTAAAAGACAACCTACAGAATGGGAGAAGATATTTGCAAATGACATATCAGATAAAGGGCTAGTTTCCAAAATCTATAAAGAACTTATTAAACTCAACACCAAAGAAACAAACAATCCAATCATGAAATGGGCAAAAGACATGAAGAGAAATCTCACAGAGGAAGACATGGACATGGCCAACATGCACATGAGAAAATGCTCCGCATCACTTGCCATCAGGGAAATACAAATCAAAACCACAATGAGATACCACCTCACACCAGTGAGAATGGGGAAAATTAATAAGACAGGAAACAACAAATGTTGGAGAGGATGCGGAAAAAAGGGAACCCTCTTACACTGTTGGTGGGAATGTGAACTGGTGCAGCCACTCTGGAAAACTGTGTGGAGGTTCCTCAAAGAGTTAAAAATAGACCTGCCCTACGACCCAGCAATTGCACGGTTGGGGATTTACCCCAAAGATTCAGATGCAATGAAACGTCGGGACACCTGCACCCCGATGTTTCTATCAGCAATGGCCACAATAGCCAAACTGTGGAAGGAGCTTCGGTGTCCATCAAAAGATGAATGGATAAAGAAGATGTGATCTATGTACACATGGAATATTACTCAGCAATTAGAAACGACAAATACCCACCATTTGCTTCAACGTGGATGGAACTGGAAGGTATTATGCTGAGTGAAATAAGTCAATCGGAGAAGGACAAACAGTGTATGTTCTCATTCATTTGGGGAATATGAATAATAGTGAAAGGGAATATAAAGGAAGGGAAAGGAAATGTTGGGAAATATCAGGAAGGGAGACAGAACATAAAGACTCCTAACTTGGGGAAACGAACTAGGGGTGGTGGAAGGGGAGGAGGGCGGGTGTTGGAGGGGAATGGGTGACGGGCACTGAGGTGGACACTTGATGGGATGAGCACTGGGTGTTTTTCTGTATGTTGGTAAATTGAACACCAATAAAAATTAATTAAAAATTAAAACAAAAAAAAAAAAGAAAATAAGCTTTGAAGTGGATTGGTAAAGTGAGGTCAAAGTACATTTTATCTTCAATTATCAGGAAAAAATCCTGGTAAATATTTTGTCATATAAAATTTTGAATAATCTCTTAGAGAAATCTGTCTGGGTTGAATGGTTGCTTAAAATGGGGTATTATCTTTTCTCTAGGTTAAATTTTCAGAATTTAAATGTTCAAATTTTCTAATTTTATTAAACTCTATATTTTTTAAAGTGAACATTAGTTACTTTCTGGATTTTTTCTTAAGTATTCTTTAATTATTTAGGGAGATTTCTAATACATGCATTAGATTAGTGGTAAAAGAAGTTCTTGGCAGTAAATTTTGTGAGCTTAGTCAAATAGTGAATAGAAGAGAGTTTAGTGAGAATTTAGAGTTTAGTATAGAAAATTACCCCAAATGATTCTGCTGGTTCTCAAGACAGAATTGTCTAATTAAATTAACAATTGAAAACATCTTGTGATTATGCAAGCCACAGTGTTCGACTAATAATACACAGACTAGTCCCTGTCAAGATGTTCCTGTGGTTAGCCCTATATAATTTTATAATACCAATTATCATGAGAAAAGCACAAAAGCCTATGTTTCATTCCCTTGGGAACTTTTCCCCCCAAAGTAATTATTTGGAATAAATATTTCTTGAAAATAAGTACAATTACACTTTCACTGTGTCTTGAAGACTGTATACATTGAAGGTCTGCTTTTTGTTTAGGAAAGTCTTTATTTCCATTTTTGAAGGACAGCTTTGCTAGATGAATAATTCTTGGTTGACATTTTTATTTCAATATTCATCCTGTTCTCTTTTGGCTTAAAAATTTTTTGTTGAGGACATAGTCCTATGGGGGTTCCCTTGTGTGAATCTTGTCTATTCTCTCTTGCTAGCTTCAAAATTCTTTGTCTTTGACTTTTGTCAATTATAATGTGTTTTAGCATAGCCTTATTTGGGTTCAATTTATTTGGGGAACATTTGAGCCTTATAGATATGGATGTTCATTTTTCTCCCCAGGTTTGGGAACTTTATAGCTATTATTGCTTTAAATACACTTTATTATTTTTTATTTTTCTCTCTGAAATTCCTATAATGTGGATTTTATTTCTTTTGATTGTGTCTTATAAGTCCTAATGGTTTTCTTTATTATTTTTCCTTTTGTTTCTCTAATTTTAAATGCCCTATCTTCTAAGTTAGTGATTCTTCTGTATGGTTGAATCTCCTGTTGAAACTATTGAATTCTGGAGTTTAGTTATTTATTTTGCAGCTCTAGGACCTCCCATTGTTTTTGTTCACTAAACTTCTTTAAGAGGATTATTCTGAATTATTTTATAGTTCATAGATCTCCCTTTCTTTATGGTCAATTATCAAAACTGTATTATTTTTCTTTTCTGGTGTCATGTTTATGTGACTTTTCATGATCCTTCATTCTGCGTATTGGTATCTGCACATTTGAGTTTGGTATCTGCTCAGTTTGGGTTTCTAGACTTGTCAGCTGACAATATCTTTGGGCAGGTGGGGCTATCAGGTCTATATTTGGGTGAGACACTGCCCAAACTCTTTAACCAGTTACAAGGGAGTGAGTTACTACTGGCTGAGAACAATTGCATAGAACTTTTGGCTTGCTTTCTCTGCTTCAACAAGATTGGAGGATGTGTTCCACGTTTGTCTGGGTTCTCTGCTCAGGCTCATTAGATAGTCAGGATTGGCCACTCTTCTCATCTGACGTTAGACCTATAAATTAATTGACAGTGCAGCAAGATAGGGCTCAGGACCTGCACAGATCAATGGGGACTCAAATCAGGCAAGACTGAACTGCATTCCCCTGGCCAGATGGTGCCACTGGTTTTATTCTGCAGATGGGAAAAGCCACAGAATGTGCTTTCTGTTCAAATGTCACTGTAGATGGGGCTGTTGGATAGACTACCTAGCTTCCTGGACCATTCTCCAGATCCAGAAAAGTTCTTTGCTTGAGGACCCCAATCAGACAGACCCGCAGCCCACCAGGTTCACTGGTCAGACTATATCATGACTTGGTTCTGCAGATAAGCAAAGCTAATTGTTGGGACTGACTGCTGCTAGGGCACTGCAGATAGAAACTGAGTCTGCCTCATCCAAGTCCCACATCCCCCTTTTTATAGAAATAGAAATTTTGAATTTTGATTGAGTTCAAAGTAACCATTGCTTATCCCAAGGTCATGATTTACACCTATGTTTTTCTTCTAAGAGTTATATAGTTTTAGATTATACATTGAGGTCTTTAATCGATTTGGAGTTAATAACACAGACTATAACGTTTCTCCCAAGTATTAATTTTCATTTTTAAAATAAGTTTTCCATTTCCTTATTACATATTTTGTGTATTTTGAAAATAGGAACAAAACATTTAAAAAAACCTCAAAGACTCAAATTTGAAATTGTTTTAAAAATATATTACTCAATGCCTCTTAGACCATTCTGTATAATCAATTATTTAAAATATTTCCCAACATTCATAGAACCATTAAACTAGTTTTAGCACAAATTCTGTTTTATTTTTCATTGACCAAGAATAGAAAAATTGTAAAAAAAAAATTGGTATAATTGTTCCTACAATAGCAAATATTAAAAAGATTTTTTCCTCTTATGCCAAAAATTGAATAAATTGTTCAACTGTGTATTTGTTGGATTATTAATATGTAAACTTTCATTCTGATTAAATGCTTTAAATGACTTTTAACATGGATGGCTAAAACAAATATAAGTGTATTTTCTTTGTAGATAGTTTTGCTTTTATTATATTCAGTTATAGGGTTAATTTTCTTTCCTTCATGTTTTTAATATAGTTGTAATTTATTGAAATATTTTTAAAGATCATAGTAATTTCTTTCCAACTGAAGATATTTTGTAACATATTTTCATCTCAGTACTTCAAGAATTATATACCTGGAGCTTCCTATTTACATATAAATTAGTTCTTAATAATTTGCAAAATACATTGTGATTTTTTAAATGGAGAAAAATTGTTTGACTCTTTAAAGTCTTCAAAATAAAAAAAAAATAGTCTTCAAAATAAGCCTTGATTTTTTTTTTTTTTTTTTTTTTTTTTTTTTTTTTTTTAGAAAAAAAGAATTCCAAAGTCTTAAAGAGTACTTTTTTGGATAGTCAGCGAATTCAGGAATTTTCTGTTCCTGTCTCTTTCAGTTCACTAACAGTGAATTGATAAGAATAGCTGGTTAAATATTATGTATTCATCTAAGAAAGAAAGCTAAGATGCATAACATATATCTATTCTTCTTTTCTCACTTGCATTTTGGCTTTTACTACTATTTTTATGCATCTAATTTTGAAAATATTAACTCAGAACAATAGAATGGATAGAAAACTTTTCTCTGTATTCAGTTTATAAGTCCCTTAGCTCAATCTCATCTAATTATCTTTAGTTTTTTTTTATATTCATTAATCAACTTGAATTCTCAAAGATTTATTGAATGAGTATGAAATATGAACCTAAGTGTTACAAACCTGATTTTCCCTAAAGCCAAATGTGAATGGATCTCTGGTTAATTCAAAATTATAAAAGCATAGCTGGTTTGTAGAAGTGCTTATATCTATTCATTTATTTTTATAGTCTTTTTAATGTTAAGAATTCATTAAAATAATGGCATGTGCTAAGTTCTACTTAGTGGATTGCCTTAGGGGAATTCATTTTGAACAAATGTGGAATGTCAGAGAAATTATGCCTTCAGAAAGCATATGCATATTGATAAATAAATGCAATTAATACAAATATACATGATGAAAGTTTTAAAGAACTATGGCTATTACAGCTGGACACTTGAATTGAGACCACAGCTCTGCCATTTTGAGACTGGACCAAGGGTGACTTTCTTAACCTCTTTAAATTTTTCTCATCTGAAATAATAACCTTAGAGAATTACTATAAATAATAAATGAGATAAGTATTTAGGATATAATGGAAACATTCCTTTATATGCTATTTTTTGAATACCAGTTTCTCTAAGGATACAGAAGGAAAATGGACACAATTTTTGCTCTCATTAAAATGTCTTAAAATTTTACCATCAATATTAGGATAAGATAATTTCTTAACTGAGTGCAATTTAACCTTTAAGAAACACTTAATTCTTATTATATGACATAATATATTTCTAGGCCACAGAAGCTGAATTACTTAAGCTTATGAAGTTATAAGAGAAAATATAATTTATATGTGTATAATTTTAAAGAAATATTATACAATAGAAATAATTATTTTGTGAAGTGTTACTTGTACAATTAAAACTTGTTCCAGGAAGATAGACTAGACATAATTCTTTTTTTTTTTTTTTGGACATAATTCTAATCAAGATTTCAAATCACACATTCTATCAACATGTTTCTTGAGTCAACTTAAGAAAAATCATCACATTAATAAACTTAAAATGATATTTGATGAACAGCACCTGGCTGGTTCAGACAGTTAAAGGTCTGCCTTTGGCTGAGGTCATGATCTCAGGGCACTGATATCAAGCCCCTCATTGAGCTCCCTGCTCATGCTCTCTCTCTCAACTAGATGTTTGATGAAATCTAGCAGAACAGGAAAAAACAAAACAAAATAGCCAACTATTAAGGAAAAAAATCCTCAGGAGGAAATAATTTAAGTAAAAATCTAGCTGTAAGTATTGGAATATTATAACTACATGCTTACTTACTTGTAAATGATATTTTTATGAAAATTAAAAATAAGATATAAATGACCTAATTTCCTGTTAAATCTTACAAATTCAACATGTAAATTAGAATGTGGCTCTCTTGAGGTACTGGGAGGCAAAGGAGAATTAGATAAAATCCCATAAAGCTACAGATATAAATCTTAATTTCTGAGCAAGCTAATTATACAATAAGAAGGAAGAATGGAAAAAAGAGTTGATTACAAGGAGTAAGACTAAATGATCAATGCGTTAAAATAATGGAATATATCAATTAATACATGGGCCATATATATTCCAGCATAATAAGAATTTATTAAAAAGTGGTATTTCAATTCAACAAATATTTTTATTGTCACGTAATGTTGCAGCTAGCTGTCTAAAATAAACTAAACTAAAATAAAATAAAATAAAATAAACTAAACTAAACTATTAAAATAAAATAAACTAAAATAGTGTGAGACCCTACTTTACATATTAGAACCTATTTGCCTACATGCAACATAAAGAATCCTTAAAAAATTAAAACTTAGCAATTAAGACAAAAATACCTAAAGAAATATAAACAATGATAAGCCTGTAATTCCTAAAATAAAACTTGAAAAGTACTCAATCTCACTTTTAGCCAAAGAACTACCAATTAAATAGTAATCAGGTTTTATTTCTAATTCTCAGACTGATGCATATTTTAAAAGTTATAACATCCAGTCCTGATGAAAATGTGACAAAAATTAATTCTATTATGATTTGTTACAACTTCTGACATAATCAGTTTTGCTCCTTATTAATTAAAATTAAGGTAAAATCAATCAATAAAGCAAGATCAATTCTCTAACAAGAAATCCAAATATTCAGAATCTATTCCATAAAAAAGAAGAGCTCCAGTAAATAACTACATATGTGGGTGTTTATAGCAGGTAGAAAATAGCTTTAAAAGAAACACATGACTCTAAATAAGTTTTGTTTTGTTTTGTTTTTAGCATTTATTCCCATGCCATGGGATGTCTTGAAGCCAAAACAAGCAATAAACAAAGATGAACATATATTAGGTGACATAGAGAAATTTATATTATTGTGAGGAATGGAAGGAAAGTGCCCACAATGATGACTGATTATAATCTGATCTTCATTTCAGTCAATATTGATACTAGTCATTAACACTGTCCACTTTGTATTTATAACAGAGAGGTTTCTATTTGTACATATGCATGTTTGTACATTTATTCATTTTTTATTCAATTAACAAATATATCTGAAGAACTTCTGTGACAAATACTATGTAGCTTCTGAGGTAAAGAAAAAAAAGTCCTTGACTTCATGATTTCAGTTAGATGGTGATAGGTACTCTGGAGGGAAACAGAGCAAAATATGGATATAGAGTAGACAATGGCATAATATCTAACAGGAAATGATAGCACCTTGATGTCATGATATGTTACCTCACATCTCTGATTCTTATATCCATTCTCAAATTCTTTTTTTTTTTTTTTTTTTTTTTTTTTTTTTTTAACTTTTATTGGTGTTTAATTTACCAACATACAGAAAAACACCCAGTGCTCATCCCGTCAAGTGTCCACCTCAGTGCCCGTCACCCATTCCCCTCCAACACCCGCCCTCCTCCCCTTCCACCACCCCTAGTTCGTTTCCCCGAGTTAGGAGTCTTTATGTTCTGTCTCCCTTCCTGATATTTCCCAACATTTCTTTTCCCTTCCTTTATATTCCCTTTCACTATTATTCATATTCCCCAAATGAATGAGAACATACACTGTTTGTCCTTCTCCGATTGACTTATTTCACTCAGCATAATACCCTCCAGTTCCATCCACGTTGAAGCAAATGGTGGGTATTTGTCGTTTCTAATTGCTGAGTAATATTCCATTGTATACATAAACCACATCTTATATCCATTCTCAAATTCTCTTGGCAATGACATTTTTACAATTGAACACATTTACTCATCTCTTTAGAATAGTGTTCTCTAAAGGTCAAAAACAATTTGCCCACTTACAGATTTGTTTTCAGAAACAGTTTCACTGCTCTCAGCCAAGAAAACTGCCCATGTCCATCTTTTTTTTTTTTTTTTTTTGTAGGAAGGTATTATGAGGTCAAAGTTGGGCCATATTTGTATAGGGCTAATAGGCCAAAATGTATTTAATTTTCTTCAAGGTGAGTTCTCTGATACACAAGATGTCATTCTAATTGAAAACTTTTTCACATTATAGCATATCTCTAAGTTTTGAGATCTTTAAAATAAATTGAGGTGAATACTTAGGCTAAAAGCATTCCACATTCATTATATCAATGGGCTTTCTCCTCACCACATTTTCTCTGACTGGGGTGATAACTTACCTTTACGTACAAAAAAGAATCTATTAAATGTGTCAATAATAAAATCAACATGTATGAAAAATTCAATTGATGTTTAAATTAGAAAAGTTTTTATAATGAATTTAAATTATGAATATGTGTATCTCTATATGAACATTTATGAATATTTATAAGAAAGTCACCAAAATGGAAATGATGGTTAATTCATTAAGACGATTTTGAATTTCAAGGAGTTTTGAGTTTTCTTTCCTGTACATTTTTACATTAATTGCTGACAATTTTAAAGTAAGTTAATATTATTAAACATATCAAAATAATAGATGTTAATATGCTTATGGTTATTTGCCAAAAATAATTCATAAATGTGGTATGTTATACTGAATACCACAAAGTATAATACACAAAATAGAATTTGTATAAGCCAGTTTTGTTGACCACAGTGGTGTAAATATTAGCAAAAAGTAACAATGGGATAAATTATAAAAACAGAACACTTATTAAGTAATAATAGAAACAATTAGGAACTTCATTCATTAAACAGGCAAATATTTAGGAAAATACACTCCTGTTTGTGAAGTATAAACTGAAAAATTTACAATTTTGAAATATGTAATAAGTGGCCTAAATATCTAAATATTTGGCTATTGGAGCATTCTTATCTGATAATGAGAATTAGTAAAGGACTACAATATTGGATTATTAGATACAAATTAGATACAAAATAGTCTATTTGTCTATTGATACAATGCAATAACATGTATATTTAAATATTTTAATATATAAAAGATTACTAACATAAGTATGTGGTCTAATATTATAACAAGTTATAAGATATTGTACATAATCTTTAACCCCTATATCTAAAAGAATAGACTTAGAGGTACAACAATAATGACTGGGTAGATTTAAAAAAAGTGACTTCAGCAATATTCATCAAAGGCATAAAAAATGTAATCTATCTAACATTGAATATAGATGATCTAGGGGTGCCTGGGTGGCTCAATTGGTTAAGCATCTGGCTCTTGATTTTGGCTCAGATGCGTAAGATGGAACCTGTCATGGGGCTCTGTGCTGAGCATGGAGCCTGCTTAAGAGTCTCTTTCTCCCTCTGTACCTCCTCACTCTGTTCAGTTGCTCTCTACTCTCCTCTTCCTCTCTCTCTAAAAAAATATATATATATATATATATACATATATATATATATACACACACACACACACGTATATATTTTGCTTTTTATTTTTAAGAGCTAATGGACTACACGTTATTAAGTTGAAATTATGTAGGAGCAATGAGGGGAAAGAGTATTTTCCATTGTCTGTGAAATACAAGCTCATTATTATTTTTCAGTGAAAAAAAAATTACCCAATTACCTAAAAAAAAATCACTAGGAGATATTTTTATTCAACTATGTTGCATAACAAATTACTCTGAAATCTAGTGGATTAACATAATTTTAGTTGTTCATAGCCTTGGAGTCAGGAATGCAGGAAAGGCTCAGCTGAGTGGCTCACTTTTGCTTGCCATGACATTGGGAATCATGATAGCTGAGAAGCCTGGAGGATTGATTTTCAAGATGACTCATTCACGCGTGTTTCAAACTGATGCTGACTCTTTTGGGAATTTAGCCATCAGCTGAGATTATCAGTCAAGGCTTTTGGTCCCTCCTCATTTGGACGTCTTTTCCTCTCTACCTCTTACAAAGGAGAGTTCCGAGAAGCTGCCAATCTTATGCCTAGTCTCAGAAGTTGGAGTCACCTCAGTAACATTTTTATGGAAACTTTTCAGCAAATTTAAGCAAGTCACCAGTTCAGTGTAGGCTCAAGGTGAGGAAATTGATTATTTCTTAATTAAAATAGTAGTAAAGAATTGAGCTAGTTTTTAAAAAATATTTTATTTATTTATTCATGAGAGAGAGATAGAGGCAGAGACACAGGCAGAGGGAGAAGCAGGCTCCACGCAGGGAGCCCGATCCCGGATCCTAAGATAACGCCCTGAGCCAAAGGTAGACGCTCAACCCCTGAGCCACCTAGGCGTCCCAAGAATTAAGCTATTTTTAAAGTTTTCTTTTTCTTTTAATTTTTATTTATTTATGATAGTCACACACACACACACAGGCAGAGACACAGGCAGAGGGAGAAGCAAGCTCCATGCACTGGGAGCCCGACGTGGGATTCGATTCCGGGTCTCCAGGATCGCGCCCTGGGCCAAAGGCAGGCGCCAAACCGTTGCGCCACCCAGGGACCCCTTAAGCTATTTTTAATCTATGAGGAACTTAAATGTTTTTTAAATATTCATTTATTTATTTATTTATTTACCAATATGTACCTGAAGTTCTAAAGCAGATTTGAACTTTTGATATACATTCTGTTTAGAACTGCCAGTAACATTCTGTGCCTAAATCTAGAAAATATCCATTTAGAATGACAGGTTTTTCAATGACAAAACATGTAAAAGCCTATGTTTCCTATTGTTTTTAACTCATTTAATAATCCAAACAACTCTGTACGCAAGATACTTACATTGGTTTTAAAGCTGGTGTATGGAGATATTAAGTCATTTGCTCAAGGCCACACAAATGACAAATCCACATTTCAAAAATAGGTAATCTGAGCCTGTAGAATTTCTAATTTCTTACATTTATTTTGAAAATATATAAACAGGGGCACCTGGTTGGCTCAGTTAGTTAAGCAGCTACCCTTCAGCTCATGATCCTGGGGTCCTGGGAACAAGTGTCATGTAGGGCTCCCTGCTCAGTGGGGAGTCTGCTTCTCCCTCTTCCTCTCCTGCTCCCTCTGTTTGTGTGCTCTCTCGCCCACTTGCTCTCTCAAATAAATAAATAAAATCTTAAAAAAAAATAAACCAGCCACGTAAAGATATTTTTGTTTTTTGTCTTTCAAGTACAGTCTAGGGCAGCTGGGGTGGCTCAGCAGTTTAGTGCCACCTTCAGCCCAGGGTGTGATCCTGGAGACCCGGATCCAGTCCCACCTCAAGGTCCCTGCATGGAGCCTGCTTCTCCCTCTGCCTGTATCACTGCCTCTCTTTCTCTCTGTGTCTCTCATGAATAGAGAAATAAAATCTTAAAAAGAAAGAAGATAGAACCTTTTAAAGTATTTTTCTTCTAGTATTTTCCTAAGCATTATCAAGCAATTGTTTTGGCATTATAACCATTAAATGTCAATAAAAAGATACATGAATTGATAATGCCTTCATTTAACCCCCTTTATGAAAAGACTTGCTGCAAGATTGAGGATTTAAAAAACATTTGTTGTATACATTTGACAAAGATGATATTATGTGGGGGAAATCAGAATATATATACATTTTAAACTGTATAAACTACCATATATATATATATGCTGTAAACTTCTCTTAAAGGCTTTATTTATAAATGTGTATATATATATAATATGTATATAATATAGACTTTAATAAAATAAAATAAGGCTTTAGTCATATATACATGCCTATACGTGTGTGTATATATATATTTATGTATATCAAAAACCTTTAAGAGAAGTTATATACATCTTAAGATGTTTATAGTTTACTACACACATACACACACAGCCCTTAAGATGTTTACAACTTGAAAGAGGTAATAAGACAGACATAATAAAAAATACAAATTTATAAAGATATCTATATCGATGGGCCAAATACATTTGCAACAACCACCACAACAAATTTGAGCAAATTGTTGTTATTTGAAGGAATAAAGATAGCTGATATTTTTCTTAAAGTGAGATTTCATTTACTCTTAATTCTAGGGAAGAATTTTTAAAAATCCAATTTATGCTGTGGAACACATTTTTAAGAAATTTCTTAGAAGCAAATAAAAGTAGAACACCTGTCACAGAATGAAAAGGGCAGAAGAATGTGCTAGAAAATAACATTGCCATAGTGAGAAATCTGAGCGGACTTCTTAGCTGTATGTCTTATTAGGAAAACAAGAAGAATGTTTTAAAGTGGTATTAGTGATTTGGATGCAGGAGGTATATTATTTTGCAGTGTGTGGAGTTAAAAGCATTCCATTGGCATCAAACTGGCTTTAATGTCTAAAGCTTCTAAGATTAACTGATACATCTAGACAGTTTACAGTGTTTTACAAGTGCAGAAACATTTTTCTAAAGCAGAGAGATTCATTTTCAATATTATAAATTTAAAAAATATTGCCCAGGCTAAGTTTTATAAGTCTAAATTATAAAAGTAAGAGAAAGAACATTATTTTTCCTGATTAAACTGGGGGGCTTACTAAAAAATTGATCAAGTAAGCAACAGAAGTTTATATTTTTAAGGCAGGGTTCAGTTCGTGAATTTTGTGTAGTACTACATAATCCTTTTATAGTATACTTTGAAACCTCATCATTCTATAAAATTGCAATATAAGTATATGCTCTGATAAATTAAATAACTATACAAATAAAACAGAGTATAAAAGGAGGACAATGATTCAGCCTCAGTATTCTTTCAGCAATAATTAACTGCTTAGAGGTGCCTGGGTGGCTTGATTGGTTAAGCAGCTGCAGTTGGCTCAGATCATGATTCCAGGGTCCTGGGATTGAGCCCTACATTGGGCTCCCTACTGGATGGGCAATTTGCTTCTCCCTCTCCAACACTTGTGCTCTCCCACTCTCTCTCTGTGCCCCCTCAAATAAATAAAATCTTAAGAAAAAAAAGCTTATCCAGGCTATTTCTGCCTTGTCAAAGTGAGTTATCAAGGCTTAAAGTCCATATCTGATTATTAAAGTTACATATAGCTTCATCTTTAGGTTTGTTTTGCTTGTCTGAGCTCACAAAGCAAACCATCCTATTGACATTTTGTAGAGTGTCACTAACAATGATGTACACTGGGTGAATTATGTGGCAATAGACTCTAGGCATTGCTCACTCTGTCACTTTTATTGCATTAACATTTATTTTTTTCATACACTGTAGCATAGGTTTCCATGTGAAGCTTATTCTTTAAGTCAATACTTATGGAAGTTTATATTCCCCTGCTTTTAACAGGACTTGTATTTGAACATAAACCTTCTTTATTCCAATATCCTACTCAATTCTTAAAACATACCATTTGTCAATGGTAATTTTTTTTTTCAAGAAAAAACACATCCACAGGTACACTGAGTACCTAGAGCATTCTAATTAGAGCCTACCATTTGATTTCTTTGGTACGGGAAAAGCAATTCCTCTGACTAGTTAGAAACAATCTTTTAACATAACCTTGAGAAGTTGCATTAAAGATAGTGATATGATAGAAAATATCACATGTTTTGGGTTAAACGGTGCCCCTCCCGCCCCCTGCACCAAATCTCAGAACCTCAGAATGTGATCTTATTTGGAAATACAGTCTTTGCAGGTGTAACTAGTTAAGGATTTCAGAATGAAACTCATGGATCCCAAATCTAAGGACTGATTTATAAGAGAAAAGATAAGAAGATTTGGACACAGAGAGACACAGGGGAAAAGGCCACATGAAGAGTAGAGTTATGGTTCCATAAGGCAAAATATGTCTGTAGCCTCTAGGAACTGGAAGAGGCCAGAGCATGCTGATAACTTGATTTCAGGCTTCTGGACTCCAGCATTGCAGGAGAATAAATTTCGATTGTTTTAAGATGCTCAGTTTGTGGTAATTTGTCACAGTAGCCTTAAGAAACTAATACATCACATAACTTATTTTATCCCATACAATTTGGTAATTAGTGAAACAGCTAAAAAAATAAAATTTAAAAATGTGCTATTTTTATAAAACCATAAAAATTTTTTAAAATGACCTAATCAATGAAGTTATGCCTACACACATACGACTATCAAAAAAATCACAACAAAATGATTTTTTTTAATTAACTTTTATTGGTGTTCAATTTTCCAACATACAGAAAAACACCCGGTGCTCATCCCGTCAAGTGTCCACCTCAGTGCCCGTCACCCATTCCCCTCCAACACCCGCCCTCCTCCCCTTCCACCACCCCTAGTTCGTTTCCCCGAGTTAGGAGTCTTTATGTTCTGTCTCCCTTCCTGATATTTCCCAACATTTTTTTCCCTTCCTTTATATTCCCTTTCACTATTATTCATATTCCCCAAATGAAGGAGAACATACACTGTTTGTCCTTCTCCGATTGACTTATTTCACTCAGCATAATACCCTCCAGTTCCATCCACGTTGAAGCAAATGGTGGGTATTTGTCGTTTCTAATGACTGAGTAATATTCCATTGTATACATAAACCACATCTTCTTTATCCATTCATCTTTCGATGGACACCGAGGCTCCTTCCACAGTTTGGCTATTGTGGCCATTGCTGATAGAAACATCGGGGTGCAGGTGTCCCGGCGTTTCATTGCATCTGAATCTTTGGGGTAAATCCCCAACAGTGCAATTGCTGGGTCGTAGGGCAGGTCTATTTTTAACTCTTTGAGGAACCTCCACACAGTTTTCCAGAGTGGCTGCACCAGTTCACATTCCCACCAACAGTGCAAGAGGGTTCCCTTTTCTCCGCATCCTCTCCAACATTTGTTGTTTCCTGCCTTGTTAATTTTCCCCATTCTCACTGGTGTGAGGTGGTATCTCATTGTGGTTTTGATTTGTATTTCCCTGATGGCAAGTGATGCAGAGCATTTTCTCATGTGCTTGTTGGCCATGTCCATGTCTTCCTCTGTGAGATTTCTCTTCATGTCTTTTGCCCATTTTATGATTGGATTGTTTGTTTCTTTGGTGTTGAGTTTAATAAGTTCTTTATAGATTTTGGAAACTAGCCCTTTATCTGATATGTCATTTGCAAATATCTTCTCACATTCAGTAGGTTGTCTTTTAGTTTTGTTGACTGTATCCTTTGCTGTGCAAAAGCTTCTTATCTTGATGAAGTCCCAATAGTTCATTTTTGCTTTTGTTTCTTTTGCCTTTGTGGATGGATCTTGCAAGAAGTTACTGTGGCCAAGTTCAAAAAGGGTGTTGCCTGTGTTCTCCTCTAGGATTTTGATGGAATCTTGTCTCACATTTAGATCTCTCATCCATTTTGAGTTTATCTTTGTGTATGGTGAAAGAGAGTGGTCCAGTTTCATTCTTCTGCATGTGGATGTCCAATTTTCCCAGCACCATTTATTGAAGAGACTGTCTTCCAATGGATAGTCTTTCCTCCTTTATCAAATATTAGATGACCGTACCTTTCAGGGTCCACTTCTGGGTTCTCTATTCTGTTCCATTGATCTATGTGTCTGTTTTTGTGCCAGTACCACACTGTCTTGATGACCACAGCTTTGTAGTACAACCTGAAATCTGGCATTGTGATGTCCCCAGCTATGGTTTTCTTTTTTAAAATTCCCCTGGCTATTCGGGGTCTTTTCTGATTCCACACAAATCTTAAAATAATTTGTTCTAACTCTCTGAAGAAAGTCCATGGTATTTTGATAGGGATTGCTTTAAACGTATAAATTGCCCTGAGTAACATTGACATTTTTACAATATTAATTCTGCCAATCCATGAGCATGGAATATTTTTCCATCTCTTTGTGTCTTCCTCAATTTCTTTCAGAAGTGTTCTATAGTTTTTAGGGTATAGATCCTTTACCTCTTTGGTTAGGTTTATTCCTAGGTATCTTATGCTTTTGGGTGCAATTGTAAATGGGATTGACTCCTTAATTTCTCTTTCTTCAGTCTCATTGTTAGTGTATAGAAATGCCATTGATTTCTGGGCATTGATTTTGTATCCTGCCACGCTACCAAATTGCTGTATGAGTTCTAGCAATCTTGGGGTGGAGGCTTTTGGGTTTTCTATGTAGAGTATCATGTCATCAGCGAAGAGGGAGAGTTTGACTTCTTTTTTGCCAATTTGAATGCCTTTAATGTCTTTTTGTTGTCTGATTGCTGAGGCGAAGACTTCCAGAACTATGTTGAACAGCAGTGGTGAGAGTGGACATCCCTGTCTTGTTCCTGATCTTAGGGGAAAGGCTCCCAGTGCTTCCCCATTGAGAATGATATTTGCTGTGGGCTTTTCGTAAATGGCTTTTAAGATGTCGAGGAAAGTTCCCTCTATCCCAACACTCTGAAGGGTTTTGATCAGGAATGGATGCTGTAGTTTGTCAAATGCTTTCTCTGCATCTAATGAGAGTATCATATGGTTCTTGGTTTTTCTCTTGCTGATATGATGAATCACATTGATGGTTTTACGAGTGTTGAACCAGCCTTGTGTCCCGGGGATAAATCCTACTTGGTCATGGTGAATAATTTTCTTAATGTGTTGTTGGATCCTATTGGCTAGTATCTTGTTGAGAATTTTTGCATCCATGTTCATCAGGGATATTGGTCTGTAATTCTCCTTTTTGGTGGGGTCTTTGTCTGGTTTCGGAATTAAGGTGATGCTGGCCTCATAGAACAAATTTGGAAGTACTCCATCTCTTTCTATCTTTCCAAACAGCTTTAGTAGAATAGGTATGATTTCTTCTTTAAACGTTTGATAGAATTCCCCTGGGAAGCCATCTGGCCCTGGACTCTTGTGTCTTGGGAGGTTTTTGATGACTGCTTCAATTTCCTCCCTGGTTATTGGCCTGTTCAGGTTTTCTATTTCTTCCTGCTCCAGTTTTGGTAGTTTGTGGCTTTCCAGGAATGCGTCCATTTCTTCTAGATTTCCTAATTTATTGGCGTACAGCTGTTCATAATATGTTTTTAAAATCGTTTGTATTTCCTTGGTGTTGGTAGTGATGTCCCCTTTCTCATTCATGATTTTATTAATTTGAGTCTTCTCTCTCTTCTTTTTAATAAGGTTGGCTAATGGTTTATCTATCTTATTAATTCTTTCAAAGAACCAACTCCTGGTTCTGTTGATCTGTTCCACAGTTCTTTTGGTCTCGATATCATTGAGTTCTGCTCGAATTTTAATTAACTCTCTTCTTCTGCTGGGGGTGGGGTCTATTTGTTGCTTTTTCTCTAGTTCCTTTATGTGTAAGGTGAGCTTTTGAATTTGAGATCTTTCCAGTTTTTGAATGGATGCTTGTATTGCAATGTATTTCCCCCTCAGGACTGCTTTTGCTGCATCCCAAAGATTTTGAACGGTTGTATCTTCATTCTCATTAGTTTCCATGAATCTTTTTAATTCTTCCTTAATTTCCTGGTTGACCTTTTCATCTTTTAGCAGGATGGTCCTTAACCTCCACGTGTTTGTGGTCCTTCCATACTTCTTGTTGTGATTAAGTTCTAATTTCAAGGCATTATGGTCTGAGAATATACAGGGGACTATCCCGATCTTTTGGTATCGGTTCAGACCCGATTTGTGACTCAGTATGTGGTCTATTCTGGAGAAAGTTCCATGTGCACTTGAGAAGAATGTGTATTCAGTTGAGTTTGGATGTAAAGTTCTGTAGATATCTGTGAAATCCATCTGGTCCAGTGTATCATTTAAAGCTCTCGTTTCTTTGGAGATGTTGTGCTTAGAAGACCTATCCAGGGTAGAAAGAGCTAGATTGAAGTCACCAAGTATAAGTGTATTATTATCAAGGTATTTCTTGAGTTTGGTTATTAATTGGTTTAAATATTTGGCAGCTCCCACATTCGGGGCATATATATTGAGGATTGTTAAGTCCTCTTGTTGGATAGATCCTTTGAGTATGAGATAGTGTCCCTCTTCATCTCTCACTATAGTCTTTGGGGTAAATTTTAATTTATCTGATATAAGGATGGCAACCCCTGCTTTCTTTTGAGGACCATTTGAATGGTAAATGGTTCTCCAACCTTTTATTTTCAGGTTGTAGGTATCCTTCTGTCTAAAATGAGTCTCTTGTAGACAGCAAATAGATGGGTCCTGCTTTTTTATCCAGTCTGAAACCCTGCGCCTTTTGATGGGGTCATTAAGCCCATTCACGTTCAGAGTTACTATTGATAGATATGAGTTTAGTGTCATCATATCTATTCAGTCCTTGTTTTTGTGGATTGTTCCACTGAACTTCTTCTTAAAGGGGAATTTTAAGAGTCCCCCTTAAAATTTCTTGCAGAGCTGGTTTGGAGGTTACATATTCTTTCAGTTCCTGCCTGTCTTGGAAGCTCTTTATCTCTCCTTCCATTTTGAATGAAAGCCTTGCTGGGTAAAGTATTCTTGGTTGCATGTTCTTTTCATTTAGGACCCTGAATATATCCTGCCAGCCCTTTCTGGCCTGCCAGGTCTCTGTGGAGAGGTCTGCTGTTACCCTAATATTCCTCCCCATAAAAGTCAGGGACTTTTTTTCTCTTGCTGCTTTAAGAATCTTCTCCTTATCTTTGCAAGCTTCACTATTAAATGTCGAGGTGTTGAACGGTTTTTGTTGATTTTAGGGGGGGATCTCTCTATTTCCTGGATCTGAATGCCTGTTTCCCTTCCCAGATTCGGAAAGTTTTCAGCTAGGATTTGTTCAAATACGTATTCTGGCCCTCTGGCCCTTTCGGCACCCTTGGGAACCCCAATTAAACGTAGGTTTTTCTTCCTCATGCTGTCATTTATTTCCCTTATCTATCCTCATGATTTTTTAATGCTTGTCTCTTTTTTCCTCAGTTTCCCTCTTTGCCATCAACTTGTCTTCTATGTCACTCACTCGTTCTTCCACCTCGTTAACCCTTGTCGTTAGGACTTCTAGCTTGGATTGCATCTCATTTAATTGATTTTTAATTTCTGTCTGATTGGATCTAAATTCTGAAGTCATGAAGTCTCTTGAGTCCTTTATGGATTTTTCTAGAGCCACCAGTAGCTGTAAAATAGTGCTTCTGAATTGGCTTTCTGACATTGAATTGTAATCCATATTTTGTAACTCTGTGGGAGAGTGGGCTGTTTCTGATTCTTTTATTGAGGTGAGGTTTTCCTTCTAGTCATTTTGCTCAGTGCAGAGTGGCCAAAAACAAGTTGTATTGGGAAAAGGAGAAAAAGAGAGAGAAGGAAAGAAAAGAGAAAGAAGAAAAAAAAGGGGAAAAAGAGAAGAAAAAGAAAGGAGAAAAAAGAAAAAAAAAAGGGGGTGGGGTGGGGGAGGCAATCAGAAATCAAGAAGAAAGAGAGAGAAGAAAAGCACAAAACAAAACAAAAAAGCAAAAAACAAAAACAAAAAAAACACGGGGGAGTATCTTCTGATTCTGTATACTTTAAGTCCCTTGACTTCCCTTGGAACTGGTCTGTGTCAGTGGTCTTCTGGGGGAGGGGCCTGCTGTGATTCTCAGGTGTTAGCACTTGGGGGAGCTGCTCTGCCCCTGCCTGGTGCAGGGCTCAGTGGGGGTTGTTCACCCTGTGAGGCCCCGGGAGGAAGCCACAGTGGCGGGGGCAGCTCTGGGACCCTGGAGTCAGCTCCCGCAGTAGCTCCGGGGCTCTCCGTCTGCAGGGCCTGGAGGCTCCGGGGCGGGGCCGCTGATCTGCTCAGTTCCAGGCAGGAGCGTCCTCGCTGTCCTGGGCCCTCCCGGCCTCTGCCTGTCCCGGGGGAGGCCGGATCCTGGGCTGTGTCCCCGCGCCCTGTGCTCCGGGGCCTGCGCTGTTGGATTCGCGCTCCCGCCCCGCAGCCCCCTCCGCGGAGCCGCCGCCCGAGCCCCTCCGAGCTGCTCCGGGTCCCGCCGAGCGCTGCAGCCCTTAGGGAGCTCGGCGCACTCTCCGGGGCGCAGTTCCTCTGTTACTGTCCCAGGGAGCCCGAGGGCATCCCCGCCCTCCTGAGGATCCTGCTCCAATTCCCCGGGAGGCCTTTCCGCGGGGAAGGTTGGTGCAGCTCCTGCTCCTCCAGGACGGGGCTCTCCTGTCCTGGGGACACTCGCCCCGGCCTCAGCCCGGCTCCTCGGGGCCCCTCCCCCTTGGAGGCCTTTTGTTTCTTTATTTCTTTTTCCCCGTCTTCCTACCTTGATAGAGGCGCGAACTCTTCTCACTGTGGCATTCCAGCTGGTCTCTCTTTAAATCTCAGGCCGAATTCGTAGATTTTCAGGATGATTGGATGGTTTTCTAGGTAATTTGTTGAGGACAGGTGACCTGGAGACCCTGCTCTGCCGCCATCTTGCCCCTCCCCCCAACAAAATGATTTTTTGAAAGTTTAATATCGATTGAACAAACACAGCAGCTATAGTATTGATGCACACTAATTGCTAAGACATTCCTAGGTAGGCTTGGTCTTACTTTAAGATGGTTTTGAAAGAGAGAGGTTAAGTAAGATATACCAATGCACCTAACAAGCCTGTCTATTCTTAATATATTTCTAGAAGTATACATATACATATGTGTGTATACATACATACCTATGTAGACAGATACAATAGATAATAGGAAAAATCTGTTGATTGCACAGTTTTGATCTTACTTAATGAGTAGCCTTATTGGTTTTTAGTCCACTTGTTTTATCAGCTATTGAATGAGACAAGTTCAAGGCTTCCATTGCTAGTGTGGATATTTTAAAGGTATGGTATGAGATTTAAACAGAATTAGGGTTGCAATACCTTGCTGAAAATTTGACTGCTTTGTTCACATGGCATGTTTCTCTTCTTGTGCTCTTTGCACTGTTGTAATATACTTCAAGAACATTAAAATTATTAAGACATTATTATTGCTTTATTCAGTGAATATATAATTAGTATGATTTATATTTACATATACATTAGCAATTTAACTTTATTCTTAAATTTTGTATTATCTTCTGAGATCATTATTGTTTATCTTGAAGAATTACCTTTTATATATTGTCCTTTAGTATCAAAATTTAGGGAAATTAGTGCTTTCATTTTCTGTTTTTCCAATAAGTATATTTCTTTTAGCTTGAAGGTTTTTCACAGGGTATAAAAATCTAAGTTGAAACTTTTTTGTTTTTTTAGCAATTTAAATATGCCCTTCTCCTTTGCATCCTCCATCTCCACTGCTGCCTCCCCCTGCAGCAGGATTGTGGGTCACGGGGAGCCTGCGAAGTTTTACAGATACGATAACTTACAGAGACAGCCAATTTATACGACCCAGCAAGAGGCCAAACTGGTATAATATCCTGACTGTAAATTGGTATTTTATTATGGTCAGCTTGATAATTACTCAGAAATCCTTTGAAGGTAATATTTGCTTTCCTTTTGACTGCTTTTATGTTACATTTTTTTAAATGCTCAACAATTATAATATGATGTGCCTAGGTCTGAATAACATGCAGTTAGAAAAAGTACTGACAGATCCTAAAGATGAAGGCTTGTCTTGGTGTTGACTTTATTTAGTAAGTCAGAAAGAATGGAAGAATAATTTTTTTTAAGATTTTATTTATTCATTCATGAGAGGCACAGAGATAGAGAGGCAGAGACACAGGCAGAGGGAGAAGCAGGCTCCATGCAGGGAGCCTGACATGGGACTTGATCCCGGGTTTCCAGGATCAGTCCCTGGGCTGAAGGTGGCACTAAACCACTGAGCCACCTGGGCTGCCTGGAAGAATAAATTTTTTAAAAAATAATAGTATGTAAAAACTAGTAATACATGAATTTTCTTTTCTGAAAGAGTATGTTTTTAGAGAGATTTGGATAAGAAAAAATGTGGGAGAATATTGAAGAATATTAAAACTTGAAAGAAAAACAAGTATATAGGGATATTTGATAAGGATTTTTAACTTTTTGTTACCTTATTTTTACAGCAATATTGATCTTAAATGCAATAAAAACCTCTACTTTCTTCTTTACAACATTAGATGAATCCCAATTATAACTGTTCTGATTTTTCAATGTTTAAAATGAACAACTTTGAGACACATTTTTGAAATAGCAATATTCAGTACTTCATGATGGACTGGATGTGGGGGAAGAACAAAAAGATAAAAATTCAAGATTATATTCATGTTTTTGATTTGGCCAACTAGGTGACTGGTGCCATTTACTAAAAGCTGAAGAAAACTGGGATAGGAAAACATACATTGGAGAAACTGAGGTAGAAAATAGTGAATATGTCTTAGATATGCTAATTTTAATGTGTGTGGTATGTAAAATGTCATTTTGGATATGCATCTATGATCTAACTGAATGTTCTTTCCTTGAGAAATAGAGTTATCTGCATAGGATTAGTACTTCTCTGCATAGGATTAGTACTTCATTTTTTAAAAAAACATTTTATTATTTATTCATGAGAATACACAGAGAGGAGACAGAGAGAGAGAGGCAGAGGCACAGGCGGAGGGAGAAGCAGGCTCCATGCAGGGAGCCCAACGTGGGACTCAATCCAGGGTCTCCAGGGTCATGCCCTGGGATGAAGGCAGATGCTAAACCACTGAGCCACCTGGGCTGCCCAGGATTAGTACTTCAAATAACAAGATCAGTTGAGTACTCTGAGGACAGGTTATATAGAAAGAAGTGAAAAGTCTCTAGACTAAGCAGTCTAGAATTCAGAGATCAGGAGTAGGAAAATAATTACAACTCCACCTAGTAGCAAAGTAAGAAGTCACAAGGAATAAGAGTACAAATTATTTCAAGAACAAGAGAGTATATAACTTTGAAGAACAAAGGAGTATGTAAAATCAAGTTGCTTATGTACCTGTTAAGAATTGGAGTCTTAGTGATTCAAAGTTCTGAATGGGAAAAACCTGTGACCAAGAATATCCTATTTCAGCAATGCTATCATTTAGAATAGGATGAGAGAGAAAGAGTCTTCAAACAGAAATTAAAGGAGTTTATGGCCACTTACTCAGCCCTGCAAGAAATATTGAAGAAGACTCTGATTCGAAAGGAAATACCAAAAATGACAGTATGAAGGTAGAAAATATAAAAGCAGTAAAAATGAATATTACTGTAAAAAATCTGTCGAGGAGCTCATAAAGTAAAAGGATGTAAAGTAAGACACCATATACCTAGAACATGGGAAGAGAGGAATAAAGAATAGGTTCAAATTTAAACAACCATCAACTTAATATAGACTAATACATGCAAAAGATGTTATATGCAAACCAAATGGTAGCTACAAATTCAAAACCATTAATAAAATATGTAAAGAATAAAGAGAAATACATCCAAATATACCACTAAAGAAAACCAGCAAACCATGAAAGAGAGAATGGAAAGAAATGGTCAGAGAAATTCTTCAGGAACAACCACAAAATAATAATATGGCAATAAATGCATATCTATCAATAATTACTTTGGAACACTTATTCCATGTACATTCCATCAAAAGCCATAGGGTAACAGAATGGATTTAAAAAGAAGACCCATCTATATGCTGCCTACAAGAAACTCATTTTAGACCTAAAGACACCTGCATATCCAAAGGGAGGGGATGGAGAAACAATTATAATAAAATGGATATCAAAAGAAAACTAGAATAGTAATACTTATGTAGGACAAAATAGACTTTAAAACAAAGACTATAATAAGAGACCAAGGATATTATATAATAAAGGGGACAATCCATCAATAAGATATAATAATTGTAAATATCCAACCAACACAGGAGCACTCAAATACATAACACAGTTAATAACAAACATAAAGGATATAAGTCAATAATAATACAATAATAGGGTACCTTAGATAATCTGTCCACTGATATCAGTGGGCTGTTAAACAGAAAATAAACAAGAAAACAATGGCTTTGAGTGACATACTGTTCAAGATTGGATTTAACACATATATTCAGAATATTCCATGCTAAATACAGGAATACCCATTCTTTTCAAGTATATATGGAACATTCTCCAGAATATATCACATATTAGGCCACAAAACAAGCCTTAAGCAATTTAAAAAGATGAAAGTTATACCATACATCTTTTTTAAATTTAAATTTAATTAGGCAACATATAGTACATCCTTAGTTTTTTATGTAGAGTTCAATAATTCATCAGCCGCATATAACACTCAATGCTCATCACATCACATACCCTCCTTCTTGCCCATCACCAAATTAGTTACCCCCTCCTCCCGCCTGCCTGTCCTCCAGCAACCCTTGGTTTGTTTCCTGTAGTTAAGGGTTTCTCATGGTTTGTCTTCCTCTCTGATCACTCTCCATTTAGTTTTCCCTCCCTTCCTCTATGATCCTCTGTACTGTGTCTCATAACCACATATCTTTTCTGACCACAACACCATGAAACTAGAAATCAACCACAAGAAAAGCTCTGGAAAGACCACAAATGCATGGAGGTTAAGTAATATGCTACTAAACAATGAATTAGTCAACCCAAGAAATAAAAGAAGAAATAAAAAAGTACATGGAAATATATGAAAATGAAAATGCAACAGTCCAATACCTTTGGGACACAGCAAAAGTGGTTCTAAGAGGGAAGTTTATATCAATGTAAGCCTAACTCGAGAAGCAAGAAAAATCTCAACCCAAGGACCTAGAAAAAGAACAACAAACAAAGCCTAAACCTAGCAGAAAGAAGGCAATATTTATGAGTAGAAATAAGTGATACAGAAACTAAATTAATAATAGATCATATCAATAAAATCAGGAGCTTATTCTTTAAAAAAATTGAAAAACCTCTACCCAGACTTATCAAGAAAGAAAAAGGACCCAAATAAATAAAATCACAAACGAAAGAGGAGAAATAATAACCAACACCACAGAAATACAAACAATTTTAAGAAAATATTTTGAAAAAAACTATATGCCAAAAGATTGGACAATTTGTAAGAAATAAGTTCCTAGGAGCCTAAAACCTACTGAAACTAAAAAACAGAAAGAAATAGAAAATTTGATCAGTCCACTTATTAGCAAAGAATATGAATTGGTAGGGGCAATGGGTGGCTCAGTAGCCAGGCATCTTGACTCTTGGTTTTGGCTAATGTCATGATCTCAGCATTGTAAAATGGAGCCCTGTATCAGGCTCTTGTCCTTCTCTCACTTCTCTGCCCCTCCCCTCATTTAAGCACGCATGCACACATTCTCTATTTGTTTTTAAAATAAAGAAATAAAATAATTTTTTAAAGGAATTGAATCAGTGATCAAAAAACTCCCAAAAAACAAAAGTCCAGGACCAGTTAGATTCATGGGCAAATTTTACCAAATATTTAAAGAGTTAATACTTAAACTATTCCAAAAAAAATGAAGAAAAACTTCCAAATTCATTCTATGAAGCCTGCATTACCTAATACCAAAACTAGATAAAACATCGCAAAAAAAGAACTATAGTCCAATATCTCTGATGAATATAGATGCAAAAATGGCCAACAAAGTACTTCACTGACCATGATCAAGTGGGATTTATACCTGAGTTATGGAGGTGGTGCAATATTCCCAAACTAATCAACCTGATACATTACATCAGTAAAGGAAATGATAAGAAACTTATAATCATTTAAATAGATGCAGATAAAGTGTTTCACAAAGTATAATATCCATTTGTGATAAAAGCCCTCAACAAAATAGGTTTTTAGAGGGAACATACCTTAACATAATAAAGGCTATTTATGAAAAGCCCACAGCTAATATCATCCTAAATGTGGAAAACAGAGCTTTTCTTTTGTGGTCGGGAACAAGATGGAGATGTCCACTCTCACCACTTTTATTCAACATAGTACTGAAAGTCCTATCCATAGCAATCAGAAAACAAAAAGAAAGAAAAGGTATCCAAATCAGGAAGAAATAAGTAAAACTTCCACTATTTGCAGATTACTTACTATATACAGAAAAGCCATAGGACTCTACCAAAAAACTGGTACAAGTGATACACGAATAGTAAAGTTGTGTAGGATACATAATCAACATAAAGAAATCTGTTGCATTTCTATATACAATAGTGAACTAACAGAAAGAGGAATTAATAAAACAGTCCCATTTACAATTATACGAAGAACAATGAGATACTAGGAGTAAACCTAACCAAAAAGGTGAAAGACCTGTACTTTGACCTGTATTATAAAGCACTGATGAAAGAAATTGAAGATGACACAAAGAAATTGAAAGACATTCCATGCACAGGGATCAGAAGACCAAATATTGTTAAAATGTCTACACAACTCAAAGCAATATTTAATACAATCCCTTTGAAAATACCAGCAGCATTTTTCACAGAGTTAGAACAAACAATCCTAAAATTTGTATGGAACTACAAAAGATTCCAAATAGCAAAGCAATCTTGAAAAAGAAAAGCAAAGCTGGAGGCATCACAATTTTGGGCTTTAGTTATATTACAAAGCTATAGTGATCAATACAGTATGGTGCTGGCACAAAAAATAGACACACGGATCAATGGAAAAGGATAGAAAACTCAGAAATGAACCTACAACAATATAGGCAATTAATCTTCAACAAGGCAGGAAAGAATATGCAATGGGAAAACAGTATATTTTCCACAAATGGTGTTGAGAAAACTGGACAGCAACATGCAAAATAATAAAACTGGACGACTTTCTTATACCATATACAAAAATAAATTCAAAATGGGTTAAAGACCTAAATGTGAGACCTGAAACCATCAAAATCCAAGAAGAGAACATAGGTACCATTTTCTCTGACATCAGCTATGGCAACTTTTTTCTAGATAGGTCCCCTGAGGCAAGTGAAGCAAAAACAAAGATAAACTATTGGAACTTTGTCAAAATAAAAAGCTGCTGCACAGCAATGGAAACAATAAACAAAACTAAAAGACAACTACAGAATGAGAGAAGATATTTGCAGGTGACATAAATGATAAAGGGTTAGTATCCAAAATATATCAAGAACTTCTAAAACACAATACACAAGAAATGAATAATTCAGTTAAAAATGGGCAGAAGACATGAGCAGACATTTTTCCAGAGAAGACATACAGATGGCCAAAAGACATATTAAAGGATGTCAACATCGCTTATCATGGCAATGCAAATTAAACCTATAATGAGCTATCACAGCTATCAGAATGGTTAAAATCAACAACATAAAAAATAACAGGTGTTGGTGAGGATTTGGAGAAAAGGGGACATTTATGCATTATTGGTGGGAATACAAACTGGTGCAGACACTGGAAAATAGTGTGGAGATTCCTCAAAAAACTAAAAATAGAACTATTGTATAATCCAGCAATCATACTACTGAATATTTACCCAAAGAATGAAAAAACATGAATTCAAAGGGATACACACTCCTATGTTTGCAGCAGCATTATTTACAATTGCCAAATTATGGAATCAGCCCAGGTGTCCATTGGTTGATGAATGGATAAATATTGATAAGTGTACCCATCAATGGAGTGGAATATTATTCATCCATAAAAATATAGAAATCTTGCCATTTGCAATGACATGGATGGGGATAGAGTGTATAATGCTAAGTGAAATAAATCATAGACAAATACCAAATGATTTCACTCATGGTGGCACTTAAGAAACAAATGGGCAAAGGGAAAAAAAAAGAGGGAGAGATGCAAACTAAGAAGCAGACTCGTAAGCACAGTGAACTGATGGTTACTAGAGGAGAGGTAGTGGGGAAGATGGGTGAAATAAGTGATGGAGTTAAGGAGTTCCTTGTGATGAGCACCAGGTGATTAAAATAAAAACTTAAAAAAATTAAAAATGAAAGAATTGGAGTTCTGGAGACCATCAAAATTTTCACTAGAAGAGTTCCAGAAAAATGATGGGACAGAGAAGCATCTGTTAGGTTTAAGAATATGGTAAATTAGAAACATTCTTTAGAAATAATTGGTTGGGAAAATACAGAAAAAAGTGGAATATGGAACAACATTTGTGACAAGGGAGAGTATACCAACCAGCAGAAAACCTGTTTGTAAGCTGTAGTTTACTCTAACAAGTAAGGGACCCGGACACTTTAGGAGTGACAATGTATAATTTATGGTGTTAAAGTCTGAGTCCACAGCCCATTTTAATTTGCATTGTAATTTGTTTATTGAAAGAAGACAGGTATTGTACATTTGGTGATAGAATGATATAATTAGGATGTGAAGATTTCTGAATTGCTTAGGATTTCAAATACAAGTTCAAAAGCTCAAAATGATGCATGAGAAGAAGGGTGATATGTGAGAACAGTGTGATAAATAGTCATCCTAGAGATTAAGAACAGGTGTTCAAGAGAAAAATAATGAGGTTTTCAAGGCAGTCTTGAGTACACATGGAAATGGGTGATCATGATGGGCACCTGGGTTGCTTGGTCAGTTCAGTCTGACTCTTGATTTCAGCTCAGATCATAAGATCAAGCCTTTCCACATGATTGTACAAGAGAGCTTGCAAGTTGTAAATTTTTGAAATAAATTGAGTCTCTAATAATGTTAAATGATTAATAAAGCTCATGCTTACATAAGTAAAATATAAGTTATATTTGAAGGTTTTGGAAGCAATGCAATTTTTACCAGTAAAATCCCATGCTATAATATGGGATTAGGGTAATTGAATGGAATGTAACAAAAGGTCATAGAGATCTAGAGGTTAAGAGTCTTAGAGGCAAGTGGGCCAGGTGGTCTAATTACACAAAGTCACCAAGAACAGAAGTGTTATTTATGAGCCAGGTGCTAAATCTTACTAATATGACTAGAAGAGAGCAGATAGGTTGTGGAAGACCATAAAGCAAAACAAAACAAAAACAAAGAGAACATGGAAAAACAATGTCATAAACTTAACTGAATGATGAAGAGATTTTATAAGTAGAAGGAGATAAATGATTTGGAGACAGCAGTGGATGGTGAGAAACTAACCCCACCTTACATTTCTGATGTGTGTGGCATGAGGCAAAACAAATGGGTTCTGTTGAAGAAAAGATTACTCTTTTCAATTAAGGTAGGACAAATATTCTGGAAGAGGATGAAGATACAGTAGAATGATGTGGTCGAAGCAAATTCCCTGGGGGCAGAATGATTATGATTTGGGCCAGAAGAGGAGAATGGTGGTAATAAAATGATAAAGGGATATTTAGAATGAGATATAGAAAATAACGTATAACATCTTGGAAAAACCTAGACTCCTGATGGAATTGTGAAAAACAAGTAAGCATTATTAAGATTTATTAATGCAGTGAATATGGTGAATTTGGTGGGCAATTATCAAGACACTGTGAACAAAACAGAGTAGTCCTTGCTCTGACATTGAAGTGGGGAGTGGTGCAATATAAATAATTTTATAGAGTGAGATAATAGTGCTTAGAACACAAATACAGCACGATGAGGGATACAGAGTGGTGGGGAAGCATTATTTTACATATAATATTTAAGAACAACTCCAGTTAAAGTGATACTTGAACAAAGTACAGTGGTGTCAGGTCTGTGGTAGGAGATAAAGTGGAAAATAGTTGGGAGCCAGAATGTGGAAGATTTAGGAACTTCTGTGTAAAGCTCTGAAAAATCTCTGATTTTTACTTTGAGTGACTGTAAAACCACTACAGTGTTTTGAGCCAAAGGGGAATTTGATCAGAAAGGAATTTTAGAAGTGGCATTCTGGCTACTTCTTTGAGAATTAACTATAAATGAATAAAAGAAGAATCAGAAAGATCAATTTAAAGATTATTGAATTAATCCATATACAAGTGAAGGATGGCTTGGAATAAATAGTAAGAAAAGATTGGTTTCTTGATGTTGATTCTATCTTCAAAATACATCATTTGGTACTGTATTGCAAGACAGGCAGAAGAGAAACAAATAATTGAGACCATTAAGTATATGTGAGTGTTTTTCCTGTCAAACAGATAAAGTTGAATCATTCTATATTGAGAAGGAAAGGCAAAGAGCAAGTGTATGGGTTGGAAACAGGAGTTTGGCTTTGGATATCCTAGTGGAACTGTCCAATAGGCTAAGTAGGTAAGTATACACTTGAGTTATTAGTTGGAAGCATATAGCATGTAGTGGTATTTATATCCATGAGACCTGTAGAGATCATGTGGAGAGCTTATATGGTTAAATAGACGGATTTAGAGAATAAAGTCTGGGAGACTATATTTTAGAGATTAGGAAATGAGGAGGAAGCAGCAAAGTGGTTGATGAGGACTAACTTAAGGTGAAATAGGAGAACTAAGTGTTGAAAAAAAAGTTCTTCATTCCCCTTTGTTTTGTCATACTTTCCATTAATTTCATTTTCCTCCTTATTTTTACCTTATTTGTTTTTAAGATAGCACTATGAGGAGTTACTGAGATTCTAGTAATTGCTGTCTCATTTACTATGGCTTCTTATTAAAATTTCTCTTTAAGTATTTCTCTGGTATGTATTAATAAAGATTAAAACAAACAGTCCTTTGCAAGTATTTATCCAGATCTTGGCATAGCTTTCAAGGTAGTTATTTTAGTTGTGATAAATGTGATAAATTTTGTATGTGGCAGAAACTTGGAATTGGGAAACAATCCTTAGAAGGATAAATTTAAGATGGTACAATTGCATACTTTTAAAAATGATTGAAAGGGATAATAGTTGGCATTTATGAAGGATTGTTGTTTGGAGCATTTTTAGCAGAAAAAAAATAAACATTCTACCAAAAATATAAAAGAGTTGATCACATAATTTTGAATTGCTGTTAAAAATTTCCAAAGCTCCATTAAGCTGGGAAACACTATTTAAAATAGTAGAGAAACCCATTCCTATAATTTTACATTTTTATCTATGACTCTTTTTTTGTTTTGTTTTCTTAGAGGCTAATTTAGCAAAGATTGAAGCTAATTTTGGAAAAATATTCTGATTTGCTCATTATTCTTCCAAACACACAAGGGAACATCTGACAAACTTTAGTAAAATCTTGCTATCTGAGAGCTAAATACATCCCACATATTAATGAAGCTCTGTAATGGTAATGTAACTCTGGAAATCTGGTTATTAGAAATAATAATGTCTCAGGGGAATTAACATGCCGTTGGCTATGTTTTGAGAGTTAGAATATGTCAAGGCCATAATGTTGCCTGGCTACTGAAATGATAATACACTCATTGTAAAATACTCCTTAAAGAAATGTGAACTATATTTAAGTTTTTGTTCAAATTTTATTTGAAAAAAGAGTATCAGCATGTTCCTCTAACTGTAGATGCCAATGATTTATAAACAATTTAAATTTAGACATGTCTAGTTTTACTATTAATGAATTTAACTTTAATATTGTTTATGGTTAAAGATTTTCATAGATCACTTCATAAATTAATTTTGTTATGGATGCATACATAATGAATATGTATATAAGTTTGTTGGGGTCCATATTTGCAATTCTCATGTGTACTACTGCCTGGATATATGTGTATGCTCTAAAGGTCTAGTTTATAAATAAAAACTTTTAAAATCCCACTTTCTAGCTCACACTTTATGAATTGTGTGAATTGCTTTATTCTTGGCGATTACATTTTCTTATCTGTAAAAGGGATTAAAAGAACTTTTCTTCATATTTAAAATAGTTATAAAGATGAAATTTGATCTTTAAAACACTATTGAAATTACATATATAATATTTATAAAAATATATTAAATTAGAATAAAAGTCTAGAATATGTTATCAGAATAATAATTTCTGAATAGCTCCAGAAGACAAAATTATTCAATAACTATTGAATATTAATTATTTGCTATGTATTAAGCACCTTATCAGGAATTGAGGATTCAGTGGAAAAAATTTCTGATTTTCTAAAATTTATGTTCTGCTGATATGGGACAGGTAATGAGCAATACACAATAACTAGAAGATGATAGATTATGTAAAGAAAACACTTTTAAAAGAGAAGGAAACTAGCAGTAGCTGGGTGGCACAGTCCATTAAGCATCTGACTCTTGGTTTCTGCTTAGGTCAGTATCTCAGAATTGTCAGATCCAGCAGCGTTGTGTTCCATGCTCAGTACAAAGTCTGCTTGGGTTTCTCTCTGCCCCTTCCCCCCTCCTCTATCTCTCTCTTTATCAAATAAATAAATAAGTAAATAAGTAAGTAAGTAAGTTCAGTTAAATAGAATGAGATGGCCAACATCACTGGGAAGATCACATTTGATTAATAACTTAAAAACATGATGAAGAGGGTAGCCCAGATGGCTCAGCGGTTTAGTGCCGCCTTCAGCTCAGGGCCTGATCCTGGACACCTGGGATGGAGTCCCACGTCGGACTCCCTGCGTGGTGCCTGCTTCTCCCTCTGCCTGTGTCTCTGCCTCTCTCTCTGTTTCTCTGTCTCTGTGTGTGTGTGTCTCTCATGAATAAATAAATAGAATCTTCAAAAAAAATGAATAAAACTGTAAGGACATTTAGAGGAATAATATTTCAGAAAAAGGAAACTTCAATGCAAAATATCACAGTGGAAGCCTCAAATGAAATTTTAAAAAATATTTTAAATGGAACAAAAATGAAAATACAATACAAATTTTAGAGATGTAGCTAAAGCAGCATTAGGAGAGAAATGTATAGCATTGGATACTTACATTGCAAAATAAGTCTCAAATTGGTACTCTAAGCTATTTTAAGAAACTATAGAAGGAAGAATGAATTAAACACAAAATGGCTGAATGAAAGATAATTTAGATAAAAGAAGAAATCAATTACTTTGAAAAACAACAAGGAATAATCAATAAGAGAAAGCCTGTTTTCTGAGATCAAAAAATGATAAATCTCCAGCCAGGATTTTTTTTAAAGATTTTATTTATTCATGAGAGAGAGAGAGGCAGAAACACAGGCAGAGGGAGAAGCAGGCTTCCTGCAGGTAGCCTGATGTGGGACTCAATCCGGGGACTCCAAGAGTATGCCTTGGGCCAAAGGCAGACACTAAACCACTGAGCCATCCAGGGATCCCCCAACCAGATTTTTTTTTTAAATGAGAGGGAAAAGGTCCAAGATGGTGAAACAGGAAGACACTGAATTCACCTCCTCCACAGACACACCAAATCTTATTTATTTCTAGAGCAATTCCTCCTGAAGAAAAACTGATGGCTGACTGAAAAGATTCTGACAAGAAAAGAGAGAGAAACCACAAAGAGAAGGTCAGGAGATCTGGACACATATTAACAAAGGAAACTCCCATCCCCAATACTACAAAATGCAGTGGAGAGAGAATACTGAAGGTCTGTGAGTAGATTCATCCGTCCTTGGGCAAAGAAAAACAGCTGCTGTTTAAAAGAGCACTCAAATACAAAGGAATGAACACTAGAATCCTGCCAAACAGTAGCAGGGGAGCTGCTAGAGTTCTCTCTGGATCAGCAGGGCTGCTGAATACCATGGTTTATATTCCCTCTCTACCTTGATGGTGTGTATGAGAGCAGGGTTCTCCTGTCTAGCCAGCCTACTGCTTTGTGAATCCCAGCCCCAGCCATCCCACCAAGGCTGCACACCAAGATACCGCTGGTCAGTGCTCACTACAGCTCCAGCAATCTTGCAAAGGTGATACAGGTACAAAGTACCCCAAAATACTCCAGGTCCACATAACTTCAGGTTCAGATGGATTACTAGAGCACCTCCAGGATGAATACCCTGGGACCTCCTGTCTTACACCTGCTTTGGTTCCAGTTACTCTGCCAGGGTACACCCTGTGTAAGGCTCCTTGGAAACCCCTGGCTTGTAACCCACAGATGAAATCTACCAAACACATAAACAAGAGTTAATACTTATTCTTCTCAAACTATTCCAAAAAAATAGAAGGGAAAGGAAAGCTCCCAAATACATTCTATGAGGCTGACAGTACCCTGATAACAAAATCAGACAAGGACACTACAAAAACAAACAAATGAAACAGTACAAGCCAATATCCCTGACGAAAATAGATACAAAAATCTTCAACAAAATATTAGCAAACTGCATGCAACAAACATTAAAAGGATAATTCACAATCAAGTGGGATTTGTTCTGGGGATGCAAGGATGCCTGAATATTTGCAAATTGATCAACATGACATGAAAATAGATACAAAAATCTTCAACAAAATATTAGCAAACTGCATGCAACAAACATTAAGAGGATAATTCACCACAATCAAGTGGGATTTGTTCTGGAGATGCAGGGATGCCTGAATATTTGCAAATCGATCAACATGAAAAGACAAAGAGTAACAATCATATGATCACCTCAATGCAGAATACAGTATTTGAAAAAAACTCAACAGCCATTCAAGATAAAAACTCTCTACAAAGTGGATTTACAAGAAAAATACCTCAATATAATAAAGGCCATGTATGAAAATCAACAGCTAATATCACACTCAATTGTGAAAAACAGTACTTTTCCTCTGGGGTCAGGAACAAGACAAGGACGTTCCTTCTCATCACTGCTATTGAACATATAGAAGCCCTAGCTACAGGAATCAGACAATAAAGAGAAATAAAAGACATTCAATTTAGTAAAAAAGTTAATCTATCATTATCTGCAGATGACATAGTACTCCATGGAAGAACCTAAAGATGCCAGCAAAAACAACAACAAACTAAAAAACTATTAAAAGTAACACACAAATAGAAATACTTAGGTACAAATCTAGCAATGGATCGATATATATATATATATAGATGTCTATATATATTCTGTATACTGAAAAAAAAAACCTGGATAAAATTTAAAAATATCTAAGTAAAAAGAGGAATATATAATGTTCATATATCTGAAGACAATATTAAGATGTAAAATTTCCCCAATATTATCTATCAATTCTATACAATGCCAACAAAAGTTCCAGAAAGCTTTTTTTGGGTACATATCAACCAGCTGATACTAAAATTATATTAAAAGACAAATAAACAGAAATAGTCCAAATAAATATAAAAAAGAACAAGTTAGGGGACTCACAGTTCTTGATTTCAATACTTAATTTGAAGGTATAGTTGGAGAAACAGAATAATATTGGTGAAAAGATTAGAACACATCAATGAAATCAGACGCAAAATTCAGAAACAGAACCATGTGAATGTAATCAACTGATTTCTTCAAAAAGGGCAAAGACAATTATGTGGAGAAATGATGGTTTTTAACAAATAATCCTGTTATAATTGGAAATACATCTCAACAGATACCTCACAAGTTAAGCAAAAATTAACTAAAAATAGATCTTAGAAATAAATTTAAATGTAAAACCCTAAATCTTCTAGAAGAACTTGTACATGAAAATCTGTGACCATGGTCTGGGCAAAGAGTTATTGGATATGGTAACAAAGCACAATCCATTTGAGAAAAAAAAATGATCCACTGGAATTTATAGAAATAAAAAACTTTTGATCTTCAAGTGACAATGTTCAAATCACAATTCTGATAAGGACTTGTAATCAAAATACATGAAGAATTTTCAAAGTGTAACATTTAGGAAAACAAACTTCTTACTGACGATATGGATAAGAGATATAAACAGACCCTTTACCAAGGAAGATACCTGGATGAAAAATCAGCCTATGAAAAGATACTCCACATTATTTGTCATTATGACAATGCATAATAAAACCACAATAAGATACCACTATGTAGCTATTAGAATGACTAAAATGAGAAATAAGCAAAAAGCAAATAACTAACAATAAATGCAGATGAAGATGTGGGTCAACTATAATATTCATACCTTGTTGGTGGAAAACTAAAGTGGTACAGCCACTTTAGAAGACAGTTTCCAATATTTTATAAAGTTAAACATATGTATCATATAATCCAGCTATCCCACTCTTGGGTATTCTTCAGGAGAAATGAAAACACATTCAGACAAAAACCCATCTGAATGTTTACAGCAGCTTTATTTCCTCAAACAAAAAACAACTCTTATGTCCTTCAACTGGCAAATATATAATTAACTGTGGAACATTTGTATGATAGTAATACTTACAAATAAAAGGGAAGAAAAACTATTCAAGTAACAAGATATGTATATTTCAAATGTATTTTGTTAAGTAAAAGAAGCCAGACCCAAAACTTACATTGCATGATTCCATTTATGTGACATTCTGCCAAAGGCAAAAGTATAGAAACTGAAAACATCACTGGTTGCCAGGGGCTGGGAGTTGGGGGTCAAACTGATTGCAAAGTGATACTAGGAAACTTGCGGGGAATTAAAATTTTCAACATTTGATTATCATGGTATTACTAGACAACAACTGTAAAATTTAGGGAACAGAGTATACTTTAAGTTAGACCTTAATAAAACAAAAAATATGAAATATTGGTACATAGTATTAAAAGATTTTATAAAAGATAATACTTAAAAATCAAATAGAAAAATCAATATGAGGCTCAGAAAAAATAGGAGACCCTAAATATATAAGGCAAATATCAACAGACCTGAGGGGATAAGTAGCAATACAATAATAGCAGATTAATTCAATACCCCACTTTCAACAATGGACAAAAAATCACTAAGGAAACAATGGCTTTAAATGACACATTCGATTAAATGGACATGACAGATATTTATTAAACATTCCATCCAGAACCAGTGGTATACACACTCTTCCAAGTGTACATGGAATATTCTCCAGAAGATTATGTATTAGGCCATAAAATAAGTCTTAATAAATTTAAGAAGATAGAGATCATGTCAAGCATCATTTCCAAACACAATGGTATAACACTAGAAGTCATTTGGAAAAATGAAACTGGAAATTAATGTGTGGAGACAAAACAACATATTACTGAACAAGCAATGAGTCAAAGAGAAAAAAATATCTTGATACAAACATGCAGATACAATATTCCAAACTAATAGGATCCAGCAAAAGCTGTTCTGTGGCAAGTTCACAGTGATAAACAGCTAGACTTAAAAAAAAAAAAAAAAAAAAAAGGAAAAGGAAAAGCTCAAATAATCTGACTTTGTACCTCAAAGACTAGGGAAAAAGAGAACAAAGTAAATCTTAGTACAAAGAAGACGACAAAGGTCAGAGTGAAAATAAATGAAATAGAGACCAAAAAACAATGGAAAATATTCATGAAGCTAAGAGCTTATTCAAGAAAAATAGGCAAGCCATTAACTTGATTTACTAAGAAAAAAGAGATTGAAATACACAAAATTAGAAATGAAAGAGGCATTACTGTATATCATTTGTTACACAAAATAATCAAATGATCATAAGAGACTGCCTTGTACACTTACATGCCAACAAACTGGACAACCTACAAGAAACAGAGAAATTTCTAGAAGCATAAAACCTACCCAGACTAAATCATGAAGAAATACAAAGTCTGAACAGATGGATTACTAGAAAGGAAATTGAATCATTAATCAAAAAAATGTGAGCAGAGAAAGTACAGGACCACATGCTTCCCTGGTAAATTTTATCATACTTTTACAAAAGAATGAACACCAATTCTTCTAAAACTCTTCCAAAAAACCAGAGGAGGAACCTGCTAAGGAGCTGGAGCTCTAGCCCAAGCCCAACCCTGCACTGGTGGCTGGCTGTGTGGAAACCACCGGCCTAGCCTCTCTGTGGTGACACTGGTCCCTTGCAAGGGAGGATGCTAAGCACACACCCCACTCCCGCCTACAGTAGTGCTCTTTACTTCACCAGGGGCACAGGAACCACCACAGCACTCACCTGGAAAACTTATCCCCAGCCCCTGACTGCAGCCGACCGCCCTCCAACTCTTTTCACAGCCCCACCTTGCTCCACCCCATGGTCCTGCCAGTAAGCACCCAGGGCACAGGCAGTGAGGAAGCACTTGAGAACCTAGTCCCTATGACCAAGGAGTCCCAGGGCTCCGGGGTCCTGGCCACCTGTCTCCACCATGAAGCTGAGGCCCTAGTTTGCTTCAGCAGGTGCCTTGGTCCTGGTGGCAGCCATGCCTGTGACCAGAAGGTCTATACCAACACCTGAGTAAGCAAGCATTCCAGAAGGCCCAGCTGCAGCAGACAGCCTGGCACATAAGAATGGCTTCTTCATCCTGTGCCAGATATTCACAACTATTACCACTTCTGGCACTGAGAGGTGACAAAGCAGTCCCAGTTGCCTCACCATCTGGAACACAGTAGACTCTGGAGGGAGCCTCAATTACAGTGGCTGGAGCAGCTGGTGGCAAAGCAAAGGACCCAAAGGGATGCATACCAGGAGCCTAAGAACACCAAGTTTCAGCAGCAGTGGTACCTGTCTGGCATCACCCAGGGCGACCTTAACATGAAGGAGGCTTGCATTCAGGGGTACAGCATTGCTGTCTCCATTCTGGGTGATGTAATCGAGAAGAACCACCCAGACTTGGCAGGTAATTATGATCCTGGGGCCAGCTTCGATGACAATGACCAGGACCCTGACCGCCAGTCTTTTTTTTTTTTTTTTTAATTTATTCATTTATTCATGAGAGATGAGAGAGAGAGACAGACAGACAGACGAACAGGCAGAGGGAGAAGCAGGCTCCATGCAGGGAGCCTGATGTGGGACTCGATCCCCAGTCTCCAGGATCAAGCCCTGGGTTGAAGGTGGTGCTAAACCACTGAGCCACCTGGGCTGCCCTGACCTCCAGTCTTAGTACACACAGACGAATGACAACTGGCATGGCACACAGTGTACGGGCCAGGAGGCTGCAGTGGCCAACAATAGTATCTGTGGCTTAGGTGTAGACTACAATGCCTGCATCGGGGAGGTACACATGTTGTATGGTGAGATGATAGACGTGATAGGAGTACACCCCCTAAGCCTGAACCCCAACCACATCCGCATCTATGGTGCCAGCTAGGGCCCCAAGTATCAATGGCAAGCCCATGGATGGACCCACCTATCTCACTGAGGAGGCCAACTTCTGGGGGAAGTTAGCCAGAGCCACAGAGGATGGGCTTCATCTTTGGGCCTTGGGAAATGAGGGCCAAGAGCATGACAAGTCTAATTGTAACCGATATCTACATGCTGTCCCTCAGCAGCACCACAAAGCTTGGCAATGTGTTCTGGTATAGCAAAGCCTGCTCGTACACACTGGCCACTACCTATAGCCATAGCAACCAGAGCAAGAAGCAGATAGGGGATGCTTCTAGGATTTTCAGAAGTGTACAGAGTCTCACACAGGGATGTAGGCCTCTGCCCCATTGGCAGCTGGCACCATCATTCTCGTCTTGGAAGCCAGAAAGAGCTTCACCTGGTGAGACTTCAAAGACAGCCTACCTCATTGCTAATGACTGCGTCAGCAATGGTGTGGGCCCAAAGGTGAGCAGTTCATATGGTACAGGATATTGGACACAGGTGCTGTGGTGAGCCTGGCCTAGAACTGGATGGCAGTGGTCCCACAGAGGAAGTGCATCATGGACACCTCCACTGAGTCTAAGTACATCAGGAAACAACTGAGGTACAAAAGACTGTCCCTGCCTGCCTGGGGAAGCTCAGCCACAGCACACAACTGGAGCATGCACTGTCCCACCTCATCCTCTCCAACTATCGCCATAGCTACTTGGCTGTCCAACTGGTCAGCCCTACAGGCACCTGTTCCACCTTGCTGGCTGCCACGTCAGACAATTACTCCACAGATGGGTTTAAGAACCTGGTCTTCATAGTAATCCATTCCTGGAATGAGAAGTCTTCTGGCAAGTGGGTCCTGGAGACTGAAAACACCAACAAAGCCAACAACTATGGGACACTAAGTTCACCTTTGTGCTGTGTGTCATGGCCCTGAGAGCCTGCACACACCTCCCGAGAGATCAAGACTCATATTTCCAGTCAGTAGCACTGAGAATGATGTGGAGATCATGCGGGCCAGCATCTGTGCCCCATGCCACACCTTGCATGCCATGTGCCAGGGCTGGCCCCTACAGGCTGCCTCAGTTGTCCCTGCCATGCCTCCCTAAACCCTGTGGAGCAGATGAGTTCCCAGTAGAGCCAGAGCACCCTTAAATTCCTGAGCAGCAGCCACTCCAGAAGGTAGAGGTGGAGTCTTGGCTAAGGGCAAACAGCAGGGCTGCTGCTCTCATATTTGCCTGAGGCATACTGGTCTTTATCACTGTCTTTGTGGTCCTACAACAGCACTGTAGCTTCAGCTTCTGGGGGGTGAAGGTGTACACTGTAGACTGTAGCCTCATCTCCTACAAGGGGCTGCCCCCTGAAGCCTGGAAGGAAGAGTGCCCATCTGACTCAGAAGAGGATGACGGAGGGCCAGAGCAAGAGGACCACCGTTATCCCAGACCATGAGTACCTATGCCTGGCCCTTCAAGCCCATCTCACTCCTTGGGTATTTTTTAATTCATGAAAGTGTTGTGTTGTTGTTGTTGTTGTTTGTTTGTTTATCTTGGGACTGGATTTTGACCCCAGCTAGGAGGCAAGAGGGGCACAGACTGCTTCCCATTCTACCCTTGGATAGCCTGAGGCAGGGCCCCAGGAGCAGCTGGGGGAAAGGGAGGGCCTCATCCCACCTGTAGGACCCCCTTCAAGTGGAGAAAGGAGTAGAACATTTAGGGCAGCTTTCCAAGGTCCAGCGGCCAGCCAGAGTTCCATGAGGAGTGAAAAGGATCAGTCCTTTTTCAGGATTCCTGACCTGAGCTACAGCTCTTGTCCCTATTCTGTTCTGTCCCTCTAAAGCACTAATGGTTCCCCCGCTCCTCATCTAGGCAGCAGGGAGACTGGCCTAGGAGGTTGAAGGAGAAGGCCACCTCTCCAAGATCTTTAGTATCTCTAATCTTGAACCCCATCTCTGGTGAGCCTGAGGAGGAAACAGCAATCAGAGGAAGGACAAGGCAAAGCAGGTGCTTCCAGGGTAAACATGTACGCATGATGATGTTTGTCTCTTTGCTCACCTGGCTGCCTGCTGAACATGGCTGGCCTGACCACCTTATGCTGGGGTCCTGACCACCTTACCTTCTCAGCCTCTTTCCCCTCCTGCCAGGGCCCAACTCTGTTTTCAGAGCTCAGGGCTGCCTGGGCTGACATTTACAGTCCCAGAAATACTGAGTGGATGGTGAGGAGGGATGGTGTGAGGATCACAGGGAGGATATATTTTCATTTTGTGATACTTCACTGTATATGTTGATTTTAAAAATATTTTTAAAATATTTATTTTAGAAGGAGAAAGAGTGATCATGGAGAGGGACAGGGGAAGGAGAGAATCCTTAAGCAGACTCTCCACTGAGCACAGAGCCTGATGTGGGGCTTGATCCCAGGACCCTGAGATCATGACCTGAGCTAAAATCAAGAGTCAGATGCCTAATAGCCACTCAGGTGCCCCTTTTCTTTTGTATTTTTAATGGGGATAGCCCATTAAAAGGTGGGTAAATGGATGATCCACCTTCTCACACCCACTGTCCACTCTCCTATTCCCCCACTACTCTGGCCCTGAGGTGTATGTGGCTGCAGCATATTGATGAGGAGTAAGGAGTAACTAGTCTCAAGTCCTGAAGAGGCAGGCAGGCAAGCCAGCTGAGCCCTGGGAAAGGGGATCACAGTGGGAGGGGCAACCTATCATCCATGTTTCAGATGGGGCTCATGGTGTGAAGGACTCATGGGGGACTGTTTTTTCAATGGCTAGGGGTGGCAGGTGTTGGTATTGAGGCCCCTCTAACACTGTGCCCTGGTGAAGAAAGCATTGACCTGTTTTGCTCCTCAAATCTCCTTCTGATGTGCCTTTTGCATTTCTTCCATTAGCACAGTCTGTCATCTGAGAGCCTCCTTTTCTTTATCTCTCTTAGTCCTTCCTAGCACCCAGCCACCTGCCCATGGGTGTCCTCTCTTTTCTCACCCCCCCTTCCCCCTTGGGGCCAGCTTCGCCAATTTTATGATACTGCGTTGGTACCCAGTGGTTTTTTTCTCTTATAATTTAAACAGACCCAGAATAGTTGGTTCTATTTAATGGACATGAGATAACGTTAGAGGTTTTAAAGTGATTAAATGTGCAGACAATGCAAATTTAAAAAAAAGGAAATATTTTATGAATCCAACATTACCCTGATACCAAAATCAGATAATACCACCCTGAAAAAGAAAATTTCAGGCCAATATCACAGATGATCACAGATTTAAAAATCCTCAAGAAACCAAATTCAGTAATATGTTTAAAAGGATTATACAGGGGCACCTGAGTGGCTCAGTAGTTGAGCATCTGCCTTTGGCTCAGGACATGATCCTGAGGACCTGAGATTGAGTCCCGCACTTGGCTCCCCATGGGGAGCTTGCTTCTCCCTATGCATCTGCCTCTGCCTCTCTGTGTCTTTCATGAATAAATTGAAAATTTTAAAAATAAAAGGATTATACATCATTATCACATGCAATTTGTTCCCTGGATTCACAGATGGCTCAACATCTATAAATCAATCAACATAATGTACCACATTAATAAAATGAAGGATAAGGAATATCATTTCAGTAGATGCAGAAGAAACATTTGACAGAATTCAATATCCATCCATGATAAAAAAAAAACTCTCAACAAATTAAATATAGAAGGAACATACCTCAATATAATAAAAGCCATATATGGGAAGCCCCCAGCAAACATTATAAGAGTAAAAGGCTAAAAGTGTGCCTCTAAGACTAGAAATAAGTCAGGGTGTCCACTCTCACCATTCTAGTCAACACAGTACTGGAAGTCCTAGTCAGAGCAATTTGACAAGAAAAAGAAATCAGGCAGAGGCATCAGGCTTTCTGAGTTCAAACTATATTACAAAGCCATGGTAATTAAAAATAGTATGGTGCTGGCATAAATTCAGACCTAATATAGATCAATGGATCAGAATAAAACAAATTCACATATATAGTCAATTAACTTTTTACATGATAGCCAAGAATATACAATGAGAAAAAAAACAGTATCCTCAATAAATTGTGTTGGGAAAACTGGACAGCCACATACAAAGGAATGAAACTGGTTCTCTATCTTATACCACACACAAATATCAAGTCAAAAGAGAATAAGCTGGGGACCAAGGTGGCTCAGTTGGTTAAGCATTTGTCTTTGGCTCAGGTCATGATCTCAGGGTTTGGGACATATACCTGAAGGAAATGAAACAGCCTCTGGAAAAGTCATCTAAACCTTCATGTTCATTGAAGCATTATTAACAATAGCCAAGACATGGAGACAACCTAAGTGTGTGTTGATGGATGATGAATGGATAATGAGTGGATAAAGGAAATGTGTATTTTTTTTTACAATGAAACAAATTCATTGCCCAAGAAAAACTTATTAAAAAGCAAGAATAAAATACAAACTTTTCCTCAGAAAGTTATTTGACTTTTGTCTTTATGCTGACGTTGTAAATCTAGCAAATTATTTGGCAGCAGATAGAAGACTACTGGGACACCTAGACCAAAGATGTGTGGTTGTTCATAGTTGAATAAAGAACAGATCTTAGCTTCTTATTTCAAAGTTCTAAGTCTATTATATCAATAACATTTGATGGAACTTCACAAATAGAATATTCTGCTTTGATTGACTATCAGCTCATAAACAGGTATCAAGTTCACCAATCCAAGAAAGACTTTTGATGATTCCAGAAAATAGGGTCCACTGGAGTAGGCAGAAGATGGGTTGCTCTAACATGATCTCTTCCATATTCCAGACTGGCCCATAACTCAGTTATAAGTGCATTAATAAACCCTGAACTTTGTAGTGCTGTTGCAGTGAGTGCTTTTGATGCCACTGTGTAACCCGACTCCATAGCCAAATGTTTTATGCCTACTGATCTGTATTATGCACGCACACACACTGGAATATTCTACCACATAAAAACAAGGAAATTTGCTATTTGCCACAAGATGGATGAATCTTGATGGCATTATGTTAAGTAAATAAGCCTGTCAGCAAAAGACAAATAATGCATGATCTCACTTATATGTGGAATCTAAAATCATCAGACTTATAGTAATAGAGAACAGATTGTTCATTGCCATGGTTGAGGGGTGTAGGAGAAATGCTAAGACACAGCCCAACTGCTGTGGCTCCCAGCCCAATCTGAGTAGAAGGGCTGATGATAACACCTAGAAGTTGCTTAGTGGCACTTGTGCTAAGAGAAGGGCAGGTAAGCTAGTAGTTTGCAGAACAAAAAAGTGAACCTGTTTGGCCAGGAAATTTAGGGCAAGGGTCATCTTGATAAGATAAAGAGTTGGGCAGCCCGGGAGGCTCAGCGGTTTAACGGTTTGGCACTGCCTTCAGCTCAGGGCCTGATCCTGGAGACGCCAGATCGAATCCCACATCGGGCTCCCTGCATGGAGCCTGCTTCTCCCTCGGCCTGTGTCTCTGCCTCTCTCTCTCTCTCTCTCTTTCTCTCTCTCTGCACCTCTCATGAATAAATAAATAAAATCTTAAAAAAAAAAAAAAAAAAAAAAAAAAGATAAAGAGCTTTAGTGGCTTTAGAACTGCTGCTCCCATTGTCTTGGCAGAGAAACTAATTTAGAGCCATGCTCATTGCTGAATATAGCCTCTAGCCTGCCAGACTAGGGAAAGTAACTGAAGCATATGGGACACCGTATAGCCAACCTAACAGCCCTGCCTACATTGGCACATGAACAGAATGCACAGTTCATGACTTTCCTTTTCTACAGAACAAAATTAATGGCCTCACTTAACGAGGGAATTCAGTGCACACTCTTATGTGATATGGGTCTCCCAAATAGTCCATTCAGACCCTAAATCCCTGTCAGGGTAGAAAAGCTAATTCATAGCTCCATCTACTACTGAATATAGTACCTAGTCCCAAGTACCTAATAAACCTGACCAAAAAATCCACACAACCATCCTATAACCTCACCTTAGTAGGGAACCAAGATACATACAACAGTTTTCAGACAGTGACAGACTCACGCATCCTTGACCTCAATCTTAAACAGTTGCCTCCCCCAGAAACAGAGTAATAACAGGTCCCACCTGCCATGGACATTACTGGCAGACATGAACTGGCTGGGGAAGATCCGTCTCTGTCTTTTCAGCAAAACTAAAATACATGGAGGAGAAATCTAATGACTCAAATGAGCAGATACAAATACAAGGAATAAAACAAAAAGCCAGGAAAATATGATACCACCAAAGGAAACTAATAAAGCTCTAGAATTGCTCTAAAAGAAATGAAGATCAATTGTTAGACTAAGAATACAGAATAATCTTAACCTTAGGGAGCTACAAGAAAATACAGTCAAATAAATTAAATTAGGAACACTACTTGAATGATATGAGAAGTTCAACAAAAGCAGAAGCCATAAACACACAAATATAGAAATTCTAGAGTTGAAAAATATGTTAATTATGCTGAATAATTCAATAGAGTTTCAAAAGCAGACTTGACCATGCAGACAAAAAAGTCAGTGACCGAGAGGACAGAAAATTAAAAATTATCCACTCCAAGGAGCTGAACAAAAAAAGAATAAAGAATCCTATGAGAATTCTAGGACACGATATAAAGAAACAATATTCACATTATGGAAATTCCAAGGAGAAGAGAAGAAGAGATTTTAAGAAATTATATTTAAAGGTGAAAAACCTCCTAAATCTGGGGAGAGAAATGGACATCCAGGTCTACAAGGCCCAACGGCCCCAAATAGGTTGAACCTAAATTGGGCTACAGTGAGACACATTGTAATGACATTGTCGAAAATCAAACAAATTTAAACACAGTGGGATAAAACAAAAGTTACATACATGGGAACCCCCACAAATTATTAATATTTCTTAACCAAAACACTTCAGAGCAGAAGAGAATAGAATGATATATTGAAAATATTGAAGGAAAATATTTGCCAACCAAGAATACTGTACCCAGGGAAGCTGTTCTTTAAAAATTAAGGAGAAATAGACTTTTCTAAATAAACAAACTTGAGGGAGTTCATTACCACTTGACCCATTTTACAAGATAAATTAGAGAAAGTTCTTTGAGTTAAAATAAAAGGATGCTAATTAGCTTTTTAATAACATAAAAAAGGTAGCATAAAACTCACTGGAATGGTAAAAACACAAATATATAGTACAAGATTATGTAATTTGATAATGGTTCACTGACAACTATAGTCCAAAAAATAAAGAACAGGGTGGGGTCGGGAGCCCGGGCCCGGGCGCTGATGTCACCGCGCGGCCGGGAGCGCGTCTCGGGCTGGAGTTCAGAGAAAGCACAAGCAGGGGAAGTGGGGAGAAACAGGCTCCTCACTGGCAGGGAGCCCAACGGAGTGCTGGAGCCCAGGATCCTGTGATCATGACCTGAACTGAAGGCAGCCGCTTAACCAACTGAGCCGTCCAGGCACCCCTCAACAAATATTTCTGTAACGTCGACTACGTGCCAGGCCCTGAGGGTACAGAGATTAGCCCCGCACTCACCTGCGCAGCCATGGAGGCCCCAGGGCCTGGGGGCGACCGCGCCTCCCCAGCCTCGTCCACCGCAGCCTGGACCTGCGGCGGCTGTCCGCGCGCGCCGACTCGGCCTACAGCTCCTGCTCCGCGGCCTCCGTTGCCCCCGAGCCGCGCACGCCGTCGCCTGGGACGGACCTCCTCCCTTACCTAGACTGGGACTACGTGCGCGTGGTGTGGGGTGGCCCGGGCCCCGCCGGCAGCCTTCGCACCTCCGCGCAGCCCCGGCCCGCGGCCGCCGCGCGCACTGGGCCGCGGCCGCCCGAGGTCCGGGGGCCGCCGGGGCCGCTCAGCCGGCAGGCCACCCCGCTGCTCTGTGCGCTGGCGGCCGAGGCGGAGGCGGCGGCGGCGGCGGCGGCGGCGGCGCGGCTGGAGGAGCCGCCCAGCCCACCGGCCTCGCGGGCCGCGTACCGCCAGCGGCTGCAGGGCGCCCAGCGGCGAGTGCTCCGGGAGACGTCCTTCCAGCGCAAGGAGCTCCGCAGGCGCCTGCCCGCCCGCCTGCGGCCCGCCGCCCCCGCGCGGCCCCCCGGGCGCACCCGCGCTCCGCCTCGCTCAGCCACCCGGCCGGCGGGGGCGGGGAGGTGGAGCCCGCGCGCCCCGGGGCCGCCGCCGCCAGGGCAAACGTGGGCCGGGGGCGCCTCGCCACCCAGCAGCGGAAGTGGTGCTTCTCCGAGCCCGGGGAGCTAGATCGCGTGGGGCGGGGCGGTGGGTCGGCAGGGGGACGCTCCGGTGAGGCCGCCTGCAGTTCTGGCCTCGCCAGGCCCGGGACCCAGGAGCAGGAGCGGAGGGTGCTGGCGGAATTCCAAGGCCACCAGACCAGATGGCTGCCTGAGTCGCCGCCCCGAGGCACGGAGGACCCGGAACCCGGGTCCGCGAAGCTTGGTGACGCCTATAGGCCCTCCGGTCGGAGCCAGAGCGCGTCAGGGGAAGTCTTGGCTCCCTGGGGAGGTCCAGGAGGGGTCATGCCCATTGTCCAGGCTGTTCCCCAAGGAGCAGAAACCCCTAGACCATTGCTTCAGGCCCAACTTGCCAGGTTCCTGACTCAGAAGGAAGCTGCAGTGGTGTGTTCTGCAGTGTATCCCCAAAGTAGTCCTGCTGACTGTGAACAGAGGGCCTCAGAGACATGCATTGGGTGTACCCGGCTCCCATCCCTTCCAGATGATGAGGTTTTCCTGGAAGAAGTCCCCCTGGCCAAAATGAGATCACCTCTAGACACCCATACCTGCCCAGAAAGCCCAACCAGTATCCATGTCTCTGACCAGCGGTATGGAACTGGCTCAGGCCAGAGGGCTGACCAGGCTACAGTCCCCCCAGAGCATCCCCTCCATGAACACCCAGAGACTGCAAGGGCAGATGACTGCCACCAGAGGATACATGGTTCTGCGGGTGTCTCTGGGACCATATACTATAGGCCCCCTGGGACTGCAAATGGTGACATAGCAACCTTTCACACCAATGGATTGCTGACCATTGACTCACTTGCAGCTACAGAGAGTGACCCGCTCAAACCTCTCCCAGTTGATGTCCTGGGACCTCCAAGCAACAATACCCCAGGAGCTCCTGGCTGTACTGCCGAGGCTTTGGCCCCTGGCCAGCCCGGTTCTAGGCCAACATGGCCCAGTCCTCGCCTTGAGGAGCTGGTTCAGGAGCTGGCCAGACTGGATCCCTCTATGAGTGACACTCTCACTTCCTGTCCCAGCCCAGAGCCACCCCTGGACCTGCTAGATGGGCTGATTCCTTTAGCCGAGGTCTGGGCTGCAATGAGGCCAGCCTGCAAGGAGGCTGGGAAAGAGGCTGCTGGTAGTCCTGAGCCAGGCTGCAGCCAGCTCCTGCCAACTTCTCAGGAGGAGACAAGGTTTGAAAACCAGACCACCCGCTCTGTGCCTGACCAGGCCTGTGGCGAGCATCTCCCTGATCCAAATAGCAGCATCCAAGCCAAGAAGATGGAGCTAGCCGACCTCCTTCAAACGATGCTGCGGAACCTTCGGGCCGAGCAGGAGCAGCTGCACCAGGCGGCCCAGGCTTGGGCCAGGCGCGGGGCTGCTCTGGAGGCCGCGGTGGGGCAGGCCTGCGCTCCCCGTGACCTAGAGCGGTTCAGCAGGTTCATGGCCGACATAGAGCGTGTGCTTGGCCTGCTGCTGCTGCTGGGCAGTCGCCTGGCCCGGGTGCAGCGCGCCCTGGCCCGGGCGGGTGCGGACAGCGACCCAGACGAGCAGGCCTCTCTGCTGCAGCGCCTGGGGCTCCTGCAGCGGCAGCAGGAAGATGCCAAGGAGCTGAAGGAGCACGTGGCGCGGCGCGAACGGGCCCTGCGTGAGGTGCTGGTGCAGGCCTTGCCCCCCGAGGAGCTGAGCGCCTATCACTCCCTGCTGGTCGGCAAGGCGGCCGTCCTGGCCCAGCAGCGCAGCCTGGATGAGCGGGTCCGGCTCCTTCAGGACCAGCTCGACGCAGTCAGGAGCGACCTTGGCCCTCATCCCCTGCCTCCCAGGCTGGCCTGGCCCCCGGAGGCCTGTCTTCCTGATAAACCGCCCTTCCTGCCACCCCTCATCTAATGACAGGCAGTGGGAGTGGGGAGCAGTGCCCCTGCCCCTCACCCACCTAACTGGGGGTGACACTGGTGCTTTCCCTTTGCGGGGCGGAGGAATGGGGATGGGGCAGGGCCAGTGTGGAAGACCCAGGCCAGGGCTTCCTAGGACACTTCTAAGTGTTTTCATGTGGTTTTACCCATTTCTTGTGGATTATTTGGTGATTAATTTATGAATTTTAAAACTACAGTATTCCCCCTTTTTGTGAGGAGAGAGGCTCTGTCTGGGTTGATCGGAGAGAGGAGGAGACAAATTAGAGGAGCATCTGAACTTACTATGCAAAACAGTTTTTTCTTTTCTATCTTACTAATAATAGATGTGGGAAGTATGTGTGTCACCTGGAGCCTAGCTTGGGGAAGGAATCTTGTTTACAGACAATGGACACCAACCTTGCCTGACTAGAGCAGAAGAGGGATTTGCTGGAGGACATCAGTCAGGTCTGAGAATCCTTAGGAAGACTGGGATACAGGCTTGAAACCAGGAGGGACCAAGAGGATGCCAGGCCTTCCAGCTCCACTGCCACCAGGAATCCCTAGCACTTCTGGTGATCACATCACTACCACAAAAGCCTAGGCCTGATTGGCCGACTCCTGCTCCTTTGCTGGTTTTTACCCAAGCCTCCAAGCTCAATAGCAGAAGTGAGGGTAACTGCTTTCCTTCAAGACTTAAGGGATAGGGAATATCCCCATACACAAAATAGATTCAGTAGCTTCGCTGCCTAAAAACCTTGACGAATTCAGGGACATTTATTCCAAGACTCAGAAGGAACTTTGTCTTCCAATTATCTTATCAAAAGTGAGTTTATCCAGCTCTCTTTGGAAACCCCACTGGATCCACCAGGCTTGAGGAGGGCTGTTGGGCATGGGAGCTGAAGGTGAGCCGTGAGAGACCTGGAGATCTAGAATGTGGGGGCTGAGGTGTGGAGAGACCGCTCTGTTTGTGGGCCGAACAGGCTAAGCTGGGGGTGAGCTGGGGTTGGGAGCGGAGAGTTAGGTGCTGGTGTGGAATGAAACAGAGGCCACACACTCCCTTCTGTTTGTGCATCAGGCCTGTGTACACAGAGTCAATGTGAAGTTCTCAAATATACATGGGAAAATGTGCTTTAGTATTTGCAGCTGCAAAGGCCAGGGCCAAGAACATTGTTCATGCAAATGTTCAGTGTATTTTTGGAAGTTGGGCACATTAAAAGGCATGTGTATGTGTATTTAAAGCCAAAAAAAATAAAAATAAAAAAAATAAAGAACAAACATTGTAAAAATAACCATAGGTACAATAATCTGTTATTAGTAACAAATATAAAAATATGTTAATTGTAGTCACAATAACCTAAAATATGAGGGACAGGTAAAAGTATAAGATTTAGAAATCTATAAAATTTATCAGCTTAAAATATGTTATTATAATTTTTAAGATATTTTTATGTAAGCCTCATAGAGGGAAAAATCTATAACTATTAGACAAAAGAACATGATAAAGAAGTCAAAGAATATTTGTACCAAAATACATCAAAACATGAAAAGACAGTAGGACAAGAAACAAGGAAGAGTAGATTTACAAAACAGAAAACAAAATGGCAATGTTAAGTCCTTACCTATCAATCACTTAATTTAAATGTAAACAGATTAAATTCTCCAATAAAAAGACATAGAATGGCTAAATGGATTTAAAAATAAAAACTATTCAATAATACATTACCTACAAATAACAAATTAGCCTTAAAGACACATAGAATGAAAATAAAGAGAATCAAATGTCATTTCAAGCAAATGATACTCTGATTTCCAGAAAAATACAGGGGTAGTTATACTCAGTTAAAATAGACTTTCACCTAAAATTGAATAAAAAATGAAAACACAAAGGGCATGACATAATGATAAAGAGATCAATCCATTAGGAAGATATAACTATAAATATTTATGTGCTCAATATCACAGCACTTAAATATATAAATCAAAAACAGCTAAAAGGAAGAAATAAATAATACAGTAATAGTTGGGGACTTATAATATCCCACTCTCAACAATGGATAGATCATCCAGACAATAAATCAATAAGGAAACTGTGAATTTGAAAAACACTATAGATCTCATAGATCTAACAGACATACACAGAACTTTTCATCCAACAACAGCAGAATTCATTCTACTCAAGTATATATAGAACATTTTCTAAAATATATCACGTTAGGCCACAAAACAAGGGTAAGCAAAGTCAAGAAGACTGAAATCATACCAAGTGTCTTTTCTGACCAGAATGGGATGAAACCAGAAATCAATAAGAGGAAAACAGGAAAATTCACAAATGCATGCCAATTCAACAACACTTTCCTGAACAACCAACGGATGAAATAAGAAATTAAAGGAGAAATAAGAGTTTCCTGAGATGAACAAAAATGGAGAAAAAAAATACCAGAAATTATGGCATGCAACAAAAGTAGTTCTATGAGAGTAGTTCATAGTAATAAAGGACTACATTAAGAGAAGATTTAGAACCCAGGAACAAGACGACAGCATAGAAAGACCCAGAACTCACCTACTACCACAGACACATTGAATTTGCCCCTACATATAGCAGTTCTTCCTAAAGAACAGAGGGAAGACTGAACACCTTCTTCCTAACAAGGAATAGAGAGATGACATAGAGAACAGCAGAAGAGATGGCCACAAGATAACAATAAGAATACCACACTTCGTGCTGTGAACTGCAATGGAGAGGGAGAGTACTAAGGTACTTGCAGACAGATTCACCTGTCCTAGGGCACAGGAAAAAAAAATGTTTCAAAGGGGGAAGCAGACTAAAGTGAAGGAAACCTATTCACTAACTCTTGAGCATCTCCCAAACTGTGGGATAACTCTATGAAGTCAGAGGTCTATTGAGTACCATTGTTCCCCCTTCCACCTGAATAGTGTGGATGGGAGCAGGTTCCTAGTGCCCTGGATAGCCTATTGCCTCAGCAAACCCCTACCCACATCAGGTCCAGCCATCTCCCCACCTCCCTGAGCTCCACCCATCTTGCCAGGGATCACCCTGCATGGAGATCCCCAGGATCCCTATCCCATATCCACTTTGGCACCAGCTAATCCCCAAGGCATCTCCATTGAAGAGCACCCTGGGAATCCCTGGCCTATGTCAGATTCAGCTCTGGGCATCCCACCAGGGTGGCCCTGGTGAGGAATGCCCTGGGGCCACTCCAAGCCCAAACCTGGTTCAGCTCTAGTTGTACCACCACAGTGGCCTAGACAATGAGTGCCTAGAGATCTCCAACCCATACTCACTAGAGTTCTAGGCAGCCACCAAAACCACTAGGACATGCAGGCTATACAAAGGGCCTTTCTACACAAAGCCACTCCTTCAGACTAAGGAGCTATTTCACCCAACTCATATAAACAAACACAGAAAGTCAAACATGAAAAGATAGAAGAATATCCTCCAGATGGAAGGAAAAGACAAAACTTCGAGAAATAAAAACTAAAGAGAGATAAGTAGTCTACCTGGTAAGGGGTTCAACGTAATGGTCCTAAAGATGCTCACTGGACCTGAAAGAATAGTGAATGAACTAAGAACTTCTACAAAGAAATAGAACATATAAAAAAGAATCAAGGTTGAAGAGTACAATAACTAAAATGAAAAATATGCTAGAGGGAATCAACAGATTAGAAAATACAAAACAGTGTTCTGAAAGATAAGGTAATGAAAAGTGCCCAAGCTGAACAGCAAAATGGAATTAATAAAAAATGAGGATAAGTTAAAGGATTACTGGGACATTGAGCAGAGATAACATTGGCATCATAGGAGTCTCAGATGAAGGAGAAAGAAAAGGGCAAAAAATGTTTTGAAGAAGTAATAGCTGAAAACTTTCCTAATCTAAGGAGGGAAACAGACATCCAGGTCCAGAAAGCACAGTGAGCCCAAAACAAAATGAACCCCAAGAAGTCCAAACCATGGCACATAATAATTAAAGTGTCAAGGATTAAGGATAAAGAGAGAATCTTAAAAAGCAGCAAGAGAATTGTGATTATTTACATAAAAGAGAAACCCCACAAGACTATCAGCAAATTTCTCATTAGAAACTTGGCGGGCGAGACAAGTGTGGCACCATATTTTGATAGTGATGAAAGAAAACAATACAACCATGAATACTTTACATGGCAAGCATATCATACAGAATTGAAAGAGAGATGAAGTTTCCCAGATAAACAAAAGTGAAAAGTGTTCATCACCACTAAACCAGCCTTATAAGAAATGCTAAAAAGATTTTTATTTTGGACAAGTAAAGACCATATTTAGGAGAAAAATATGGAAAGAAAAAGATTCCAAGGCAAAAGCAAACATAAGTAAATATAGCGGAACAATCTCTTATAAAGCTACTATAAAGGCTGTAAGACAAAAGAAGTAAAATCAATTGTATCTAAAATATTATGAGATTTACAAAATAAAAAATATATAAAATATCACATACACAAAATGGGGGGAGGAGTAAGAATGTCGTGTGTATAGAATGTGTTTGAACTTCAGCAACCATTAACTTACTATACACTGCAATATACTTGGGACATTATGTATGAAACTCATGATAACTACAAACCCAAAACCTTTAATAGATACACAAAAAATAAAGAGAAAGGAATTCAAGTATGACACTAAAAACATCATCAATCACTAGGGAAGAAGGAAGCAAGAAAAGGAACTATAAAAACAACTAGAAAACAACTAACAAAAGTGCAATAAGCACATATCTATCAATAATTACTTTAAATCTATATGCTCCAATTAAAATCACAGGGTAACTGAATGGATAAAAAAACAAGGCCCAACCACATACTGCCTACAACAGACTTGCTTTAGGCCTAAAGATATACAGAAGGTGAAACTATGGAAAAATTTTTCCATGCAAATGAAACTGAAAAAAACAAACAAACCTGAGGTAGCAAGTTTCTATCAGTCAAAAGAGACTAAAAGAAAGTTTATAACAAGAGACAAGGACATTACATAATGATAAAGAGATCCATCCAACAAGAGAATAGAATTACAAATATTTATATACCCAACACAGAAATGGCTAATATGTAATCAAATATTAATTAATACAAAGGGGGATCCCTGGGTGGCGCAGCGGTTTGGCGCCTGCCTTTGGCCCAGGGCGCGATCCTGGAGACCCAGGATCGAATCCCACATCGGGCTCCCGGTGCATGGAGCCTGCTTCTCCCTCTGCCTGTGTCTCTGCCTCTCTCTCTCTCTCTCTGTGACTATCATAAATAAATAAAAATTAAAAAAAATAATTAATACAAAGGGAAAAATTGACCATAAAACAGTAATAGTAGAGGGTTTTAACACCCTACTTATATAAATGGATAGATAAATCCACAGAGAAAAATCAATAAGGAAACAGTGGTTTTGAATGACATATTAAACCAGATGGACTTAACAAATATATATAAATATTTCATCCAAAAACATCAGAATGCACAATTGTTTGAAGAACCCATGGAACACATTAGGCCACAGTACAAGTCTCAATAAATTTAAGAAGGTTGAAATCATACCAAACATTTTTCTGACCACAACAATATGAAACCAGAAATCATTTACAAATTTAAAAAAAGTGAAAAAAGAAAAGAAAAATGCCTAGGGACAAATGAAAGGGCAAACAAAATGGTTCAAAATATTTGGGATGCAGCAACAGCAGTTCTAAGAGGGAAATTTATACCAATACAGGTCTTTCTAAAAACAAGAATCTCAAACAATCTAACTCTACACCTAAAGGAAATTTTAAAAAGAACGAAGAATTCCTAATGTTAGAAGAAAGGAAATAGTAAAGATCAGAGCAGGAATAAGTGAAATAAAGATTTAAAAAAAACAGGAGAAAATATCAATAAAACCAAGGGCTGCTTCCTTAAAAGGACAAACAAAATTGATACACTTTTAGCCAGACTCATGAAAAATTAAAGGGAACTCAAAAAAAAAAAAAAAAAAAGAAAAGAAAAGAAAAGAGAAAATCAAAAATGAAAGAGAAGAAACAATTGATACCACAGACATACAAAGGATTTTAAGACAGTACTATGAAAATTATACGATAACAAATTGGACAACTTGTAATAAATGGATGAATTTTTAAAAACACGCAATCCCTATCAAAATACCAACAGCATTTTTTTTTTTGCAAAACTAGAAAAAAATAATACTAAGATTTGTATGGAACCACAGAAGATCCTGGATAGCCAAAGCAATCTTGTGAGAGAAGAAAGCTGGAGGTATCACAACACCAGATTTTAAGACATACTACAGAACTATAGTAATCAAAACAGTATGGTACTGGCACAGAAATAGACACATATCAATAGAATAGGATAGAGACCTTAGAAATAAATTGAAATTTATAGGGTCAGTTTATGACAAAGACAAGAATATACAATGAGGAAAAGACAGTCTTTTCATTAAATGATGCTAAATAAATGGTTTTGGGAAAACCGAACAGCTACATGCAAAAGAATGAACCTGGATCACGTTCTTATACCATAAACTAAAAACACTCAACATGGATTAAATGTGAGACCTGAAGCCATAAAAATCCTAGAGGAGAACACAGGCAGTAATTTCTCTAATATCACCCCTGGCAACATTTTTAAAGATATGTCTTCTAAGGCAAGGTACATACTAGCAAAAGTAAACTATTGTTTACTAGTAAACTATTAAACTACATCAAGATAAAAATATTTGAACAGCAAAGGAAACCATCAACAAAATAAAAAGATAACCTACCAAATGAGAGAAAATATTTTTGAATGATATATCCAATAAAGTATTAATATTATATATATATATATATATATATATATATATATATATATATATATAAACTTGGACAATTCAACACCAAAAAATCTGATTAAAAAATTTGCAGAGGCCATATAATATTTGTCCTTCCCTGATTTACTTATTTCACTCAGCATAATACCCTCCAGTTCCATCCATGTCTAAGCAAATGGTGGGTATTTGTTGTTTCTAATGGCTGAGTAATATTCCATGTATACTGGGTGATGGGCACTGAGGGGGGCATTTGACGGGATGAGCACTGGGTGATATGCTTTATGTTGGCAAATTGAACTCCAATTAAAAAATAAATAAATAAATAAAAGTGCAGAGGAACTGAAAATTTTTCCAAAGAAGACATATAGATGGCCAACAGACACATGAAAAGATGCTTAACATCACTTATCAAAATGCAAATACATGCACAACCACAAGAGATAGCACTTCACACCTGTCAGAATGGCTAAGATAAAAGAAGAAACAGCAAGTGTTGGCAAGGGTATGGAGAAAAAGGAACCCTCTTGTACTTTTGGTGGGAATGTTAATTGGTAAAGCCTCTATGAAAATAGTATGGATTATCCTCAAAAAATTAAAATTAGAAATACCATATGATCCAGTAATTCCCCTATTTGGTATCTATTCAAGGAAAACACAAATACTACTTTGAAGAGATATGGGCACCCCTATGTTTATTGCAGCATTACTTACAATAGCTAAGTCATGGAAGCAACCTAAGTGTCCATGTATAAGGAGAATATGATATATATACATAATGGAATACTACTCAGCCACAAAACAGGATGGGATCATGCCATTGGAGACAACATGGATGGTCCTGGTGGGTATTATACTAGGTGAAATAAGTCAGACTGAGAGAGACAAATACCATATGATTCTACCCATAAATGGGGTCTAACAAATTAATAAACAGAAAGAATCAGAACTATAAGTATAGAAAGATAATGGTTGCCAAAGAGATGAGGGGTGGGAGAATGGGCAAAATGGGTGAAGGAGAGAGGGAGATATAGGCCCCTAGTTATGGAATGAGTTTCATTCCAAATTTCTCAGGAATAAAAAGCAGAGCATAAGAAATACAATCAATAATATGGTAAATGTGATGTAATGAGATAGATGGTAGCTACTAGTGGTGAAAACAGCGTAATGCATTAACTTACCGAATCACTGGGTCATTCACTTGCAACTGATGTAACACTGCGTGTTAACTCTACTTAATAAAACAAATAAATATATAATCTTTCATGACTGAATCAGGAAAAAGATAGAAAAGTCTAAACAGACTGATTATTAGTAACAAAATTCAATTGGTTACCAACAACCTCCCAACAAACAGAAGTCAGCACTGGATGGCTTCACAGGTGAATTCTATCAAACACTTAAAGAACAGTTAATACCTATCCATAGGAATAAAGCTCCTTGACATGGTTCTTGGTAGGATTTTTGGATAGGACACCTAAAGCACAAGCAACAACAGAAAAAATCAGTGGATTCACATCAAACTAAAAAGCTTCTGCACAGCAAAAGAAACCATCAACAAAATGAAAAGACAGCATATGGGATGGAAGGAAAACATTTGCAAGCCATATATCTACTAGGGGGTTAATATTCAAAATAGATAATGAACTCCTAAAACTCAATAGCAAAATAATATTCCAATTACAAAATGGGCAAAGGACCTGAACAGATATTTTCCAAGGAAGATATATGAAAGGCCAACAGGTATATAAATAGATGATCAATATCACTAGTCATTAGGGAAATACAAATTAAAACCACAATGATGTGTTATCTCACGCCTATTCGAATGGTGATCATCAAAAGACAAGAGATGACAAATGCTGGCATGAATAAAGGAAAAGAAAAACCTTGTGCATTGATAGTGGAATTGTCAATTGGTAAAGCCATCATGAAAGCAGTATAGAGGAACCTAAAAAAATTAAAAATAAAGCCTACTATATGATTCATCATAAATGGTATTGTGCTAAGTGAAATAAGTTAAAGAAAGACACATATTGTATAATATCACTTATGTGTAGAAGCTTAAAACACAACAAAACCTTCCCAACTCACAGAAAGAGTGATCAGATTTATGGTTACTGTAAGTGGAGGGTGGGGGTAGGCACAATCAGAGGAAGATGGTCTAAAGGCACAAACTTCCAGTTATAAGATAAATAAGTACTAGAGATGTAATGTACAACATCATAACTATATAGTTAATACTGCTGTGTGATATATAGAAAAGTTGTTAATAGTAAATCATAAGGATGCTCATCACAAGGAAAACATTTCTTTTTTTATTTTTTTAATATATCTATATGAGATGATGGATGTCAGCTGAACCTATTGTAGGTAATTATTTCACAATATATATAAATGAAACCATTATGATATATGCCTTAAACTTATATAGTGGCATATGTCAATTATTTCTCAATAAAACTGGAAAAAAAATGAAAAAAATATACATTTTAAGGAAGAGGAAACTTGAAAGGCCAAAACCATTTGAATAGATACTTTACACATGTTAGAACCACAATTTATGTCATTTATTGTTCACACAGCAAGGAGCTATATGTGTCCTCTAGGATCTGAGAGCTGTGTCTATCGGGGACCTGAATCTTTCAATCCCCAACCACAAGGAAATGAACTTTCTTCTCCTGGAGGACCTCATAAGCAGATCTTTCTCATCTGAGCTTCCTATGTGACTGCAGCCCTGCCTGCTTCACAGCCCACTGAGGCTCTGAAACAGAGGAATCCGCTAAATTGTGCTCCAGGACTTCTGACCTACAGAGACTATAAGGTAATAAAAGTGTTTTTAAGTCACTAAAATTGTGGTAATTTTTAATGCATAAATAGAAAACTAATATAATTTTTGTTCTCAGTTTCTTCAAAAGTAAAGTGGAGATAATCGTATTTAGTTTGCAGTAGTTTGAAAATTTTGAAAATTAAATATATATTCATTTATACTATACAGTACCTGAAAATCATTATTCTTTTATTTTTCCATGTCTGAATTTAATTTCTGTAATGACTCCTCATTCCTTTGGGTGTCAGGAATGTAAATTCAGGAATGTAAATTAGTTAATTCCTAATTTTCTCTGCAATATATATATTTTTAATCTGATTTCTAGGAGACATAATTAGAGAGTGGCAAGAACCTTGGGTTTACAGTACGCTATCTAGGTTACAACCAATAGATGAGATGTGTACTTTCTCATCAAATAAAACCAGTGTTTTGCAATAGCATCTTTTGAAAAACAGATTTGGAAATTAACTTTCTGAACAAGTGTAGGCTAGTGCTTTCTTCTCCAAACCTCTTAGCATAGTGTTATGTTATCTGTTTTTGCTGTACTCAATTCTGAATGATGTTTATGTAGTTTGGGAGTCTACTCTTATAGAGAAATTTAAAAAAATATCCCAGAAAACACTATTTTACACTTTTCTCAGGAAAAAAAAATCAAATTGTTTACCAGAAAGTTCACTGTTTTGTTAGAAAATTGCACAAAGTGTTAACATAATCCTCTTACTTTAAGTTACCCTAGTACATATTGATTCACACTGCACATTCTCATTGGTGACCTTTTTTCCTTGAATTTGGAAAGTTCTTAGTTATGGTATATGCCATACTAGTAGTTAACAGTTCTTATTGATTTGCTTTTATAAATTGGCCACGCAATGCAACAACAGTTAACAACAAAAAATACACTTAGTCTTATGTTTAAAATGTGTAAAATATAGGTAAACAAAATTATATTTAATTGCTATTTTTTTTCTCAGGAACTACTAGTTGGTAGACTATAGAAAATCACCCATATTCTTTGGACAATACTGAAGAAAGCTACTGATGGGAAGAATGTAAAACATTTACCTGTGCCTCTTGGTCCCTGAAACATGATTTAAACATGTGGCATGGATAGTATATTAAGATGTTAAATTGACTTTTGTCTTCTCATATATAAAAGGGAAAATGCAAAAAAAAAATTCTAATGTTCCTTTTCTCATCTCTCATCCATTGAAAACATTCTAATCAAGCCTAGGTTTTCTAAGGTATAGGCTTTTCTTACTTCCAGAAGAACTTTTTTTTTTTTTTTTTAATTTCCAAAGCCTATTTAAAGATCTTCAGCCAGCGGATGAGTAGCTCAGCATCATTAAAAGCAGCAAGAAATTTCTGATTATACTGTTTTAAAAATCTGCTGTGAAGGACAAATCTCAGTTTTAAAAGATATCAAGAGTTGGTGGAGAACAGAGGACAAGACCGAATAGTGGTTTTTTTCAGTGGCAATCACTATGTACTAAGGCCTCTTCCCATTTCTAGGAACAACATAAATCCCTTTGAGTTCTGTCCTATCTGGTAGTAAAGGGCAAGGAGCCCCAAGATTACTTAAACCAGATGCTATAGTATCCATGATGAATAGGTAGGGTACTCACATAAGATTTAATTTCATTAGGAATTATAAAACATAGGTATTTTTTTGTATATGAGTTTAATGAAACAAATTCTCATTTTATCTACCTATATGTCAGATATCTGAAAATAAAAGAAAATATGAATGAATAAATGTAGGTTGAAAAAAGGCAGGTGGAAAACTTAAATGAGAAAAAGACTCCTTGTCTGGAAACTTACTCATTAGTAATGAGATTGAAATATTCAGTTTTTATTATAAATAAAGTATTCTTGATCTTCTAAAAGTTTTTAAGCAATGTCATAGAGGGATATAAAAGTGGTAATAGATTACAACAACTGAGTCTTTATTTGGTTACACATTATGCAAAATAATTTTCTTTAATGCTTTGTCAAACTTAAAACTAATAAAACTTTAGGATTACATAAGTCTTATAGAAGCTAAAGGTAAAGGTTTCTTTGTTCCTCAATAGGCACTAAATAGTACTTCTTTTAGGAGGTAAGTGAATGGTTGCTGGTGAGTTTGTTTTAAATTCCTTGTATAAATGCCTCAGTGATTGTAATGATGACAGAGGACATATTTAATTTAGGATATACAGTGATTTTCAAAAATAACCTACTGACTATGTATAAAAAGGCATACAGGTAATTTTAAAAGTTGTGTGGCTGGGGATCCCTTGGTCCCTGCCTTTGGCTCAGGGCATGATCCTGGGGTCCCAGAATCGAGCCCCATGTTGGGCTCCCGGCATGGAGCCTGCTTGTCCCTCTGCCTGTGTCTCTGCCTCTCTCTCTCTCTCTCTCTGTCTCTCTCTCTCTCAGTGTGTGTCTATCATAAATAAATTTTTAAAATCTTTAAAAAAATAGAAAATAAATAAAAGTTCTGCAGCTAATTTTATCATACCTAACATATGTCCTGCATTTTTTGCAAATACAACTTAAAACATAATCTTGTTAGCTCACAGTGAAATGTTAATTATAATCTGTTAATCATTATATATTCACAACTTTAAAATAGAGGAGCTGAGAATTAAAATGAAAGGTGAATTCTGTTCTGAAATGCATGATTTTTATACTCTGGACAGTTCTGCCCTTTTCCTTCTAAGGATGCTATCCCTCTAACTCTTTCTTTGATTCAGAAAGTAATGTAAATGTTCCACATGGTGATTTTCTCGAAAACCATATAGAAATGCTGGCAATGTGGGAAAGATATTCAAACCATCAGGCAAACTAATTGAGTATTTTAACATTAAGTTTTGAAGTACAAAAGTACAGAAATAATTCTGATAATTAACTCAATAATTTTTTTGGAAATACTTTTCTATTTTGAATTTTTGGAAATATTCTATTTTGAGTTTCTTCCCTCACATTTCAAGCTAAAATTTAAGGATAACCAATATTTCAGGAATCTTTGGGATCCTGATTCTTTTGGAAACAAATAAACAAGGACAATTCTAATTTCTATGTTAAAATATATAATTGATTGGATTTAAGCTCTTCTAAGAAACCAAGCAGAACTCAAGAATCATGAAAATATTAACAAAAGGTATATGGGGCTTTTTTCTAATGGAGGCAGGCTCAGTAATTAGAATTAGTTAACTATAAATTTAAATATAAACACACCAACAAGAATGAATAAAACATAACAAAGTGTCAAAGAGACAACAAGGTCCTTATTAATATCCCTAGACACATCTGATTGAAATCACAGAAAATCAAAGAAAAAAATATAAAAGTAGACAAAAACAATTACCTTTAAATGACTGACATCTGACAGCCAGAAGACAGTTAAAATATCTTCAATCTGCTGGGGGGAAAAATGTGCCTAGTTAAAATTCTATAACCAGTGACAGTATCTGTCAAGTTTGGAGACAAAATAGCATTGAGATAAATAAAAACAGATTTCACTACCAGGAGACCCACAGCAAAGGAAATTTTAGAGGATATATTTCACATAATAGGAAATGACTCCAATGGAAGCTACGTGTGATTGAAGCAATGAAGAACAAAAAACTGGAGCAACAAAACTAAGCTAAATAGAGATAAATTTAAAAAAAACCGCTCTGTGTAAAATAATAATAGGGTTTCTTGATAACTTGCACTCATACTTTCTCTTCCTACAGAGATGAGAAAATGAGACTACCAAGCGAAATTACACCTAATGATTTTAAATTACATGGTGGAAACATGTTCCTCAGAAGTGATCCTTTTTTCCCCCTCATTGTCTTTTGACAAACATGTAAAAACTTGTATGATAGTCAGAAATTATAAAACTGGTTTAGTATATAAAGATTATTATTATTATTATTTAAAGATGTATTTATTTATTTTAGGGGGGGAAGGGCAGAAGGAGAGGGAGAGAGTCTTAACAGACTCTATGCTCAGTGTGGAGTCTGATGGTGAGGGAGCTCATTCTCATGACCCTGGGATCAGGACCTGAGCTGAAATCAAGAGTCAGATGCTTAACTGACAGTGCCACCCAGATGCCCCTTGAATATAGAAATTATTATCACCATTAAGAAGAATTAATTGAGTGTAGTCCTTGAATTTAATGAGTAGTCACTAAGGTGTTACCATCATTTTTTATAGCTTCAGATTAGTTTGGTACTGATGTGCATCAAAATATGTTATAAATGAACAAGGTGAGGTAATCAACATGCATAACTGCAAATTTTTCATTGCCATTTTAGTAAACCAGAGGACTTAATGAAGTTTACCAAAGAGTTCAATCAGTACGCTTTTAATAAATGTCTGACATTGTTCACATTAACACAATAAACAAATATATAAATTTAATTAGTTGGCTTATATTATATAATAATTATGCATTTTAAATTTAAGTGTAAGTAGATTTTTTTAAAGACTTTTTTTTAACCCATTTAAAGTTTTCTCACAAATCATTTTTGTTTTAAAAGCCAGAGGGTAGGGTACTTGTGTGGCTCTGTGATTGAGCATCTACCTTTGCTCAGGTCAGGATCCCAGGGTCCTAGGATAGGCTTGCTTCTCCCTCTGCCTATACCTCTGCCTCTCTCTCTATCTCTCATGAATAAATACATAAAATCTTTTTTTTTAAAGTTTAAAGAAAATAAAGGTTAGAAGAATATGTGAGTACCAAGGAAGGGATTTCTTTGCTATTTCAGGAAAAATCACTCATTTCCAAAAGAGCACTCTTCTTAAGCATTCTTCTTAATTTTCAAACCCAGAATTTATATGATTAACAGATATCTTATGATTGATTTAGAAATACTAACATCAGCAACATGTTCCAAATATCCATCATGGATACTACATTTCTAGTTATAAACTATTTGAATAGTAAATGCATTCATATATATTTTTTCTCTCTTACGTTTCATGCTGATTAGTGTATTTATTAAGATAGCACCTAGGGGTGCCTGGGTGGTGCAGTCTGTTAAGCAATGGACTTGGCTTTGGCTCAGACCCTGATCTCAGGCTCTTGAGATGGAGCTCCATGTTGGATTCTGCTCTCAGGAAGGAGTCTGCTTGAGTTTCTCTCTCCCTCTCCTTATGTCCATGTTCTCTGTCTCTAAAATAAATAATGGATCTTAAAAACATAGATAGCATCTATATAGTTTCTCCCATTACATTTAACCGACATATTAAACCTCCTAACTTTTACTCTCTAAAATTTTATGAAAGAAGTTTTAAAATTTGAGTTTGATTTTAAACATTTTGGAATATTTCATAAATGCCACAGTTTGCTAAAAAGATGTATGGCAGAGAGAATTAAGATTTGGATCTGATAAGACAGTCTAAAGGGCAAATAAGGCCAATTAAGGAGAGGGCATAAACTATAAGGGAAGAAGTAGGAGTTGTGACTATATGATATAAAAGATCAATTACAGGGGATCTCTGGGTGGCTCAGTGGTTTAGTGCCTGCCTTTGGCCCAGGGCGCGATCCTGGGGTCCAGGGATTGAGTCCCACATCGGGGTCCCGGCATGGAGCCTGTTCTCCCTCCTCCTGTGTCTCTGCCTCTCTCTCAATCTCTATGTCTAAAATAAATAAATAAATAAATAAATAAATAAATAAATAAATAAATAATAAATAAATATCTTAAAAAAAGAAGTTATATAAAGAAAGATCAATTACATACTGCAAATAAACTATATTATAAGGCTAAAAAGTCTTATCTTAAAAGCACCTGATTTGATAAAGCAGGTAGAAAATAAAATTAATCTGGATGGTCTAAGCCAATGAAGTGAAGGAAGTGAGAGGAAAAACTAGTTTAGCTACTACAACCATTCAAGGTGGAGTGGTATTATAAGCTAATGAAGTAAATGAGATATTTTGAATAATAATGATAAAAATAATAAAAAATTATGTGAAAGCAGAAAGTTACTACATAATTAATATATGCAGGTTCTTTTTGAAAAGCAGAAATATTGAGAGACAGTTTCAAATGGTAAGCAAAATAGAGAAAATCACTTTTCTTAAAAATGAAGAATGAAAAATTGAGACATGACTAAGATAAGTAAAAGGCTTAAGAAAAAAAAGATCCACTTATTTATTCATTTACTTAATAGGTATTTATTGGTTTTATACTATGCATGAGGAATTATACAATATGTTGGGGGTGGAAATATGAAGAACCAACAGAGTTGCTGCCCTAGTGGAATTTAAACTTAATGTGTAAAGTGAGCGTTCATTAAATAACCCACACAGAGATGTGAAATTACAATAAAAATTAAGCTTACAAAGAAGAGGTAATGATGATAGGAAGCACATGACAGGAGAGATTTGGTCTTGTCACAAAGAATGGGAATAATTTTCTGAAAATACAACTACTGAGTTCTCTTGGGATAGAATTACAGTAGAAAAAGCACAAGGCTGTGAACAAACTTTGAGAACACAGTGATAAAATACTTTAATAAAAAGGTCCTAGTAGAGCTGTTGTAAGACTGAGAAGAATGAAGAAAGAATCTGTAAAACCACTTACTGGCCAAATAAAAATTATACTTAAATAAAAATGTTAAATTTTGACTTTAATTATTTTTGTTAAATGTGGCACCCTGCTAAGCATTGAGAACAGATGAACTAGCTCACTGTATACTTTACCTTTCTCATCCTTCTTTATGAAAAAATTTTCCCAGATATAAGTTTAACATTTTCCAGATATCATATCTAGAATTTTAGGCTATCAGAATGGCACAAATAATGAGATTATTCCTGCTATAATTTCTGTTATCATGTAATACATTCTCTTCCTGCCAAGTATCTTATATAAATTACTGCAATCTTAATGTTAAATGTTATTTTAATACTTGTGTTTGAACTCCAACATAGAATTATATTACTTACTTTATTAGCTTATTTACCACCTACTATGCTATATTATTAGATAATTCTTTGAACATGATTTGTTTGGGGTTACTTCTGGTAGTAATTTAAGCACCCCTTTGGCATGCCATTTACTGTCTGTTTATATAACTATTACATATTTGTGGTCTTTGTTAAAAAAAACAAGCTAATTTAATCAGCATTAAGACAATGTTAGATTCAGATGAGTAATTTATTAGTACCAAAGTCATATTACCATGTTATTTGTAAATTCTTCTTTATCAAAAAGAATATATTCGAGTCTTCACCTTTTAGTGGGATTATTTATGTTAACATGGATTTTAAATAATTTTTACAATTACATATAATAATTTATGGCCTTTCCTTCTATATTCACAATATACTAAGTAATCAGATCCTTCTACTTTCATTGTATGCTATGTAGGCTTTATAATTTTAGATATAAATATTCAGGGATCCCTGGGTGGCGCAGCGTTTGGCGCCTGCCTTTGGCCCAGGGCGCGATCCTGGAGACCTGGGATCGAATCCCATATCAGGCTCCCGGTGCATGGAGCCTGCTTCTCCCTCCGCCTGTGTCTCTGCCTCAATCTCTCTCTCTGTGACTATCATAAATAAATAAAAAATTAAAAAAAATAAATATTCAGTATACTTATAACTAGCAGCAGTGGGAACTGCTTCACATCTTCCACATTAGCCAAGTTTACATAACATATATATATATGAATTTGCATGCTTTATACTGTGTGTTATAGATAATATATTTTAATTTCATTAGTAAATTATTTTATAATGTAGCTTCTGGATATAGAAAGGAAGCTGCGATTTTCTTCTTGAAATGTTTCACAATTCAGCAAATGAATGTTAACATAATTTTTTAAAGATCTTATTTATTTGAGAGACAGAGAGTGAGCAAATGAGAAGAGCATGAGCAGGGAGAGGGTGAAGGAGAGGCAGAAGTGGACTCCCCACTGAGCAGGGAGCCTGATGCTGGGCTCCATCCACGACTCAGGGATCATGACCTGAGCCAAAGGCAGATGCTTAACCAACTGAGACACCCAGGCACCCCCTAGAAAATTAATTTTAATACCTATATGGTGTTCATTTTATATTTCAGTATGTGAAAATAAAAATCAAGATATTTTGGGATGCCTGGGTGGCTCAGTGGTTGAGCCTTTGGCTCAGGGTGTGATCTTGGGATCCAGAAACGAGTCCCACATTGGGCTACCTGCATGGAGCCTGTTTCTCCTACTGCCTATATCTCTGCTTCTCTCTTTCTGTGTCTCTCATGAATAAATAAATAAAATCCTTAAAAAAAATCAAGACATTTTTATCACTTGGGCCAATTTGATATTCTAAAGTTTCCAAGCCATTATCATTAAACACATGGAAATATTTTACTAGTACATATTACTAGTAAAATTATTAATGTCATAATATTTCATATGGGCCCTTTGAATTATAGCTTTATGTTTGACTTGACGATTATTTTGATGCTTATTTTTGTGATCATTAATTGATGCAAGTATCGAGCTCCTTTTGGTGGGGAGCCTGCTCCTCCCTCTGCCTATGTCTCTGCCTCTCTCTCTCTCTATGTGTGTGTCTCTGATGAATAAATCAATAAAATCTTAAAAAAAAAAAACACAATGAGGTATCACCTCACATCTGTCAGAATGTCTTATCAATAAGAGATCAAATAGCAAGTGTTAATGAGGATGTGGATAAAAGGAGATCCTTGTGCACTGTTGCACAAGAATTAAAATCAGTACAAAGTTTCCTTGATCAAGTAAAAATATAGCTACCATATGATTCAGCAATGTTATTTCTAGATTTCTACCCAAAGAAAATGAAAAGGAACTTGAGAAGATAAAAGCACTTCCATGTTCACTGCAGTATTATTTAAAATAGCCAAAACATGGAATCAACCTAAGTGTCTGCTGATAGATGAATGGATAAAGAAAATATGGTACATACACACAGCCATAAAAAAGAAGGAAATTTTGTCATTTGCAACAACCACAGGTGGTTCTTGAAGGCATTATGCAAAATAAGTCAGAGAGACAAAGACAAATACTGTATGATCTAGAGCCTATGTGGAATCAAAATAAAAAAAAATAAACAAAACCAACAAAAAAACCCCACTAAGCTCATAGATTCAGAGAAAAAATTGGTGGATGCCAGTGTTGGAGGATGGAATGAATAAAGTGGGTGAAGGCAGTTAAATGGTACAATGTTCAGTTATAAAACAAGAAAGTCATAGTGACTATAGTTAATGATACTGTATTACATATTTGAGCATCACTAAGAGAGTAGATCTTAAAAGTTCTCATCATAAGACAAAGAACTGGTAACTGTGTGGTGATAGATGTTAACTAGACTTACAATGGTGATTATTTTGCAATATATACTAATATTGAATCATTATGTTGTACACCTGAAACTAATAGAAAACTACAGGTCAATTAGGTCTCTCTCTCTCTCTCTCTCTCTCTCTCTCTCTCTCTCTCTCTCTCTCTCTCTCTCTTTTTAAAGTAAGCTCCTAAAACCTAGGTGGTTACATGAACCACCGATGTGATTTAAAAGCTATCTGCAGATTAGGAAAACAACATCACAGAATTTTTAGACAGGTGGTTTTTTACTCTTGCTATGTTTTTTTCTTTCTTCATTTGTATATGTAAGATATACTTGCACTCAAACAAAAAGCAACAGGAATTGTAAATAATACCTTTTTCCTGAGAAGTGGTAACACCAAGCATTATTCTACTAGAAACCCATTAAAGCTTCAGTAGGTGCTACCTCTAAAGATTCTTTATGCCAAGCTATTCTAAATCACAATGCCATCACTACTGTCTTTTGAGTCAAGTATTAAAACTCAGAAGGGAAAAAAAATTACGAATCAGAAGGACCTCAATGTCCTTCGACAGATGAATGGATAAAGAAGATGTGGTATACATATACAATGGAATATTACTCAGCCATCAGAAAGGGTGAATACCCACCATTTGCTTCAACATGGATGGAACAGAGGGTATTATGCTGAGTGAAGTAAATCAGAGAAGGGCAATCATATGATTTCAGTCATATGGGGAATATAAGAAATAATGAAAGGGAGTATAAGGGAAAGGAGGGAAAATGAGTGGGAAAAATTAGAGAGGGTGACAAAACATGAGGGAGTCCTATCTCTGGGAAACGAACAAAGGGTAGTGGAAGGGGAGGCGGTTAGGGGGATGGGGTAACTGGGTGATGGACACTGAGGGGGGCACTTGATGGGATAAGCACTGGGTGTTATACTATATGTTGGCAAATCAAACTTCAATTTAAAAAAAAAGAATCAGGGACGCTTGGGTGGCTCAGCAGTTAAGCATCTGCCTTTGGCTCAGGGTGTGATCCCAGGGTCCTGGGATCGAGTCTCACATCGGGCTCCCTGCATGGAGCTTGCTTCTCCCTCTGGCTGTGTCTCTGCCTCTCTCTCTGTGTCTCTCATGAATAAATAAATAAAATATTAAAAAAAGAATCAGATTAAATTATACTTGACAATAATCAGAGAACAAATGAAAGTACTGAAAAGTACTGAATTGAGTTATACATATGTGTATTTCTTTCAACCATACTACATTTGATATCATTCCATGAATACAGAACTACCTACTGTTTAAGCTAGTATCCTAAAGAGATATATTTTGGTCAGAAAAAGTATAAAATTACTGGAATTATAAGTTAAAACTCAGTTATCCATCCCTCTAAAGAGCCAGGGTTTTCAATTAGACCAGTCTAACCACCACCTTGAATTACCCAAACTACAAAATAATACTTCAGAGTTAATTAACATAGCATCTAGATTCTCCTTGTAAACCCCAGTTAAATGATGAGAAGGTCTATATTTTTTTCTATACCTGACCGTGGATGACTTCATCTTACTCTAAGACAATAAGAAATTTTGAAGTCATCTAGTCCATTCATTCATGGCTAAGCAGAATGTATTAAGCATGTTTTATATTTATATACATATATATACACATACACACATTTTTATATTTATATTTATATTTATATTATTTATATTTATATTTATATTCATAATCAGTCTATAAAGTGAAGCCAAGTTCAAAAAATATATCCTCAAGATTTATACTTATATTTTCACAAGGGCTTTACCAAGTATATAAATGTTTTTGAATTATAACTGTTAATTGAAATTGCAAGTAGGTATGTTTTTTTCCAGTGTAGTTAATATATAAAATACTGGTTGGTCTTTCAAGTAGAAGTTGAGCATAGACTCTAATGCTTAACTACCTTTACTCTAAAATTACTATTGCACATTTTAAATATTTTTCTGTTATTTTCTACTTTAACAACCATATTTTAATTCATTATTACAGATAAATTCTATTTTAAAAATGAAAAAATATATAGAGAGAGATAGAGAAAGAGAGAGAAAATGACATCTTGCTAGTTAAGAAGATACTGACCCCCTCAGAGCAAAGCAATTCTTGGAGGTAGCAAAGAGCTCACTGTGGCGGGAAGCGTGCCTTTCATAGGCAAACCTACCAATTCTGAGGTTCTACCAAACCTCTCCCTTTCTACCAAACCTCTCCCTTTATCTAACTCTCACACACCAAGCCCATATTTCCCATGGCCCAAATCATTCCAGAACTAGGTAACTAGAGACCTACCTATCTTATAGCCCAAAGCCTGCCAGAACTATTCTTACTAACCAGCCCTATGCTATTTGCTCTGACTCTGCTTTGCCTTGACTTTGGAAACCCCATTAAACCCCGTTTAGCTCAGGTTTCCCCCATATTATTGCTTTTGCCTCCTGACCAAAACCTGATGTGTTTCTTGAGAAATGTAATTAATTCTTCTTTCAAAAAAGGGGGAGGACAGGCAGCCTGGGTGGCTCAGCGGTTTAGTGCCGTCTTCAACCCAGGGTGTGATCCTGGAGACCTGGGATCGAGTCCAACGTCAGGCTCCCTGCATGGAGCTGCCTGTGTATCTGCCTCTCTCTATCTCTGTGTCTCTCATGAATAAGTAAATTCTTTAAAAAAAGGGGGGAGGAGAAAAATTAAGGTTTTAATAAAATACTATTTTTCATGCATCACAAAAGCAAAATTTCAAAAGTTTAACAATAGACTATTGAGGGGAATCTATGGGCAAAAGCACTCATAACCTGCTGGAGGGCATGTAGCAATATGTAAAAATAAATGGTACATATTTTTGCACCCTTTGGTCCAAAAATCTCACTTTTAAGAATGTATCATAAATATAATTTTTATTTATAGATGTATATTGTTAAATAAATAGAAAACCAAAATGGGCACAATTATTCATTGGTCATTATGTGTAACAGCAAAATGTTAAGCAATCCAAACTCCCATTCACAAGAGACATTCTTACAATATAATTTATACATCTATTAAGAAAAAAGAATGGGAATATTTCTAAAAACTGATATGTAGTGATTCTGAGAATAATAATTTATTTTGAGAGTTGAATAAGCATGTTAAATTTATATATATTCAAAAAAATAAAATAAATCTAAAATGGTTAAAGACTCAGATTGTGAAATCAAATACAAATGAGGACCCTGGTGTGTGGAATGAAAAACAAAACAAAACAAAACAAAATATAGCCAAAGAAATGTTGAGAAAGAACAAACCTAAAAGAACACTCCCAAACCTCAAAGTATCCTACAAAGCTATGATATTCAAAATAGTATGGTGTTCACTAAAAAACAAACATAGATCAGTGGAACAGAATAGTAAGTTCAGAAATAAAGGCATGCCTATATGGTCAATTATGTTATGACAAAGGAGGCAAAATATACAGTGTGCTGGGAAAACTGGACAGCTACATGTGAAAGAATGAAACTGGATCACTTTCTTACACCATACCCCCATCCCCCACCAAACCTCAAAATGGATCCAAAGGCCTAAATGTAAGACATACCCATAAAATTCCTAGAATAAAACATGCGCAGTAAACTCTTGGCCACTCGTCTTGGCAATATTTTTTGGATCTGTCTCCTTCAGCAAGAGAAACAAAAGTAAATGATGGTCCCACATCCAACTAAAAGATTTTGTACAACTAAGGAAAGAATTACCAAAATTTAAAAGGAACTTACTAAATGGGAGGAGATATTTGCAAATGATATATTTGATAAATAGTTAATATCCAAAATAAATATTTAAAAAGACTCCTACAAAAAAAAATAAATAAAAAGACTCCTACAATTCAAGAAAAGGAAAACAATGTAATTTAAAATGGACAGATCTTTTCCCAAGAAGGCATATGGAGAGCTGACACATGAAAACTCATCACTCTTCATCAGGGAAATGCAAATCAAAACAACAGGATATCACCTCACACCTGTCAGAGTGGGTACTATCAAAAAACACAAGTATTGGCAAGATGTGGAGGAAAAGGAATCCTTATACATCCTTGGTGGGTGTAAACTGGCAGAGCCACTATGAAAAACAGTTTGGAGGCTACTCAAAAAATTAAAAATAGAAATACCATATCATCCAACAATTCCACTTCTGGGGATGTATCCAAAGAAAATGAAAATGCCAATTCAAGAAGACATATGCATCACAATGTTTATTGCAACATTATTTGCAATAGCCAAGATATGAAAGCAACTTACGTGTCCACTGATAGATGAACAGATAAAAAAGGTGTGTATATATTTAATGGGATAGTACTCAGCCATAAAAAAGAATGAGACCTTACCAGTTGCAATGTGGATGGACCTAGAGGATATTATGCTAAGTGAAATCAGTCACAGAAAGACAAATACCATATGATTTCTCTTATATGTGAAATCTAAAAAACCGAAACAAATGACCAAACAAACAGACTAATAAATACAGACAACATGCTGGGGATTGCCAGAGAGGAAGGGGGTTGGGAATGTGGGCAAAATAGATGAAGTGAATTAAATGATGTGAACTTCCAGTTGTAAAAGAAATAAGTCACAGGATTTAAAGTATAATACAGGAAATAGACTTAATATTATTATAATAACTTTGTGTGATAACAGATAGTAACTGAATTACCATGTTGTAATGTGAAACACTAATATTGTATGTCAACTATATTCCAATAAAAAATTTATTTTTATTTATTTTTTTAATTTTTTTATTTATTTATGATAGTCACAGAGAGAGAGAGAGAGAGAGAGAGAGAGAGAGAGAGAGGCAGAGACACAGGCAGAGGGAGAAGCAGGCTCCATGCACCGGGAGCCCGATGTGGGATTCGATCCCAGGTCTCCAGGATCGCGCCCTGGGCCAAAGGCAAGCGCCGAACCACTGCGCCACCCAGGGATCCCTCCAATAAAAAATTTAAAAAGAAAATAAAAATATCAAATATTTCCTATGTACAAGGTAATCTACTTTTCATAAACATGTATGTGTGTATGTATGTATATGACTCTGTATATATGTATGTTTGTATGTTCTCCCTAGTATATTTAAAAACATTTTTTCAAAGGAAAAACAGAACAAAGAATATAAGAGGTTATTAAATTGGTACAATGAAGCTATATATTATGCAAATTTTTTTAAATAATAAATTATTTTTTATTGGTGTTCAATTTGCCAACATACAGAATAACACCCAGTGCTCATTCCGTCAAGTGCCCCCCTCAGTGCCTGTCACACATTCACACCCACCCCCCTCCCTCCTCCCCTACCACCACCCCTAGTTCGTTTCCCAGTGTTAGGAGTCTTCATGCTCTGTCTCCCTTTCTGATATTTCCCACGCATTTCTTCAGCCTTCCCTTCTATTCCCTTTCACTATTATTTATATTTCCCAAATGAATGAGAACATATAATGTTTGTCCTTCGCCGACTGACTTATTTCACTCAGCATAGTACCCTCCAGTTCCATCCACGTCGAAGCAACTGGTGGGTATTTGTCATTTCTAATGGCTGAGTAATATTCCATTGTATACATAAACCACATCTTCTTTATCCATTCATCTTTCGATGGACACCGAGGCTCCTTCCACAGTTGGGCTACTGTGGACATTGCTGCTATAAACATCGGGGTGCAGGTTTCCCGGCGTTTCATTGCATCTGAATCTTTGGGGTAAATCCCCAACAGTGCAATTGCTGGGCTGTAGGGCAGGTCATTTTTTAACTCTTTGAGGAACCTCCACACAGTTTTCCAGAGTGGCTGCACCAGTTCACATTCCCACCAACAGTGTAAGAGGGTTCCCCTTTCTCCACATCCACTCCAACACTTGTGGTTTCCTGCCTTGTTAATTTTCCCCATTCTCACTGGTGTGAAGTGGTATCTCATTGTGGTTTTGATTTGTATTTGCCTGATGGCAAGTGATGCAGAGCATTTTCTCATGTGCGTGTTGGCCATGTCTATGTCTTCTGCAAGATTTCTGTTCATGTCTTTTGCCCATTTCATGATTGGATTGTTTGTTTCTTTGCTGTTGAGTTTAATAAGTTCTTTATAGATCTTGGAAACTAGCCCTTTATCTGATATCTTCTCCCATTCTGTAGGTGTCTTTTAGTTTTGTTGACTGTATCCTTTGCTGTGCAAAAGCTTCTTATCTTGGTGAAGTCCCAATAGGTCATTTTTGCTTTTGTTTCATTTGCCTTCATGGATGTATCTTGCATGAAGTTACTGTGGCCGAGTTCAAAAAGGGTGTTGCCTGTGTTCTCCTCTAGGATTTTGATGGAATCTTGTCTCACATTTAGATCTTTCATCCATTTGGAGTTTATCTTTGTGTATGGTGAAAGAGAGTGGTCTAGTTTCATTCTTCTGCATGTGGATGTCCAATTTTCCCAGCACCATTTATTGAAGAGACTGTCTTTCTTCCAGTGGATAGTCTTTCCTCCTTTATCGAATATTAGTTGACCATAAAGTTGAGGGTCGACTCCTGGATTCTCTATTCTGTTCCATTGATCTATGTGTCTGTTTTTGTGCCAGTACCACACTGTCTTGATGACCACAGCTTTGTAGTACAACCTGAAATCTGGCATTGTGATGCCACCAGCTATGGTTTTCTTTTTTAAAATTCCCCTGGCTATTTGGGGTCTTTTCTGATTCCACACAAATCTTAAAATAATTTGTTCTAACTCTCTGAAGAAAGTCCATGGTATTTTGATAGGGATTGCATTAAACGTGTAAATTGCCCTGGGTACCATTGACATTTTCACGATATTAATTCTGCCAATCCATGAGCATGGAATATTTTTCCATCTCTTTGTGTCTTCCTCAATTTCCTTCAGAAGTCTTCAATAGCTTTTAGGGTATAGATCCTTTACCTCTTTGGTTAGGTTTATTCCTAGGTATCTGATGCTTTTGGGTGCAATTGTAAATGGGATTGACTCCTTAATTTCTCTTTCTTCAGTCTCATTGTTAGTGTATAGAAATTCCACTGACGTCAGGGCATTGATTTTGTATCCTGCCACGCTACCAAATTGCTGTATGAGGTCTAGCAATCTTGGGGTGGAGGCTTTTGGGTTTTCTATGTAGAGTATCATGTCATCAGCAAAGAGGGAGAGTTTGACTTCTTCTTTGCCAATTTGAATGCCTTTAATGTCTTTTTGTTGTCTGATTGCTGAGGCTAGGACTTCCAATACTATGCTGGATAGCAGTGGTGAGAGTGGACATCCCTGTCTTGTTCCTGATCTTAGGGGAAAGGCTCCCAGTGCTTCCCCATTGAGAATGATATTTGCTGTGGGCTTTTCATAGATGGCTTTTAAGATGTTGAAGAATGTTCCCTCTATCCCTACACTCTGAAGAGTTTTGATCAGGAATGGATGCTGCATTTTGTCAAATACTTTCTCTGCATCTATTGAGAGGATCATATGGTTCTTGGTTTTTCTCTTGCTGATATGATGAATCACACTGATTGTGTTATGAGTGTTGAACCAGCCTTGTGTCCCGGAAATAAATCTTACTTGGTCATGGCGAATAATTTTCTTAATGTACTATTGTAACCTATTGGCTAGTGTCTCGTTGAGAATTTTTGCATCCATGTTCATCAGGGATATTGGTCTATAATTCTCCTTTTTGGTGGGGTCTTTGGTTTTGGAATTAAGGTGATGCTTGCCTCATAGAACAAATTTGGAAGTACTCCATATCTTTCTATCTTTCCAAACAGCTTTAGGAGATTAGGTATGGTTTCTTCTTTAAACATTTGATAGAATTCCCCAGGGAAGCCATCTGGTCCTGGACTTTTGTGTCTTGAGAGGTTTTTGATGACTTATTCAATTTCCTCCCTGGTTACTGGCCTGTTCAGGTTTTCTATTTCTTCCTGTTCCAGTTTTGGTAATTTGTGGCTTTACAGGAATGCGCCCATTTCTTCTAGATTGCCTAATTTATTGGCGTATAGCTGTTCATAATATGTTTTTAAAATCTTTTTTATTTCCTTGGTGTTGGTAGTGATCTCTCCTTTCTCATTGATGATTTTATTAATTTGAGTCTTCTCTCTCTTCTTTTAAATAAGGCTGGCTAATGGTTTATCTATCTTATTAATTCTTTCAAAGAACCAACTCCTGGTTTTGTTGATCTGTTCCACAGTTCTTCTGGTCTCGATTTCATTGAGTTCTGCTCGAATCTTTATTAACTCTCTTCTTCTGCTGGGTGTATGACTATTTGCTGTTTTTTCTCTAGCTCCTTTAGGCGTAAGGTTAGATTTTTTATTTGAGTTCTTTCCAGTTTTTGGATGGATGCTTGTATTGCGATGTATTTCCTCCTCAGGACTGCTTTTCCTGTATCCCAAAGATTTTGAACGGTTGTATCTTCATTCTCATTAGTTTCCATGAATGTTTTTAATTGTTCCTTAATTTCCTGGTTGACCCTTCATCTTTTAGCAAAATGGTACTTAACCTCCACGTGTTTGAAGTCCTTCCAAACTTCTTGTTGTGTTTTAGTTCTAATTTCAAGGCATTATGGTCGGAGAATACGCAGGGGATGATCCCAATCTTTTGGTATCAGTTCAGACCTGATTTGTGACCCAGTATGTGGTCTCTTCTGGAGAAAGTTCCATGTGCACTTGAGAAGAATGTGTATTCAATCGAGTTTGGATGTAAAGTTCTGTAGATATCTGTGAAATCCATCGGGTCCGTGTATCATTTAAAGCTCTCGTTTCTTTGGAGATGTTGTGTTTACAAGACCTATGGAGTGTAGAAAGCGCTAGATTGAACTCACCAAGTATAAATGTATTATTATCTTAGTATGTCTTAATTTTGGTTATTAATTGCTTGATATATTTGGCAGCTCCCACATTCGGGGCATATATATTGAGGATTGTTAAGTCCTCTTGTTGGATAGATCCTTTAGGTATGATATAGTGTCCCTCTTCATCTCTCACTACAGTCTTCGGGGTAAATTTTAGTTTATCTGATATGAGGATGGCAACCCCTGCTTTCATTTGAGGACCATTTGAATGGTACATGGTTCTCCAACCTTTTATTTTCAGTCTGTAGGTGTCCTTCTGTCTAAAATGAGTCTCTTGTAGACAGCAAATAGATGGGTCTTGCTTTTTTATACAGTGTGACACCCTGTGCCTTTTGATGGGGTGCAGTCACGTTCAGAGTTACTATTGACAGATATGAGTTTAGTGTCATCATGATACTATTCAGTCCCTGTTTTTGTGGATTGTTCCACTGAACTTCTTCTTAAAGGGGAATTTTGAGAGTCCCCCTTAAAATTTCTTGCAGAGCTGGTTTGGAGGTCACATATTCTTTCAGTTCCTGCCTGTCTTGGAAGCTCTTTATCTCTCCTTCCATTTTGAATGAGAGCCTTGCTGGATAAAGTATTCTTGGTTGCATGTTCTTCTCATTTAGGACCCTGAATATATCCTGCCAGCCCTTTCTGGCCTGCCAGGTGTCTGTGGAGAGGTCTGCTGTTACCCTAATCCTCTTCCTCATAAAAGTCAGGGATTTCTTGTCTCTTGCTGCTTTAAGGATCTTCTCTTTATCTTTGGAATTTGCAAGCTTCACTATTAAATGTTGAGTTGTTGAACGGTTTTTACTGATTTTAGGGGGGGATCTCTCTATTTCCTGGATCTGAATGCCTGTTTCCCTTCCCAGATTAGGAAAGTTTTCAGCTAGGATTTGTTCAAATACATATTCTGGCCCTCTGTCCCTTTTGGCACCCTCGGGAACCCCAATTAAACATAGGTTTTTCTTCCTCAGGCTGTCGTTTATTTCCCTTAATCTGTTCTCATGGTCTTTTAATTGTCTCTTTTTTCCTCAGTTTCCCTCTTTGCCATCCACTTGTCTTCTATGTCACTGACTCGTTCTTCCACATTAACCCTCATCGTTAGGACTTCTAGTTTGGATTGTATCTCATTCAATTGATTTTTAATTTCTGCCTGATTAGATCTAAATTCTGCAGTCATGAAGTCTCTTGAGTCCTTTATGCTTTTTTACTAGAGCCACCAGTAGCTATATAATAGTGCTTCTGAATTGGCTTTCTGACATTGAATTGTAATCCATATTTTGTAACTCTGTGGGAAAGAGGACTGTTTCTGATTCTTTCTTTTGAGGTGAGGTTTTCCTTCTAGTCATTTTGCTCAGTGCAGAGTGGCCAAAAACAAGTTGTATTGGGAAAAGGAGAAAAAGAGAGGAGAGAAAGAAGGAAAGATAGAGAAAAAGAAAAAAGAAAGAAGGAAGAAAAAAAGAAAAAAGAGAAGAAAAAGAATGCAAAATAAAGAAAGGAAAAGAAGGGTGGGGGAAGCAAACAGAAATCAAAAAGCAAAAAAAAAAAAAAAAAAAAAAAAAAAAACCACACACGGGGAGTATCCTCTGATTCTGTATACTGTAAGTCCCTTGACTTCCCTGGAACTTTCCAGTGCCACTTGGTCAATAATTTCTTTTTCCCCTGTCTGTGTAGCTGTTCTTCTGGGGGAGGGGCCTGTTGTGCTGATTTTCAGGTGTTAGCACTTTGTGGAGCTGCTCTGCCCCCTGCCTGGTGCAGGGCTCAGTGAGTGATGTTTAAGCTGTTTATCCAGTGAGGCCGCTGTGAGGGTAAGTGGGGGTTGTTTACCCCGTGAGGCGCCAGGAGGAACAACTGCAGTGGCGGGAGCCAGCTCTGGAGCCCTGGAGTCAGCTCCCGCAGTAACTATAGAGCTCTCTGTCTGCAGGGCCTAGAGGCTCCGGGGGCGAGGCTGCTGATCTGCTCAGTTCGCGGCAGGAGTATCCTTGCTGTCCTGTGCCCTCCCGGCCTCTGTCTGTCCCGGGGGGAGGCCGGATCCTGGGCTGTGTCCCCGGCGCCCTGGGCTCCCGGGCCTGTGCTGTTGGATTCACGCTCCCGGCCATGCAGCCCCCTCCCCGCAGAGTCTCTGCCCAGGCCCCTCCGAGTTGCTCCCGGTCCCACCGTGCGTGCTGCAGCCCTTTAGGGAGCTCAGCCCCGGGGTGTGGTGTGCTCTCCCCAGGCGCAGGTGTCTACTAGTGTCCCAGGGAGCCTGAGGGCGTCCCTGCCCTCCTGGGGTCTTGCTCTAACTCCCTGCGAGCCCCTTTCCGCTCGGGAAGATTGGTGCAGCTCCTGCTTCTCCAGGACGGGGCTCTCCTGTCCTGGGGACACTCGCCCCGGCCTCAGCCTGGCTCCTCGCGGGGCCCCTCCCCCTTGGATGCCTTTTGTTTCTTTATTTCTTCCCACCCCCCCACCCCCCGTCTTCCTACCTTGATAGAAGCGCGAACTCTTCTCACTGTAGCATTCCAGCTGTTATCTCTTTAAATCTCAGGCCAAATTCGTAGATTTTCAGGATGATTTGAAAGTTATCTAGGTAATATGGTGGGGACAGGTGACTTGGGGACCCTACTCTTCTGCCATCTTGCCCCTCCCCCCCATACTATGCAACTTTGAACATAGTTCTTAGACTACATTATTCTAGAGATATAGCTCGAACTAAAATGAACTCTAAAGAAGACTTAAATGTCACTTAGAAGGTGATTTGAATTCTAAAATGCTTTATCTGATTATGAAAATTAGAAGATATAATGTGTTAAATGCATAAAAATAATATGATTAAAGTATTCCTAAAATATGTTCAGGGTCTTCAGAACAACTTTGTCTTCAGATATTGTTACTTTCATTTCACACACAATATTTTTGTGTTGGTGGTTGCTCACCACTGTTTCCATGAATGACAATCAAGTATTTCTATTTTTGGTAAGGTTATTCTTTTAATTGTTCAGATACATGTTCATGTGGTACATGAAGAATTAAAACATTTGCTGGGTTAAATAGGTCTCTTGGATGTCTAGTCAAAATGAATTTCAACCAACCCTATTTCTCTTTCATATTCCCAGAGCTGTGGAGAAAATTTTGCTCTCAATATATTTAAAGGAAATCTTTCTCCTTTCATGTTTGAGAAATTCTCTTACACTAGTGAAGTTCCTTCTCTTGAAAAGTCAGACTTTTTATATACTATACATATAACTTAATTGAAGTTACAATAACATAGACAGCTATGACCAAATCTGTACATAATTGATTATCAGCTATGCTATTATTTTTTCCTGACAAGAATTTAAGGTAAGCAAATAATTATCAATTGAAGTAATTTTTATTAATAGACATTAACATGTGAAAAGAATATGCCATTTTGAATTTATGAAATATGGTGAATCAGTTTCCAACTTCTGTTTTAATACCCTGGAACACTTTATGTTTCTAAAATATAAGAAGTATTTGTTCATCAAATACTATTCATTGAAAGTTTGAAGAATCCTCCTATTTTCATAGTAATTATAATTTTATATATTTTTTTATTATGATTATTTCATTTATTAACTTGAGAGAGAGAGAGTGAACAGGTGGGCAAGAGCATGAGCAAGGGGAGGGTCAGAGGTAGAGGGAGATGCGGACTCACCACGGAGCAGGGATTCCTGAGTTTGGGCTCCACCCCAGGACCCCAGGATTACAGCCTAAACCCAAGGCAGACACTTTACCAACTAAGCTACCCAGGCACCCCATTATTGTATAAACTCATAAGTTTTCAGTATCTTCCAGTTCTATTAGGCCATTTAGATATTTCATTAATTCTGAATTCAGTTATGACTTTTAACATTTTTATTAAAAGCATTGGTTTTATCAGTATTTCAATATTATTATCACACTGTGTATCTACTATTCTAAAAGTGATTTCAAATGAAATAAAATCTAAGCAAAAGGGATTTTCAGAAGGGATAAACCTTTAATTTACATTAGCAAATTTTTATTTCTAAGTATACTACATATATACGTATATACACATACAAAGTATATACTAAGTACATATACGTGTATATACTAAGTATATATATGTGTATGTATGCAACCATTAATATTTATAAACAAATTTAAAAACTTTGACCATAATTTAAAGTTATTGTAAAATATGTTAAAACATTAAATCTTTTTTTAACAGAAATGGAAATATCAGGTTGAAGTACAAAAATATTTCATTTAGTCACCCATCATAAACTCAACTTGTGCAAATATAACAAAGACATTATTATAGAACTGTACAAAATGGCAGTCTATTGTACTGTGTAGTCTAGTGAATTTATTTATAAACTAAACACAACCTATGCCTCAGGTAAGCTTCAAGTCATCTTTTACAAACATATAAGACAAGATACAAATAGAATAGCTATGCTGATATCTGAAATTGGTGAAGTGAATCCAGTCTATGTACTAACTAGTTCATAGTCAAATTTTATACGTTTGTTAAATGGATAAATAATTGATGCTCTAGAGCAGGAATATGCAAAATACCACAACTGGGCCAAATATAGTCTACCACATGTGTTTGTAACTAAAGTTTTATTGGAACTTAAAACATCCATTTGTTTATTTACTATGTCTGTTTTTATGCTAAAGCAACAGAATTGAATAGTCATGACAGAAACCCTGTACCTTACCAACAAATTTAGCAGACCCCGGTTGTATCTACACAGCTGGTTGCAGATGCATGAAAACCTCAGGCGAGACTAAGAGAACTCTGCAGTGAACTCACAAAATCAGAAATAATAAATCATAATATTTTAAAAATATTAAATGTTAGATTGGGATTGTTATACAATAGTAGATAACTGAAATGTTTAATGGAAAAAAAAAAAAACAGAAGAACAGAGGGTCCAGTATATTTCTATTGTGTAAATACTGAAGATGGGAATAACTGTAGCTGGAAATAGAGGTATATAATAATGAGTTTTTATTTGCAAAGAAAATGTACCCAAAGATATACAAGGTATCTTAACAGAGATTGGAGTGAGTTCTCTTTTCTTGAATATTCTTTATACTTATTGCTACATACTCTTTTACATGTAGAAAACATCACTGAAAATTTTTCCTGCATTTTTTACATTTTTGCTATTGTTATCTTTTAGATTTCTGTGGATTAAGTGATATAGATGCCTAGAGTTTATGTCAAGGGATAACACTGATCATGAATTGATACTTGCTGAAGTAGGTGGTAATGTATCAGGGTTTGTCATATTACCTTCTTGTGTATGTTGAAAGGTTCGATATGAAAAGGTAAAACATTTGATTGGATTGTTATTTTTAATTACAATGCTCAATTTCTTTTAGATTTTGTTTCACATACTTTTAACATTTAATATCTGTTAGAGCATTGACATAATTTATTTAGATAAGATCTTATAAAGTTTGAATGCAATAATGACATTTCAAGTAAATTATGACACCCAAGAACATTTTAAAGAGGTCATTTTCCAAGTCAATGATTCTTAAAGAAGCCCTGGGGAAGGAAAAGGATCATATAGTGATATCTAGACAATGATTTAGCTAATGCCAATAAGGAAAGTTGACAAAATGTCCTAAATACCTCTGACCATCCATCCAAAACTATTACTTCTCCTATGGGGATTATATTTCAAAAAAAGATTGTTGATACTTATGTAGAAGCATCTTGCATATGTAAGTAACTTGGAATTAAGATGTTGCTTATATTTTTTGTATAGTTATAACAGAATTTTGCCTATCTTTGTCTTTTATAAATGTAATCAAGAAGTTAAATTTACTATTTTATAGTAACTCCATTGCAGCATTTATCTACACATTTCCTCACCCTGTAGGATGAGCAGAACTACACAATTCTATGTAGTTTTTACACATTTGAGCAAAGCCTTGAAGGCTTCAGAAGGTAAACCATGTGGATTTCTGGGAGAAATCATTCTATGCTTAGGAACAGCTAGTGTAAAGGCCATGTGGCAGGAGGCCAGTATCAAATCAGGCAGAGTTGACAATAGGAAAAATGTTCCGATCATTATTCTGACTCATACATTATTTTTCAGACTTAAAGGAAATAATTCAAAGCCTTACGGTTTTTATCAGTGGTGAAGTTTTTCAAATGTCTCCATAGTCAAGAGTTTCGAGGCTGTGTTCTTGATCACAGTTCCCAGCAATATAGATGTGAGACTTTATCATAGCTAGTGTATGCATCTCCTTTCCCTTAGATGTCTGACTTTTTCAGGTTTGCTGGAATTTACTGGCCACTATTTGTGTGGAGGGGAAATTAGTGCAAAGAGATTCCTAAATTTGGGTAAAAGGTACTTCTTTTCCTCACCGAACAGGAGACACCACCCTCACATTTTTTGCCACCAATGCACAAAGCATTAACTTGATTTTGAAGACTATTTATTTTAACATCTATAGGTAATATGCCCTTTGTTTTTATTTGAAATTTCTATATGCTTTAGCCAAATATACATTCGACAAAGCAACAAGTAGCCACTACTGATTAAACCAGCAGTAGGTCAATATAATCTTTCCCCTTTTAACTCTTTAACCTTGGTCCAAAATTATATTAACTTCTGCCAATGTATCTGCAACAGCAGCAATATTTAGAAAATGACAACTATAGAGTCGATTCTGTCCTGTTTTCCAAGTCATCCAGTCATCGTTAAGTCATCGTTAATTGAATGGATTTTCATTTTAAGAATATTTTTTCAGAGTATCCATTTAGAAATGCTTAGTAGACTGCCATATTAAAATGATTATTTGCATGACTGAAAACTTATAAATAGCTTAAATTTGCTTTTTAAGTATATGAAATATGTATTTTTAATAAGTCACTTACCAAGCTGTTATTTTTTATTCTTAAGGGATTTCTTAATTCATACACTAAAAAATGTTTGGCCTGCAGAAAATTATAATATGGACTTCTTTTAGATCACAAAATAATTTTTGTGTATTTTGTATGTTCTATTCACTCTACTACTACTCAATTCTCAATTTTGAACAATTTCTACATGTGGGGTTCTAAGAGAGGTGCCATAAAGTGTACAAGTATATGTAAGACAGAGGGATCTAAAAGAACAGGAATAGGTCCTAAAAGATAATTCATATAGATGAAAAACCATAACGTGATATAAAATATAAAAGGTATTTGAACCTGATACAAATATATGTCTGATAGAAAGAGTTATATGATGACTCCCCAAACCTCTGCATGCTGATGCACATGTACTGCATACCTGGGCCTGGGAATATGGTGGAGTTCACTTCTGTGATTAGTTTTTGTCAAATGGCATAGCTGATTTTTTAAAAAGGGAGATTATCTTGAGTGAACCTGACCTAACCAGGCTAGCCTTTGAATAGCAGAGAGTTAGAGTGATTGCAGAGGAAGAAGTCAGAGTAATGTCCAGGTAACCCTTGAAGAAAGTAAACATCTATGTTGTGAACTCCCTATCAGGGCCCTGTGATAAACAATGAGGGCTGCCTCTTGGAGTTGAGAAGGTCTCCTAGGCTGATAGCCAGCAAGGAAATGGGTATCTCAGTCCCACGGTCACAAAGAACTGAATGCTGCCATAACCATGAGAGCTTGATAAAGGATCCTGAACTCCCAGCTGATAAAAAATAACTTGATTTTAGCATGTGAGGCCCTAAGCAGAGAATCTGGTAGTCTATGCCCTGAGTTCTGAATATAGAACTGAGACGGGGCACCCGAGTGGCTCAGTTGATTAAACATCAGATTCTTGGTTTCGGCTCAGGTCATGATCTTGTAGTTTTGGGATTAAGCCCTATGTCTGGTTCTGGACTCAGTGTGGAGTCTGCTTTAGGTTCTCTCTCCTTCTCCCTTTTGCTCACTCTATCTCTAATAAATAAAATCTTAAAATAAAAAAGAAAGATAAAATAATGACTTTTAAAATAATATTATTATAGTTTACTTTTTGCATGGAGGTAGTCGATTGATACAATAATAGAAAACTAATATCCATGTTGAACAATAGAAAAGTATATGGAAGGAAGTTTGAAAGTCTTACTTTATCAACACCTTAACACCTACTTCCCTCCCTCAAAGTACTAAGCACTGTTAGTAAATTGAAGTCCATCTGTTCTATGAATTTATATATACATCTATGTGATCTAATATATTTTTAAAAAACACACAAATGGATCAAACCAAAAGCCATTTCAACCAGCATTCCACTTTCTTATTTCTAGGAATTTGACTATTTTAGATATCTCAAAAAAAGTGGAATCATACTGTACTTGTCTTTTTGTGACTTATTTCACATAGCATAATTTTCTCAAGGTTCATCCACCCTGTAGCATGTGTCTTGATTTTCCTTTTTAAGCCTGAATACATTCCATGGTGTGTATATGCCACATTTTGTTTATCCTTTTTTTCCTTTATGAACATGAATTGCTTCCACTTCTTGGCTATAGTGAATAGTGCTGTTATGAATATGGGCATTTAAATGATGTTTTATGCTGAATTTGTGGCATTTTGCTACACAGTATTAGAAAACTAATAAACATGGTTTTATTTTAATGGCTTCGGCCTCAATATAATAATAATTAATCAACATGGAAAACTGTGTGGAAAGTGCTAAATGCATATGGTAAAATCTGAGTTGGTATTTTATTTAAAGATTCAAGCTCTACAGTAGGCAAGATAATATAAAATAAGATATTTTAAAGAATACTTGTAAATATATCCCACAAATCAATTTTACTATCAAAAAAAGTATACATGCTCTAAAATAACTTCAGTGACTATAGACAACCAACTATATTTTTTTGAATGATACTGGAATCAAAATAAAACTCTACATTTGCACAGCAACTCACTACTTATCAGAATAAGAGAAATAGAATATTAAATTAAATGACCTAAACAACTCATACATAGCCTTGACATCATTAGGTCTGTCTTTTGCTCCAAAAAGCATTCTAATTTTCACTTGAGTTAAAAGAACATAAATAAAATCTCATTGTGCCTCATTGATGCTTTAGTATTCCACCTAGAGATTTATGAAACAGGTATGACACACATAGCCCAATGTCTTGTTTTTAGTTTTAAATAAAATATTAAAACTATTCTAGCTCAACATTGGGGTTATAATGTTATCAGATGTTTACAAATAGGGTTTGCAGTTTTTGACCATTTTAAAACATCCCAAACTACTTCTTAAAATTTAGAATATATGAGCACCTTTCCTTGAATTCATTGCCATTTGCCCTAATCACACAGCTTCAGGTACCCTGAGGGTTCTATATTCTGGCTTCCACTTAAATTTTCCTTCATGACTTACCTCTTGTCCTGTTTCTACTTAATCTTGTTGGCTATAAGGGAAAAAAAAATAAAGTTGGAAGTAAAGCAATTTAAACCCTCTGAGGATGTTTAAGCCTTTCCAGTGTAGATTTCTGTACGTGCCCCATGGATTGCCCATCACCCAGTGAACTATTCAGTTTTAATGTTTAATTGCTTGTCTTATTTCTTCAATGCTTTGCTTATAGCTTTGCTCTAATGTAACACACTAAGATGTAATATACTTTCATGTTGTGTTTATTTCAGGGTTAATTTTGTCCATTTATTGATGTTTTTTTTCCGATTCTGAACTGAGAGTCATATATGCTTCTACATGCCCTGAGTTGCCATAACAATCCACACTTAGAAAGAACCCAATCCTTTGTTCTATAAAAATGGCAGTGACATTGAATAAATATAGATTCCATGCAAGTAAGCCTAAGTATAGAAAAAAATGGGCTAATGAAAAGAAAAATTAGGAGAAAAAAATTGGTCTTCAGATTTTCTCTTTACACAGACTTCCTTTTGTGGCTTTCATCTTTTCAAGAGCTGGCAAGAACTATAAGGGTGTGTTGTGAAAGAAACCACCAATATATATAGCAAACAAAGTTATAAGCCATATACACTTTTATCTTCAAAAAGGATTAAAATGGTTAAGCTGTATGCAAAATATTTTTGTTGTTGATTTAAGAAAACAATATTATGTATGATGTAAGCTACTGAGATTAATCAGCAGGTGTTTTCTTCAGGTAGTCATAACTCCTGAAATGTCTTTTGGCACCAATATCAGTTAAACAGACTTTGTAGGAAGCTGATAGCTGGGGAGAATTTATGGAAATTTTTTGCTAGCCTGTTGTTTTGGTAAGAATTATATCATGTTTCTTCTCTCTGGTGAAAATAAACTGGTACTATTTTGCTTAATATGGTGCATTTTCAGAGGTTCAAAAGCATAAGCACAATAGTCCCATTGAAATCACAAATGCCACTAAATTATTCTAATTTTCATATGTAACTTTTGCCTGAATAAAAGGCTCTTTAAATAGGTCATATGCTTTTCTAAAAGTGTATTATTTATAAAACAGAACCAGGTGACTCTTCCAAACATGATGCCTACATGTATACATTAATTTAGTATACATTTATTGAGTACCTTCTATATTATAAAGATTGTTCAAAGCTGGGGATAGCATTGTGAACAAGGTAGGAAAATTTCCTAATCGAGAAGAGAAGCACACACACCACGCTGAGAATCAGCCAATAAGCAAACAAGTAAATATAACACGAGGCAGTAATGTACAAAAATAAAATAGAGAAAGGCACTAAAGACAGGGTGAGGAGGAAAGGGAAAGGATTCTTTTAGATAGTCAGAATAGGTCAATGTGAGCATGTGAATTTGAGTAAAGGCCTATGTGAATAAAGAGGTGTAGTCTTTGAGAGAATGTTCTAAAGAGATGAAACAGTAAGAGGTCTCTTCAGTGGCCAGTGTGCTAGCCAGAGTGAAAAAGGCAGAGTACAACAGACAAGGTAAGAGATTTGGTAAGGGTAGCAAATAATGTCTGGACATATGAATTGTGGATCAGTGTTTGGTTTCTTTTCTGAGGATATTATGGATGGTTTTGAGCATGAAAGAGAACATAATCTCATTAGCATTTTTGAAAGGTCACTCTGCCTACCATGTGGCATACTATCTATAGGAGATGAAAAGGGGAAGCAGGGACCTCTTTTATGAGCCTTTGCCATATTTTGGCTAAAATGTTGATGGCTTGGGCTGCAATAGCAGCAATGCACATGTCTCATATAGGATATATGTTAGCAGAGACAACGAGCCTTGCTGACATTGGATATGGACCGCCAAAAAAAAAAAAAAAGAATTTATAGATAAATAGATTTTTGCCAGCGAGTAGTTAAATTGTTTATTTAAATGGAGGAGATTAGAAAGAGCAGGTACATGATTAGGGCAAGAACAATGAGGTTTGTTTTAGACATCCTCACTTTGAGAAGCTTATCAGATATCCAAACGAAGATGTCAAATAGGTATTTGTATATGAGTACAATGGTCATGAGAGAAATCACAGTTGTACACAATATTTAATGTAGATATGTTGAATAACATGGGGCTAGATGAGATCAGTTTGAGAGTGAGTTGAGAACAGAAGTGATTAAATGAGAATTCTATGTACACATTAGAGTTAAAAACAAAATATATACAGCATTACTGCTGTAATTATATAAAGTGCATATTTAAAAAGTAAAATAAAGCAAAAAAAAATGACTCTAAATATTTAGACTGTGCAGATTTGGATGATTTTCCAAAGTTCGCATAGAATGGTTATGTTAAGCTTATGCTTTTAAATATATCTTGAGAGGTTAGTTAAGCTACTCCATAGTATCGCAGTCTCAGCGTCCTGTGTGCATGGCCTAGCGGCCTGCAGGGGCCTTAAACTAACACTAGCCCCTCAAGCAAGCATGTATCCTAGATACCAGCCTGCAGAGTCACAGATAAATGTAAGTTCCTGATGTGACCCCACCAATGGCCTTTGTAGTAAACAGTCTCCCCATCTCCTAGGGCCTCTTGTGTACTCCCTAGATAAGACCTGGAAAAGCTTACTAAACCCCATTCTTTTTGGTTTGAATTGACCAATTAGCCTGAAAGCCTCAAAGTGCTCCACCTGAAGACTCTAATAAAAGCACCTGCCCCAGGTTCTGCTGTGATTTCTGCCTATATTCTGCCCAGATTTCCCAGTGTGACCTGTCAAAGCATGCTGTGTATTCCCTCCAGGACTTTTGTGAGTAATAAACATCTATTTCAATTCCATTATGGTGTTCCCAGACCTGCAGCTAGCTCAGCATTCCACACCTAAAAGTCTACTTCACAAATGTTAATTTAACAAACCCAAAACAATTGGTGTCACCAACGGCATCGAGTCATCCTTACAATTAACCAGGAACATGGGAATGCCTTTCAGCTGCAAATGGCTGCCTAAGCAGGGTGCTCCCAATTTTTCTGTCCTCAAGTGCAAGCTCTAAAAAAAAGCAACCAGGGCCCTACCAGTCTTGGAACATTATTTATCAGAGCTGATTTGGTATGCTACAGATGTGTTTCCTGCCTATTAATGCTCAGACCAGGGGTAAATTCTCCCAACAGGTGTTAGACTTTGCAAAGGCCCAGCTGCCCACTGTTAGGAGAACTGGCTAAGCCTTTCGCAAGATCCTCTTGTGTTAGTTAGGGGTCTTAGTTAACAGCCAGGACCTGTGAGTGGCAACCCCTGCCCAAGTATGGGCTACCAAATAAAGGTGTCAGGCAGTGCCCTTACAAGAAGATGGAGACTCCATTTCCCTGACCACTCTGCTTATGGTTGGCACTGGAACTCTGATCCTAGCCAGTACAGTTGGGGTATCCTCACTGGGGAGGACATGGCCCCTCCCAAAGGCAACTGTGTCTTCTGGGGCTTGCATTCCCTCTGTCACTGCGTACCTTGCTGCTGCTGTTGCACTTCATTCCCCCACCCTCTGCCACATAGTGGGGTGAAATAAGAGCTAATGGCTCAGTACAAATGACCTGAGTACCTGGCATCTGAACCACTTAAAATGTCCAAGAAATTTAATAAACTCCTCTCTAAATGCAAAAACACCCATAGAAGAACCCTGGGTGCTGCTCAGCAGCACAATGCACCAACATGCCAAATGTGGTTCTCTGCTCTTGGGGTTTTGGGACCAGGCCTGATGATCCTGCTGCCATTGTACTAGTGGAGGCTCACTCTAATCCCACTGAGGTTGGAGAGAGAAACAGCTGCTTACTAGTCTGGTCATGAGGCACATCCACAAGAGATCTCATCAGTAAAGTGCATCAAAGTGAAATCCCCGTGGGGGATAATAGAGCATTGTAACCTAAACTTGAAACCCAGCAATTATCAGCCACCCTAACCAACTGCATACAGACACTACAATCTGGTGCATAAATCAAATAGTGACAGATAAATGACCAGCATTCGATTCCTATTGGCTGACAGCAGAATCTGTTCTATGTAGGGCATCTCTTGCTGCACGTACACTAACAACCCAGGACAGGCATAGGCCCATCCCAGAAGAGGTCTCATAAAGTACATAGCTCATATATAAGAGCTAAAATGTTTCAACAAATTCTCATTCTCTGAGGTCCCTGATTTGTTCTCACTCCTGTAACCATTCACCTGGGAGCAATGGCTAAGAATGGGATTTCAAACAGTAGTAAGTCTATTCATCATAAGCCTCACCATTTTTGCCTTAAATGTGTTTTACAATAGCTTCAGAGAACAGTATCTATATCCTTTACCATATGTGCTACACAATCAACTTTATTCCTGATGCCAAGGCCTCACAGGATGAATTGTTCAGAGTTTACCTAAAGTATTCCATAATATTGCTGCCTCCACATCTATTTTGTGTGGTCAAGTGGCCTTAATGGACTTTAGCCCCTGCCATGAGTGCCTGCTCTAGATAACTGCCCAGTCACAAATCACGTAAGTTCCTGATGTGACTCCTCAATGGCCCTTGTGATAGTCTCCCCCACCTCCCAGGACCTTCCCCTTGTGCATCCCTTAGGTAAGGCCCCCACAAAACTTCATGAACTTGTTCCCTTAGGTTTGAACTGACCAATCCTGTCTTCACTAGCAATCCCAAATAGACCCTAATAGAGGCATATGCCCAGGTCCTGCTGTACTCTCTGCCTGTACCCTGCTTTGACTTCCCTACATGGCCCCTCGAGATAGCATGCCATGTACTTCCTCCAGACTTGTGAATAATAAGCTATTTTACTTCTCTTTGTAATCTCTTGTTGAACTACTGCTCACCGACTGACACCCAGGGTTCTATTTAACAAATTTTAGCAAACTCGAACAATGTAATAAACTGTAAAAATAAAATTTTAAAAAATGTGAATTTTGCTGGTCTTTCAAACTTTGCATAAGCCCAATATTTTGCTAGTTTTCTATATTTTAGGTAGAAAAAAAAGTGTGTTGTAAAGAAAGTGGATGATTCTGGAGTAGAGAATTCAACCCCAAGTTTCCTTAAATTCATACCTGAAGTTATTTGTAAATAAGTCATATTTTAAGTAGGGTCATTAACAGATTTAGCAATAATCAATTCATTCACTTAAAAATGACACTAGGCTGAGTTTTTCTGCTGGAAACATCTTTGAAATACTTTTTCCGGTTCTCCTTTTCTCTATCTTTCGAGTTAGAGTTTACCAGCAGAACTTGCAAGAGATTTGAAGGGCAGAAATGAAGCAGCCATTACCCTGAAGGTCTTCAGGACAAGATACAATTAAGGGGAGTTGTAGAATTGCTCAGTGTTTCACCTTGTCCTCACTATTTATCTAGCTTTCTTCCCAATTTTTGGCTGTCCCACCTCCTCGAAAAGATGCTTGAACATGGACCCACAGATTTTGTGGCTCTTCAGAGTCTTTAGGCTTCCATTGACCTCTCCATGAGCTTGCATTTTCCTCTCCCCAATTTTGCTACTTGATATATATGATTCTGACTTGTTTACCTGCTTCAGAGGAATCAATTATTTTCTCTATCTGACTTTCCTTCTCTCTTTTAAAACCTTTAAAACCTCCTGCAATTATTTCTTATAGTAAATAAAATACAGTAATATACAAATATAGTAAATAAAGATAATACCTAACACTCAATGCTTTGTTGACTGAGCCCCAACTGGTAAAGAAATCATCATTCACTTTGTTGCGTAGGTTTTTGCTTTTTACTACAAATTTCATCTGTTAGCTTATATTATGTTGCTTTAAGCAATTACCTCCATTTTCACACTGTGATAAAAAATAAAATGAGAAAATCTACTGGTATGTAATTTTATAATTGGATAATATGTTTTTTAATTATTTTTTTTCATGGTACCTTTCATGGTAATTAAATAAGTTGAAAACAAATAGTTGATTCGTTTAGTAATAAATCAGAAGTGATTAATATAAAAATTCATTTTTAAAAAGTGGAACTCTTCCAAGAATATAAAGGTAAATAAAATAGGTGACATTAAATAAGATTGGTTTGGCATACCATATAATTATTACTTGTATTGTTGGGTGTGCATGTCAGTGCAGGCTATGTGTTTGAAAATTTAGTTGAAAATTTGGTCAATATCAGATCAAGGACTAGTTTCCAAGATCTATAAAGAACTTATTAAACTCAACAGCAAAGAGACAAACAATCCAATCATGAAATGGGCAAAAGACATGAACAGAAATCTCATAGAGGAAGACATAGACATGGCCAACAAGCACATGAGGAAATGCTCCGCATCACTTGCCATCAGGGAAATACAAATCAAAACCACAATGAGATACCACTTCACACCAGTGAGAATGGGGAAAATTAACAAGGCAGGAAACCACAAATGTTGGAGAGGATGTGGAGAAAATGGAACCCTCTTACACTGTTGGTGGAAATGTGATCTGGTGCAGCCACTCTGGAAAACTGTGTGGAGGTTCCTCAAAGAGGTAAAAATAGATCTGCCCTATGACCCAGCAATTGCACTGCTGGGGATTTACCCCAAAGATACAGATATAATGAAAGGCTGGGACACCTGCACCCTGATGTTTATGGCAGCAATGTCCACAATAGCCAAACTGTGGAAGGAGCCTCGGTGTCCATCGAAAGATGAATGGATAAAGAAGATGTGGTTTATGTATACAATGGAATATTACTCAGCAATTAGAAACGACAAATACCCACCATTTGCTTCAACGTGGATGGAACTGGAGGGTATTATGCTGAGTGAAATAAGTCAATCGGAGAAGGACAAACAGTGTATGTTCTCATTCATTTGGGGAATATGAATAATAGTGAAAGGGAATATAAAGGAAGGGAGAAGAAATGTTGGTTTATGTATACAATAGAATATTACTCAGCCATTAGAAATGACAAACACCCACCATTTGCTTCGACGTGGATGGAACTGGAGGGTATTATGCTGAGTGAAATAAGTCAATCGGAGAAGGACAAACATTATAGGTCTCATTCATTTGGGGGATATAAAAAATAGTGAAAGGGAATAAAGGGGAAAGGAGAAAAAATGAGTGGGAAATATCAGAAAAGGAGACAGAACATGGAAGACTCCTAACTCTGGGAAATGAACTAGGGGTGGTGGAAAGGGAGGTGGGCGGGGCGTGGGGGTGACTGGGTGACGGACACTGTGGTGGGCCTTGATGGGATGATCACTGGGTGTTATTGTATATGTCGGCAAATTGAACACCAATAAAAAATAAATTTAAAAAAAATAAAGTGATCAAAGTTGAAAAAAAAAATTTGGTCAAATCAAGAACTTCAATGGCCACCTCTTAGGCTCTAATAAGAGTTAAAACAAGTTTTCTGGAAGCATGATCACACAAATTCATAACTTAAAAATATGGTAACTTTTTTTAAAGCACAAACATTTTTTTTTTTTTATGATAGTCACACAGAGAGAGAGAGAGAGAGAGAGAGGCAGAGACACAGGCAGAGGGAGAAGCAGGCTCCATGCACCGGGAGCCCAACATGGGATTCCATCCCAGGTCTCCAGGATTGCGCCCTGGGCCAAAGGCAGGCGCCAAACCACTGCACCACCCAGGGATCCCACAAGCATTTAATAAAGTACTGAATTCATGTTATTTGTTATAAATAGTTTTTGAGATTAATATCATTCATGATAAATTACTTCCATTAAAGAATGAGCTTATATGGTACACTAAAAGTAACACAAAAATGGATTGGATTTGACTATATTGTGAAAAGAATTATCAATGGCAATTTATTTCTGTGTAGCAAAATATTGTATTTGGTCAGAAAATTGTTAGCTCAGATTTTCCTAATAATAATTCTAACCTAGGGGCACCTGGTTGGTACTCAGTTGGTGTAGTACTTGACTCTTGATCTTGGGGTCATGAGTTCAAGATCCACCTTGTGTCTAGAGTTTATTTTTTAAAAAAAACCTCCTATTTTTCTTTCCTTTTTTTCATTTCATGTTTCTTACATCAAAAACTTAAGTTCTCATTGAAAATTTACATTATAGGAATGTCAGTTGTGGAGAGTCATGTCAGCATGACGGCTGAGTAGGAAGTCTCTGCCTTTGCTCCCTCACAAAACGACCAGTTTAATATTGACATATGGATCAAAAGACCTTTAGGAGAAGCCCAGAATCCCCTAAGAAGTTGCAAACCCCAGAGGAGCACAAAACTGAGAACAGTCAGATTGAAATAGGTAAGAAAAATTTCATTTTACCCACCTCAGCTCCTGCTTCAAGCTGGTACAACTCAATACTGAGAGTGATCTCTTAAGCCTATAATTTCTCACAGGGAAAGCGGACTCATAAATCCAGAAAACTGGCGGTTGCCAGAGGAATGGAGGGAAGGGAAGGTGGGTGAAATAGATAAAAAAGGATTAAGAATACACTTCACTTATATTGATGAGCCCTGAGAAGTGCACAGAATTGTTGAATCATTCTATTGTACATCTGAAACTAATAACACTATGTTAGTTTATACCTGAACTTTGAAAAAGTAAAAATGAAATCTGAAAAAATATCATTATATTGGGGTTAAGGCTTCAATGTATGAATTTGGGGGGATACAATTCAGTCCATAGCAGCATCAACACTTTTGCAAAGGTAGTTAGTTGTTAAAAGCAAATGAAGAGTTGCACTCCTGTTTTGACAAGGCATGTAGTCAACTAGTATCTTAAATCTCACTTATTCATATTTTACATAGAAGTGAGTATCTCAAATCTAGTGTGAGATGTAGATAACTGATGATTCACTGATTACAATTTTACACTTAGTGGCTAAATTATGCTTACATGAAAAAGCATCAATTATTCAAATCTTAATTTATGATCCCTTTGAGATCATATAATCTCAAAATTACAAATACCTTATAACATGGAATCAATTTAAATATCCATTAAAATATTGTTTAAATTTTATTTAGCATAATCTCTTTGGTATTTAAAAGAATTCTGCTTTAGAAGGTAATTGTGAAAATCCTAATTTTTTTAAAAAACTAAGCAGTTGGAGAATATTGTTAATTTTTCAATGTTAATCTGGTGGTTTTGCAAAAACCTTATTTAAATAAGGGTAAGTTAATGAGCACTGCATGCAAATTAATTCAATACCTTACTGTCTGAAGAGAAAGGTAGACAACTGTTGTATTTCTCAGTAGAAAGTATACTTCTTTCTGACTTCAGACATTGATTGATTTCTTAAACTCTATATTATTATTTCCTAAAATTACAGTGATCAGATTTTTGGAGGTTCACTCTGATTTTATTAGAAAGAATCCTAGCTTGAGATAAGAGAAACTTAAGCAAGCTCAGTTAAATCTTTTTCTGATTGGTATAAAGTGGCTCTGTTTTTTTTTTTTTTTAAGATTTTATTTATTTATTTATGAGAGACACAGAGAGAGAGGCAGAGACACAGGCAGAGGGAGAAGCAGGCTCCATGCAGGGAGCCCGATGTGGGCTCCATCCCAGGTCTCCAGGATCACACCCTGGGCTGAAGGCGGAGCTAAACCGCTGAGCCACTGGGGCTGTCCTAAAGTGGCTCTTTTTGCTACTTTTGACCTTATATACTCTCACAGTTAACAATTGAGGGCATGGTCTTTGTCTGCAAGCTCACTACACATGAGCAAATCCGGATGTCTCTGCTAGATCTGATTTGCATCAAGTTGCTTAACCTGTTTTCTTATCCATATCACAGGGAAAATATTTGAACCTACTATTCAGGACTATTAGAAACATTAAATCATTTATTTGAAAAGCACTTAGTTAAGTACCTGGACAACAGTAAAAATTATGTATTTCTTAAATAACTGGCATTCTGCCTCAGTTCACATTTTTTTTATCTCATATTGAGTTTGCCTACCTCCTCAGAGCATCCAAGGACTGCTTTTTACTTGAATTGTGCAAAACCATTAAATACTATTATAAAAAGAAGTAAAATAAATAGAAAAAGACATGAGAGACAAAAGATTTTGAAAAATTCAGATATAAGAAGACAGAACCAAGAATTTATGTGAGAAAAATACTAAAAACTGAGGTTAAATTAGGGTATTAGAAGTAAACATACACAATACATAATGCTCTAAAAGAAATAGAGGAAAACAAAAAAAAATTTACAATCTGAAGAAACTGATAAAATGAATTTGAAAAGGACTAATATTGACAACAGGAAAAGAAGAGCCACCATATATATAACAAGAGTCTTGGAAAAATCGAAAAGAAAAAAGAACAAGTTCTAAACTATACTTCAAGAAAATTTTCAAAAATAGAGGAAAAAAAAAAAACCCTATGTACTTTAAGAGCACCTCACATACTTGAGAATATTAAACCAGGATGACCAGCATCAAAGCAAATTCAACTACCATTAATAGGCTTTAAAAATATATAAAAATAGGGCAGCCCTGGTGGCTCAGCGGTTTAGCGCCGCCTTCAGCTCAGGGCGTGATCCTGGAGGCCCTGAATCGAATCCCACGTCGGGCTCCCGCGTGGAGCTTGCTTCTCCCTCTGCCTGTATCTCTGCCTTTTTCCCTCTCTGTGTCTCTTGTGAATAAATAAATAAAATATTAAAAAAATAAAAATATACAAAAATAGGAAAGCCTGGTTGGCTCAGCAGTTGAGTGTCTGCCTTCTGCTCAGGTTGTGATCCCAGGGTCCTGGGATGAGTACCTCATCGGCCTCCCCAAGGGGAGCCTGCTTCTTCCTCTGCCTATATCTCTGCCTCTCTGTCTGTGTCTCTCATGAATAAATAAACAAAATCTTAATAAATAAATAAATAAATAAATAAATAAAATATTTATATAAAGATTATATATGCAAATGAGGCACGTTATATATATATTTTTTTTGAGGCACATTATAAAGAGAAAAAAGAATCTCAGACATTTAGACAGTGTCACCGTATTATGCCAGGGAAATTGGAGTACTCAAGAAAATACAACGTTAGCTAGGAGCTTTATATCTAGCAAAAACTGTCTTCAAGTAGAAAGGGCACGGAAAAGCACACTTTTCCGTGGCACAGATCAATGCACAAGAACTCAGGAACATTTTCTGTAAGTCCTTCCTGACAAATCTCCTAGAGAATCAGCTTCAGACAACCAAAAGACGAGAATGACATCAACAGAAAGATTGATAGTAAACATTAAATATGTTATTACTAGGATAAGATAAAAAGAGCCCTAAGTTACAAGGGAGCGAATAATGGAATTGATTACATGCTCTGACAATGCAGCTATACAGTACTGCCTTTATTGAATGCACTGAGAATGGAGACTGAATAAACATAAAGTTTACTTGTTTTAAGTAACCATGAGACCAAATACGAGATATTCTCAATTTTCTGTTCTCTGTATTAGTGAGAATCAGGGTTCTCAAGGAAAAAGAAGACCCAATATAATATCTATGTATACAGTTAAGAATTATGTAGTTTCCGATTTGAATTTGCAAAAATTAGTGTAAATTAATATGGTACCATGGTACCTTATCTTTAAAAACGTATCTTCTAGTTCTTTCCACTGGAAGGACCCAGAAAGAAATGACCCATTGCAATGAGCATTCCAAGGCCCAAATTAATTGTACTATTAACAAACATGGTAAGAGGAAACATTTTCTCATTTCAGTATTCCAACTAATCAGTGAAAACAAAATGTTAGAATGTCATCTTTTTAAAGCCTCCATGAATTAACTGGTCTAAGCCCTGAACATCAAACTATTGCTATCATGCTCCTCTTGATAGAAGAACTTAATTCCACCTGTTTTTGCCAAAGGCATAAAAAATCCAAGTCATTCCAGCCTCTGCACCCAGCAACAAATTATAGGAAATACACATGGCAGAGCGTCATGTTGAACTGCATTATTATTAGGTAATCAACAGTAGGACAATCTGTAGGTCAGATAGCCTCAGTTTTTTAATATATGAATTATAAGGAAACATATACTGACTTAAAAGATATGGCTTCAATGAGCAAGATTGCTTCATATTGTCTATTGATGTAAATTTGTATGATAAAATCATTAAGGAATACACAAGTTAAAAATCAGGATGATGATTACTGTTGTAAGAAGGAGGCATAATTAGGAGATGACACATGAAGAAGTACCTGAGGTGTCTGACAAGGTTCTATTTCTTGACCCAATTAGTGATTAAAAGAGTGTTCGGGGATGCCTCCCTGGCTCAATTGGTAGAATGCAGGACTCTTGATCTTGAGGTTGTGAGTTCGGGCCCCATGTTGGGTGTAGAGATTACTTAAAAATAGTATCTTTAAAAAAAATGTTCTGTAATGATTTATACACACACACACATACACTATAAAATATATGTATGTATATATACATATATATAATATGACGTATATACATTTATATATATAAAATATGACTAAGGACATTAAGGTAAAGTATCTCTTAAATTGGACATGTGGAAAGATACCTAGTGATTAGGAAATAGATAAAGGCAATTTTTATCAAACATGATTTCAGAGTATGATTCTTCTAGTTGTATATCCTTACATTTTCTCTTAAGCTATGTCACAGAAAACCATTCTACTCAATAGTCTAGTCACTATATATTATATATATATATACATATATATATACACACACTATATATATTTTTGAAACAAGTAGATTACACTTTGCAAACCCTAGAAGAAATAAAATTCAAGTTTGTTTAACTTGTTATTATGAAAGGACGAGAAAAAAAATAAGAACTTTTGAATCACTAACATGACTGGTAGGACATGGTAGAGTTTTAGATTTATTTATTTATTTTTTTAAGATTTTATTTATTTATTCATGACAGAGAGAGAGAGGCAGAGACACAGGCAGAGGGAGAAGCAGGCTCCATGCGGGGAGCCCGATGTGGGACTCAATCCTGGGTCTTCAGGATCACGCCCTGCCCCAAAGGCAGGCACTAAACTGCTGAGCTACCCAGGGATCCCAAGTTTTAGATTTAATAAAGATTAAAATGACACATGTGGTCAGAAAGTCATGCAATTTTTTGTCTACTAGGACAACTTCCAAAGTTAAGGAAGTTTATTTATTTCTAATTCTGGAGGTTAACACTGGTGGGATTCTGTAAAGCTGTTAAAAACAACTCCTTAATGGGAGGAGTTATAAATGCTCATGGGAATGTTATTGCATATAATGAAGTTAAATAGATTTACTGTATCAAAATATTGCTCCTGAGACTTTTCTCTATCATATCATGGTATGCAATTAATGAACAGCAATTCAACATCTGTAGGGTAAAATTTCACACTGAGTAAAATATCTAAACAGAAAGTTAAGTTAAATAGCACTAACATACTATTTATTGGAGACAGTACATTAATGCAGAATGAACATGGCATTAGGAGTCTCCTGGAGGGGGCACCTGGGTGGTTCAGTGGTTGAACGTCTGCTGTGGGCTCAGGACCTGATCATGGGGTCCCGGGATCGAGTCCCACATTGGCCTCCCCTCAGGGAGCCTGCTTCTCCCTCTGCCTATGTCTCTGCCTCTCTTTCTCTATGTTTCTCATAAATTAATAAATAAAATCTTTTAAATAAAAATTGTACTCTGCCTTTTGCCTTGTGGGATTATTTCTGGAGAAGAGTACATATCTCGGTCCCTCTACACAATGGAAACAGGTGTGGCCATTTTAGTCTCAGAATAAAATTTAAAGAATCATGGCTCATTTTATGGTTAGAACTTTTAAAATTAGATCTCACATGTTCCCTTATCTTTTTCCTTCTGTCACTGAACAGAGAGAATTCGAAGGCCCCACTGAGGGATGGCAGACAGAGCAATGAAATGGGAAGAGTTGGTGTTTCTGAATCACAAAGTACATAAAACTTCCTCCTGGCATTGTATCCACATGTGCCCTTAAATGAAAGAGAAAATCACATTGCATCAAACCACTGAAACTTGGGGAGGAGGTTGTTAATGATAGGAGCTAGTGTTATCCCTGCTAAATCAGAGTCTGACAGATCTCAGTCCACAGATGGTTATTATATTTGGATATATACTTAATACTTCTAAAAAGCATATTCTCATTCATTGAAGAGAACAATAGTCACATTGAGTCAAATGTGGAGATATACAAAAAATATTACTATAGTTCATAGTGTGTCAGTGGCTCTCAGTAAATGACAATACTTTTAACAATATTTTATAAAGCAATTAACATTTCCAAAGCTTTTCATTTTTAAGCTTTCTGGCAATCTTGAAAAAAAATTGTGAACATTTTCCAAAGAAGATAGTAATTAATATAAGACATTGGATTTAGTCATTTGCATGCCTTCCTCCTTTAAGAAATAAACCACTAGGCATGACTTTATGTTGTTCTTTTAGATCCTCTAAAATGCCTAACACAATGCCTGACGCATAGTCATGAAACAAAAGAAGCATATATTAGGGATATTATCGTGACATTCATCTACCTAACCTAGTGTGAATAAATGTTAGGTTAAATTCCTCCACAATGCTATTAATGTGTGCCAGAACTCAAATGGATTCTGTCACCATGCATCTCAAACCATTTAATTTACATGTGATTATTCTCAAAAAGTTTTCTACTGTTACATTATTTTATGAACTATTTCCAATTATTTTCTCCATTCAACTTGAAGAAAAGATAAAATTCAAATTAGGAGTACAGTATTTTCATCTCTGAATAGAACAATTTTGACCTTGTTTGACATAGACATCTTCCTATTGTAAATCTATAATGGTTTGGTAGCACAGATCTCCCTAGGACACTGGTAATTCTCCGAGGACTTTATCACCAGAGTATGTATGTATAATCAATAGCTAAACTAAGAAGTCATACATTCTAGCATTTCTATTCTATTTCTCTGATAAACATTCACCTTATTCCCAAGGTGATTCTCCTTCACTTACCAAAAAGTTCATTTTATAACAGGAATTTTTAGCCTTTATAATTCCTGTGCTCATCTACAAATATGATGAGTCATATTAGGGTCTGAATTGGGGAAATAAAGGGATAAGAAGGAGAGAGACCATGATATTATTAGGCTTTAAAAAGTGCCATATAACTCTGGAGTAATGAGACATTTTGTAGCTCCTGTGAAGGTTTTTTATGAACACTTTTCAAAAGGAAATTATTAAAAGCTTTCGAATAATGTTAGCCTAACTCAAAATGCATTTTGGAGAAAAACTTTCATTCAATGGTAAGGATTTAAAACACTAAAATACGAATTATTTAAATGATGCCTTATATTCAATCTCAAAACCTTTTAATGATCAATATTAACTTAGGTTCAAGAATTTTTTTTTTTTTTTTTTTTTAGGTTCAAGAAATTTTGACAGTTGAGTGAGTTCTGATGCTTCCAATTCTTAACTGTTCAACAAAATGCCAACAGGGAATTAGAAAGATAATGACACATATTAACAAAAATAGGAGACTCAATTGACTATCACTGGAATCTGTCAGGAATACACCAAAATTTAAAGTTCAGTGTTGAGGAATTAAATGCAATGTCAGAGCATACTTATACCTTTCAAAAACAAAACAAATGATGTAAGAAAATAGTCATGGTTTATTATCCAAACTAACCTGGTTGTCTTTAATGGAGAACACAGAGGATGGTCTTTTCACTAAGACAGTACAGGAGATTGTCACGGAAGATCAGTGATAGTTGTTTTTCAAAGGCTGAGATGAATGATTGTAGATGCTTGATGGAATGGGCTTCCTAGTTATACTTGGGATATTTGTAATCTGAGGTTGTGTAGGCCAGGAGACAATGCTCAAAATTCAGAGGCAGCAAGGCCAGAAAATAAACCATGTTTCCTTGACATTTAGAAATCTCTGACTATGGCAAAGAAGGCATGCTTCTAAGATAAACATGAATAGCAAGCTAGTGTTCATAGACTTGCAAAACAATATTGGTAATTAATAAGAGATATGCAAAAAGTTCACATCAAACTGCAATAGAAAAATCTAAGTCTGGAGTGATGTCATCAAGTTGTTGTCTGTTGATGGACACTTAGATTGTTTCCAATTCTTGGCCATTATAATTATTGCTACAGTAAACAAAGAGACACGATATCCAGAAGTGGAATTCCAAATATCATGATAACCACAAAGGAAAATTGTGTAGTTACACAAAAGATTATGATGAAGGACTAAACCATCAAACCACAAAGTAAAATAGCAAGATAAAAAAGAACCATGGATCTACAAAACAAAACAAAAAAACCAACAGCATGACAATAGTTAAGTCCTTATCAGTTATTCTAATGTAAATGGATTAAACTCTAATGAGGAGACAGAGAATGTCTGAATGGACAGAAAAACAAGATTCAACAATATTCAGCCTACCAGAGTTTCACTTTAGCTTTAAGGACACACATAGACTTAAGAGTGAAGAGATGGAAAAGATACTTAAGACAATGGTAATCATAAAAAGGCAAAGGTAGCTATACTTACAGCACAGAGAATAGACTTTAAGCTAAGAATAATCAAGAGGAATAAAAGGTTATTATGTAATGATAAAGGGGTCAATACATCAAGAATATACAATTGTAAATACTTGTGTACCCAACATTGGAGAACCTAAATATATAAATCAAATACTAACAGAAGTAAAAGGAGAAATAAAGAACAATACAATAATAGTTGGAGAGTTTAATATCTGGTTCTCAACAATAGATGAGTGACCCAGACAGAAAATCAATAGGAAATAACAGATTTGAGCGACATTATGGACTAAATAGATACATATATACATACTTTCCATTCAAAAATAGCAGAATGGTGGCACCTGGGTGGCTCAGTGGGGGGCACCTGGGTGGCTCAGTGGTTGAGCATCTATCTTTGGCTCAGGGCATAATCCCAGGTCCTGGGATGGAGTCACACATTGGGCTCCCAGCAGGGAGTCTGCTTCTTCCTCTGCCTGTGTCTCTGCCTTTCTCTCTGTCTCTAATGAATAAATAAATAGAATCTTAAAAAAAAAAAAAGCAGAATATACACCTTTTCAAGTGCATATGAAACACTTCCTAGTAGAGTTAGCAGAAAAAAAAGGAAATAGTAACGATTAGAGCAGAAATAAGGTAGAGAACAGGAAATTAAGACTATAAAATTTAAAAGAGGGGATCCCAGGGTGGCTCAGTGGTTTAGTGCCTGCCTTCGGCTCAGGGCATGATCCTGGAGTCTTGGGATCTAGTCCCATATCAGGCTCCCTGCATGGAGCCTGCTTCTTCCTCTGCCTGTGTCTCTGCCTCTGTGTGTGTATGTGTGTGTGTGTGTGTCTCATGAATAAATAAATAAAATCTTAAAAAAAAAAGAAACCTAAAAGATGTTTATTTGAAAAGACTGACAAACATTTAGCTAGACTGACCAAGAAAAAAAAAAAAGACCCAAATCAATAAAATGATAAATTGAAGGGAAGGCATTACAACTGATACCACAGAAATACAAAGGATCATAACAGACTACCATGAACAATGCTAAGCTAACAAACTGGACAACGTGGAAGAAATTGATAAATTCCTAGGAACATACAATCTATCAGGATTGAATTATGAAGAAATAGAAAATATGGACAGATTACTAGTTAGGGATTGAATCAGTAATCAAAAACCTCCCAACATAGAAACACCTGGGACCAAATGTCTTCACCAGTGAATTCTCCTAAAAATTTAAAGACGAATTAACATCAATCTTTCTCAAACTGGGCACAGGCCAGAGTTTAATCTATCTTGAAGTCATCATCCTCTGACAGAATTCTAGAGAAGCTGACTATAAGCATGGTTGTTTTCAATATAAAACCCAACAAAGGTGAAATTTGCAGTTCCCAGATTGAACATACTGGGCTTACACTAGGGAATTATGAAAAGAAAGATAATAGGTCATCCACTTAAAGTCTTTAGAGTCTAGAATCGAATTCTTTACTATTATCAGCAACAAAGTAGAAAATATTAAATCAAAATGTATTTGGGATGTTATTTACAACTCTTAAAAGACATACTAGATTGTGACTGGCTGATCCTCTATGGTGCATAAAAATGATTTTTACAATTTAATTGTTTTATAATGAGTCCTCAAAGCTTATTAACTAACAATAACTAGGATAGGAGTTTTTATTCATCTAGTTTTCATGCAAATTAATTATTTTCCCATAAATAAAAATCTATTTTAAATTTATGCAAAAATCTTGGTTCAGGGATACTTGGGTGGCTCAGTTGGTTGAGTGTTGGAACTCCTGGCTTTGGTTCAGATCATGGATCCCAGGGTCCTGGGATCAAGCCCTGTCCTGGACTCCTGGCTTTTTTTTTTTTTTTACTTTGTACTTTACAAACTTTATTAAATAATGAGCATTACTAACTTTCATTATCTTATATACAATATTTAAGCTATCTTTTCCTAGATGCATTTTTTTTTGCACAAAGAGTAGGTGAAAAGTGAACTTAAAAAAAATTGAACCTCAGTACAGAGACCTAATAAGAACTTGACATACTTTTAAGTTCATATAACTTTTCCCCCAATTATATATAACCTTACTCCACCTTCAAAAGAAACAATCTTAAACAAAAGCATTTAACTGGCAACACTGAGGAAAAATACAAACATGATTATACATATACACACAGCTCTCAAAATCTGCATCCTGGCTGACAGAAGTGATCTATAAAGATTTGTTCTAGAACCTAAAGACAACCACACAGACATTTTATACAGCAAGACATCCACCTTCGTTTGGCTGGGTGTATTCCTATAGGTGACATCAAAGCCATGCAACAAGACATCGGTGTGAAGAATTAATAATTTCCGAGAGCAAGACACCACAGTAATATGGACAATATAGAATTGGGGGTCATACAAACTAAAAAGCAAAAATAGGAAATTGCTTTCTTAAGACAAGAAGAATCAGTAACTGTTTCAAAAACCCACTTAGGGACTCCCGGCTCAGTAGAGAATCTGTTTGTAGATCCTCCCCTTCTCCCTCTGCCCCTTTCCCCACTCTGTCTTTCTCTAAAAATAAATAAACCTTAAAAAAATCTTGGTTCAGAATACATTAAGAATTCTAGCAAGTTAATAATAAGAAGTCAGTAACAGGTCAATAATAAAGAACTTTAACAAGTCAATAATAATAAAAAATCCACTTGAATTTTGGCCTTTTAAAAACAGGAAAAAATATTTGAATACACATTTCAAATTTAACCCAGGAATTCTATTTCAGGATATCTACCAAATGACAGGTAAATATGCCTAGACCTGTAAGCAAATGTTCATCAAGTAGCATTACTCATGGTAACTAAAAACTGGAAACAATCCAAATGTCCATTAGTTTGTGAACTTATAAATAAAAATACATTCTCCAAACAATGGGATACTGTTCAGCAGTAGAAAAGATATGAATACATGTTACAACATAGATAAACCCCAAGAACATTATGCTAAGTGAAAGCAGCCAGGCCCAAAAGGCGATATATGGGATACCTGGGTGGTTCAGTGGTTGAGCATCTGCCTGTGGCTCAGGTCATGATCCCAAGGTCCAGGACTGATTCCCACCTGGGGCTCCTTGTGGGGAGCCTGCTTCTCCCTCTGCCTATGTCTCTGCCTCTCTCTGTGTCTCTTATGAATAAATAAATAAAATCTAAAATAAATAAATAAATAAATAAATAAATAAATAAATAAAAATAAATACATAGGAAGGGAATATATTACATGATATCATTTATATGAAATGACCAGAGGAGTCTATTGAGTCAGAAATCAGACCAAAGATTGCCTAGGGCTAAGGATAAGAATGAAGATTTAGGGGTACCTAAGTGGCTTGGTCAGTTAAGGAACTACCTTCAGCTCAGGTCATGATCCTGGGGTCCTGGGATGGAGCCCTATAGGGCTCTCTGCTCGGTGGGGAGCTTGCTTCTCTCTCTCCCACTCCTCCTGCTTGTGTGTGTGCATGGGTGTGCTCTCTCTTTCTCTGTCAAATACATAAAATATTTTTTAAAAAAGAGAAAAAAAAAGAATGGAGGTTGACTATAGATGAGAAAAAGGGAAGTTTTTAGGGTGATAAAAATATTCTAGAACTGGATTGCAGTGATGGTTATATAATCTGAACAATGTACTAAAAAATCATTGAGTGGTATACTTATAAAATTCACTGCAAGTAAATTATAGCTCAATAAAGCTTTAAAAATCAATATAGAGTAAGAGATGCTAACAATGTATAAAATGAACTTCTGGACTCATTTTGTAAAATGTATTATGATAGATACAACTCATGTTACAAATCAATCCATGAAAATACATCATGTTACCACAGAACAAACTTTCTTTTGCTCTTAGTTTTAAAAGGTGTAGTCTGGAATTTCTAAAACTTCTTTCCTCCTAAACCCATATAAAACTTATTCTTTGGGTCAGTAAATCATAGTCAAGATGGAAAATAGAATAATTCTTTCCTAACATGCCATATCTCCTAAATCAAAATACCTATGATGTAAATGGTTGCAAGTTATACAGGAATAAATCAACTTCACCTTATCTGAAAAAGACAAGCTAACACAATATAAGACCTAGTCTCAATTTAAATAATTTCTTCTACATCTCAAATTTACTTATTTATAAAAGGATCTTGAATTTATAGATTTGTATGAACTGGTCATTTAGAGGATATCCTCAAACAGAGCATGGATTTTAGCTAAAGAAGAGAGTTCAGCTTTATAGGTATTTAAACCACCTCTCTCTCTCTCCTATACACATGTTCTTGTGTTTCTCTATCATTTCTTTTTATCTTATTATATTTTATATCTTCCTTTTGAGAATAAAGTATATTTTGAGTTACTTTTCATATATTTGCTATGTAATATATATAATATCAGTGCTGTGGTTAGAAGAAAAAAAAAATCCATAGTGTTCCAGTCTCTCATGTAGGGCTATCCTACAACTGACAATGTACACAGATTGGATGGGATCTCAAGACAAACACACTCTGCCTTCCTTGACAATGATCACATGTATTATTGGATGAATGTTCCTTAAACTTGGCAAGTAAGTGCTAAATTGAGGCTCCTGGGCAACTCAGACAGTTAAGCATCTGACTCTTCATTTTGGCTTAAGTCATGATCTTGGGGCTCTGGGATCCCCATGCAGTCCAGCTCTGTGTTCCATGCTTAGTGGAAAGTCTGTTTGAGATTCTCTCTCCCTCTCCCTCTGTCCACTCTTGAGCTTATGCACGTGTGTTCATTTTAAAATAAAATCTTAAAAAAACACAAATAAACCTGAGAAGTAGGTTCTAAATTGAGAAGAGACTATAAGTAATTCTTTCGTGTAGAGAGATATTTGAGTATTTTTAATTTTTGGAAAATTTTTATTTTATTTTCCCTTATTTTTTAAGATTTTGCTTATTTATTCATGAGAGACACAGAGAGGCAGAAACATAGGCAGAGGGACATGCAGGCTCCCTGCAGGGAGCCTGATGTGGGACTTGATCCTGGGATTCCAGGATCACTCCCTGAGCTGAAGGCAGATACTCAACCTCTGAGCCACCCACGGCATCCAACTTTTGGAAATTTTAATTTAATGTCATAAATTTCATATTGATTAATTAATCATTGATGATTGGAAGTACATTAGATAAATAGCATTTCAATAATCTGTAATCCAATGTAAACTTTGTCTCCCCTAAATTCTTTCAACTTTCAGCCCTCTAAACAAAATTGTTTATTCATATATGTACACACACACACATGCACACAGTCAAGTCAAGTAAGACTTCGTAGAAATATCTATCTTAAATGTCACTTAGGAAGCTCTTAGAGAAGCTTTCCAACACTCTGGCCAATGTCAATTTTGTCTTAGTTAACTTTATTAAACAAAAAAGTATGAGTAACCATAAATTATCCAAATATCTTTATGTAAGTAATGTGATCAAGTATTTTAGATTGGTTCTTGACTACCTCACAGTTTTAGAGATAAAAATAAAATTAAGTTTTTGCTATATTAAAAAAAAAATTCAATTGCCATCTGCATGTCATCATTGCAGATTTCAACAAATTGGTTTATTACATTTAATTAATTCTCATTTTTCTCTTAAAGTATATCCTTTAGCTCTAACAACCAATCTACATATTTTTAAAAAAGAAGTTTAACACCATGAGAGAAAACTTCCCTTCCAGATTAGATGGCACAGACTCACTTATCCCTGCTCTTCCCTACTAAGTACAACAATAAACCCTGACAGTGGTACAAGAAAAAACAAAGAAGAAATAAGAAAAATGGAGAGAGAAAAGTGAATTGGTTAGGACTCCACCATTAGATGCAGTTTCCATCATGGTAGGTGTATATGATTCTCTCACCCAAGATAAGAAGGTGATTTAGACTTGGCATTTCCCAACCACCAATTTAGCAACAAAGGCAGACCCAGGCATGGTCATTCTTTCTGGTTGAAAAGGATGATTGCTGACATAACCAGGCAAACCTAGGAGGACCTGCCAGAAGGATCTTTGTGGAGCCTCACTGGCAGTAAGTGGCCAAATGAAGTGCTCTCCTTTCCTAATAGGCCTTTGACTCCCGTCCTCAAAACAGAGATACTAGGTGGCTACCTGTCCTGGCAAAAAGAACACTAGCACAATAAACACATGGCCCAGGAAGCTTCTTTACCCCCATGGGTCTGAGACTCCCTTTCCCTAACTAAGGACACTGGGCAGATAGAGTGTAATAACAACAACAACAAAAAAATCCAACTGGAGCAAATATCTAGCCCCAAAAGCACTCCATCACCACATGCAGTGGGGAGGAATCCTTCCACAATAAGTGCCTCTTAGAGAGAATTTTCTATTTTAGTAGGGCATCAGACTCCCTTCCCCAACCTAAAGACACATGCAAACCTTGCCTGTGGAAATTATTTTATCCCCCTCAGACAGCAAAAGCAGGAACTAGGGGGAATCCCAGCTGTATAGATAAACTAATAAGACCAAAATGGCATTGCAAAGGCTTTGAAAATTAAATTATCATTGGAACCACAGCCCACAAAATCAACTAGAATCTGCATGCTAAATCAGATGATTGCTCAAGATAAAAGATTAAATAGGATCCAGATCTCTTAACACTAAAGACAGAATATCTAGAGTTCTATAAAAAATCATGTCATATCAAGAGTCAGGAAAATCTCAATTTGAGAAAAGAAAAACAACTGATATCAAGAACAAAATAAATCAGATTCTAGAGTTATTTGGCAAGGGTTATAAGGTAGCCATGATTAAAGTGTTTTTAACAAGCTTTATAAATTATCTAGAAACAAATGAAAAATAGAAAATATTGCTAAAAACACAAAAGCAAGTGGAAATGATAGCGCTGAAAAATACAATGGAATTTAAAAAATTTGCCGGATGTGTTCAGTAGCAGAGTAAAAATGACAAAGTTGAATATGTAAACTTGAGATGATTCAATCTGAATAGAAAACAAACTGAAAAATAAAATGAACAAAGCTTCAGGGATCTGTGGGACATTAACAAAAGTTATGCCACTTGTATCATCAAAGTCCCAAAAGGAGAAGAGAAAGAATGTGAGGCTGAAAAAGTTTTAAATAAACTTTCCACATTTGTTAAAAAGACAAATCTATAGAATCAGTAAGCTGAGAAAGTGCCAAATATACCAAAAGAGAAAAAAAATCCATGCCAAAACATATCATAGTTAAACTTCTGAAAACTAAAAACAGAAAAATCTTGAAAGCAGCCAAGAACAAATGACATATTACCTATAAGGGAGAACTAATCTGAATAGCAGTGGATTTGTCATCAGAGCATAAAGGCCAAAAGAAAATGGTACATTTATCAAGTGCTAAAAGTAAAGAAATGTCAACCATGAATTCTATAGCCTTCAGAAATTAAGAAACACTAAAACATTTTGTCATAATTAGACCTATCCTTTAAAAATGATTAAAGAAACTTCTTAAAACAGAAAAAGAATGATGAAGGAAAGAGACTTGGAACATCATGATGGAAGAAAGAGAAGAAATATAGTTAAATAATTTAGACCATTCTTCTCATGATTTTAAAAAAACATATTTGAGATTGAAGCAAAAAATTTACAAAACAATCTGATACTGAAGACCATGATATTTAAAACTGTAAAAGGTAAAGAAATCTAAATGGAAGTAAAGTTTCCACATTATAATAAAGTGATAAAATGTTGATACCATTATACTGTGACAAATCATATATGCATATGGTAACACAGAAAGCATTCACTAAAAACATATATAATACAACACACAAAAACACTGTAGTTAATCAAGGTTAAATCCTAGCACACAATCAAGTAAAGAAAAGAAAGAGAAACAGAAATAGAGGAAACTAACAAAACAAATAGCAAACTTAAACTCTGAGCATATCTATAACTTCCTTAAATGTAAATATTTCAAGACAAATATTTACAGTAGATAAAAATTTATGCCCAGACTATATACTCTGTAAAAGAAGAACCCTAATGGGAAGTTGAAAATAAACAGGTGCAAAATAAACCATACAAACTGATTTTTTTAAAAATCACTATATTTGCATCAGATATTATAGAAATACCAAGGGACATAGAGACTGTTATGCACAATTATATGCTCACAAAATGGGCAACCAAGAGGAAATGGATGAATTTTTAGAAACCTATAATCTACTAGGACTGAATCATGAAGAAATAGAATATTTGAACAGATCAGTTACTAGTAAGGAGATTAAGTCAGTAATCAAAAATTTCCCAGTCCAGAAAAGCCCAGGACCAAATGGTTTCATGGGTGAATTCTGTCAAACACTTAAAGAAGAGTTAATATCAATCCTACTCAAACTTGACTGAGAGGTGGGGGAGAAGAAGAAAGAAGAAGGAGGAGGAGGAGGAGGAGGAGGAGAAGAAGAAGAAGAAAGAAGAAGAAGAAGAAGAAGAAGAAGAAGAAGAAGAAGAAGAAGAAGAAGAAGAAGAAGAAGAAGAAGAAGAAGAAGAAGAAGAAGAAGAAGAAGAAGAAGAAGAAGAAGAGAAGAAGAAGAAAAGAAAAGAAGAAGAAAAGGAGAAGAAGGAAAGAAGAAGGAGGAGGAGGAAGAAGAAGAAGAAAGCAAGAAGCATATGGAAAAGAAGCAGCAGAAGGAAGTAGTCAGAAGCAGAAACAGGAGGAGAAGGATGAAGAGGAGGAAGAGGAAGAAGAAGAATAGAGAATACTTATAAACTCATTTTATTGGGTCTGTATTACTTTGATACCAAAACCAAAGAGACTCCAAGAAAAGACAATTACAGGCCTATATCACTAATGAACACAGATGTCAAAAGTCTCAACACAGTACTAGGAAACCAAATTTGATAATACATTAAAATAATCATACATCAAAATCAAGTGGAATTTATTCCAGATATGGAAATGTGGTTCCATAGCTGTAAAATCAACCCATGTGACACACCACATTAACAAAATATATAAAAGTCATAATCATATGACCTCAATAGATTCAAGAAAAGCATTTGACAAAATTTAAGATTAGTTTATGGTAAGATTCTTAATGTAGGTATAGAGGAACATACCTCAACATACTATATGCCATATATGACAAGCTCACAGTTCACATCATACTCAATGGTGAAAAGGTTGAAACGTTTTACCTCTAAGATCAGGAAAAAAACAATGTGTCTACTCTAACTACTTATATTCAACACAGAATTGAAAATCTTAGCCAGAGAAATTAGACAAGAAAAAAAAAAAAAAAGACATTCAAATTGAAAAAGAAGTAAAACTGGCTGTATTTGCAGAGGACCTTGTATTACACCTAGAAAACCCTAAGGACTCCCCCTAAAAAGCTGTTAGAACTGATAAATGAATTCAGTGAAGTCACAGGATAGAAAGTTAACATACAGAAATTGATTGTATTTCTATACACTAATGAACTATCAGAAGAAGAAATTAACAATCCAATTTATATTCACATCAAAAATAAAATATCTAGAAAATAATTTAACCAAGGAGGTTAAACTGTAGATAGAAAACCATAAGATATTGATGAAAGAAATTGAACAAAATGAAAATAAGTGGAAAGCTATTTCATGCTTATGTATTGGAAGAATGCTATTAAAAATGTCCATATCACCCAAAACAATCTTCAATTTCAATACAGTTCCTATCCAAATTCTAATGGTAATTTTCACAAAAACAAAACAAAGAATCCTAAAATTTATATGCAACCAAAAAAGACCAGGAATAGCCAAAGTAATCTTTAGAAGAACAAAGCTGAAGGTATCATGCTTTCTAATTTCAAACTGTATTACAAAGCCATAGTAATCAAGGTATTAGCATAAAAACAGACACACTGGGCAGCCCGGGTGTCTCAGTGGTTCAGTGTCACCTTCAGCCCAGGACCTGATCCTGGAGACCCAGGATCAAGTCCCACATCAGGCTCTCTGCATGGAGCCTGCTTCTCACTCTGCCTGTGTCTCCACCTCTCTCTCTCTCTATCTGTGTCTCTCATGAATAAATAAATAAAATTCAAAAAAAAAACCCAGACACATAAATCAATGGGCCAGAATGGAGAGCTCATAACTAAACCCACACAAATATGGTCAATTAATTTATGCCAAAGAAGCTAGAAATATACAGTGAAGAAAGAACAGTGTCCTCAATGAGTGGTGCTGGGAAAACTGAATAGCCACATGCAAAAGAATGAAATTGGACATTATCTTACACAACATACAAAAGTTGACTCAAATTGACTAAACACTTGAACTTAAGACCTGAAAATATAAAACTCTTAGAAGAAAACATAAGCAGTAAGCTCCTTGACATTGGTCTTGTTGATATTTTGGATTTGGTACCAAATACAAAGGCAACAAAAGCAAAAATAAACACATATGACTACATAAAACTAAAAAGGTTCTTCATGGTTAGGAAGATCTCAACAAAATGAAAGAGCAACCTACAGAATGGAAGAAAATATTTGTAAATCATATATTGTAAGAGGGTAATATCCAAAATACATAAAGAACTCAAACTCAATAGTGTAGAAACAGACAATCCAACTAAAACATGGGCAGAGAATTAGAATAGATATTTTTCCAAGGAAGGCATACCAATGATCAACAGTACATGGAAAGGTAGTTAACGTCATTAATCAATAGAGAAATGCAAATCAAAACCACATAAGGTATTACCTCACATGTGTTAGAATGCCTTTTATCAAAAAAATAAGAAATTATAAGTGTTTGTAAGGATATGGAGAAAAGGGAATTCTTGTGCACTGTTGATACAAATATAAATTGGTGCAGCCATTGTGGAAAGCAGTATGGTGGTTCTTCAAAAAATTAAAAATAGAGCAACTATATGATTCAGTAACCTCACTCCTCTGTATTTATTTAAAAGAATTGAAATTAAAAAAATAATTGAAATTGGGGTTACAAAGAGATATTAGCACTCCCATATTTATTGCAGCATATTCCTAATAGCCAAGATATGAAACAACCTACATGTCCATAACAGATAAATGGAAATTATAAAAGGTTATTATATGTATACACACACACACAGAGGAATATTATTCAGCCACAAAAGAAAGAAATCATCATTTGCAACAATATGAATAGACTTGATGGCAAGTAAGTCAGGGAGAGAAAGACAAATACCACATCATCTCATGTATGTGGAATCTAAAAATAACAAGAACAATTCACCAAAAAGGAGCTTCCTATATGCAAAGAACAGATGGGTAGTAGCCAGAGGTAAGGTGTGAGGGTTGGGAAAAGTGAGTGAAGATGGTCAAAAAGTAAAAACTTCCAGTTACAAAATAAGTCCTGGAAATGTAATCTATAACATAATGACAACAATACTGTATTGTATATTTGAAAATTGCTAAGAGAAAAGATCTCATAAATTCTCATCATAAGAAAAAATATTTGTAACTATGTGTGGTGATGTATGTTGACTAGACTTTTTGTGATCATTTTGCAATATATATAAAGGTCAAATTATTTTGTTGTATACCTGAAACTAATACATTGTACGTTAATTATTATCTTACATCAAAATAAAAGCAAGAGTCACATATTAATATTGGAAGGGTAAACTTCAATCCATGAAGAACATCTATAATCCTAAATATACTATATATATATATATATACCGAATGACACAACTTCACAATACATGAGACAGAACTAACATAGCTGAAAAAATAGACTAATCTGCAGTTCTAACTGGAAATTTCAGTAGCCTTCTTTCAGTAACTTTTAGAATTATCTCAGAAAATCAGCAAAAATATAGTAGATATGCATAGCACAAGCAATCAAGAGCTTCGAATTGACATATGTAGAGCATTTCACTGCACCAAAGCAGAATTCACATTTTTAAGGTACTGATGGAACATTCACCAACAGAGTTATCTTGCACCACAAAATAAACATCAATAACAAGTATAAGATAAATGAAATCATATAGTGTGTTTTTAGACTATAATGAAATCGAACTATAATTTTTATAACAGAAAGAAAACAGGAGCATCTCGGGCAGCCCTGGTGGCGCAGCGGTTTGGCGCCGCCTGCAGCCTGGGTGTGATACTGGAGACCCTGGATCGAGTCCCACATCGGGCTGCCTGCGTGGAGCCTGCTTCTCCCTCTGCCTGTGTCTCTGCCTCTCTCTCTCTCTCTCTGTCTATGAATAAATAAATAAAATCTTAAAAAAAAAAAAAGAAAACAGGAGCATCTCTAAACACTGGAAATCAAGCACCACATTTAAAAAAATAATACAAAAGGTAAAAAATGGAAGTGTGAAAGGTAATGAAAAGACATAAAACTGAGTTAGAATTAAAATACAATGAATCAAAATAGGTGGATTGCAGCTGAAGAAGTGATGAGAGGAGGATTTTATAGAACGCTGAGCTTACATTCCAAAAGACAAAAGATATTAAATCAATTATCAAAGTTCGTATTCTGCAACACTAAAGATAAAATAAACCAAAGCAAGTAGAAAGAAAAAAAATAATAAAAGAAGGGAGCATAAATCAATGGAGTTGAAAATAGGATATAGAAAAGAAGAATCAAAAAGTTTCTTTGAAAAAAGATAAAAATTAATAAACATTCAGCAAAACTGACAAATTTAGAAGAGAAAATACACAAATCAATGCCAAGAAGGTAACAGGCACTGCCATTATAGATTTGTGGCCATTAAAACGGTAATAATAGAATACTGTGCACAGCTTTACATTCATAATTTTTTCTTAAAAAAATGAGGCAATTTCTCAAACTATTAAAATTCATTCAAAATCAAACAGACAGCATGGATTGTTATAAGTTCTAGTTTAGTTAAGTAATTACACATTAAACATTTTATGATTTCATAAAACAGTTCTTTTAAAATCATCCAATTGGAGATGGAGAATTCTAATTATTTAAAAAAAATTAACACTGATTTTACAGTCTTTTCTTAAGAGGGGGAGGAGAGAACACTTCCCAAGACATTCTATCTGATACTAAAACCAGATGAATATCATAAGAGAAGAAAACTACTGACCAATATATAAGGGCAGATAAAAAAAAAAAAAAAAAAACCTCAGTGAAATACTAGCAAATAAAATCTATCAATGTTACAGAAGGATTCTGTACTATTTTCAAGCAGCATGTACCCCAGGAATTCAAGATTATTTTCACAACAGAGAAACAGTGTGATATACAATATTGATAGAATGGGGGAGAATACTGGATCATTTCAAAAAATGTAGAAAAAGCATTTGAGAAGATACAAAGCACTTTATTGATAAAAATACAGAAACTAGGAATAGAATTTCCTGAACACGAAGTGCATCTATTAAAAAAAAAAATCAATAGTGGTGCTCGGTTCAGTGTCCAACTCTTAGTTTTGGCTCAGGTCGTGATCTCAGGGTGTGAAATCAAGTGCTAAGTCAGTCTGCTTATCTCTCTCCTTCCCCTTATGCCCTCCCCCCACTCATTCTCATGTTCTCTAAAATAAACAATAAAGTCTTTTTAAAAAATCAATGAAAGAATAAATATTTATGTCATACTCAATAGTGGAAAATTGTTTACCTCCTAAGATCAGGAACAGTATAAGGATGTCTATCGTTTCTACTTCTACTTAACATTGTACTGGAGGTTCTACCAGGAAAATTAGGCAAGAAAAAGTAATAGATGTCATCCAGATTGGAAAAGAATAAAACCTGTCTCTATGTTTGTTTTTTTATTTTAATTTTTTTTTTAGAGTGGGGAGGGACAGATGGGGAGAATTAAGCAGGTTCCATGCCCAGCATGGAGCCCAACTCAGGGGTTTGATCTCACGACACTGAGATCATGACCTGAGCCACAATTAAGAGTTGAACGCTTAACTGACTAAGCCACCTGGTGCCTGATATCCCTATTTTATATATTATTTTGTATATAATAAATCCTCAGGAATCTACCAACATAAGCCATTAAAACTAATACACACAAAATCTACATATAAGTATCAGTAGTATTTCTATACACTGGCAATGAACATTTTGGAAATTAAATTAAGAAAACAATTCCATATATAACAGCATGAAACAAATAATATATTTAGGGAGAAATTTAACAAAAGAAATGCAAAATATATATATTGAGAACTGTAAAATATTGTTTAAGGAAATTTTAAAAAGACCTAATATTGTTTAAAGGAATTTTTTGAAAGATCTAAATAAATGCACAGGCATCCCATATTTATGGATCAGATCATTTTCAAAGAAACTTCTTGGTTATTTATTGTTGGGTTGTATATTGTTATCTATTCTGACTAAACATGGGAATGAGGAAAATACTCAAACTGGGTCGGAAAACTCAATGGACCCATAAAATAGATTTAGAGCACAATATTACAACTCCCTCACAAAAGTCTTATTCCAATTGGAAGTCTACGATGCCATCACAGTTCTTCTAGTGTTAGAGTCAGCCCAGGTCCCCAGTCTGCAAGTCCTAGAAAGGTCTCCAATTTCTTTTGTCCAAAAAATAGGTATCTAGGTAAATATCTAGAAGTCATTCCAGGGAAACTTGGGGAAGGGGGGTATGTTTATCATACCTACATATGGCAGAATTGAAAGGGATTTCCTCAAAACAACTACTCTTACTTTCAATCTATGTGTTATCATTTTGAGAACTGATTTCACTCTAGAAACTGAGTAAAACATTTTCAATTTTCCTTTATGGTGTTGTAGCAGCCTTATTTTCATGAGCCATTAATATTCTTTTTTGTTTTCTTTTTTTTCATTTTTATTTATTTTTGTTATTTTTTTATCCCAAAACCATGCTCTACTGACTGACCCAGCCAGGTGCCCCTAGCCTTAAAATTTTTGGTTACACACATTAATCAAGGCCCTAATCTGCTGTCTGTCTCACACCTCGTAATACCATCATCTCAGTAGATCTCTCCAGGTCAAGCCACCTTACCCTGGTCACAACACCTGCTGTACATTATATGAAGTACATTTACTTTGTTTTTGACAATTAAATACTCCTACATGGCCTCTGTATTCTAGAAACTTACCTGTCCAATTGATAGCAGGGAGCCCAGTTTCTTGGCAATAGTATTGTCTGATATAAACCCTAGTCAACATACAATAACTATCACTGAACTTAAGACTTTAATGTCTTAATGCCTACCTTCTATAAAGAACCACAAAATAACCATTTAAGAATTTACTGGTCAAATAGAGTCAAATATTTTCCTTTTTTTTTTTTTTTAACAATTCTTTAAACATGTAAGAACAAAAACAGAAAAACAAACAAAAGAAACCCTACAGAGTCTTGGTTCATAGACATATAAAACAGGCTACCCTCCAGATTTGGCCCAAGGCCATAGTTTTCTGATCTCTACATTGAGATGAGCATGTCATACATCAGATGATGGATTTTCTGGTCTCATAATATATCATTTTTAAAAGAGATATTATTTATCTATTCATTTAACAGAGAGAGAGAGAGAGAGAACACACAGCAGAAGGAACAGTAGGCAAAGGGAGAAGCAGACCCCCATGGAGCAGGAGCCAGATATGAGACTGGATTTCAGGACCCTGAGGTCATGACCTGAGCCAAAGGCAGATGTTTAACCAACTGAGCCACCCAGGTACCATGATACATCATTGTTAACATTTAAACCACCCTTGCCTTCTGATTTCTTCCTCAGTACTCTGTCAAGTAAACCCCAGCATTCCCACTTCATTTACACAGGCATTATTGACTGCAAGCATTAAGACACCATCACAGCAGTACATTAGGGCAGACTATAGTTGTAACCTAACGGGATACTAAATCCTAAGTGATGATAGATTGAACCCAAGCCAATAAAGCATCCTTATAGTACACTGCACACTTCTGTCCAAAACCCTCAAGATATACCCTCACCTGTGTTTGCCTATTCCTGTTGGTATTTATTATTCAGGTCCTTTAATTATTTCATTTAACTGAGCAAAACATCTCCTGAGGTCAGGGACTCTATTTCCCTTCTTGGGCTAAGCCTATGCCAATTGGTCTAGCACAAAAAAAGGGGAAAACAGATTTTGCAGGGAGCCAAAGGGAAACCAATGTTCTCTTATAAATAGCCTTATGCCCCAAAGCATTCAAGGAAAAATGAATGTTAAAGGTTGTCAAGCACACCTACCCAAATATTCTCTTTAGGATACTGAATTTAGCATAGAAAACTGGACATTTAATTACCTTTTTTGGTCTCATCCCATTACAATTAAATCCTGAGCCTGATTTTTCTGTAATCTGTATCTCCAGATACAGAAGATGGTGATTTTCTTAATGCTTCTATAGAGGTTTTGTGACTTTTACAGCATGCTCTAATTTAAGAATTGGGTGACCTGAGTCTGTCATTTCCTTAACTTTAGGGCCTCTGAGGCATTTAACAAAAGTCAGCTATCTTCATAATCTTTACAATTTCAGTTATAAAAATACTTCAATATCTAGAATTACTGAAAAGGCCAATGCTTTCATTTTAACCTATATTTCATCTCAAACCACTTCAGATAATTGTGTTAATTAGTGAGATGCTGCACTGGGGGCTATCAGTACTAAGGACCTACAGTGGTGTTTCTGTTACCTTTGGGCAGGTGAGTGATCTACTTCCCAAATACCATCTTGAGGTCCTACTGTCTAGGGCTACCTCCAGCACCAAATGTTTTAAATTATATTTTGAAAAGAACAGAGATGAAGTCCTAGACTTCATCTAAACAAGAGTTTAGATGCAATTGGGCTTTTCAAGAAATAAAGGTGGAAGATCGGGGAACAAGATAGTAAAGAAGGAAAAGTTACCATAGGGGATACTACTGAGGGGCACCTGGGTGGCTCAATGGCTTAGCATCTGCCTTTGGCTCAGGTTGTAATCCCGGGGTCCTGGGATCAAGTCCCACATTAGGCTCCCCGCAGGGAGGAGCTTTCTCCTTCTGCCTAGGTCTCTGCCTTTCTCTCTGTGTCTTTCATGAATAAATAAATAAAATCTTAAAAAAAAAAAAGGCTGCAATGGGCAACAAGAAGTCAATTACATGGAAATATGTTAAGGAGCATAAAGAATGTTGCGAAGACTTGTCCATCTAATGCATGGGAGACTGGGGCACATACCCACCCACTCTGATCTCCTTGTAGTGGGTGTTTTTTCTATAGGTTGTTAATATCTTCATTGTATGAGTACTACGTGGACACCAATAGTGTAGATAAGCTCTTAATGCAGAAGGTAGAAATATGTGTGCTGTGCAGGGTTGTGATGAGGCATAGAAAGCAGGATTCTGAGCTCGTATAGAAGTGTCCATTGCAATTATAGCTAATTTAAGAGGAAGGCTAAAAGCAAGTGAAGCAGAGTACTAAAAGTCCCACCATTGCACTTTTATAATTAATACAAATAGAAAACTACTGAATGGATAAAGAATAAAACAAAGACCTGTATTTTTTCTGCACTGGTCAGCTTTCCTGCAGTGATCCATGGTACTGTAATGACAGCTGCCTTCTCTATGACTTTTGGTGATTAAATTACAAACCATTTGTTCATTTTTCCCCACTCTTTTCATTTAAACATCACTTTTTGAGTCCCTGATAATAACCTATTTTGATTGATGAGGATTCAGAGATGAATTTAAATACTTAACTCCAATACATATAGATATTAAATAAACGTATTAACCATGTATCTATATCTAGATATATCTAATCTTATGTCTATTATCTATATTTAATATAGATATATCCCTTATACTGGAAAAATATAATTCCTTTGAGGTACATTTTGTAACATTATATCATGCAAAAACACCCAGTTTACATATCTAAAATTTCCCCAGAGGCTTTGAAAATTCTGAGAAAGGTAATGAGCAGACAATAAACTTCCAAAAGGTCAATGAAATTCAAGAAAAAGTTTCTTTAAAGGTAAAGTAGATAAAAGACCACATTTACCTTCTGTTTTATGGATGACAGGATAAAGCTCAATAATATGAGCAATACTGACATATTTCTAAGACTATGAAAGGCATTTCACCAGGCAAAGTAGTCAACAAGGTTTATATCACTCATAAAGGGCAAATCTACAGAGCTCTTTCAGGGCAGGTGAGCAAGAAAAAATTGACAGTTATTGTTACATTTTCCAGATATTATTTAAAAATAGTATATATATATTTTTCAAAGGATTATTTTGGTCTTTCATTTAATGATGGGAGTGGAGTGTACTTGAAATAATTTTCAATAGCTGTTTAGTATTAAATTTACAAATCGACAACTGCTTCCCCCCTCTCAAAATAGCTATCTAATTTGAATTACTGCCATTTGTCCATTTAACTGTCACCTTTTACTTCTACTTCAAAAAGTGAATGCATGATTGTCCTTTATGTTAAATTAGAACAGATTTAAAATACTGGTAATCAGTCTCATTTGCAGAAGCCTAAAAATAAAAAGTAATTGTGAAAATTAATTTGTAATTTTGTCAGATATCCTTCAAAATAAGTCGTTTGTAGATAAAAAGTGGATCCTTATAACACAAAGTATGCTTTTGAAGAGAAAGTAAAAGATTTTAATTCTTAATTCTGGGAAAGTGGTAAAGTCTTAGATATAGAATTGTTCTATGAGCCTATAGAACTCGGTTGGAGCATATAGTTCCTTGCTTATAATAATAAAAATGTGTTCAAAATCATTAGTCATCAGGAAATACAAATCAAATCCATTTGATTCAACTATAGCTCACAGGAGTAGCTAAAATTTTAAATAGCAAAAATTCTAAGTGTTGCCAAAAACATGGAAAAATTGGAACTCTCACCTAAGGTTGATGAAAATAAAAATTATACCATTTGTTTGGAAAGCAGACATATCTACTAAATTTTAATGTGTATCAGGTAACAACCAAATCTTAGAAATATATTCACCTTAAACATACAAACATGCTACAGAATTTATATTTAATGTAACTATATGCAGTTTTTGAGAGTGACAAACTGGGACCATACAAGTTTTTATCAGTAGTTGAAAGAATATATAAACGTTGATATATCCCACAGCTGAATAGCATGTAGCAACTAAAATGAATAAACTACTACTATAGCTATAATATGGATGAATCCCACAAACACTAAGTGTAAGATGCCAGATATAAAAGAGTGCTCACTGCAAGCTTTCATTTACACAAAGTTTAAAGACAAGTAAAATGGATCTGTATTGTTATGTTATGATAGTGGTTATTTGGGGGGAGGTGCTACTGACTGGGAGTGAAATCATGGAGGCATCTCTGGAGTGCTGAAAATATTTCACTTTCTGAATTGGGATGTGGTGATACCACTGTGATTACTTTATAATAACTCATGAAGCTAAATAATTCTTGTTTGCAGATGTTTATATTTGTATAGCTCAAAAATAGTTTATCATAAAAAAGTTCTTTTCAGTAAATTTCTCCTGAACACATATATACATATGTCCAAAGGACTGTACTCAATAGTGGAGATAGGAGTGGTAAGCAATACAAAACTCAATCATGTGTGTGTGTGTGTTTTTTTCTTCAACCATGTGTTTAACAACATATGTTAAGATTTAATTATTTACCAGGTACTATTCTAGGTAGTAAACAAACAAAAATCCCTGCCTTGCTTTCTTATGTAGAGAATTTTCATTTTTTGTGGAAGAGTTATATAATGACCATCAAAATATTTAAGATTCTGATAAATGCTTTAATAGGTAAGTGTAGAGTTCTACGCAATACATAGCAGGAGATCAGCCCACATTTGGTGAATCAGTGGATGATTTATTAGAAAATGAAGTTATGGTTGAACTCTGAAGGATGATGAAAGAAAGCTTATGAGTAGTCAAAAGCAGGCACATGTGACAACTTTATAAAAGGACATATTGAGTACAATCTGAGCATGTGGAACATGGAGCAGGATGGCTCTGGAGAGGCCCAGAACCCTGTAAACCATATTGAACATGTTTCTCCAAACAGCAATAGAAAGCTACTAAACCTCATGAACAAGAAATAGCATATCTAATTTACAATTTTTAAAAAGATTTTATTTATTTATTCATGAGAGATACAGGGATAGAGAGAGACAGAGACTCAGGCAGAGGGAGAAACAGTCCCCATGCAGGGAGCCCGATGCGGGACTCGACCCCAGGACTCCAGGACTCCAGGATCACACCCTGGGACGAAGGCAGGCGCTAAACTGCTGAGCCACCCAGGGATCCCTCTAATTTACATTTTAATATATCATCTTTATTACAGAAAAATGGATTAGTATAAGGATTTGCAAACCTTTTTTTTTTTTTTTTGCAAAGGGCAAATTATGCCTATTTTCTGGGTATTTTTCATGGATTTTTATTTATACAATAAATAAAATTTTTGTTTTGCTCTGCTTATTTTCTTGTTTTTAAGATTAAGAAAGGTACCTGTCAGACATTTGGGGTTAGAAAAGAAAAAAGAAAGTCATAAAGAGTATAGTTTAGATTTTGGGGTCTTAAGCAGCAGAAATTAACTCTTGTTCATATTAGCAAGAGTGAATACATAAGTAAGAGCTCACAGAAGAGAGACGATGGGGGCAACCCGGGTGGCTCAGCGGTTTAGCGCCACCTTCAGCTCAGGGTGTCATCCTGGAGACCTGAGATCGAGTCCCATGTCAGGCTCCCTGCATGGAGTCTCTGCCTCTCTGTGTGTGTATGTCTCTCATGAATAAGAGAAAAAAAGAGAGAGAGAGGGAGAGAGAGAGAGAGAGATGATGGCTAGAGAATGAGACATGGAAATGTTTAAAAACACGAATGTATAGAAACAAATGTATAGTGACAACACAGCTTTGGAGGTTAGGACACAGGGACCTCAGCAAAGGTCTTTCAGAAACGAACATTCCATTCAGCGCTTTGCATCTAATAGGAAAAGATCTCAACCATTTCTTTTATCTTCATGTTAAATTGTTCGTGATCCAAAGCCTTGGGAAGAATATAACTGACTAGCTAGGCTTTAGTTAGGAGTCTGTTCCCTGTTTGTATTAGGCCAGATAGAAGAAGTGATTTTGCCTTTGATTGCATATTAGGAGATAACACCAAGGCTTACCAAGAATATACATGATGGGAGAAGAGTTTTTACTCAAGTGCTGAAAAAGAGAAAGAGATGCTAGGAAGAAGATATTTATAGAAAATGAAAAAAAAAATGTACAGCCAGTGACTATTTTGACCACAATATAATAAACTAATTATTTCTTAGTAAGATAGAAGAAAAAATGAACATACAATGTTATATAAGTCTATGTTGTACAAAATGAGTTGATAAACACACATTGTGAAATGATTACCACAATAGGGTTTGTTAACTCTTCCATAACCTTACATAATTAGTTTTTTATGGGAGAATATTTAAGATCTTAGCAACTTTCAATATAGTATTGTTATCTATAGTCACCACACTGTATTGTAGCTCCCCGGAACTTATTCATCTTATAATTAGAAATTTAAATCATCAAGATTAATTAGTTCTGGTGAAATCCCAGTTAGTTTGAAAAGGAACAAGTACAAGTAATTGGCCCTTACTAGATATATGAGGTTCATAAGTCATATGTATTAGGTATTTGTAAGTCAAATGACTATAACTAGTGTGTGTTCAGTATTAAGAATATACGAAAGAGAAACTTGTCTATTTTTATGTAGTAGAGCTCTTTAGGAGATCTGATTTATTGGATACATGAGAATGACTGGTAATTAGTGTATCAATTGTCTTAATTGGTTTAAGTTACTAAATGATGTTCTAAACTATAGTAAAAACTTGATTAGTGGGAGCCCAATTAACAAAAACTCTGATCATTTGGGGGCTTTATTTTTAGAAGGGAATAAATTGAAAGACTGCACAATTGAGAACAATGCAGAGCTTGCTATAGCAAGGGAGTTGGCCACAATCACTTGTACTGGGAAAATGCACAAAGGCAGAAAAAGAGCAAAAGCTTATAGAGAGAAAGAGTGGTAGGTATGCTCTGATTAGAGGCTATTGGCATAGGGAAACTGGAAATGAGCTTACTAGAAGCAGGATGTCTTATGTAATTGGTATTTGACTTTTTCTGGTTGCTTCTGTGTTGAAAGGAAGGGACAAAAACAGGGATCTGGCAGTCCAAATTCTGACTGAAAGTGTGATTTGGCTTCTTTGATTGTTTATTTGAGAGCTTGTGAGTCAGAGTGCTATTATTATATAGTCTGGCCTTTATCCACTTGAATATTCAGTCTCTCAGTTTCTTCTTTTGGTAATTCTGTTGCTTTTAAGAAGTTGACCAATTCTAAAAAAAACTAGAGATCCAGATCTTCACTGTTCAGTGCAGTGAAGTCTCAACCATAGTCAATTGCCTCACAAGATTTCGACCTTTTAGTTGTTGTATGATCATCTAATGAGATAGTTGCCACGCAGAAGCATTTGAGACTCAATAGACTTTAGTGGACTAGCATCATGACCACTATGACAAAAACAACTAATAGTCCCTGGAATATGTTTCTGTATCAGAAACCCTGATCTCCCAACTCAGCCTAAAAGAACAAATCCTATAGGCAATGAGGACCAACCTTAGAAAGCCAAATAGGTTTTCTTTAAAAGAAAGTCTAGACAGCTCAGTCTTGCCTGTTTCATTGATCCAAGTACAGTAAGCATTAGCAATGGCACAAACCCCACCAAGACTATCCAACAAGAATTCTAGAGCAATACAGTTTTCCATCATGGTTCATGCCTACAAACTGAAATTGAGCTGTATTTCATCTAGAGAGAAGTTTGTATCAATAATTTCTGCCAAAGTTAATAAGTTTCTTATAATCTTCTATTTGTATGATCTCCCCATTGGCAACACTGTTCTGAATGCCTAAAAATGAGGCCATAATTCCTCCAGGTAGAATACCTCAATAATCAAGTATGGTCTCATTTTTTATTTTATTTCTGAGTTGAAATTTTCAGCTTTGTCAATTTATAGAATTATGGTCTCTTTGTACAAACAAGTCTCAGAATACTATTCCTAACGCGCTGAGGTGTTTTAGGTAAACAGGCCCAGATATCCTGGTAACAATGGAATTATTAAATAAGGATGCATGAAGATCTAGAAATCCAGTCATGGAATTTTTCATGATACTAGGTTAGAACCAAGGTCTTATGTCAGCTGGTTTGCATATTTGAATATCTACTATTCCTTTCCAGGTAATAACTAACTAGTCTATTTCCATACAAAGGTATTTGAGTCACCTAGGGAGTGAAGGAAAATAGTGGAGAAGGAAGATGCTGAGCTGATCTTGTCCCACAGACACATCGAAGTAACTACTACATATATATTGCAACTGTCCCTGAAAATAATCTGCAGAATAATAGAACAGATCTTTCACAGCTAGTTGTAGAGAAAAAACTCCATCAATAAAAGTAGAAGGAGCAGAGACATGGCCAGGAACCAAAACCTTATTGTAACTAACCACAAATGGGAAGGATATCACAAGTACTGAGGAGCAAGGTTCAACACCCACACCAGGCACCCCTGGCCCTAGGAAATCACACTGGGAAGATAAGTCCCTATAATGTCTGGCTTTAAAAGTTAGCAAGGCCCAAACTTGGGAGCTTTAAAAGCCAGTGGGGGCCCATCCCTGGGAGAACTGGAGGGGAAGAGGAAACTGAGTCCCTGACCTTAAAAAGCCAGCATGCCAAATAACTCAGCTAGAGACCCCACACAGAAATAACAGTTTGAAAGTGTGTGGAGTATATGTGAAGATTTACTGACTAATTTTGGGACATGTGCTGGAGAGGTAGAGACCTGCAAGAACTTTCTCTGGGAACAAAGGAGCTGGTTGGACACCCTTTTTCTTGTCTTTCCCCAGTCTAGATAGCTGGATATTTGTAGTTGCCCATGCTAACACTCCCCATCTTCCTGAATAACACCCCATGCTCCACCCTGGTGCTCCCCTGTGGATCTACACCAACCAATCTGCCTGCCTCAGCAAGAACTCCTCAAGAGTGACTCTTATCCTACCACACACCTGGTAGGCAGCCCCAGCTGAGACCAACAATATGACTCCTACCCTGGAGAAGGGCAAAACTAATTCCACATACCAGTGCAGACACAATTCCTGCAGCTAATAAGCCTCTTAGTAAACTCCACAGTAAACAAGCTCTCCCTTGGTGTATCCACAGCCATCCTAGCGGCTAAGTGCAGTCAGCCAGGCTGAATGCCAGTTTGGGTACTAATAAGCTCATGGTGGTCTAGAGCCAAGCCATTCAGTTGGCCACATAAGGAGAACAGACTACCTGTTGATGTGCCTAGTGGCTAAGTACGGAAAGCCAGGCCAAGTGCCAGCCCCAAGCACTAGCAAGCCTGAGTCAGCTTCAGCTGGGAAACTCAACTGGAAACACAGGAAGAAAGGTCTGTGCACCAGGCACAGCAGATCATTTAATCAGAGAAAGTGAGGGCTAGCTTCTTTCACCAATATGCCCATAGCAATTATAGCTCAAACCACAACAGGAGGGAGCACACAGCCTGCACAGGAAACACTCCTGGAACACCTGGTTCTTATGACCAAAGGGGACTATGCTACATGGCAGCATGGGACTCTGTACACAAGGCCCCTACTTTCAAAATAAGAAGATCTAGCTGGAGCTAGGAGATCTAGCTCCACCTAATACATAGAAACAAATGCAGAGAATCAGACAAAATGAGGAGACAGAGAAATATGCCCCAAATGAAAGAACAAGAAAAAAAAAACACAAAAAGGAACTAAATGAGGTGGAGATAAGCAATACGCTGGATAAAGTTTTTAAAGTAATGGTCATAAGGATACTCACTGGACTTGAGAGAAGAATGAATGAACTCAGTGAAAACTTCAACAAAGAAATAAAAAATATATATAGAAAAGAACTAGTCAGAGTTGAATAATAACAATAACTGAAAAAAATACACTAGAGAGAATTAACAGATTAAAGAAAGTAGAAGAATGGATCAGTGATCTGGAGGACAGGGTAATGGAAAGCAACCAAGCCAAACATCAAAAAGAATATTAAAAATAAAGATAGTTTAAGGAACCTCTTTAATATCATCAAGTCCAATAATATACACAGTAGAGGGGTCTCAGAAGGAAAAGAGAGAGAGAAGAGAGCAGAAAACCTATTTGAAGAAACAATAGCTGAAAATTTCCTAACTTGGGGAGAGAAACAAAAATCCAGGTCCCAAAAGAAGAGAGAACCCCAAACAAGATGAATACAAGGAAGGTCAACACAATATTTAATGCATATTAATTTTTATTACACATAATATTTAGTACATAATAATTAAAATGTCAGATTAAATAAAAAGATACTATTAAAAGCAATTAAAAAGCAAACCGTAACACACAAGAGAAACTCCATAAGGCTATTGGCTACCTGTTAGCAGAAGCTTTCTAGTCCAGAAGGGAATGGCACAATATATTCAAAGTGCTGAAAGGAAAAACCCTACAACCAAGAATACAGTACCTAGTAAAGCTATTATTCAGAACTGAGGGAGAGATAAAGAGTTTCACAGACAAACAGAAGTTAAAGAAGTTCATCACCCCAAAATAGACTTGTAAGAAATGTTAAAGGGGATTCTACTTTTTTAAGGGAATTCTTTAACTGGAAAGAAAAAACAATAACTAGAAGAAAATTGTGAAAGGAAAAAAATTTCATTGGTAAAAGCAAACATATAGTGAAGGTAGTAGATTAATCACTAATAAAGCCAGTATGGATGTTAAAACACAAGAGTAGTACAATCGATTATATCTAAAAAACTTAATCAAGGGATATACAAAATAAAAATAGGTAAAATATGACATCATATATATCATGGAGAGGAAGTAAACATTTAATGTTTGCAGAATGTGTTTAAACTTAACCAATCATCAACTTAATATAAATTGCCATACACAGAGTACATTATATATGAACCCCATATTAACCACCAACCAAAAATCTATAATAGATACACAAAAAATAAGAAAAGAATCTAAGCATAATATTAAAAATATCCATTATATCACAGGAAAGAGAGCAAGAGAAGAAGGAACAGAGAAAAGAAAAGCAAAACAAACAAAAGATGAACAAAAACTAAGAAACAACAAAATAGCAATAAGTACATACTTGTCAGTAATTACTTTAAATGTAAGTGGACTGAATGCTCCAATCTAAAGACAAGGGCAATTGAAAATAAAACAAACAGGGGATCCCTGGGTGGCGCAGCGGTTTGGCGCCTGCCTTTGGCCCAGGGCGCGATCCTGGAGACCCGGGATCCAATCCCACATCAGGCTCCCGGTGCATGGAGCCTGCTTCTCCCCTCCGCCTGTGTCTCTGCCTCTCTCTCTCTCTCTGTGACTATCATAAATAAATAAAAAATTAAAAAAAAAGAAAAGAAAACAAAGAAACAAAAAAGAAAATTAAACAAACAAACAAGACTTATGAGCAAGATACTCATTTCAGACCTAAAGACAGATACAGATTGAAAATAAAGGAATGGGAAAAAAATATTCCATACAAATAGAAGCAAGAAAAGAGGCAGGAATAGAAATACTTCAACAGTAAGTTTGAGGGTAATAACTACTGTTTAAAATAATCCAAGAATGACATTAGAATAAGTACATTCTGACCTAACAGTTATAATAAAGAGAAAAGATAAAAGAGCCATTGTAGTAGACAACAAACAGCAGTCTATAGAAAATGAAAGTGGTTATAAACAAGTATATTTTAAAAAGGAATTAAGCAGTTGTTTTGATATGTAGTCTTGAGTAGCATCTGTCCACTACACAGGTTATAAGCTTGTTCTAAAAGGTTTGTCTACTTTTGAAGATTAGCTGCTTTTAGAGAATCTTTGAGAAACTTCTATTTGTAGTTTCATATTAGAATGGTCTTCCAGTTGTATGCAATTCTTACTTGCTTTTTAAGTTGTGAAATGTGAACCCAGAAATGGATTCCCTGGAGTTTCACTGCTATATTTGTTAACAGCATCTGATAAGGTCCCTTCCAAGGAGGTTCAAGAGCAGTTCTTATATATGCCTCTTCCAATAGGTGAGATCTCCTAGTTGAATATCACAAAGGGGTTGTTTAGAATGATGTGGGAAGATGGCCTTAAACTTTTGGTAACTTAACTGGGGTATAGTGCACAAATCTTTAGCAATGTTCTACTATGTCTGTGTGCAGCAATGCAGAGTCTAGTATTAAAGATAAAAATCCTTACAGGTAGGCTTTAGTTGCTAATTCATAAGGGCATAACTGATGTTTTTCCAAGGGAGTAGGCCATGTAGTCCTAAGAGCTGAAGTACCTTTAGCCATAGAAGTTCAAGGGTTTATGAAAGTTTTGATAATTTTAAGGATGTCCTTGGTTCTTTCAAACTTCCAGAAGACTGTGGGTAGTAAGGGCAATGTGGTGTTCAAATAAGGAAAAATGCATTACAGAGTTCATTTATTTATAATGGTTCCCAAAAAACATATGCTTTGGTCACTTGACATAAAAGCTATTATGCCACAGTTTGGAAATACAAAATCAAGTAATTTTATAGATACTCTTTGGGCCTTAGGTTTTACAAAAGGAAATACTATACTCTATCTGAAAATTGATACACAATCTTAAAAAAACATTAAAACTCTTTGAACGGTAGTACCTAGATAATGTTTATCTAAAGGTGTACACAGAAAAAAAAATCAAAGATGTTCACAGAGTCCTTGAAGCTTTGATTCCTGTCTCACTTTTGTAGTTTTTCAAGAATTATATTTTTGACATGTCACACATACCCCAAAATAACCTCAGTGGTCTTTTCAAAGTTTCCCTACCAAAATTTAAGACAGTAAATGAACCTGTCTGTACCATAATGAGTAGAGTTACGAGTAGTTCCAAACAGCTAATATCCATTAGTGCCACTGCACTGTTTTATTGGGGCTGCCACAATGAAGTACCACAGTGTGGGTGTCTTAAACAATGGAAATGCATTGTCTCACAAATCTGGAGACTGGAAGTCTGAGATCAAGGTTTTAACAGGCTAAGTAAAACCATTGATCAGTTAAGAATAAATTCCTCATTCTTGCAATAAAGGCTTCTATACTATACTTGTTAGTATAGAGTTGTTTCCAGAAAATTAATCTGCTAATTTTGAAGGATGATTGAAATAAAGAAATATAATAAGTAACACAAAAGAAGGATCCTAAGGTTTGAAGGAGTAGGCTAGTAGGCACGTTTACATATAAATTTTGAGAGGGATGAAATTCAACCCATAGAGCCTATCAGAGCTTGTCTGAGTAAAGAATACAAGCAGTTTTATTTTATTTTGTTTTGTTTTGTTTTGACCATTGTTCCCCTTTCTGGATTGGGGCTAAATGTTGATATTTTAATGACCTTTCAAATCTCTCCATAGATTGATCTTTTGAGATTTTAGTTAGGGTGATAATGTAACTAAAATTGGTTGTATGGCATAATGATCTGCTAGAGTATTTCTTTAGCTTCCATAATATCTCTTTTTTCAGGAGTTTCAACATTTACAACTGTTAGACTGTATCTAAAAGTTTCCTAACTCGTACATTTTTGATAGGGATTCCAACAGAGATAAGAAACCCCTTTGTTTTCAAGGCATCCAAAGGTCAAATACTACTGCAAAAGCGTACCTGCAGTTTGTACGTACATTTATTTTCTTGTTTGTCACTAGTTGATAAGCTCTAGTAAAAGCATTAAGTTCTGACACCTGAAGTGATTTAACTTCTGGTAACTCCACTTCAGAAGAACTATCAAAGATGCATTGCATACTATAGCCTCACCCTTGACTCAGTTGCAGAAGTTTATCTTCCTTGTCTTAGGAATAGCCCTTTCTGAAAAACTTATTGATAGGTACTACTGGGAAGTAAGACATAACAATTTTGTTGATGGCCATGGAGCAATGAACAAATCAATTACCTTGTCTATTCTTTTTAAAACTGAAGGGATGAAAGTATTAACAAGGGCTAGTAGAGGTTATGACAGAACCTTTGGATACAAGGCTTTCAAATATAGGTTTGAGATTTTTCTTTGCTTCTGGCTTAAAGAGATATTGGGAAAATTTGGATAAAGATTTGGTAGGATTTATCTCAACTTTAATAGGTTCTGCTCCAGTGATTTTTCCTATGTTAGTAAAAATTTTTAACCAACAGAGCTTCTAATATAGACCTTTGTTTAGGGTAATCATCAAATATAATGGAGAAGGAAAACATAGATGTAAAGCAGACTAAACTCATTATGAAGAGAGAGATTGTCTGAAAGCTCAAAAAATAGTCCACATGATTTTTAATAGTCCACCTGACATTTAGTTTTACAGTTTTCATTTGTGAAATGAGTCTCTCCCTATGTATTAGTTTTCTATTTCTGCTCTAACAAACTCAGTGACTTGAAACAACACAAATTTTTACATTTTTATAGGTTGGAAGTTTGATAGAGGTCTCACAGGGCTAAAAAAATCTAGGTAAGCAATCAGCAGGGTGGCATTCTGCTCTAAAGAAACTACTAGAGAATCTGTTTCCTTATCTTTTCCATTTTTCAGATGCTGCCCACATCTCTTGGCAATTGATTCTTCATCTTCAAAACAAACAATGCTATCTCTCTCTGAGCACTCCTCTACTCTAATACCTCTCTTTGCATCTCTCTGTCTCCATCTCCCATTTTTAAGGACCCTTGTGAATATATGAGACCCACCTGGATAATCCAGGATAATCTTCCTATTTTAAGGCCAGTTGATTCACAACCTTAATTCTCTCTGAGACGTTAATTACCCTGTGCCTTGTAATCTAACGTGTTCATAGGTAATATAGATTAGGTAAAGGACGTCCTTTATGTGGCGACATTATTCTGCCTACTATGCCTTGTTAAATTTACTGCGTGGTATTGCAGAATAAGAAGGAATGTGGGGATCCCTGGGTGGCGCAGCGGTTTGGCGCCTGCCTTCGGCCCAGGGCGCGATCCTGGAGACCCGGGATCGAATCCCACATCAGGCTCCCGGTGCATGGAGCCTGCTTCTCCCTCCGCCTGTGTCTCTGCCTCTCTCTCTCTCTCTCTCTGTGACTATCATAAATAAATAAAAATTAAAAAAAAAAAAAAAGAAGGAATGTGTTTTACTGAATGGTCAAAGGATTAAGGGCTGGGAAATAGGGAAACTATGAGGGTTATTTGAATACCTACCACCTGTGTGACATGTTTACTCTGAGAAAGAGGTTGCCCAGAGTTGGCAGGATTTAATTAATGTCCAAAGTGTAGCACCTATATTACCAGGCTCTCTGATTCTCATGACCATCAGCATTTTTACATAGTACATGCAAAATGCAAGCATACCAGAAAACCAAAAGTGATGAAAAGAAATGGCCTGATAGTACAAGTTATATCCAACAAATGGAAACTAGTAGAAAAACCCAGAAATCAAATTGAGAATAAATAACTGAGGAATTCAATGCCAAGGGAGTCAGACTTGATGCTGCTTTACCAGTTTTGTATGGATTCTCTAAGCCAAGAGCAGCAAGGTACAAGGGCCTCTATGGGTTCCATACCCGGATAAAGATTGCAGTCTACAGCAGTGAGAAGTGCAAACCTTGTATTTGGGGAGCCTCTGGGAAGACTGTAGAAATAAACCAACACTGTCTGAATAAGAACAAATAAAGCTAAGTCAGAATTTGCTGCAGTAGGAGAATCAGCCATCATAATGCATTCATAGGCAGGGAGGAGGATGGGAAAGCCTTATAATGAGAAAAAAGGAAATTGTCAGCTGTGCTTTGATTGGAGATTGTTATGATGAGGATGGAGGGAACTAATAGAAGAGAGTCGTCCTCTGTGGTTTGGTTTGGAGAGCGTCAATATGAAAAAGCATTTCAAATAGCCTTTTCAAACTGTTAAGTGGGAATAAGTACTAATGAGGCTGTCAGTCATTTATTAAGCCCTATAACTATTCTAGAAATACAGCTACAATTGCACAACATAATCATTACAATTTCATGAAATTACGGTCACCATCTATGACTCAGTTACAGTTGGCACTTACACCCTTTAAATGGGGTTATAAAAGGAATCAACATTCATTCACCTTTCATATCTCCACTGATGACACTTGTATCTACAATCCCTCCAGTCAGAGCAGTTCCAGGGCCTTCCACTTGGCCCCTCCTACCTGATCTCTGTAATTCTGACATTCCTTAACCCCACCAAAATAAGAAGACCCATTTGTATTACAGAATTGCTTTCAGTCCTTTTAAGCCCAGAGAGGACAACTATCACAAAGCTTTTTAAAAATTCTAATATCCTCCCTTACTATCACATTTTTTAAAAATTTGATAGAGCATCTCCCAAATGTTCAAAGTATAGTTAGTGGATAAGTAAGCAATAATAAGTCCATTCCAATATTTCATGAATCTTCATATATTTCTCTTTATAGCATACACAGGAAAGAGTGCCAAGTTTGCCATGCTTACTATACCCATCAATGAATCGAGGATTAATTAACCACGCTACTAGATTATAATGTCACTCTCCCACAAAAGATTGAATACAACATAGTAAATTATTAACTCTGGGTAAATGCACCCTTGCCAATAAATTTATCTGGTGAGAGGAAGTGACAGGGCTGCCTCTGCCAGCAAAATAATTTGAGGGAAATTTAGAGGATAAAATTCTACAAGTTATTTAAGTTTGTTCAAATGCCCTCATTCCATGTATTTGGATCTCACTTCTTTCCCATCAAACTCTTACCTTAACATTAATGGTACTAGATGGGTGTGGGTATTAAAGAGGCACTTGCGATGAGCACTGGATATTATATGTAAGTGACAAATCACTGAATACTACTCCAGAAACCAATATTGCATTGTATTTTAACTAAGTAAAATTTAAATTATACAAAAAAACCGTAAGAGGTATGTATGCTTGAGTGAAGAATTTGATAGGATTTTGCCAGTCTATCATCATGCTCCAGGCTTGGTATCCAGCTTTAAATGCCCTGTGACTTCAAAGATTTCATCTGGCTTTTGGGTTTTGGAACACGTGACTCATATATTCTTAACTGTATACTTATAGATATTAATTTTTCTTTTCCCTATGGATTGTTTCTAGGGCAATAAGAAGTAAAACTGACTAAACCATCTTTATCACCATAACTGCTGACATAGCAACCATAACAGCAGTACACCCTATGCTGAGGCTTATAACTTCAGGAAACTTGACGTCACCTGAGTATATGGATTAACCATATTCCTTCAGCAAATATATTTCCCTTGTGCTCCTCTAATACATGAGCAATGCAACTGTATTATCCTGTTTTCATGGTCTGTTTTCTGGGTTCACTTTGATATTCAATTAAAATATCAGTTAAGAGTCCCAGCGGGAAGAGATGGTACTCTTAAATTAGGATAACCACAAATTGATTTATTAAAGGGACTTAAACATATGTGTGGGAAGGGCTTAGCTAAAACACAAGCTAAAGTTTAACCTCCTAGAATATATAAAACAGTTGCTACTTTCCTTACATTTGAAAGAATCAGGGGAATAAATTTTTTTTAAGATTTTATTTATTTATTCATGAGAGACGCAGAGAGAGGCAGAGGCATAGACTGAGGCATAGGCAGAGGGAGAAGCAGGCCCAAGGGGAGCCTGAGGAGGCAATTTGATCTCTGTATATCTGATAAATCCTTCTATCCCTCTTTCTTACTCTGGTGGGACATGTTGGACTAGGGTAGAGCATAGAGTCAGGGTAGAGGAGTGATTAGGGCACAGTAGGAGGATAGGCCCTGTGTGGCTCAAGTGCTCAGGACTGAAAGGGCAGTTGAGGCTTAGCAGGCCAGCAGGTCTGATGGGGCCCAAGTTGAAGACAGATTTGGGGAGAGGAGACAGGAAGAATTTGGAGCCAATAGGTATGGGGCTAAGGAGGTTGTTGGGTTCAGTAGGCAGCTTGTATTTAGGAGTTTGGTGGCATAAGGAGGTATGAGCAATTAAGTACATGTAGTGAGGGTAATGCGATCAAAGTTTCTCACTGCCACAGACAGGAGTTACATATATATATATACATATATATATAGGCTTGATCATGAATAACTCTTGGTGTCTGAGACTTTAAAGTCAGTCCTATTAGATCTGGTTAGTGCCGGGAACACTGTTTCAGAAACTAATGCCTTCACTGAACAGAAGGTATTATTGCTTTGTTTTATATATCTCTTATTGTCTGTGGCAATTAATGATTTCTGAATTTTTTTTTCTTCTTTTTATTGTTTCTTTAGTGTTTTGGCAGAGATGTGAAAATATACTTCATTTCAGACTACCTGTTACATTTATCTTGCCACTTGACTGCTTCACTCTAGAGCAATGAGATCACATGCTTTTTAAAAATAAAACCTTGGATCTTGAACTGGATTTTCTACTAGAAGAAAGTTTAAATTTATCCTGTGGCCTTTTTTGTTCCTCTTCTTCTTTTTCTTCTTTTTCTTTTTTTTTGAGTGAACTGCAACAAAGCAGGTATAAGATAGCAAGTGGTCAGTCTCCCCAGCAGTGTATGTTTGGTCATAGTTAAGCCATAGGGGAGAAACATTGTATTGAATTTTGACATTAAATATTCCCAGAAGGACCATTCTCATATTTCTAAGAAGACATTACCTATGGTGCTTCAATTTCTATTGTAATCTTTGATGCAGCTCAAATCAACAGAAGGATGGCTTTAGAAGTGAAGGATGGAGTTCTACTAACATTGTCTGATATTCACTCAACCTCAAATTGACAGTAATATATTGTTCCTAGGGCATATAGAGTTTGCTACAAAGAATCATGTGTCCTTTCTGTCCTTGGCTGTGAAGTTAAACTACTTACACAGGATTCAACTTTGTGTTAGTTTTTGGAACATCATTTAAAAACAACTCTTGGTCTATATTACAAGATCTGAAATATTATTCTTGCTTTTTACTAAATTTTCCAGTTTTCAAAATAAATAAAAATCAATAAAATGGTTAAAACTCAAATAGCTAAAGTTTTGTATTTATGCTGAAGAAAACTTATACTTACATTAGAGTTCATTCCATTAAACTATACATAGGAGAACAAGTGCAAACTATATACAATACCCTAACCTCAATTGTGTAAATCTCACAATCAGATTTATTAGTTGTTACTATAGTCACTCTTTGTGCACAGCAGCAATTACATACTTTCATAGTTTTAATAGATTAAAAAGCATACAAGTAGTATTTGGACACAAAACATTTATAAATACACTGATTATTTAAATTATAAAAAAGCAAATTATCATATTTCAGATATTGAAAGTCAAGTGCTGGGCAGCTTGTTAATATATATATATATATATAACTTAGATTATATGTGTAACTGCCTTGAGATTAAAAATACAAAAGGAAATTTTGCATAAATTGAAAAAAATCTTAAATTATATATATATATATTTATTTCCATAAGCATCATAATCTTAATTGAAATTTGTTAAATAGCAAAGGCTAAAAATTTCATGACATTTCCTAAATTTTAATTCATTTTCGTCACGTTTTAAATAGTTGGCATTTAATAGTCATTAATATACATATTCCTATATCTTGAACAGTAGCAAATTCATAAACCTCAATTTGAAATTGTGCCTTAGAATGGTAGATTAAAATGTCACACAGGGACGCCTGGGTGGCTCAGTAGTTGAGCGTCTGCCTTTGGCTCAGGGCGTGATCCTGGAGTCCCTGGATGGAGTTCCTCATTGGGCTCCCCGTGGGCAGCCTCTTCTCCCTCTGCCTCTGCCTCTGCCTCTCTCTCTCTCTGTCTCTCATGAATGGATAAATAAAAATCTTTAAACATAAATATGGGCACTGAGGGGGGCACTTGATGGGAAGGGCACTGGGTGATATGCTATATGTTGGCAAATTGAACCCCAATAAAAATAATTTAAAAAATAAAATAAAAATAAAAAAATAAAATAAAATGTCACACAATTGCATCACTAATTGAGTGCCCTTTTAAAAATATTTTTTAAAAAGTATATATATATAGAGAGAATTATCTCTTAAACCTCATATATGTGTGTGTGTATACATACATATATATATATATATGTTTGTGTAGATGTGCATGGGTATAATAAAAGCAGATACAATAATTATCAACTAAGAATGCTTTTATTTCCAATCATTAAATAAGACTAGAAAAAGATAATTTTTCTAAGAAGTATTGAGTAATAGTTTTTGATACCTTTATGGATAGCTAAAGAAAATCTAGTTCCATATTATCTGTAACATTGTACTTTTAAGTTAACTATGGTTTTAGTTTCATTGGAAAGTAGAGGAAGTGTCGTCAGCATGCACGAATGTTATACTGTAGTGGATTGGGGAGTCAGAAACTAGAAAAAAAAAGAACACACTTATATGCCATGAAAACCTCTGTATTTGCATCATATGTCAACACCACCTATTGTTTGGAAGGCAAAGTGCACATTCTGAAATGTCAAGAAGCAGAATAAGTCAAAGATGGAAAACAGTAGAAAAAGAGGGTTACTAGCTAGAGAAAACTAGGTCAAGTGTGATAAAAGAGCAAATGCTGATAACACTGTCAGAAAGAGCAAAGCATAGAAGTTGGAGATGATTGTGTCAAAGATGTGACCTTGCCAATTTCAAAAAGAGATAATATAAAGGAGTATACCTAGAAATGCCTCAAGTGGTCTCAGTGGGCAAGGCAGGGGAAAGGGTCATCAACACAGCTCATATAATGATGTCCCAAGAGATGAAAAAATTGAAAGATAAATAGCAGAACTAGACAGCACATGAAAATCCTAAAGGAAATAGAAGTAACTTATAGAAGCAATATTTCGGTTTCACCTCTAAGACCAAAACATCTCTCCTAAAAATACTTTTTAAAACAAGATCCCACAGTATATCTTTGGTGATTTTTAGAATAGAGATCACTATTGAGGAATACCAAAAATCATTAATTAGGGCATTTTTTATTAATCTTTAGTTGGGGTTCCTCACCTCTCTGCCAAAACTGATTTTTTTTCAGAAAGAATAAATTGATAAAACTGGTCTGTAATTTTTAAAAAAATAGGCTTTGTTATTATTTTCTTACATCTAAGACATGATTCCTTCATTATACTCAGAGTTTTGGATTGTTGAACGAATTAGACATTCTGCAGCAGATTTTTTTCCAAAAGACATACCACCCCAGGGATCAGTCATGTTTTTACAATCCTTCCCTGTAATTCTGGTGTTTTAAACATATTTCCCTCAAAATGTCTCTCCCGTTTAATTAAGGCTTATCATAGAACCTTTTATGATAGCTCCTTTCCTTTATCCAGGGATCCTAAGTGAAAAAAACATTTCTAGCCCTTACAGATTTTTTTTCATAATTTCTTATACATTTTTTTTTTTTACAATTTGTCTGGAGACACATAAGAATCAAGCTCTGTCACTTCAATTCAATAATTTCCTCTCTAATATTCCCAGCACATACTTATACAGGTTTTTCTTAGAAATATTACCAAGGAGGCACTGCTTTCTTAAGCAATAGGTACCATTCTGGGCAGTTCTGATTGCTAGAAACTCCCCCTATACCTTTTTCATCTATTGGTTTTAAACTGTTGAGTATTCACTATTGGCTGGAAATAGTAAAAAGGCAATGAAGATTCTGGTATGAACAAATCAGACATTGCTCCAGCCTTCACAAAGCTTAACATTTAGAGGAATAGGGAGGCATTATGAAACATTCAGAAAAATAACTGTAACTTAGCTGTCAGCTGGAGTGTCTGTGTTTCACGAGCTACACTGAGCTTGAATCTCTTTCCATGCCCTAGGGCAGCCTGCTATTTCCACCCCCCAAACCCTAGTTTGTGAACATTACTGGGCATTGGTGACAATGGTTGTCCCCAGAACTGATCTCCTGCTTCCTCTCCTGTTCTGTTCTATAGTAAATAATGCAGATGGGATAAACAACACTTCCCTTTAGTTACCACCCATAAGAAAACAAAATCACAAAGTCCCTCCATAATTAAGAAATCCCTCAAAATCCTAGAGAAGAACACAGGCAGCAGCTTCTTCGACTTCAGCTGCAGCAACTTCTTACTAGACATATCTCTGGAGGCAAGGGAAACAAAAGCAATAATAAACTATTGGGACTTCAGGGACGCCTGGGTGGCTCAGTGGCTGAGAGTCTGCCTTTGGCTCAGGACATGATCCCAGGGTCCCGGGATAGAGTCCCACATCAGGCTCCTGTGTGGAGCCTGCTTTTCCTCCCTCTGCCTGTGTCTCTGCCTCTCTCTGTGTCTCTCATGAATAAATAAATAAAACCTTTTTAAAAAAATCTATTGGGACTTCATCAAAATAAAAAGCTTCTGCACAGCAAAGGAAACAGTCAACAAAACTAAAAGGCGACCTATAGAATGAGAGATGTTTGCAAATGACATACCACATAGAGGACTAATGTCCAAAATCTATAAAGAACTTATCAAACTCAATATCCAAAAAACCAAATAATCCAATCAAGAAATGGGCAGAAGACATGAACAGACATTTCTCCAAAGACAACATATAGATGGCCAACAGACACATGAAAAGATGCTTTGCATCACATGGCATCAAGAATATACAAATCAAAATGACAATGAGATACCACCTCACACCAGTGAGAATGGCTAAAATTAACAAGACAGGAAACAACAGATTGTGATGAGGATATGGAGAAAGGGAAACCCTCTTGCGCTGTTGGTGGGAATGCAAACTGGTACAGCCACTCTGGAAAATAGTGTGGAGGTTCCTCAAGAAATTAAAAACATAACTACTCTATGATCCAGCAATTATACTACTAGGTATTTATCCAAAGGATACAAAAATAGTGATTTGAAGGGGCACATGTGCTCCAATGTTTATAGCAGTAATGTCCACAATAGCCAAAATATGGAAAGAGCCCAATGTCTATCAACTGATGAATGGATAAAGAACAGATGATATTCATACATTCATACACAATGGAGTATTGCCTGACCATCAAAAAGACTGCAATCGTGCCATTTGCAAAGACATGGATGAACTAGAGGATATTACACTAAGCAAAATAAGTCAGTTGGATAAAGACAACTACCACATGATTTCACTCGTATGTGGAACTTAAGAAACAAAACAGATGAACATAGGGGAAGGGAAGGAAAAGCAATTAAGATAAAGACAGAAGGAAGCAAACCTTAAGAGATGTCTAACTATAGGGAACAAACAGAGTTGCTGGAGGGGGCAAGTGGGTAATTGGGTGATGGGCATTAAGGAAGACACTTGTTATGATGAACACTGGGTGTTGTATGCAACTGATGAATCACTAAATTCTATCCCTGAAACTAATACTACACTATATGTGAACCAAGTTGAATTTAAATAAAATCTTGAAAGAAAAAAATAACAATAAATGAAAATGTTTCAAATTTAAATTTTATAATGTTTAATTGTAAGTTTATGTCAAGGGATGAGACATAACAAATTCTCATATATCAACTGGTCTGATTGCCAGAAAATATTTCTAGGCAGCAATTCATCTTACTAATATGTAATCAAGAAACACCATTCATTACTTAGGGGATATTTTGTTTTGATGATTATTAAATTTTAAAAAATACCTTATTTTTGTTTAATCTTGAAAGCTTACCAAATAAATACTTTGAATGAAAAAAATAACTTATTTTTTTTAAAGATTATTTATTTATTCATGAGAGACACAGAGATAGAGGCAAAGACATAGACAAAGGGAGAAGCAGGCTCCTTGAAGGCAGCCTGATGCCAGACTCAATCTCTAGACCTGGGATCATGACCTGAGCCAAAGGCAGACAGACACTCACCCACTGAGCCACCCAGAAGTACCCCCCCTCCAAAAAAAAGCTTTTAAAGAATTTCAAGAAAGGCAAAGAAGAAAGTGACATTGCACTTTAGAAAATTGCTTCAAATGAAATATAATTTAGAAATTTATTTTATCACTTTTTAATCTGCCTAAAATTTCAGAGAGAAGTGTGCTAGAACTCAGGTCCTACTGAAGCCCCTCTCACTCAGAATGCTCTGTTCTGTGTATGTATGGGTAGGTGTTTGCTTGTTGTTTTCATTAAAATATAATGTGAGATAATATAGATATAAAAGGGGATTTATTAAAAAAAGGGGATTTTTTATGTATAAATAAAACATAAAATGTCAGAATTTCATATTCAAATTATAGTTTTATAAATTTCTCCTTGGATTTCTATCAGTGTTTATACATTTTGTGCTACACTACTAACAGCACACAACTTTAGAATTTTCACATGTTCTTGTGTTTTGAAACTTTTATAAAAGTCATGGCCAATCTATACAAATGTTTAAATAGAATTTTGTTTAGGGTTATTTGGTACACACCTCCTTCAGTGATTGTTAGTTTGTAGCTCAGAATTTCATAGAAGACCTTTTCGTTTGGTCTTATTTTTATTTCACCAGTGTCAAAGATCAAGACATCCTCTGTCTAATTAGGGTGGTCTTTGTTTTTGCTTTGCCTGTTTCACTTACTCGGAATTCTCCTAGGAGAATCTTGGCTTTATGTTAGGATTTTCTGCCCAATTTTATAGGGCAAATCTCAGGCCACAGAATTGTGTCTTGTCCCCAACTCAGGAGGTCTTTCGCAACACAGTCTCTTGGGTATCAGATAATGACTGTCACTCCCAGAGATATCTTTGCTTTCTTTCCTTATATAGCTTCTATATAATTCCTTTTGGTTTTGCTGTCATCTCAGCCATGCCTTATAAATTAATCTTTAAATAATTTATATTAATTATTATTTTATGCTAATGTGTTCTGTGCTAGTTCACTCTCAACATACGGCTCACCATTCTTTAAGAAGTGGATTTTGGGATGGGATGAGCACTGGGTGTTATACTCTATGTTGGCAAATTGAATTTAAATAATAAAAAATATGTATATATTTAAAAAAAGAAAGAAAAAATCACATATATAGGACCTGCACATGCTCTCTCTAAAATAAATAAATCTATAAACAAACAAACAAACAAATATATTTTGACCCTTAGAGATTTTTTTAAAAAGTTGATTTCGGGGAAAAATAATAAATAAATAAATAAATAAATAAATAAATAAATAAATAACAAAAAAAGAAGTGGATTTTGAGGGTAGTTCAAGATGGTGGTGTAGGAAGATTCTGAACTCACCTCCTTCCACAGACACAACCCGACAGCTACAGGTGGAACAATTCTCTCTGAGAAAGATTTGAAAACTAGCTGAACTTCCTCTACAACAAAGGATAAAAAGGCCACATTGAGACAGGTAGGAGAAGCAGAGCTGATCTTGCCAAAATGCCCACACAAACATACACACACACAAAAAAAACCACAAAATTTTTTGTGGCAATGCACCATCAAGAGAGATCTCATTAATTTGGAACTTCTCCTTAAGGAGCAAGGGGCTAGTGTCCCATATCAAGCACCCCATCTCCTGGGACCCACACTGGAAGGAGAAGCCCCCAGTATGTCTGGCTTTGAAGACTAGCAGAGTTTACATCCAGGAGACCCAAAGGGCTGTAGAAAACATGTTCTGCTCATGGGCCGACGGGCCGACTCACTCACCTGGAAGTCAGCACAAAGACAGCTATTTGAAAAATGTGTACACTATTTGTGAAGAAGATCCATTTGCTAATCTTAAAGTATCTACCACAGTGTCAGGGTCCTCTTAAGAGTCTCTCTGGGGCCAGGGGTGGTGGTAGGAGCCATTTTTCCTCAGTCTCTCCACTTTGCTGGCACCCCAGGTGCATGGAGTCACAGCACTGTCCAAGGCCCTACCCCACCACTCTCCTGCTGTTTCTATGAAGCTAGAGCTGGTGGGTTTGTCCTGGCCCCACATTCTCCTGCCACCTCACTAAAGCTAAACAAGACAAGCTCACATTGGCCCTGCACTCACTCCCTGCTTGGATTAGGCTAAAGCTAGCAGGCAGCCCCAGCCCAGACTCTCCTGCTGCCTTACTGGAGGTAAAGGAGGCAGGCTCATGTCAGCCCTGCACTCTCCAGCTGCCTTAATATAGCCTGTGGGAGCACACAGTCCATCCAAGGACTTGGATCATCTGGTTCTCACAGTGAAGGAGGGCCCCCTAGCTTAGCCCCCCTAGGGCTGAAACAATCGAAGAGGCAGTTCTTGGCCAGCTACAACCCTCAGGGCACTGCACAGAAAACAGGCTGAAATATGCTTCCTGTATAAAAAGCCTATTTACTTGTTTTTGAGCATCAACCAAAGGGGCAGGTTTCAGGTTTGTTATACAACTCGTGGGGAGCCTGGGGAGACATGCCATCTTTGTGCTGGGCCTCACTACAACTGTTTGGGACCTTCCAGAAAAGAGCTTAAACATTGTCTGGAGCCTGGAGTATTGTAATGGTGCTCTGAGGACCCCTCCAGACCTCAGATCACCTGGCCTGGAGACCAGCAGAGATTATGATTACAGTCTCAGAGGACTATATATATTTGCATACCTTAAAAGCTGCTGCTTGGGGGTTTGGTTCTAATTAGCTTGAAACAAGGTGCTGAGATTCCTCCCTTTGGAGCACGGACAAGGCTTGGTACACGCTTAACAACTGAGACCTATCAAAAATAAATCAGGCCACTTAGATAATTACAGAGGATAGAGAGACAAAAAAGAGCTATGCCAGGGCACCTGGGTGGCTCCATGGTTTAAGTGTTTGCCTTCAGCTCAGGTCATGATCCCAGGGTCCTGACCCCATGTTGGGCTCCCTGCTATGTGGGGATCGTGTTTCTCTCTCTGAAGCTCCCCCTACTTGTGCTTTCACACCCTCTCTCCCCTTCTGTCAAATAAATATATAAATAAAATCTAAAAAAAAGAACCATGGCAATGTTGAACAATAAGGTTCATTTCCTATTACAAGGTTACTCCTACAAGATTTGGGGAGGTATCTGTTTCACCTAAAACATAGGAACAGAGTATCAGACAGGATGAGGAAATAGGAATATTTTCCAAATCAAACAAGATAAACTTTGTGCCTTTCAACAAATTTGTCAATTTCACCTAAATTGTTACATTTATGGTCATAAATTGGCTCATTATAATCCCTTAAAGTTGCCCTTTTAATATTTTTAGGATTGTTTGTGTTCTCATCTTTCAATCCTGATATTGGTTGTTTGTCATTTAACATATTTTCCTTAATGTGTGTTACTGATCTTTTCAAAGAATCAGAATGAGTTTCCTTGATTTTTCTCTATTGTTTTTCTCTTTGAAATTGGATGTTTTTTTGTCTTATTTGTGTAATGTTCTTTGCCTGTTTTGGACTTTACCTTTTTTCCCTTCTATTTTTTTTCTAAGATTTTATTTATTTATTCATAAGAGAGACAGAGAGAGGCAGAGACACAGACAGAGGGAGAAGTAGACCCCATGCAGTGAGCCCGATGTGGGATGCAATCCCTGGTCTCCAGGATCACACCCTGGGCTGAAGGCGGCGCTAAACCGCTGAGCCACCCCTGCTGCCCCCCTTCTATTTTCTTAATGTAAAAGTTTAGATCATTGACTAGAGAACTTATTTCTTTTATAATTTAAATATTTAATGTCATAAATTTTATTTCCTACTAGATACTATTCTGCTTTCATCTCACAAATTCGATTCACAGTATTTTAATTCAATATGAACTATTTTTAATTCTCTTCATAATTTCCCTATAGACTGATACACTCTTTTGAAATGTGTTAATTTATGAAAGTTTAGAAACCTTTCATATAACTTTCTGTTACTGATTCTTTAAGATTTTATTTATTATTTATTTATCTATCTATCATCTATCTATTTATTTATTTGAGAGAATGAGAGCAAGAGCAAAAGCACAGAGGGAAAAGAGGGAGGGGTACAAGCAGACTCTGTCCTGAGCTGGAATCCTGATGTGAGAGGTTCGATCTCACAACCCTGAAATCATGACCTGAGCTTAAATCAAGAGTCACATGCTCAACCCACCGAGCCACCCAGGTGCCCCTCTGTAATTGATTTACAATATAATTCTTTAGAATCAGAAAATATACTAGGGCACCTGGGTGGCTCAGTAGGTTAAGCATCTGCCTTTGGCTCAGGTCATGATCCTGGGGTCCTGGGACTGAGTCCTACATTGTGTTCCCTGCTCAGTGGGGAATCTGCTCGTTACTTTCTTTCTGCCCCTCCCCACTGCTTGTGGTCTCTCAAATGAATGAATGAAAGAATGAATAAATAAATAAATAAATAAATAAATAAATAAATAATAATTTTTTTAAAAAAGAAAAAGAAAATATGCTTTTATTATTTGAGTTCTTCTAAATTTCTCCTGAATTGTTTTATGACCCAGATTCTGTCTACCTTCATAATTGTTCCATGTACACATGAAAATAATGCATTTTCTGCTATTGTTGGTTCAAGAGTTCTAAAAATGTCCACTAGGTTTAGTTCATTGGTAGTGCTGATTCAGCATTCTATATTCTTACTGATTTCCTATCTACTTTTTAAAAATCAATTATGAGTTAATTATAGATTGATCTATTCTTTATGCTTTATCAATTCTTCACGTGATTTGAAGCTCTATTTTTAGGTTCAAACACATTTAAAATGTACATTTTTTCTTCATGAATTAATGTTTTACCATTATATAAGGTCTTTCTTTATCCCAAGTAAATTTATTTATTTATTTATTTATTTATTTATTTATTTATTTATTTATTTATTTATTTATTTATTTATTTATTTATTTATTTATTTATTTATTTATTTATTTATTTATTTATTTATTTATTTATTTATTTATTTATTTATTTATTTATTTATTTATTTATTTATTTATTTATTTATTTATTTATTTATTTATTTATTTATTTATTTATTTATTTATTTATTTATTTATTTATTTATTTATTTATTTATTTATTTATTTATTTATTTATTTATTTATTTATTTATTTATTTATTTATTTATTTATTTATTTATTTATTTATTTATTTATTTATTTATTTATTTATTTATTTATTTATTTATTTATTTATTTATTTATTTATTTATTTATTTATTTATTTATTTATTTATTTATTTATTTATTTATTTATTTATTTATTTATTTATTTATTTATTTATTTATTTATTTATTTATTTATTTATTTATTTATTTATTTATTTATTTAGTGACTCATTTTACTGCTTCTTCAAATCCTGTAAATGATTGCATAGTTTATAATATATATCTTTAACTATCTACTTGATTACAGTCTATTTTCACGTGTAGTATAAGATCCTTATAACCCAAAACTGCTAACTCCTCTTGTCCGTGTTTTGAACTACTTTTTAGATACATTTTCACTTTTATTATTTTATAAACCTACAACATTTTGCTATTATTTTTATCTGTACTCAATTTTCTACTAGAGAAATTTAAATAAATAAGCCAAATTTAAAGTAAGCCAAAAAACCTTATATTTAGGTCATTTTATGTTTTCAGGGTGATATTCATTTCTTTGTGTACATCCAGTTTTTATGTTTCTTATAGTATTTCTAACCGATGAACTTACTTGAAATTTCATGAGTGCATGCACACCTGCTTGTAATAAAATTTCTCATTTTGTTTGTTTTAAAAAATTTGTTTTAAAAAAAAAACTCTGTTTCTCTTTAATTTCTGAAAAATATTTCATTAGTTTAGAATTTGGGGTTGATACCATTTTTCCTCAGAACTTTAAAGAGGTTTCTAAGAAGGATCGTGTAATTCTTTTTTGTTTGTTTCAAGTTTTTATTTAAATTCTAGTTAGTGGGCAGCTCCGGTGGCTCAGCGGTTTAGCACTGCCTTCAGCCCAGGGTGTGATCCTGGAGACAAGGGATTGAGTCCTGCATCAGGCTTCCTGCATGGAGCCTGTTTCTCCCTCTGCCTGTGTCTCTGCCTCTCTCTGTGTGTCTCTCATGAATGAATAAATAAAATTTTAAAAAAGTTCTAGTTAGTTAACATATAGTGTAATATTGGTTTCAGATGTAGATTTTAGTGATTCATCACTTCCCTATAACACCCAGTGCTCATCACAAAAGTGCCCTCCTTAATAGGCATCATTCATTTTGCCCATCCCCAAACCCCCTCCTTCCATCAACCCTCAGCTTGTTCTCTATCATTAAGCTCTCTTTCTTCCCCCTTCCCCTGTGTTCATCTGTTTTGCTTTGTTTCTTAAATTCCACATATGAGTGAAATTATATGGTATTTGTCTTTCTGACTTAGTTCACTTAGCATAATGCACTCTAGCACCATCCATGTCATTGCAAATGGCAAGATTTCATTCTTTTTGATACCTAATATTCATATATATGTATACATGTATGTATGAATACACACACACACCACCTCTTATCCATTTGTCAATCGTGGAGATTTGAGCTTTTTCCATGTTTTGGCTATTATTAACAATGCTGATATAAATATCAGGGTTCATGTGCCTCCTTCAAGTCAGTATTTTTGTGTCTTTGGGTAAATACCTATTAGTGAAATAGCTGGGTCAAGGGTAATTCTACTTTTGGAGATTCTCCATACTGTTTTCCAGAGTGGCTGCACCAGTGTGCATTCCTACCAACAGTGCATTCCTACCATCCTCACCAGCATCTGTTGTTTCCTATTGAATTGATTTTAGCCATTCTGACAGGTGGTATCTCATTGTGATTTTGATTTGTATTTCCCTCATGATGAATGATTTTGAGCATCTTTTCATGTGTCTGCCTGGCCATTGCATGTCTTTTTTGAAGAAATGTCTGTTGTTTTCTGCCTATTTTTAAACTGGATTAGTTGTTTTGGGGGTGTTGAGTTGTATAAGTTCCTTATAGTTTTTGGATACTAACCCTTAATCAGATGTGTCATTTGCAAAATGTGTTCTCCCATTCTGTAGGCTGTGTTTTAGTTTTGTTCATTGTTTTCTTCATTAAGCTTTTCATCCTGAGTCCAAATTGTTCATTTTTGCTTTTGTTTCCCTTGCCTTTAGTGATCTAACAAGAAGTACCTAACCAATACCAAAGAGGTTGCTGCCTGTATTGTCCTCTAGGATTTTGATGATTTCCTGTCTCACATTTAGATCTTTCATCCAGTTTGAATATATTTTTGTGAATGGTGTAAGAAAGTGCTTCAGTTTCCCCAGCACCATTGTTGAAGAGACTGTCTTTTTTCCATTGGATATTCTTTCCTGCTTTGTCAAAGATTTAGTTGCCCATGCAGTTGTGAGTCCATTTCTTGGTTCTCTATTCTGTAAAATTGACTGTGTGTCTGTTTTTGTGCCAGTACCATACCGTCTTGATGATTATAGCTTTGTAATACAGCTTGAAGTCCAGAATTGTGATGCCTCCAGCTTTGGATTTTTAAGATAACTTTAGCTATATGGGGTCTTTTATGATTCCATTTATTTATGAGAGACACACAGAGAGAGACTGGAAGAGACATAGGCAGAGGAAGAAGCAAGCTCCCCTCGTGGAGCCTGATGCAGGACTCGATCCAGGATCCTGGGATCACACCCTGGGCCAAAGGCAGATGCTCATCTGCTGAGTCACTCAGGTATCCTGAGTGGAGTGTCTTTCCATATCCATGTGTCATCTTTAATTTCTCTAATCAGTGTTCTATACTTTCCAGAGCAGATCTTTTACCTCTTTGATTAGGTCGATTCCTAGGTATCTTACTGTTTTTGGTGCAATTGTAAATGGAATTGATTCCTTGATTTCTCTTTCTGCCTGCTTCATTATTGGTGTATAGAAATTCAACAGATTTCTATATTTTGATTTTGTATTGTGTGACTTTGCTGAATTCATGTACCAATTCCAGCAATTGTTTGGTGGAGTCTTTTGGGTTTTCTCATATAAACTTTATATTGGTTCCTCTGAATATAATGAGTTTTCCCTTCTATGGATGTCTTCAAAATAGTCTAGTTATCTTTGGTTTTCATCAATTTGAGCCCACTAATATTGCGGGTGTGGTAGAGAGGGAATATACGTTTTTTATCATATTGGTGTTCTCTGAACTTCTTTTATCATTGGTTTGGTGTCTTGCTTTACTTCTGGAAAATTCTTGATCATTATTTCTTTAAGTCTTTCTTTCTTTTCCTTCTCAGCATCCAGACACAGAGAAGTCATACATTTTGCTGTATCTTGTGTGTTATATTTTGCTTTTTCCACTCCTCTTTGCTCTGTATTTTACTTTGGGCAATTTCTATTGAGTGAAATTCAAGTTTATGGTTCTCCTTTTGACTACTGATGAACCCATAAAATGTGCTCTTTGTAAACTTTTTTATTCCCTATATGACAGTTTCTTTTAGTTTCCATCTCTAAAATTTCCAGTGTGTTAACATGTGTTGTTCATCTTTTCAACTGTTGTGTTTAATATATCAATCATAATTATTTTATAATCCTTTTCTTATAGTTTTAATGTCTGATTCTGATTTTATTGATTACTTTGTCACTTCAAAGTGGTTTTTATTACTTTTTATTTTCTATATGTGTGTTGTGTTTCTTGTAATTTTTAATTGATTGCCAGACCTAGTGCATACAACAGATGAGTAGTAGTATTTATGTCTGAAAAAGGGTATACCTCTTCTGCTTGGCCTTTAGTGTTGGGGAATGAGTTGAATTTTTTTGTTCAATCAGGAGTTAAGCTGGATTTACATTTATTGTTCTTTGGTTTCCACTGGCTTTAAATTACTCTGAAATCACTTTGTGCTTTGGTTATGGTTTTTCTTCTAGCAAAGAAGATTTTTCTAATGATCCACTTTCTCCCTCAGCAATAGGATTTGGTGTGTTTCTGAGCCTCAGACATGGTCTATCTCCACAGTATCAGATGTTGCTGTTGTTTAGTGCTTACATGCCTGAGTGTAGTGGACAGAGACATTTCTGTTGTTCTGGTTCATTCTTAGATTTAGGCAAGACCTATATATCCTTTGGTCTCAAGAGTGAAGCTGTTTAAAAAAAAAAAAAAAAAAAAAAAAGAGTGAAGCTGTTTCAGTAATTCTCCCAGTAGGAAATCTCCAGCTGCTAAGTCCAGGATTGTGTCTCGCTTGTCTCCCTGCTCATCTAGAAGTTATTTGCTTTCCCTATTAATCTTTTGTCAGACAGAGTGTTGCCCCTGGGCTCTAGGGCTACAAGAGTTTGCCACCTGTTCCCCAGCATTTTAAGGCTTTTGAAACTTAGGGAAGAAAACTGATGGGGCTTCATGCCTCCACCCTTGTAATAGCCACCCCTTTCCTCCAGGCTTTTAACACCAAGGAAGACTCTAATCTTTCACCCTGCCCACAATCTTTCTTATGAATATCCAGTGAGACCCATAGAAAAAGAGCCAGAAACTGACTGTGAACTTCCGCTGTGTCTGTGGTTTCCAAAGCTCTATACTGTAACAAAGGGCAGCACTCAGCCTTTAGGAAATCATTGACATTTTATTCAAATTCTTCTCATCTATTCCTATTGAGGCCCTGTCTTCTTCTTTTTTCTTATCACTGTCATAGATAAGCCAGTATATGTCTTTTATCTCCCATGAGGCACCTGTTAATATTTTTTTGTTTAGATTTCAGGGTAGTTTATGGTCCTATGACCAACTTTGTGATAGGCACAAAAGAAGTTATGATTATATATGTTATCCAGCCTTTTCTCTTAATTAGAATGGGAACAAAGCCTTTGAACTTTCTGGTTTTCTAAATCCTAGTCTAAAGCTGGAAGACCTCTGCACCATTTTTTAAATACAGAAATGAATAAAAGCAAGCATTTCCATTCCATTTTATCTTTTATAATACACTATCTGTATGACTTTATATTCTATGTGAAACAAAGAACAATGTCCATCTCTTCCTTTTCTTAAATATTGTTTTACTTACATGTGTACTCCCAAAGGGATATTCTCATACTGTGAAAATGCTTCACAATAGCTACTTTAAAAAAATAAATAAATAAAACCTTGTCAGAGGTAGTAACTAGAGGTCTATTAATGTTCTCAAGACTTGCTTACAATACTGTAGAAACAAGTTTGTCCCAGAACATTAAGGGGAAGTTTTTAACTAACACTTTAAATTCAGCTTCTAGTGAATATGAAATTTTCCATGTACCTAGAATCTTACACCTCTTCACTCATGTTACACATTATTGGACTAAATCTCATTGAGTGGTATCAGTATGCTAAAAATTATTTGACCTTCTTTGCCAGTACATTGTTCTGATGAAAAATTCCAAAAAATAGAACTGATTGGGGGAAAGTAGATTACGTTCCATTTAGTTAAAAGCAACCTATTGAGCTTTACTACTATTTCTTTAACACATTTAATTGAAATTCTCCTTTCCCTAATTTGACAGAATATTTTTAATAACAGAATGTCCATAAGACATTAGATCTGAAGATCTAATGTTCATAAGAAAATAGGTCAGAAAATCTAATCTAGATTAATTTACAATAAATGAAGATAAAATGAAAAATGTTTTATAAGGTTTAAAATTTAAGAGATAAACCCAATGAAACTCTCCATCCTTTGTGATGATATATTCTTTTGTCTGTCTTATTAAACACTTATTTTATAACTGTCTCACGGAATCCTCATAAATACATGCACACACACACACACACATTTCTCAGCTACATGATGTATAGAATCAGAATTGTGTATTTGTAGTGTCTAGCATCATTCTTTGCTAATGTTCAATAAAGAGAAATTAATATAGTGAGAAATAAAAAACTCTTCACTCACCCCTTGCAATTAACTGCAAAAAAATAGACACAACCAATTTGTTTAAAATGATAAGACTGAATGACTTTTCTAGCCAGTTTTGCAAATCCTATCCCAACACACAAATACTTATATTATTTAGATTTTTATTTTTTTATTTTTAAAAACATTTTGTTTATTCATGAGAGAGAGAAAGAGGGAGAAGCAGGCAGAGAAAGAGGCAGATGGAGAAGCAGGCTCCATGCAGGGAGCCTGATGCAGAACTCAATTCCAGGACTCCAGGATCATGCCCTGGGCCAAAGGCAGGCGCTAAACTGCTGAGCCACCAGGGATCCCTTAAATATAGAAAGTCTTGCATTTTATAGTGATGTCCAGAGTGGATATAGAAAAAAAAATTGGGGTAGCCCGGGTGGCTCATCCGTTTAGCGCCGCCTTTAGTCCAGGGCATGATCCTGGAGACCTGGGATTGAGTCCCACATCAAGCTCCCTGCATGGAGCCTGCTTCTCCCTCTGCCTATGCCTCTGCCTCTCTCTCTCTGTGTGTCTCTCATGAGTAAAAAACTAAAATCTTATTTTTTTTCTTTAAATTTCCCTTCTCTTCTAGTTCTTTAATATTTTACAGTTACTGAGTCAATCTTTTGAATGATTGTACTCTCTTTTACCTGGGGTAGAAGTAACAACCAAATTTTAAAATCTGTATAAGTGTTATTCAAGTCACTTAGAAAAGTGCTATTGAAACTATATAGCTAGATAGTATTCTTTCTAATTGAAGTTATGATTAAATAGAGAAGGATGATGAAATGTAGAAAAATAAAGTCTGGAAGTATTATAAGAATCAAATGAAGTATAGTAATAGTCTTGAAATGGTATTCCTGATAAGACAAGTCTTCATTTAGTACCAATGCTGCCTTTAGTAGGAATGGAAAGAAGGCCCACAAACCCCCTCATTGTTTATGACAAGACCTCTGAATCACCCCAACATATGTCATTTCACCAGAACCACTTCTAAATCACTATTCCTAAGAAGAAGGATGCAATTAGATCTGATTTTCCTCCTCTATCTAAGAGATCATAATGTCTAATCCCATCAAGATTTACACCTTTAATTACCTGGGTCACAATAAAGCTTATTCCTCAACATCTATACCCATGACCCCATAAATCTCTCTAAATCCCCTAATTTCATCCATTCCCTTATCCTTCTCTGATCACCTCAAATTTCTTCATGGGCATTGACAGTATGCCATCAACAAAATGACCACTTCTCTGAAGCTCCTCTTCCAAATAAAACTGAACTGGTTCTTTTATCCTGAGGGCATTGCCCTTCCTATAGACTATCAAGGTAAGGCTTCTCTTTCTTCCTATTCTCTTTTTACTGCCAAAGCTGAGTAGCTGGCAAGTTTCCTTTTAGATCCCCATTGCCACCACCATTTCCCAGCACCTTAAAAGTACAGACAATCAAATATTACCATCTGCTACAACTTACTGTTTCTATCTGCTCTAAGTTATTACTTTTCATTTCAGCCTCTTTGTTCATTTCTTTTTCCACTATGATTAACATAAAAGTTCCTAGTGATTTCAATATCCACATAGATTCTCTGTGTTAGGCACATATACATCTACAACAAATAACCACAAAAAATCACAAGTGCATATACATATATGAAGAACATATAAAAAAATCTCATTCTTTGGTGGTCAGATATTCTTGAGTGTTGACAAGGCCAGTCCTCATCCTATTTAAATAAAAGGCAGTTGTTCTGGACCCATTTGTACTATCAGGCAGCGTGCCTGCTAAATTTCAAGCTACTGCTTTGAAGAATTAGGGAGTCATCAGGAAGCTAACTCCCTTTTCTATATACTTTGCATTTATTGTTCACAAATAAAATAATGATTATTTCCTTTTAAAATATCCTTTGCTTTTATTTTTTTGCAGATCTATATTTAAATGAAGAAAAATCAAATTTGACGGATCCAAAGCATCATTCTTGCCAGTCTTAGAAACTGATACAGTTTAGTGTCTCAGTTATTTGCCCTCATCCTGTCCAATGACCTGTTCTCCATGACTTCTCTGCCATTCCCCTGCAGTCATAACCATATTGGGACACTACCAATAATTACTCAAAATCTAAACTTCAAATACTTCCTTTCCCCATGTTGTCTATCTTTTCAATACAATTTTCTAGAAATCATATTTCCACAATTTTCAATCCAAATGGGCACTCAAATCTACTGAAACTTTAGTGGTTTAGAATATAGCATAAATAGCCAATATCCCTTTTTATTTCGCTTAGGGTTCATAATTAAAATCATACTCCTGAACACATTTTTTTGTCCCTGCACCTTTCTTTCCAGGGAATTTACATGTCAAGACCCACTCTCTTGTTTATTCAACTTTCTGCCTTTTCTGCTTCTAAACCTGAGCAAATATATAATGCTTTTCTTACTTTAAATTCATCACCATAACTTCAAGTGTGCCCTCACTTCTATCCTAAAATACTGTTATATTTTCATAGATCATTTACTCACTCACTCTTGTAGAAAGTTATTTCAAATATCTTATCTCCCTGTTAATATTCAACATGCTTTTCCTTCCTTGCTCTCAGCTGATCTTTGCCTCTAAGAAAATTGAAAAATAACAAGAAAATTTCATCATCGTATCTATAAATCTAACAACTTACCTGCATTTAGATACATGTGCCCTGTCTGGCTGCTTTGTTTTAATAGATGCACTTTCCATATTCCAATATAAAGCTGAAACTTCATGTGTCATGCACTTCTTTCTATAAAAGGGCTTAATTCCATTATCTTCCTCCAGTTTCATTATTTTACCTCCTTCAAGTAGATATATCGGCTCATAAGCATACAAATATGTTGTGGTAGTATTAATTCTTAAAAAAACCCAGGATACCCACTTTATTTATAGCTCATAAATGTTTGTTTGTTTTCATTATATTCAGCTTGTTTGTTTTTCATTATATTCAGCTACCTCATAAGACTTGTTTATACTTGCTGTCCTAAATTTCTCACATTTTACTCTTTCTTGTTACCACTTAACCAAGCTTTCATCCTAATCACAACAAAAACAGATTAGAGATATAATCTGAAATGTAATTCTCAATCTTCAATTCACCTCTCACTACTATTTGGCAGTATATATTTCTTTTTTCTGTTTGCATTCAATTATTTCCTTGACGAAATCATCCAGTCCATGGTGTTAAATGTCATCGGTATGCTGCTGAATCTCTATTTTCTTTTTTTAGCCTGGCTTCATTCCTAATGTTCAGGCACACTTATCCAACTGCCTGCTGTATTATTCCATTTGAATGTTCAATAGGCAACTTATCTCAGCATATCCAAAGATATATTAATTTCCAATCTACCCCAATATTTTTTGCTCCCACATTATTCCTGATACCAATCGGTGGCAATTTAATCACATTTATTCAAGCCAAAATTTCTGTTATCCTTGACTTTTCTTTTTCAATATACACTTAATTTATCAGCAAACTCTGTCATCTTTCTTAAATGTGTATATATAATATAAATATCTCTCACTACGTATGTGATCTTTTCTGCTTCACTGTGTCTTAAAAACATACTTGGCCCTTTCTCTTCTGATAGAGAGATGTCAGAATCATATGTGGTGACCAAGGAAATTTGATGGGTTTGTGTGGTTCATGGGAGACTATGAAGGCATTGGCAGGAAGTCAGAGTGAGAGAGTGCAGTGGGATAGACATGGCTGTTATGTCTATCATTGGAAGACATGGCTGTAGACATGGCTGTCATTCTGGCATCATTGCAATATTGCTTATATTGAATAGATATGTAAATTGTGCAAATTAGTAAACATGTTGAAGTGACAGGGTTCTCATTTTTTTTTGTTTTGTTTTCATAAATTAATTTTTTATTGTTGTTCAATTTACCAACATACAGAATAACACCCAGTGCTCATCCCGTCAGGTGTCCCCCTCAGTGCCCGTCACCCATTCACCCCCCCCATCCTCCTCCCCTTCAACCACCCCTAGTTCATTTCCCCGAGTTAGGAGTCTTTATGTTCTGTCTCCCTTCCTGATATTTCCCAACATTTCTTTTCCCTTCCTTTATATTCCCTTTCACTATTATTTATATTCCCCAAATGAATGAGAACATACACTGTTTGTCCTTCTCCAATTGACTTATTTCACTCAGCATAATACCCTCTAGTTCCATCCACGTTGAAGCAAATGGTGGGTATTTGTCGTTTCTAATTGCTGAGTAATATTCCATTGTATACATAGACCACATCTTCTTTATCCATTCATCTTTCGATGGACACCGAGGCTTCTTCCACAGTTTGGCTATAGTGGACATTGCTGCTAGAAACATCGGGGTGCAGGTGTCCAGGCGTTTCATTGCATCTGAATCTTTGGGGTAAATCCCCAAGTGTGCAATTGTTGGGTCGTAGGGCAGGTCTATTTTTAACTCTTTGAGGAACCTCCACACAGTTTTCCAGAGTGGCTGCACCGGTTCACATTCCCACCAACAGTTTAAGAGGGTTTCCTTTTCTCCGCATCCTCTCCAACATTTGTTGTTTCCTGCCTTGTTAATTTTCCCCATTCTCACTGGTGTGAGGTGGTATCTCATTGTGGTTTTGATTTGTATTTCCCTGATGGCAAGTGATGCAGAGCATTTTCTCATGTGCATGTTGGCCATGTCCATGTCTTCCTCTGTGAGATTTCTCTTCATGTCTTTTGCCCATTTCATGATTGGATTGCTTGTTTCTTTGGTGTTGAGTTTAATAAGTTCTTTATAGATTTTGGAAACTAGCCCTTTATCTGATATGTCATTTGCAAATATCTTCTCCCATTCTGTAGGTTGTCTTTTAGTTTTGTTGACTGTATCCTTTGCTGTGCAAAAGCTTCTTATCTTGGTGAAGTCCCAATAGGTCATTTTTGCTTTTGTTTCTTTGGCCTTCGTGGATGTATCTTACAAGAAGTTACTGTGGCCAAGTTCAGAAAGGGTGTTGCCTGTGTTCTCCTCTAGGATTTTGATGGAATCCTGTCTCACATTTAGATCTCTCATCCATTTTGAGTTTATCTTTGTGTATGGTGAAAGAGAGTGGTCTAGTTTCATTCTTCTGCATGTGGATGTCCAATTTTCCCAGCACCATTTATTGAAGAGACTGTCTTTCTTCCAATGGATAGTCTTTCCTCCTTTATCGAATATTAGTTGACCAAAAAATTCAGGGTCCACTTCTGGGTTCTCTATTCTGTTCCATTGATCTATGTGTCTGTTTTTGTGCCAGTACCACACTGTCTTGATGACCACAGCTTTGTAGTACAACCTGGAATCTGGCATTGTGATGCCCCCAGCTATGGTTTTCTTTTTTAAAATTCCCCTGGCTATTCGGGGTCTTTTCTGATTCCACACAAATCTTAAAATAATTTGTTCTAACTCTCTGAAGAAAGTCCATGCTATTTTGATAGGGATTGCATTAAATGTGTAAATTGCCCTGGGTACCATTGACATTTTCACAATATTAATTCTTCCAATCCATGAGCATGGAATATTTTTCCATCTCTTTGTGTCTTCCTCAATTTCTTTCAGAAGTGTTCTATAGCTTTTAGGGTATAGATCCTTTACCTCTTTGGTTAGGTTTATTCCTAGTTATCTTATGCTTTTGGGTGCAATTGTAAATGGGATTGACTCCTTAATTTCTCTTTCTTCAGTCTCATTGTTAGTGTATAGAAATGCCATTGATTTCTGGGCATTGATTTTGTATCCTGCCATACTACCAAATTGCTGTATGAGTTCTAGCAATCTTGGGGTGGAGGCTTTTGGGTTTTCTATGTAGAGTATCATGTCATCGGCAAAGAAGGAGAGTTTGAATTCTTCTTTGCCAATTTGAATGCCTTTAATATCTTTTTGTTGTCTGATTGCTGAGGCGAGGACTTCCTACTATGTTGAATAGCAGTGGTGAGAGTGGACATCCCTGTCGTGTTCCTGATCTTAGGGGAAAGGCTCCCAGTGGTTCCCCATTGAGAATGATATTTGCTGTGGGCTTTTCATAGATGGCTTTTAAGATGTCTAGGAAAGTTCCCTCTATCCCAACACTCTGAAGAGTTTTGATCAGGAATGGATGCTGTATTTTGTCAAATGCTTTCTCTGCATCTAATGAGAGGATCATATGGTTCTTGGTTTTTCTCTTGCTGATATGATGAATCACATTGATTGTTTTATGAGTGTTGAACAAGCCTTGTGTCCCGGAGATAAATCCTACTTGGTCATGGTGAATAATTTTCTTAATGTGTTGTTAGATCCTATTGGCTGGTATCTTGCTGAGAATTTTTGCATCCATGTTCATCAGGGATATTGGTCTGTAATTCTCCTTTTTGGTGGGGTCTTTGTCTGGTTTCGGAATTAAGGTGATGCTGGCCTCATAGAACAAATTTGGAAGTACTCCATCTCTTTCTATCTTTCCAAACAGCTTTAGTAGAATAGGTATGATTTCTTCTTTAAACGTTTGATAGAATTCCCCTGGGAAGCCATCTGGCCCTGGACTCTTGTGTCTTGGGAGGTTTTTGATGACTGCTTCAATTTCCTCACTGGTTATTGGCCTGTTCAGGTTTTCTATTTCTTCCTGCTCCAGTTTTGGTAGTTTGTGGCTTTCCAGGAATGCGTCCATTTCTTCTAGATTGCCTAATTTATTGGCGTACAGCTGTTCATAATATGTTTTTAAAATCGTTTGTATTTCCTTGGTGTTGGTAGTGATCTCTCCTTTCTCATTCATGATTTTATTAGTTTGAGTCTTCTCTCTCTTCTTTTTAATAAGGTTGGCTAATGGTTTATCTATCTTATTAATTCTTTCAAAGAACCAACTCCTGGTTCTGTTGATCTGTTCCACAGTTCTTTTGGTCTCGATTTCATTTAGTTCTGCTCGAATTTTAATTAACTCTCTTCTTCTGCTGGGCGTTGGGTCCATTTGCTGTTTTTTCTCTAACTCCTTTATGTGTAAGGTGAGCTTTTGTATTTGAGTTCTTTCCAGTTTTTGAATGGATGCTTGTATGGCGATGTATTTCCCCCTCAGGACTGCTTTTGCTGCATCCCAAAGATTTTGAACGGTTGTATCTTCATTCTCATTAGTTTCCATGAATCTTTTTAATTCTTCCTTAATTTCCTGGTTGACCTTTTCATCTTTTAGCAGGATGATCCTTAAACCTCCACGTGTTTGTGGTCCTTCCAAACTTCTTGTTGTGATTTCGTTCAATTTCAAGGAATTATGGTCTGAGAATATGCAGGGGACTAACCCAATCTTTTGGTATCGGTTCAGACCCGATTTGTGACCCAGTATGTGGTCTATTCTGGAGAAAGTTCCATGTGCACTTGAGAAGAATGTGTATTCAGTTGAGTTTGGATGTAAAGTTCTGTAGATATCTGTGAAATCCATCTGGTCCAGTGTATCATTTAAAGCTCTCGTTTCTTTGGAGATGTTGTGCTTAGAAGACCTATCCAGGGTAGAAAGAGCTAGATTGAAGTCCCCAAGTATAAGTGCATTATTATCTAAGTATTTCCGCACTTTGGTTATTAATTGATTTAAATATTTGGCAGCTCCCACATTTGGGGCATATATATTGAGGATTGTTAAGTCCTCTTGTTGGATAGATTCTTTGAGTATGAGATAGTGTCCCTCTTCATCTCTCACTATAGTCTTCGGGGTAAATTTTAATTTATCTGATATGACGATGGCTACCCCTGCTTTCTTTTGAGGACCATTTGAATGGTAAATGGTTCTCCAACCTTTCATTTTCAGGTTGTAGGTGTCCTTCTGTCTATAATGAGTCTCTTGTAGACAGCAAATAGATGGGTCCTGCTTTTTTATCCAGTCTGAAACCCTGCGCCTTTTGATGGGGTCATTAAGCCCATTCACGTTCAGAGTTACTATTGACAGATATGAGTTTAGTGTCATCATATCTATTCAGTCCTTGTTTTTGTGGATTGTTCCACTGAACTTCTTCTTAAAGGGGGATTTTAAGAGTCCCCCTTAAAATTTCTTGCAGAGCTGGTTTGGAGGTTACATATTCTTTCAGTTCCTGCCTGTCTTGGAAGCTCTTTATCTCTCCTTCCATTTTGAATGAGAGCCTTGCTGGATAAAGTATTCTTGGTTGCATGTTCTTCTCATTTAGGACCCTGAATATATCCTGCCAGCCCTTTCTGGCCTGCCAGGTCTCTGTGGAGAGGTCTGCTGTTACCCTAATATTCCTCCCCATAAAAGTCAGGGACTTTTTTTTCTCTTGCTGCTTTAAGGATCTTCTCCTTATCTTTGGAATTTGCAAGCTTCACTATTAAATGTGAAGGTGTTGAATGGTTTTTATTGTTTTTAGGGGGGGGGGGATCTCTCTATTTCCTGGATCTGAATGCCTGTTTCCCTTCCCAGATTCGGAAAGTTTTTAGCTAGGATTTGTTCAAATACATATTCTGGCCCTCTGGCCCTTTCCCTGCCCTTGGGAACCCCAATTAAAAGTAGGTTTTTCTTCCTCAAGCTGCCGTTTATTTCCCTTAATCTATCCTCATGGTCTTTTAATTGTCTGTCTCTTTTTTCCTCAGTTTCCCTCTTTGCCATCAACTTGTCTTCTATGTCACTCACTGGTTCTTCCACCTCGTTAAGCCTCGTCATTAGGACTTCTAGCTTGGATTGCATCTCATTTAATTGATTTTTAATTTCTGCCTGATTGGATCTAAATTCTGCAGTCATGAAGTCTCTTGAGTCCTTTATGGTTTTTTCTAGAGCCACCAGTAGCTGTATAATAGGTCTTCTGAATTAGCTTTCTGACATTGAATTGTAACCCAGATTTTGTAAGTCTGTGGGAGAGAGGACTGTTTCTGATTCTTTTTTTTTTTTTTTGAGGTGAGGTTTTCCTTCTAGTCATTTTGCTCAGTGCAGAGTGGCCAAAAACAAGTTGTATTGGGAAAAGTATAAAAAGAGAGAGAAGGAAAGAAAAGAAAAAAAGAAAAAAGAGAAAGAAGAAAAAAAGGGGAAAAAGAGATGAAAAAGAGAAAGAAAAAAAAAGAAAGGAGAAAAAAAGGGGGTGGGGGAAGAAATCAGAAATCAAAAAGAGAGAAAAAAAACACAAAACAAAAAAAAACAAAAAAAAACAAAAAACACGTGAGAGTATCTTCTGATTATACTTTAAGTCCCTTGACTTCCCCTGGAACCTGTCCGTCTATCTGGTCTTCTGGGGGAGGGGCCTGTTGTGCTGATTTTCAGGTGTTAGCACTTGGGGGAGCTGCTCTGCCCCCTGCCTGGTGCAGGGCTCAGTGGGGGTGTTTACTCCGTGAGGCCCCAGGAGGAACAACCGCAGTGGCGGGGCGGCAGCTCTGGGACCCTGGAGTCAGCTCCCGCAGTAGCTCCGGGGCTCTCCGTCTGCAGGGCCTGGGGGCTCCGGGCGGGGCCGCTGATCTGCTCAGCTCGGGGCAGGAGCATCCTTGCGGTCCTGGGCCCTCCCGGCCTCTGCCTGTCCCGGGGGAGGCCGGATCCTGGGCTGTGTCCCCGCGCCCTGTGCTCCGGGGCCTGCGCTGTTGGATTCACGCTCCCGCCCCGCAGCCCCCTCCGCGGAGCCGCCGCCCGAGCCCCTCCGAGCTGCTCCAGGTCCCGCCGAGCGCTGCAGCCCTTAGGGAGCTCGGCGCACTTTCCGGGGGCGCAGGTGCCTGTTAGTGTCCCAGGGAGCCGAGGGCATGCCCGCCCTCCTGGGGTCCTGCTCTACCTCCCTGCGGGCCCCTTTCCACCCGGGAAGGTTGGTGCAGCTCCTGCTCCTCCGGGACGGGGCTCTCCTGTCCTGGGGACACTCGCCCCGGCCTCAGCCCGGCTCCTCGGGGGGCCCCTCCCCCTTGGAGGCCTTTTGTTTCTTTTTTTCTTTTTCCCCGTCTTCCTACCTTGATAGAAGTGCGAACTCTTCTCACTGTAGCGTTCCAACTGGTCTCTCTTTATTTTTTTTTTAATTTTTATTTATTTATGATAGTCACACACACACACACACACACAGAGAGAGAGAGAGAGAGAGAGGCAGAGACACAGGCAGAGGGAGAAGCAGGCTCTATGCACCAGGAGCCCGATGTGGGATTTGATCCCGGGACTCCAGGATTGCGCCCTGGGCCAAAGGCAGGCACTAAACCGCTGCGCCACCCAGGGATCCCTGTTCTCTCTTTAAATCTCAGGCCGAATTCGTAGATTTTCAGGATGATTTGAAGGTTATCTAGGCAATTTGGTGGGGACAGGTGATTTGGGGACCCTACTCTTTCGCCATCTTGCCCCTCCCTCCTAGGGTTCTCATTCTGGAGAGGGATTAATAAACATGGAAATAAGCATACAACTATAAATACATATATATAGGCACACATGTATAAATATATCTAGATAATTATAGCCGTAGTCATATTTTTACATATATATGTATAATGGATGATTCTGGACTGTGGTAAAAAAAATAATAAAAAAAAATAAAAAGATAAAATTCCATCTGGAATGTCATCTTGTCCCAAAAGCAAGGACTGTTAAAAAGAATGATAGGGATGTGTCAGGACAATACGGAAGCCAGCTAAAGGTGACTCCTAATGATAAAATTTGCACAATTGAAGTATTAAGAAATATATTACATGAAATAGGAATTCATGAGTCCATATGAAAATAAGTATCTGAATGAATATGAATGGCAAATCAGGAAAAACTATTCCTTGCAATAAACTTCCAACCAATAAATTCAGAAGAAATATAGCAAATCATCAATGGCAAAGTGGTAGTTGATTCAAGCGTTGTCATCAATGAATGCTAAAGTTGTATTTTTGAGGAGAGTCAGAGTACTTACCATGTCTCTCAATATCTTCTCATATTGTGTTCAGTTAATTGTAGTGGAAAAAAATGATGACTTCGATGGAGATATTTGGCAAACAATAACATCATGAGGATGGATGACCTGAGTCTGGTCATATGAAAACATTGGATAGGTAGAGTTTGAGCGCCCCAACTTTTCAAGCTGTAAAAATGGGAGGGGTATGAAAGAAGTACAAAACTACAAACTAAAGGGACCTTAAGAAACATAGCAATGAAATGCAGCACCTGCTCTTGGATAGGAGGACCCTGGATCATAAAAAGAGAGAGAGAGAGAGAGAAAGATATTATTGGGAGAATTGCTGAGATTCACATGCAGTTTTTGATTAGATGGTAGTTGTGATATTAGCATTGATTCCCAGCTTTGGTGACTTGTATAATGAATATCTAGCCAATGTTCTTCTTGGTGGATTCACACTGCAGTATCTAGGGATCATGCAATATCAAGTTTGTGCTTTTCTCACAGATATTTCCTAAACAGGAATATCTGAAGGAGAAGATAAAGTAAAACATTTGACAGTGATAAAGTAAATATTAAGAATTATTTTTAAATGTAGAAAGATGTTAACTTCAAAAAAAGGCAAAACAAAGCACTCTGTTAAATTTCATGTGTCAATTATATTGCAGATACTGAATATATAAAAGACAAATATTCCCCTTACTATTTAGAAGTACAATTCTTGAATTTCCAATGATAAATATATTTGAACAATGACATCAGCCTATTAACCTTTAAAATTATCATGAAAAATGATGATTCTAATTATTCTAAGATTAAAGCAATAGGAATGCAGAAGATCAAACACATAGTAAATCATACATAATTACTCTTTTTTATTTTTCAAATGCATTTGTTTTGCTCAAGTAAATGCTCTTAATTTGGCTTTTCCTAGATGGTCTATCAACTCTACTTACTAATAATCAAATAAAAATGAACTTCTATGTTAATAATGAGGATGCAGGTGGATGCCTTGGAAATGCAGGTGTTTGAAATGAACAGCTAAATGTCTGCGACATCTGGCTAAGCCTCTGTGGAACTTGTCAATTCCCTTTCCAGCTGGAATCACAGTGGAATGTGTAATTACTATAACACTTTCAGCAAGAGACAGACATGTCTCTACAAACATCAGTCATCCAACTGGAAATTCCCAGAGAGTCTGAACCAGTGCCCTTCTAAAAGGAAAGTACTAAGAAACTGATAGAAATCTGTTTTTCCTTTTATTAAAAGGGAAGACTTTTCTACAGATCACAAAATTCAGTTATCTTTCTGCATAATAAACAGAGGTATTCCTGCAACTCATGCATTTTTACCTTCTTTCAAATCCATTTTTTCTTCTTTTTGATGCACAAATATAATACCATAATTTCATCTGCCATAACTAAGTCCCATTAGTAACTTATGGCCATAATTATCCACACCATTGAATATTTTCTTTTTAAAGATGAATCTGGATGAATCAGTATCATAAGGAATATATTGCCAAATGGTGCCAGTTATAGACTAGTGAGGAGGTATTCCCAGTTGCTTCAAATTAAGCCATAAAAACGTTTTTTATTACTGATGAATATAGATAAGCCTCTCTTAATGGTATGAGATTAGATAATGATTTAAACAAACTATTATTGAATGCTCACTCAATCTTTTTCCTCTCCACAACGTAGGTAATAATAGCACATACTTTATAGCATGGTGAGGATAAATTAGTTAACACATGGATAATGAGGGCTTGATATGTTAGCTGTTATTATTAATATTCTAAATGCTGTTGACCTATAGATAAAATACATACTCATTCTCCCTGAGGAATTCACACAAGATTCAGGCAGAGTGAGTTATCTACGAGTTCTCACCAAAATGTATGTAATTACTGCTCAACTCCAAGTAGGATTCATTAGATACATAAGAATTATTTGAGGACTCTCTACTTCCTAAAGTCAACACATTGCTGAAAATAGTAGATAAACAGTTTATAGTACTGACTTGAGCAAAATAAAGATTTGGCCTAAATTCCCTAAAGAAGAAAGAGTACAGGTAGAAAATAAGAAAAATAAGAAGTCTTAGAAAAGAACAGAAGAGAGCAAGGTATATTTATAAATCGTTAGTTGTGAGTAGAAGGCTCTAGAATAAAATAAAGCTATTGAAAATGATAGCTAGATAAACTAAATAAGCATAACTTGCAGAGATGTGAAGGACTTGAACAATTCATTTTAAGTAATCCTAAAGGGGCCTTTGCCTACTTTCTGTTTGAGTATTTATCTTGTCATCACATAGTGTGAGTTTTGGTAAATTTGATAAACGTGTTTATTATATTTTCACTCAAGTCATTGATCAAGCTGTTCAACAAAGCAAAGCAGAGAACAAAACCATGTGGTATGATGTGAGGGTATGCTCATTAACCAACCTCTGTTAATTATAGTAACTCAGCTATCAAAATGAACCAGATGTAAATCTATTTAATCCACAAATATTCCCTTGCTCATTTTGGTCACTAAGCAATTACTCACTAACTTATTAAGATTTTTCTAGAGTTCATTGGTTAAAAGTTGCACGCCAGGGAAACTTATGAGAAAGCATGATTTAGAATATCTTCAAGAGAAGACATCTGATTTGGCCCACTCATTAATTCTAAGAATTACTGCTATATTAAAAATGTCTTTATTGGGTGTTTACTATACTTTCTTGTAAGGGCCGCTGTACATTATAACCAGTGATAAGGTCATTGACTTGGAATGATTTACCATAATATCTCATTAGATATTACTTATATGTCACAATAATTCTCCAATGTTTTCAAGGGGGACAATTACCTCCTTGATGGTCTTCACTCATTCAATAAATAGATGTAAACACAAAGGAAGAAAAAAAATGTCTATTAGTTTTCTATTTTGGTTCTACAAATGCAAACATTATTTAGAAGTATTAAAAAAATGGAAGTATTATGTCATGTTAGTAAATAATTCAATACAATAGTCATGTTCCTAGTCAAGAGATAAACAGAATCAGAAAAGCTAAATGACTTTCACAAGGTCACATAGCTCTTAGGTGGAAAATTTGTCATCTAAACTCAGCCTTCATGAATTAAAAGTTACATTGTTTACATTATGCTATTTCCAGAGTTTTAATTGCAGAATTAGTGTGCTAAAGGTTATTGAATGGATAAGAGGAGCTGCAGGACGGACATTTGGCAATTTCTTTTTTATTCATTAATATCTGAAACCAGTAATGAACACAGAACTATGCCCAGATCCTTTCAAACTAGGTGTGCTTTATCCGTTTCTACTTCTCTTCTGGCAAATAATCCCTCCTTCTTCCCCCTGAGTAGGCACAGCATTACCCAGTTGGGTCATGCCAAGATTTAAACAAAGTGGAGGGATGGTGCCAGATGAATTAGATAAGCTAGGGCTGACACTAGGAGATATTCTAAAGAAACTGGGCTCCTTGATATTTACAGGCTTCACAGCATTTCAGAATAGCAGAGACTAAGCAACAAGACTTATTCTTCAAAAGCTAGATGAATACACTTAGCTTAATCAGGAACAATGTCAGAATAGATACTATGGTGTTGTGAACCATAGGGAAATTAAGCAATGGCTAATAGACTATGCAGTATTCCTAGTGTTGACTTAGATGGGCAGTTGACAATAATCAAAAAATGTCGAGAGTGGATGAGCAGAAAGTTAAAGTCAGTTGCCCCTTACTCAGATTCCAGACATGCAATAGTTTTCAGGACCATAATCTATTCAATGAGAGACAACATCTCAGCAAAAGAATACTGTAGGGATTGCTCTTGTCCTTTCCAAATATGGTTACCGTTGTTTCCTCATATCTTTCAAGGACTATGAGATACAGAATCTGAGTTAATACTGACACCTGGAAGCCCAAAACAATACTGTGGCCCCTTGTTAAAATACAATAATGAAAGCAGGTGATAAATGGAGTCCTGGCCCAGACTATTTCACAGTGAGTCTAAATAGGTTCACAAACACACAAAGTGATTATTTTCTAGTTCCAGAATGCAGAGTCCAGCTGGACATATTTGGAAGCTGGAAAAACTCATTGGTTCTCTGACATGTGAAGTAAGAGCTAACATGATAGGAAAAGCCAGGTGGAAAACTTCTCCCCCAAGGTAAAAAACTAAAAAACACACTAACCTAAGCACAAGTGAAATTAGTTAACTTTTAAAGATTTCAGAGATGTTGGGGTTGTGGGTCTCATTATTTCCCTGATTACTTCAACATTATAGACTATGAGCAAAACAGATGTATCATGGTGAAAGTCCGTGGACTACCACTAATTTATCATGGTAGCCACAATAGCAGCTGCTGTGCTAGATATGGTAATTTTACTCTAACATTTTAGCATAACCTCTTGTGGTTTTTACATGGATATTAATCTGGTCAATGTTTTTAATACTGTTCATGAGAAAAAAATTAGGAGTAATTCAGGTTCACCTGGTAAACAGAATACATTCAAAGTCATGCACCAGGGCATTAGGTAATGCTATATTGTGAGAGTCTTGCCCTCTGTTACAATATAATCTGAACAGAAATTTATGTTCTTGACATTTTTGGAGAATATAATGTTGATCTACTTCATTATGAGATCACGTTAATTGGACCTAATGAACAGAAAAAGCAGGTACTCTGGATGCCCTGGTAAGACACTTGTGCTTCAAAATTACTCCAGATCAATGGGCACATGAACATGGTATTCACTAGTCTTACTATATATAACACCCAAAGCCTCCAGCCTGATAGAACATTGACAATTGACAATACTTCTTGCAGGTACCAGTAAGGCACCATCTTGGACAGGCAGTATCATTCAAAATGTGATATGTTACTTTTTTTTTAGATTTTATTTATTTATTTATTCATGAGAGACATAGAGAGAGAGGCAGAGACACAAGCAGAAGAAGCAGGCTCTTTGCAGGGAGCTCAATGTGGGACTTGATCCCTGGACCCCGGGATCACACCCTGAGCTGAAGGCAAGATGCCCCGCCTCTTGAACCACCCAGGCATCTGGTAATGTGATATACTCCATAAACTCTTGGCCATAATATGTTAGAATATCTGGGTCCAGAAACTAAAAGAGAAAGTAAGTATGGTTCTAGTCACCATTATATCCAGAGACCCACCTGATGCTTCCCAATACTACAGCTTTAGATTTCTTGGATCTAGAAGTTCTGTTTCTCAGATCAGGGCACTTTCATCATGAACACAGTACAAATTTCACTTAAATATAGGCTACCTGGTCATTTGAGCTTCTTGTTTCTGTGGGCCAGAAAGTAAAGAGTCACTATACTGGCTGGGGCTGATCTTATGAGAAAGTAGAATTACTGCTGCATTATTTAAGGAGGGGAGAATGTGTTTGAGATCCAAGGGATTACAGTGGAATGTCCACTTTTAATTATGAAGAGACAAATATTATAACAATAATATGATCAAACATGATAACTAGAATAAATGGCTGGTTTACCCTCCCACCTCCTCAGAAAATTTACCTAGATTAGCAGAAGCACTACTTGAGAATGAAGATAATCTAGAATGTTTTGCAAAGAAGGAAAATAATGAATAATCTATTATAATTTAGTACAAATTGCAGAAGCCTAGACAGTATCTCACCCCACTACCCTTCTTCTTGTTTATGTTTTCAGCCAAATTAGTTATCAACAATAACTTTAAGAAGACATGCAGAAAAAAAAAAAAAAAGAAGGCATGCAGGTTTAGCATGAATTTAATATAAGAAGTGAGTGGGTAAGAGGGCCACCAATTTTATTGATCGTAAAGAACCAACTTTTGGTGTCACTAATTATTTTCATTGTTTTTCTATTTCACTTTTCCATTTCATCTCTTTTATTAAATCATTTCATCTGCTTGCTTTTGGCTTATTTCATTGTCCTTTTTCAAGTTTTCTTAAAGTGGATATTTATTTTTTTAAGTTTGTATTTGAATTCCAGTTAGTTTACATACAGTATAATATTAGTTTCAGGTATACAATATAGTGATTCAATACTTCCTTACAATACCCAGTGCTTTGGCATATTTACCAAGGTTCAATAATTCCTTCATTTTTACGGTAATACTTCTTAAAATTTTAATCAAGGTAATCTGACACTTTAAAATAATTTATATAGCTATATACTAAAATGCTAATTTTATCCAGGTACTTCTTTCTATATATTGAAATTTTACTAATGTTAATTTTTATTCATTCTGGAAGATAGGATTTGGGATGATAACTATCCATTATTCTATAGTCTATTTGATAGAGTACTTTGTAAATTGCACATATCATTTTAACAAAAATTTAAATCAATATTAAAATATAAAATAGAAATATGATTAATGATAGGCTTAATCAGTTCAACTTTAAACTTGTTATCTAATCAAATCAAAATAATTTAGATTAATAATAGTCTTAACTCAAAAAATAATAGTCCATAATTCATAATTGCTTGCTGAAAATTTTTATTTTAACTTCATTATCTAAAGAATGAATATTTCTAAAAGTTATCCTATATTTAAAATAATATACCTGGCTTCAAGTTATGAATATTTAGAAAGTATATCTAACCTTCTTTAAAAAGAATTTGAGGCAACATCATATTAATTATAAACTAAAATTTCTAATAAAGAAAAATACAGGATAGAGACCACCAAAAAGAAATAAGATATGCAGCTATCATATGGTATTTTGCATATATTAATAAAAAATTAACATTGATTGACTTTGGCATATTTGAATCTCATATTCTGAAATACTAATAAACCAAATAATCTAAAGATAAACATTTCCTGGGACCAAAGATAAAAAAAAATTGTCGCATGTGTTTCGCATGAAGAATAATTAAAAAATCTGCTGGAAAATAAATTCATCTACTTTTTTGCATAAAATACAGGAATACTTTCATACAGTTGTTTCTCATGTATAATGTCTCTAAATGCTCAAGCCATAACAGTCAGAAGGTTGGTGTTTCTCACTTAAGTTATATATAGGTTTATATTCCATTCAATTTAGAAATAATACGAATAACTATATTACAGTTAAGTTGGGAACACAGCCTAGAACCTTTGATTGTATTTTTATGTTCCTTTCCTTTCCAAGAAGATTTAAGCCTAAATAACTTGCCAGACAAGGCAACTTCTTTTAGAATTTTATTATCATCTGAGAGAAAATAATTCCATGGGTAAAAGATTACGTAACGATTTTTTTCAAAACATAATCCCAAACCTCAAAGTATCATAAATACTAAAATAGTAAAAAATAAGGTAAATCCCTCAGATTTATAGCACCAAGAACTCCCTTATCCATTTTGTTGCATGGGTTACAAGTAATAAAGAACTCTTGGGAGTTGACTAGATTAAATTATAATTTAGAGTTTATACAGCATTTGAAAAAATATATTATTCTGAGTTCATATTTCAGTCAAGGTTATTTCTTAGCTTTCATAATATGAGAGACATAAAGCAGCCAATAAGTGATCCTCAAATCTTCCTTTCAAATGTTATTTGTCCTAAGTCACGATTGACTTAAGCACCCACAGTCATAAATATCTGTATCTTATAAGGTGTGACAGTTTGATTCTATATACTCTCTTTGCCTGATTAAATCTAGTAATATTTTATTAAAATTCCAACTATATAATAATGAATCCCATATATATATGTATATATATGTGTGTGTATATATATATTCTGTCATACACACACCCACGCACACACACACACACATATATCCAACACAAAAACACCAATACATCCAAGGCCCATTGAAAACTTCCAGCTGGATGTCTAAAAGACATTACTAACTAATATAGATTCATAATAAGTAAGTTAAAATCAATCCCAGTTGGGCTAAAATGATGTGAAATATTTATAAATTAAATTGCTTTTATATCATATGTAAAATTTTTTGTTTGAATTTATCTTTTACTATATTTTTCTATCCTTTAGACAGTTATGTATTTTTCCCCCAGATAATTAACCTAAGAGTAGTTCTCTTAATTTTTAGAAAAAAGCAAATTTCACATTACTATACTAAAAAAAAAAAATGAAGCTATTAAAAAAAATTGGGCATATGAAAAAAAAGAAGCAAACACTTGTTTATAATTAGAACAAATATATTTAGGAGAACAAATACATATATAATTTGTTTTTTTTCTGTTTATGAATTTATTGCTATTCTGTCCTAGACTCTATTGTATTCTAAGACCCCAAACCAGAAGAGTATCAGACCCTAGGAAGTCATTAAGAACAACTCCAAGGTTCAGAGGAATCTTAAAAGACAAGAAAAAAGATATTTTCTTTGGGATGATCTTATGTTTAAAGAATATAAATATTTTGTTCTACATGAGTTTGAAAGGGTGGAAAATAAAGCTAGAATGGCAGGTAGGGGACCAATTCATAAATTAACTTAGACAAAATGGCTTAAGATATATGAAAGTTTTAAAAATTGGCTTTGATAGACAATTATGTTAATAGTTGCAGAGGGCTTAAACCATCCTTCTATTTGTGAAGTACAAATATGATTAATAGAATTTTGGGGTGAACAAATCATTAAGCAAATTGATCATTAATTAACTGACACTAAGCAAATTTGTTTTAGGTTAACTGGCTTTCTTCCAACTTAATATGTTTAAAATAAACACAGATACTTTTTATAAGCTCAACTTCAAAAGAAGCATGAAAAAAAACCTTTGTTAATGGTGAGCTTTCCTCTATACTGAAATAAAAAAGACGAGGTAATAGCAACCAAAATGTCAAATCAAGTAAGGTAATTTAGATTGTGCTTTTCACAAACTCATCTGAATGATGCATTCCTCTGTGAAATGAAATGTGCGACACAGGATACTTTGAGATAATTTTTGACAAGCAATGGTACCAAGCCTAAATAATTTTTTCAGCATAATAGTGTTTTCCGATCTAAATGTCACCATACTCCTAGAATCTAAACAAAATATGTGTGAAATATTTTACAATGTACAAAGTTCTTAAGAAACAGAATATATTACTACCTTGCCAGACACAACTCACCTATTCTAAAATATGTTGGCCCTATTTATGGGTATTAATATAATTTTGAAATAGTTGTGACATAATTATAGTTGTGTCTTATTTTCCTATTGCCCCTAAACACAAAATTTTAGTTTTAACAAACCAAAGCAAAGTATCCACATTGTAGAGCTGAGATCTCATTTAACTAGTTCTTGAAGCCTGCATACAATAGGAGTAAGTAAATTGAGAGAGTGAGATAGTGAGTGAGTGAGTGTTTTGGGGGGATTACAATTATGTTGTAAATGTTCTCTACAGGATGCTTCCCCTGAGTTAATTAATTGAATATCTGTGTATGCATTAATATAATGCAGTGATGAAGAACATGAACAAAGGACTCCAAGAACCTGAAACTTTACATACCATGATTAGGCCATATTCTGCCACTATGTCCAAAAGATGTACTATTCCTTTGATCTGTCTACCTTTGATACTAATCTCTTAAGTGCAATGCTCAATTAGTGCCACTAGATTCATATATCTATAACAGTATCCAAAGTTATTTTAAACTGATGATTTTATAAAGTCAGCAGAAACGATTCATGGAAAATACCACAAATTACAATATGGAATAAGATTTATACACAGTTAACTTGATTAAAATGAGGTATTCAGTAAGTTATACAAATCTACTATATTTCCTTACTAAGTACCATTGTAGGTTACTCTGCCTTTTTTTTTTTTTAGATTTTATTTATTTATTTGATAGAGAAAGAGCACACAAGCAGGGAGAGCAGCAGGCAGAGGAGAGGGAAAAGCAGACTCCCCACTGAGCAGAGAGCCCAAGTGGGGCCCAATCCCAGGACCCCAGAATCAGGATCAGAGCCAAAAGCAGATGATTAATCGACTGAGCCACGCAGGTGCCCTGGTTACTCTGCTTTTATTGTTGTGTCAAGAGATCCTTATTTGAATGATCTGCTTGAGGCTGCAAAAACTATTCCCAAGGAGTAAACAATGGAAAAAAGACACTTGGCTTTTCCCTTTTGTTCATGTACTGTTCAAGAATCTATTTTTTTTTTTGCATTATTGCTTTCTATTAATAATTATTGCTTTCATAATAATATAACATTAAAATATAAAATATTGTTTTATGCTTATAATATTAAATATAAAATATTGCTTTTGGTTCTTCATAATAATATAACATTAAAATATCAAATAACATAAATCTAAAGGAAAAAAAGGGTCATGGAGGTTATAATAATGTTGGAAGTATATGGCAAATAAAACTGCAGAGAACAATGAAGCTAGTTAAAGCCATAAGGCAACAGAAAGCTATTATATTTCATAAAGGATACAAAGAGAATGAAGCTTTATAAACAAATAGACTTAAAACAATTAAAAATAAAAGCTTGATTTTCACATTCAGCTCAATGTCTTTAAGCTGTCTCTGGGAAGTAGGAAATCAAACCAAAACAAAGAGCCAAAACATACCTGCTGTTACAGGACATCATGAAAACTGGACAAATGGCCTTTTCTTCTCCTATCTCCTTTCCATGAAGCAAATACTTTTCTTATTTCAAGAATTTGCCACTAAGAATAAGAAATTTGTGGGCATTTTTGTTTGTTTTTGTTTTTGTTTTTTTTTTAATATTTTTTAAAATTTTTATTTATTTATGATAGTCACAGAGAGAGAGAGAGAGAGAGAGAGAGAGAGAGAGGCATAGACACAGGCAGAGGGAGAAGTAGGCTCCGCGCACCGGGAGTCCCATGCGGGATTCGATCCCGGGTCTTCAGGATCCTGCCCTGGGCCAAAGGCAGGCGCCAAACCGCTGCGCCACCCAGGGATCCCTTGTTTTTGTTTTTTAACAGAATTTCTCTAGAATATTAACCATGTTGGAAAATTTTTATAGAAAACTATGAGAAGTAAAAGAAATGTAAAAAAAAAAAAAAAGAAAAGAAAAGAGAAATCACTCGTTAGATCCTGAAGAACCCCCCCCCTGTAAGTAGGATCAGCCCTAATCCAGAGGCAGCCCATCCAGGTGCCTTCCTGAAGTTTTAGCAACAAAAAGCATTCTGTTTGTGATAAGAAAACCATTTCCCCCCACACCCTGATTGGAATGTCCCTGAATAGGTTCATGTTGACCTTCTGAGAAATCAACCTGGATGCTATGCGACTCCCAGGGTTCTTTTGTCTTGAAGGGGTTTTTTTCTTTTACCTTTAAAAGATACCCGTAATTGCTAATCGGGGCTCTCTTCCTCCTCGGAGGCGGAGAGCCCGTTTGTGCAAACCTTTAATAAACCCTCTTGCTAATTGCATCTGCCTGTCTGGGGTCTGAGTCTCTGGGGCGTCCACCAGGACACGTTGGCACCTGTGAGCCAGGGTCCAACAATCCATATGATTAAAAATTAAATAATTAAAACATGGTAATTATTATGTTTTCAACTAATTGAACATTTCACTTGGATATGATATTATTTGTTACCTAGACTATGAAATCCATGAGATTTTATGCTTATTAATTTCTTAACTGGAGATGCCTACTATAGCATCTTACACACTCTTTGGAACTCAGCAAATAACTTGAATGAAAGAATGACTTAATATAAACAGAATCATGATTTTAAATAGTAACTAATATTAATACTTTTCGTCCAGTGATCTTCCTAGATCCCACCCATTCATCCACCAAGCGAGAACAAATTATTGAACATCTAGTATGTTTTAAGGTACTGTAATAATTAGAACATAAAGATAAGAGTAAAAATGATAGACAATCCCTGTTCTTTATGGAGCTTAATTTATCAGTGAAGACAAGAATTTAACTACATACAAAAAGTACATAATAAAATTGAGTTAATAGAATGTACTGTGAATAGAAACGACAGGAAAACTTAATTCCTGAAACCTAATGGGTTGAGTCAGAGTTAGCCATTTGCAATTGCAGAGAAAGTGTTTGTAGCAAAAGAAGAGCACATACAAAGGCTGGGTGTGAGAAGGGGGCTTGATGAACCTGAAAATCTTAAAAACTCTAATACTATATACACATATGGAATATAAGAATAAGGATGACAAAACAGGAGATAAAAGAAATAATGAGGACTGACTAGGAAAAGAATATGGTAAGCCTTGATGAGTGGTTTGACTTTTATTCTAAAGGTAACAGGAAGCCATTAAAGGTTTTAAGCAGATGAGTGACAAAAATATTCCAGAGTTGTAGTAAGATCATTCTGACTGCAATGGGGAGATTGAATTGAATATGAAAAAAACAAATCCAAAGCTTAACCTCTGCTTAGTCTCCAACTGTGTCTTGTGTTAATATCACTGTGGATATTGTCAACAACAGACATCACATTTACAGAAATCAATAAAAGCTCCAGTAAAATCTCTAGCAGCAACAAGAAAATTTAAACAGAATTTTAATAAAAATACTTATCCTAAACCTCTGTCAAAAAGAAAAAGAGAAGGGAGAGAGTGAAAGAGAGAGCAGAAGGAGAGAGAGGAGAGAAGAGAAACTTTACTAAATATTATCTACAAGAACCTTAGCTTTACCCATATAAAGTAAATTTTAAAGGGCTAAAGATAGAATAACAGATAAAATCACTTTTATATATTTTACAGGTATCACATTACTCATAATACTGTTAAACCATAAAACTATTACCAACACATGGATACACATTTACATAAAATGTTTGTAATTGTCACTTCAATTGTCATGTTAATAAATCCTTAGTCTTTTGGATGGGGAAAAATAATTGGCATGCATATCTTATTATAATATGGGGACTTTCCTATCCAAAAATGCACTAAACAATCCAAATTATTTCACAAAGACCACTGAACAACTGCCAAATGAAAACCATTCTTGGTCAAAATCAGTGGGGGTCTGAATCGGACTAATATACGAGTTAAATGTGCATAGTGATTCATCAGAGTCCCAAGTCTCTATACTGTTTACAAGTATTCAGGCAAGACAGGACTCATGATAATTCTTTCTAAATCACTATTAAAACTATATTATTATGGTTTAAGTCAACAGACTCTGCTTACCCCAAATGCATGTAAATTTTCTGGTAAATGAGTTACACAATTTCTGATAAATGAGTGGTACTGACATCTTATGATGTACATGTACTCTTTGAAGATGATGATTTTAATAAGCCACAGACACAAAATATATACAAATGTTGGTTTGATGATGACTTAATAAAGAATAATAAATGAAGCCCAAAATCCTATGATCAGTCTTTTTTTTAACTCATGTTGAAAAGTTCTAGAGCAAACCCATTGGAGATAGTAAATGAGAAATGATAAGATAAAGGCAATCAATGAAATATATAAATGTAGAATAAGCAGTTTTGTAGGTAAAATATAATGATCTCTATGACTGTCTCTTATAAATGACTATTTGATTTGGTAAAGGCAGTTGAAATATGCATTTTCTGTCATCTTAACTGTTTTCTTCTATTTGTCCTCTTTGACTCTTCCTTTTCTTTGTCATTTGTCTTTTCCTCCTTATTCTGTTACTACTATTATTACAATTACAATTACCATTATAAAGACAGCAATCCCTCAACGAATTACCCAACATTTACTCTAAACCATGGACTGAACGAAGCTAGTGCCATTACATTATTTTATTTAATCCTGAAACTGTACTTTTGAGGTAAGAGCTATTATCATTGTAATTTTCCATTGAAGTAACGGTGTGAAATAAGTAAAATGGCTTTTTGAATGTTACAAAGCTAAAATATATATCAATCCTCTCTGATTCCAGATTCCACGATCTTAAATGTTCTATTGTCTCACCTAGCATGAGAGTTTCACTAGGGCTCAAAATAAATGAATCAATAAATAGTGTCAATATTCTATTACAGCCTGTCAGTTTTCTTTTTCATTATTTGTTCATCTAATATTTCTTTTTCTTTTCTTTTTTTTTTTTTTTTTTTTTTTCTTTTTCTTTTCTTAAGGATAACCCATGCAGTTTAGCACCTCAGAAATGAAGAACATTGTTAAAACAATGATGTCGAGAAACAATCCTTACTCTAGGAAAATACCTTCTGACAAGCCGGAGGGACATTAGATGAGGAATAAATGTGAAATTCCTGTCTCACTCCCCCCTCCTTTTTTAAAAAGATTTTATTTATTTATTCATGAGAGACACACACTCACACAGAGGCAGAGACACAGGCAGAGAGAGAAGCAGGCACCATGCAGGGAGCCCAACGTGGGACTCAATCCTGGGACTCCAGGATCAGCCCTGGGCCGAAGGCAGGTGCTACACCACTGAGCCACCCAGAGATCCCCTGTCTCACTCCTTTTTAATGAAACTGACACTTACTATTTCCTTCTGTCACAGCCTAGGGTGTGGAAAGGGAAAGACAAGAGTATCTCTAGTAGAAAACACATGATAATTTGAAGGAGTCCCAAGAAAATCAGGGCTAGTGTGCCATTTCCCTGTCATTGCCTATGGTAAGGCATAATATTTAGTGATCCAACATGTTTCATGTGGTGCTATATCCAACATAGCAGGGACACTCCCATGATAGGGAGATAATCTGGGAGGGCAGATGCCCTATATACTGCATACTACAATATGGTGACAAAAACAAAACAAAACAAACAAAAAAAAAACCCAGAGCAGATTCCCTCAGCTTTCCAGAAATGCTTAAGGATAGGTGAGAGGAAAAGGTCAAGAAGGCAGGTGAGACGCTGAAGCAGTTCAGGCACATTCCATAGCTCCAGAGTATGGCAGGTATCACATTTAACAGATCCAAAGGAAGTACAAAGAACCAGTGACACCTCACTGTACACCACACTTGGATGTTCAAGAGGCAGAACAGATAAGACACACTATGGCAGGCAACAACTTAGGGAGTACAGGGATGAGACCAGACTCAAAGAATACCACTATGGAGGATAAATATGCTTGCTTCTGAAGACAGACAACATCATGGGAAGAGAGAGAGGGCAAAAGACCCTTTGAGGGAAGGCAGAGCTGACAGGAAGTAGAAACTTTAAAAATAAATGAGTACTTACCCTAAAACAAGTAAATCCAAAACAGACACTTTAAAACAGGAAACAACTAAGTTACCTTGAAAAAGCAAGCTTGAGTTTGGTTTCACACCTGTCTCTTCCCATTACTACTTCAGTCAGATTAAGTATTCTAGCAAAATCTAAAATCACTTGTACCAAAAAAGGAATAAGTAATTGTGTAACTCTAGATGGTACTGTATTCATCTAGACTAATCTACACTGAAAAGACAACAACTACTCCTACTGGCTTAGTTTTCTAAACACAAGAGTAATTCACTTCAATTTTAATCAATAAAATAAAAAGAGTAGCTATTTTGACTGGTCTGCAAAAACTGACTAAGATCATTTTTTACTTCAACCATTTATTTTGGAGTATAATATTCTAAAAATGCATGTTTGCCTAGGATATAAAGTGAAATGTCAATCATCCCAGGAATAAGACTTCTAATCTCTCCAAACATTTTTTTTTCCACCTCTTCACTAGAAGAGCCATTTAAATTATTGCAGGCTGTTACTTCAGTGGAAAAATTAATACGAGGTGACATTATAAAATCACTCAAGTTAGTCACTTCCATAGTTTCTATTTTAAAAAACCTTAAAGGAATCAGAGGCTTATAGATAATCCATGTGATGACTCTTCTCCAATTAGCACTTAGGCTCTATCAATTTATATATCCTACAATTCTACAGATAATGTCTCATGATTAGTATTACAGGTCTAACGGTCAAAGAGATTTCATATGTAGAACGGAGATAAAATTAATTTAGATACCTGGGACAATAATAATCAAGTAACATATAGTACTTCTGGGGAATAGTGAAAGAAGAGGACACTTCTGTGCTGCAGGACTTTCTAGTGTTTATTTATTTTTATTTTTATTTTTTTAAGACTTTATTTATTTATTCATAGAGACACAGCTAGAAAGAGAGGCAGAGACACAGGCAGAGGGAGAAGCAGGCTCCATGCAGGGAGCCGGATGTGGGACTCGATCCCGGGGTCTCCAGGATCACAGCCTGGGCTGCAGGCGGAGCTAAACCACTGCGCCACTGGGGCTGCCCCTTTCTAGTGTTTAAAAATGGGTTTATATGGTTTTATGTTTTTAAAATAGTTTTTATTTATTCTGTCAGCCTTTTTAACTAATATTTGTTGCTGCATACTTTCCAGTATATTATTGTTTTCCTGCCCTTATAATACTAGAATTTAACTGGAAGAAGAAAACATTTACTTCTAATCTGCTTATCTTTTTAATGTATAGATAGGTAGTATTTGAATGAAGTCTGTGTCTTCAATATAAAAATAATAGTTTAGATAATACATAGGTTAAAAATTATATCTGATATTAATAGACACTTCAACTAAAATCATATGATATTCTAGAGAATAAGAACACTTATGCTAGCAAAAATATCGATGGGTAGATTATTATAAGGCGCTGGTTAAATATATATTAAAAATCAACTAATCAAAAATAAGTAAGATGAATCAGGAAAACACTTCTCTGATGTAACAAGAATTCATCTTAGCTGACATAGCAGCTCTGTGCACATTCTTGAAATTTCTCCCTCCCACACCATAAAGCCACAGTCATCAGTCAATTAAAAAATAAAGAAAGGATAAACCAAGAGCAAAGCAAACTCTGAAGCTGACTCTCCACTGCTCAGTTACCACATTTGTCAGGTTCAGATCATTGTCCATTTTCTCTTCATCTCTCTTAAGTACTGGGAACTACAACTCAATAAAAGCAATTATCAGGAAGAACTTGGCTTGGCATTATTCTGTTGCATCTGGGTTGTTAGAGGTCTTACAATTCACATCCCATAGTTGTGGGATGAGTGTGATAGATGGGATGCTACTAAGATACTATAAATATTTCTTCTTATATAAAAGAAGCAAATGATAGACAATATTGTTTATCTTTGATAATTGAAGAAATATAGATTTGATGCTGATTATAAGATTTCAAATTCTAGCAGTAGTGTGGAACACATGCACTAAAGGGTCATTACCTAAATCCTGGAGAAAACATACTCTGCAGTACATTATTGGTCTCAGCCTAAGTGATATCTCCTCTACCACCACCAATACCTGAAACACAAACTCTGAATGCAAATGTCCAAATTCTCACAAAGACCCTGTGACTATTGGCAGGATCAGAGAGCTTAACTTCAACTCCATATTAAAGCACAAACCTTGCCAGAAGCAAAAGTATCCTATAGGTCTCTATTAGCTCAAAGTTTGTAATAACACCTGTAGCCCCAAATGTAATTTCATTCTGGAAGAAAAGCATCCACAGTTCTGCTCCTCAGAATTTCCATAGATTAAGATCAACGAAATATTATCACAGGATCAAAAATTATTAAGTCACAAGGAAACAAGCTGCTGTAAGTGAAAGTTAGTATAAAAGCTAACATACTTAGGACACAAAGGATTTCACATATTAGAATTATCTGGTACATAACATGGAGTGACAAATCTGAACTATGAAAACGTGATTGTTATCACAAATATGAGTATCAGGGCATTGTTTTTCAAAGAGAAAACAAAAAAATTAAAATATAAAAATAAGTTTTTATTCTTAAAAATTTTGTAATGGAGTTTTTTCAAATCAATCATGAGAGTAAGTGGACTAGAAGTTAGGTCTGAGGACAATCAGTATGGAAAAAACACAAAAAATTAGATCTTTGAGAGAGAGTTTAAAAATATGATAGCTAAAATAAAAAATTCTAACATACCTCTAACCTAACTTCCAGAAATATGGAACTTGGAACAATATATGAATACTATACATTTTATATGAACAACATATATGGGAGAGACAATTAATGGCAAAATAATGAAAATCTCAGAACTGATGAAAGAATGACTCCCTATTACAATAAATTGAATATAACTGTGGAGGCCGAGAAAATTAAGGACATTCCACTTTAGGTTCAGTGTTAGCACAAGTACAGCCATCCCAGGCCCCTGTGAATAAGAGCTGAAATTTACATTACTTCAGTTACAGGAAGCAAACAGCTTACAGCTTAATGTCCTAGAAAGCCCCATATTAGAATGAGAACAGAGCCCAAGCCAAGGGAAGGAAGGCCCATATTAGAATAAGAACAGAGCTCAGTGCCCTTGAAAGCCCCATATCAGAAAGTAAACAGAACTCAAGAAATTCCTCCACCCCTTCTGGAGGTCCCCTAGACCAGCCCTTAAACTAAGCTGAAACCCACCTCAGGGTCCAAGTCCCTGCTCCGCTGCCTCGGGTATACTTGGACCTAAGCTAGAGCATGTAAATAAACCCTCCTGTGTTTGCATCGGTGTTGGCACTTGGTGGTTTCTTGGATTCGCAGTCTTGGGTACAACATAACTAATCAGGTTTCATAAAAAAAATCAATCCAAGCCTGTATATAATTAGAGTAAAATGCTAAACCACCAAGGACTGTATGAAGGTTTTAAAGCAGATTGCAAGGAAAGCCGGATAATTTACAAATGAATAGCTGGCAGGATCAGAAGCAGCAGTAGGAATTTAAGAGGATCAAGGAAAATAGGTATCCATTGAGAATTAAAATGTCCTGCAGATAGATATAGCCTGACATGAACTAGAGTGAGATACAAATAGATATGGGAAAAGAATAAAACAGAGATCCTACAAGCGTTCACCACCAACATCTAACCCAACTTCCAAAAGAAGTCCATCAGACAAGATGAGAAATTATCTCAGAAGGAAGCCCTAAAATTGAAATATTTTAATGACAATTTCTAAATTGAGAAATTAAATAAAAACCATCCTTAAAACACTGGAAATTTTTAGGGTACTAAAGAGAAAAGGGGTTATCAGAGTTAAGAGTCCTAATATATTTGTATATATCAAGAAAGGGTTTAAAATATTGTTTTGCATTTACTAATTTAAGTGTGAAAATAATTTTAAGAGTAATCACAAAGCAAAAATAGTATTGCAAAACAACAAAGGGGAAAATACATAATGAGCAAAAAACTAACAAAAACCTAATAAACTAGGCAAACCAGAAAAGCAAAATATAAAACAATATGAGAGAAATAAGAATCAAAACATAAGATGGTAAAAATGGTACCAAATATATCTCAATAAGCAGGAATACACAAAAACAAAGTCTGAGTTTCTAAGACTGCATTTAAAATTATCTTGACAAATGCTATTTACATCTAAGATATGAAGGCCTACCAAAGATCAGGAATGACAAACGTTTTCTATAATGGACCAAATGCAAATATTTTTGTCATGATAGGACATGTGGTCCTAGTAGCAACTATTTAAGTTGGCTTTTGGAGCATGAAAGCAGAATGCAAATAAATGAGTATGATTGCACTCCAGTAAAATTTTACAAACCGGAGGTGGACCAAATTTGGCCTGCAGGACCTACCTGATGACCCTTAAACTCAGATATAGAGAAATGTTCAAAGGAAGGGAGAGAAGAAATATGCAGGGTCAATATTAACTGAAAGAAAACTTGAGTTAAGACAGGAGGGATCCCTTCATAATGACAAGCATTTAAATCCACTGGGAAGATATATTTGTAAAGTTAAATGTACCTAATAAAATAGCCTTGAATACCATATTTCAATAATTCAAACGGTGTATTTTTAAAATATATTTTTAACATCACTGGAATAAAGGTAGGTCCTCATATCTAGAGAATTTTATAATTAGGGTTATTCTGGCAGTAGATATGAAAAAGTTGTTATTTTAGACTCTGTGGAAACTTAAACCTTAATCTGTTGGTATAAATGGACGCCCTGAGACCTCTTGATGTTCCGGTTCAGAAGCCCTCTAAGCACTATTCCAAGAAGGAATGCAAGTCATGATTGTCTGAAAAACTTTTGTCACAATAAATTCTCATTATCCCAACTTGCAGAGTGTTGTGTTTCAGAAAAGTTTCTGTACACATTAATGTTTTACTCCTCTAATAAATACTTCATTACTATATTCCACAATACCATTCCATACTGCATAGAGATGACATGAAATGGAAAAAAAAAAAAAGTTGATGATGCTTAAAAGTCATTCATAAGTGTAAGATTTCAAATATTAACACAGTCACACTTTATTTTGTTGACTTTTATTTTCCCTTTTATTTACGTATGTGTGATATACGATAATTGATTAACAGTAATTGTTGATTAATCAATTATTGATATATAATAATTAGCAATGTTTGTTCATACAAAGTGGTACATAAAATGGTGTGTGTTATATTATGGGATGTCTAAGACTGGATAAAATGTGGAACCAAGAAATTGATAGAATTACAAGGGGGAGACTGACAAATCTATCATTCTAGTAGGATATTTCAACATGACTTTTGTAATGATTGATTTGTCAAGAAGCAGCATAAGAACCTTGTGAAGGGACACCTGGGTGGTATCTGCCTTTGGTTCAGGTTGTGATCCTGGGAACTTGGCATTGAGTCCCACGTTGGGATCCCCACAGGGAGCCAGCTTCTCCCTCTTCCTGTCTGTGTTTCTCATGAATAAATAAATAAAATCTTTTTTTTTTTTTTTTTTTTTTTAAAAAACCTTGCGAAGACAGAAAGAAGTTATTCAGTATAAATAACAAGTTTACCTTAGTGGACATATATTAACTCTGCTAATAAAAATTAAGAACAAAATTCTTTTCAAAGATCATTTATGAAATAGTGTTCAGATCTAAAATAAATTTATTTCAGTATTTGAACACAATTTCATATCAGAAAGTACTTCAACTAAAAATAAATTAATCATAGGGGTACCTGTGTGGCTCAGTTGGTTAAACATCCAACTCTTGGTTTAGGTGCAGGTCATTGTCTCAAAGTCATAAGACTGAGCTCCGTGTCAGGCTCTGAACTCAGTATGGAATCTGCTTGAGATTCTTTCCCTCTCTCTTTGCCCCTCCCGGTTTCTCACACATTCTCTCTCTCTAATAAAGTAAATATATTTTTTAAAATTTAATTATAGGAGATAATTTTTTAGTTTAAATATCTTACATTTTAAAAATATATGAACTTGAAATTTTAGCATTTGAAAAACAAAAGAAGTACATACCAATATTTCTAGAGTGCAGCAAAACCATATTTTTAAGAAAATGTGTGGTTATAAATTATTTTTAAGGAAGTAAATGCTGATAGTTAATGATATATGTGTCTGTTTCAAATTAGAAAAAGAACAGAATACAAAGCAGAATTAAGGTAATAATAAAGATCAGAAAAGATTCCATGAAGTAGGAAACAATATAAATAGATCAACAAACCAAACTGAGCTTATTAAATTTTAAAAAATTCTGCTCAGATTGAATAGTAAAGGTTAATATTATAAGTAGTTATAATATTATAAGTAATTTAGGGGCACCTGGGTGCCTCAGTGGTTGAGCATCTGCCTCGGCTCAGGTTGTGATCCCAGGGCCCTAGGATCAAGTCCCTCATCGGGCTCCCTGTAGGGAGCCGGCTTTTCTCTCTGCCTATGTCTCTGCCTCTCTCTCTGTGTCTATCATGAATAAATAAATGAAATCTTTAAAAATATATATTAAAAAGAATCTAAAAGGGGGCATAACTGTAGGGTGGTAATTATAGAGTTGATGAATATCTGTGAGGAACTATATGTAAATAAATAAAGAAGTTAGATAAAAAGGACAGATTCTGTAAAACAAATCTTAATTGACAAAAGTGACATGAGAAAAATTTGAAATTTTAAATGAACTTATAATTACTAAACACATCTAGTTATTATAAATCAGATAATAAACTTAACTGATTTTTATAAAACAAATAAATAAACTCTAGGGATATGATAGGTGAACTCTACCAAACTTCCAAGAGACATATTATTCCAGTAATATATAAAGTCTTCTAAAGAATAAGAATTAAAAAATAAATGGTCCCAACTCATTTATACTTATCCCAGTACAACCCTGACACCAAAACTCTGCTGAGGACCATAGATACAAAAATACCATGCTGAATTCAGCAATATGTACAAAAGATGATACATGGTATAAAAAGCTGGACAATGTTTTGAATTGTCTTATGATATTTTCTATGTTATAACCATATGACATTTTAAAACATGACTTCATTCAATAATCAAATATAAAAAGCCAAAGGAAATAGAGCACTGATAATTAGTAAACTCTAATATGTTCTAAACTATATTGTTACCTGATTATCTTATTTAAATCTTCTCATTCTTAACAGAAAATATGACATGGCTATTAAGTAGAGCTGTGAACTCTAGCTTGGATAAATAGATCCAGAAAAATGATATTTGAGACTATCACCTTAAATATTTCCTGCAATAATATAATGTTACCAAATATGAACTAAATGGTCCCTCTCTGACTCTTCCAATTGAAAGATGAAATATTATTGGTTTGGCTTGAAATAAAGATATGGGACTTCTACTATTTCCAGGATAAAAGAATCAGGAATGAGTCAGCAGAGTATCAGTCTGAGGAAAGGAAGAAGGCATGTAGAAAAAAAAAAATCTCATGTATAAATTCTGTTGTAAGACCATCACCAGAAATCATTTCACCTAGAGAATAAGGAAAGGCAGTGAAACTTGTTTATAAAAATCAGTGTATATTTTTTTATAAAAATCAGTATAGATTTAATAGTATTTAATATTTAATATCTAAATATTTACATCCCACTGTTTTGAATATAATAAAATTTTAATATGAAAACTATAACAACAAAGATCAAAAACTAAGAAAATCTAGAAGAAATTATGGGATACTGTGAAAATAACTTGCCTTTTAGTAATTTAAAGTACAATTTTTTATCAGACATAATATACATAATTTTCAGGAAGACAATTAAGGTGCACCTATTTAAATAGCCTGTATTTACTCTCATCTAACTGAAACTTGAAATACAATGCATTTCTCTGCCTGTATTAAGAAGCAATTATTAGCATAGAATACTTTAAACATTTATATCTAAATTCTTATACTGTAAGAAATGTTAAAATAAAGTAGTTCAAGTAGAAATCTAGGAATAGTTGCAAGGTAAATTGTTCACCATTCAATTTATATCTTATTTCTAGTGTGTAGAAGCACTGTTTCTTATATATGGATAGTGGTGAAGAATAAATAAAGTTACAATGAGAGAGATATTTATAACTATGTATTTCTGAGAGAGATGCAGATTCTAAAAGTAATTATCATTTCTCTACTTTTATTCTATTCTTCTAAAAATAAGCACTTACGGTATTTCCTTAGTGTTCTGAAAAAGAATATGGAAAGATCTGAAATATGGTTTTCTGTCAACCACAGAGATAATCCAAAATATTAGAGCAGATAGTGAGGGAACATATGTGGGATAGATAACTACTTATACATTCTTAACTTACATTATGGAAAAATATGTAGAGATAATAGTAAAATGACCTACCATATACTTATCACATAGTATCAGCAATGACTAATTCATGGTAATTCTGTTTCATCCATATCCTATCCATTCCGTCTATCAGCAATGGGTTATTTTGAAGCAAATTCCATATATCAAAACAATATACCTGTTAGAAGCTGGAGGAGGGTCAGTAAAGTATCTTCCAGACTGAGAAGGCACTTTAAGACCAAAAAAACAGAGCAAACACTCCATACCTTTTACAGAATCTTATTCAGGTAATTTACTAAAGGAGGGATGAAGGAAGACAGATGATCCAGCCAGTCTGCAGCTATTCTCCACCCTCTTTCTGGTCTAGTCAGGACCTTAATCCCCAGCTTTTCTGAAGGCATGGTGGTGAGGTCATAGGGTAGGTATCTAAAGTGGTGCCACCTGTGTGCCAGAGGCTCTTTACTAGTTATCTAAAGTAGGGCTTCCTGTGCACCAGTCATCTCTACTAGTTACGTAACATTGCACTACTTTTGAATTCATGGATTTTCATGAATTTGTCGTGCTGCAACCCACCAAAATTATTTTTGTTGCTCAAATTATTTTATGTTTAGCCAATGAGTGATTCTTCAAATTAGCATTAGGTTACTTTTGCCACGACCCCAATAGTCATATAATTTCCTAGCTTTGTGGTATAATAAAGTGTTTCCCATTCACCTTTTACATTTCCACTGTAGAACTGGAATCATTTGTGTCTTCCATGTAGATTTGGTTACTTTATGGTGGCTTCAGGTTATGGTGGTTTATAAACTCTGCTTTAGTCCTTTTTTTTTTAAGATTTTATTTATTTATTCATGAGAGACAGAGACATAGGCAGAGGGAGAAGCAGGCTCCATGCAGGGAGCTCCTCGTGGGACTTGATCCCGGGTCTCCAGGATCACACCCTGGGCTGAAAGTGGTGCTAAACCGCTGAGCCACCCGGGCTGTCCTAACTCTTTTTTTTTTTAAGATTTATTTGTTTCTTTCAGAAAGAGTGCTAGCATGAGTGGGAGGGATAGAGCAAGAGTGAGGGAAAATCTCAAGAAGACTCTGCGTCGAGTGCAGAGATGGATAGGGGGCTCCATCCCATGACACTGAGATTAAGACCTGAGCCAAAACCAAAAGTTGGATGCTTAGCTGACTGTGTCACCCAGCACCCAGTTCTAATCAGGGTTTCAGTTTTGGTTAATTTCAAGAATTCCTGGGGGGTACAGCCTGCTTCTGCAAAATCAAACATAGGAATACAATCACATTCATTTATAAATGAATGCTTGAAAAATGAATTCCTCCTAATTTTACAGCTGCTGTGCTCAGACTGCCCTAATGTCCTTTCTTGTTAGTAATTTTGGCAAGCTGGGGATTCTCAGAATGTGGCAGAGAACTTTCCAAACACCAATCTTTTAACTATGTCACACTGTGTGCTTAATCGTAGAAAAACGATGTGCCCAAAAAACTCTTACGCACAGCAGAGTTCAAAACTATTGAACAAATGAAGTATAAATAACAGTGAGCAAAGATTTAAAACTTTAAATTACAAACATACTGTGGTATAAATAACTGATCCTAGATGGTAGCTTAATACCAAGTTATGATCCAAGAGAGAAACTAGGCCCTGATATAAATAGGCATGCCAGTGCTCTTAGAGGAGACATTGAAATAGGTGATTTAAGAAAAAGATAGCATAAAATTAATTTCCCTTTGACCCAGCTTTACCAGCTCTGACTATAGAAATGATTTTTAATAATGATTTTCAATCCTCTTAAGCCAAAAGAAATTATTAATTATTTGATTATACCAAACCTACTCTATAAGTTTCATTTATCTTTCATAGGCTATAAAATTTGTTTTTAGAAGAAAATTTCTACAACGTTTATCTGCTCCTAAATTCATTTCTTTACATGCAAGTATTTCAGGCTAGCTCCAGTTAATGGCCTATTAGCATAAAATTTCACTTCTTGTACTTAATTTAAAAGATATACTATCTATTCTTGTCTAAATCTTTATGAGTACTAGCTAAAATAATTAGTTTTCTGTTCAAAAATGATTTTGTAATATTCCATGTGGTGTTATCTGTTATATTGCTTTTAGTGCTTACCTCTAATACCTGATAGTTTGTTGTAAAATCATTTACTTGCTCCCCATTTTGAAAGAAGAATGAAAGATTCAAATTCTAATTACAACATTACAAATGAAGGCTTGATATGGAGATAAATGAATTATCTCAAAGTCTGATACTATTTCTTGACAATCAGAAAAGTGAATTATTTGACCTACAAAAGTCTTTTTTTCCTTCTCTGATTTTTTAACTAGCTCATTTGCATCTTTTGGAAGAGGCTGTTCTATTTCCTCTAATGTTTTTTGTAACCTTTAAATATAAGCAGACATTTATTTTACTTTTACCTTTGAAAGTTCACCTGAGAGTAGGTTATTTTGAACTGAACTCAATGGGCAAGTATTCTACAAGAGCAATGAAATAAATGGGAGTAGATTCCATGCAGGTCTACCAACATAGATTTGGTCCATGGGAATGGAGACAACAAAGAGATATTGGTTGTTAAAAGCACATTATGTGCATGGCATTGTGTTAGGTGCTCAAAGAATTTCATTAGTCCTCAGAAGAGACTTGTAGGTGGCAATAATCATTATCTGTTAATATTGTATTTATTTAACTGATAATGAAGATGTTGCTCTTTAAATGGGAAGTAGAGTTTCTTTACAAATCTTTCTGAATCAAAAATCTGTGATTTTTGTCTTACCCCATCTTTTATAGTGTTATTTTCCTGGGAATCTGCTTTGAATACACAGCCTGGAAGATTGAATACCCACTTTGGTATGTCTCCACTTGGCTGTTTCTCCAAGACCAAGTTGCAAATTGATATACCTCTGAGAGTAGGACGAGGAGAACTTCTTATGGTCTTTGTAACTACACCTCCTATGACAAAGTGCTTTTCGCAGGTGTGGTAGTTATGGCAGAGGAAGAAAGACACAGAACCATCTGGTAGCAAGTAGAGCTAGCACATTTTTCAGCATATGTATTTTCAAACTCACATTAACTCAGGGAAATGTTTTTCCCTCTCTTTCAGGCAATACAAAATGGAGTCTCAGAAAATACATGATGTTATTTTTTTTAAGATTATATTTATTTATTCATGAGAGAGAGAGAGAGGGAGGGAGGGAGAGAGAAGTGCAAAGGAAGAAGCAGGCTCTACACAGGGAGCCCAATGGGGGACTTGATCCCAGGACTCCAGGATCATACCCTGGGCCAAAAGCAGGCACTAAACCGCTGAGCTACCAGCAATCCTTGATGTAGCAGTTTTATATTGTTTGAACTTGGCTAAGCTGAGACTTCCAGTTTTTCCTTTCCTGTGTGGTTCTTAGGCTTGGCCACCGAAGAAATAAGTGTAAGATTTGGAAGATGAAAATTGAGTAAGGGCCACCTCCCGGTGGAATCCAGGGTAGAATGTCAATGCTGCTGCAGCTCACACATGTTCCTGCTGCTCTGCAGGCTCATTTTGTAGACATACATTGGACCAGATCCATAGCAGCTCTAGTTCCTAGAGCAGGATGTCTTGCTTCAGCTTTGCCAAGTTCTTATCAGCTCCCACAATTGTGTAAAGTCTTATCTCACGATTACATTTTGTACTCACCATCACTCACAGTAGTTTTACTTTTTTATTGAACTCTAAATAATAAATATATTTATCAGTTTCCATAAAGCTGATCCATGGCTAAAGTTCAAACTTCAATCTATCTATATAATACATGTACTCTTCCCTTCAGCAGAGTGAATATTTACAGTGAGGAGAGGAAGGAGACTGTGTTTCCCTGCACATTAATAATAGCATGACTATAGCACTTTCCCCAGACTAAGTCCTTCCTTTTAGTTTTTTTTATGTGCAGATGATTAAAAGGAAATGTATTGCTTCTACTAAAGTCTGTGTTGCACCACCAAATATACAATAGTCCAAATATTTCCCCACCAGATACTACTCATTAACAAATTAAGAAGTGTTTTGGGCATAAGAGCTCTTTATTATTTTTCATGCATCATTTTAAAGCTTTTTCATGTTAAATTATATAGTCATTCAAAATGTTCATCTTTACTAGATGCACTCTTTGTAGCTATAATCTATCTGCATCTAGGTGATTTTGTTCTCTCAAATGGTTGAGAAACTTCTTTATTGGGCAGTTAATCCCATTTATGTTCTGAGTGACCAATTTGTGTGTTATATTAACTGACATAATATCCCCGTTGTATGTAATGTATATTTGACTCGAAAGCTATAATCTCACCAAAATGCTGTTTCTCAGTTGACTGTTTCCAGGATCTCAGATTTCCAGAAGGAATATTTTTGGAATTTATCATCAAATAATTATCTAAGGGTACTAAAATTGCTATAAAATATTCTCTACTCTTATCAATAGCATTTTCACATTATCATATCATTATATTCTACTTAAAATTTTTGGTTTATCTATATGGAATGATAATAAGTGGATCTGACAGTTTCCTAAGCTCTAACATCTAGCCAAGAATATTAATTCTTTAATGATGTAATAATTTATAATTTGTCTTAGAAACTGTTTCTTGAGCATTATTATCTTTAGAGACACAGGAACTTTTTTTTTTTTTTTTTTTTTTTAGATTTTATTTATTTATTCATGAGAGACACAAAAAGAGAGAGGCAGAGACACAGGCAGAGGGAGAAGCAGGCTCCATGCAGGGAGTCCGACGTGGGACTCTATCCCAGGTCTCCAGGATCACACCCTGGGCCGAAGGCGGTGCTAAACCACTGAGCCACCCGGGCTGCCCATAGAAACACAAGAACTTTCTGATAGAAAAAATTATTTCCTTTCAGTATTTAAAGATGATTAGGCTACAAAGTTTACATCGTTTGTAATAGTCAACAAATTGATTTGTTTCTAAGATTCTACATGTGCACTAAAAAAGCATTTCTTATATTAAAGATCTACACTCCATGAATTTCTTAAGAGCCGACATTGATTAATGTTCATGAATTAAATTTAATAGCAATCTCACTTACTTTATTTCATACCTTTATGCAAATCAGAGACACTTATAAACTTTTCTATCTTCTTTGAGTGAACTTACATATAAGGGTTGACTTTTCCAATAAATATATAAAATTACTGGGATGCCTGGGTGGCTCAGCGGTTGAGCCTTTGGCTCAGGGCATAATCCCGGGTCTGGGGATGAGTCCCACATCAGGCTCCCTAAGTGGAGCCTGCTTATCTCTCTGACTATGTCTCTGCTTCTCTCTCTCTCATGAATAAATAAATAAATCTTTTATATATATATTTAATATAAATTTATACATATATTTATAAATAAATAGAAATGGAATGTATATTCATATATCATAAAAGTATGATATTATATACATTATATACATATATGATATTCATATATCATAAAGCTCAACATTACCCTACCAATGAATTAATGCTACTTCCCTGTTTAAAATATCCCTCTGGCTATTCATAACCTGGTTCTAGTATCTGCTCACTCTCAATTAGCAGAATGTCCCATTTGTTCTTTATATTTGGCCATACCAAACTCATTTTAATACCTCAAATATGTCAAGCTCTCCCAAGAACTGACTTATTTTGACACTAATGATTTTCTCAGCTTCAGCTATTCATTCACTTTAATGTCATCTTAAACTTATAAAGGCTTACATAGGTCTAGTTTCAAATTCATCTATAAAAACTTTTTGACCCAAGAAAGATGACTTTAATATTTCTTCATATGAATGGGAAAATTGAATATATTATCCCTGGGTCTCTTTACATTGATTGTAATGATTGGTTTACATTAGAAAATCTTTCTTTAAAGAACTTATAAATTCTTTAAAGGAAGACAGCTGGTTAATTTATGTATTTTCAATGTCTAACAAAGTATATAGTAGTTTTTCAAGAAATATTTGTGCAAAAAGTAAATCAAAAAAGAGCAAAGGAAATTTCTAATCCAGATAAGATATTCTTTGTTTCTCTTCTTTTCTTGCTGCTCCTCCTTATTAAGTGAACTGAAACCCCTGGAAATTATGAAGGAAACAGCAAAATGAAAGCTCATAGAGGTAGGAAGAGGGAAGTAAAATGGCTTGAGAAGCCAGGAAGAGAGGAACATCACAGCAGCCAGGTGTCTTATATTTCCCCATTGAACAGAAGAACATGATCCAAGTCTGGCATTTCTCAAATTAAGAATAGAATGCAGCCCAGATAGGCTCATTCCTCCTCCAGACTAAGTGGGAGTCCTCTGAACAACATAAGATGAGTTTGACATCACTGTCAAGGGCAATAGATAGAGAGTCAACAACAGAGGAACAAAAACACAAAAGAAACAAATAGAAAAAAATACTAAAATGGCAGATTTAATATCAATAATATCAATAATTACCTGAAATGTAAAAGACAGAGATTGGCAGAACAGGTACAAAACTATGATCCAGCTACATGTTTGCAAAAATTCTTTTCATACTCAATAGCATAGGTATGTTGAAGTGAAAATCTGGAAAAAGATATCATGAAAATATTAATAAAAAATAAAAGAAGCAGTTTTATTACTAACTGATGAAATAGACTTTAGAGCAAAGAACATTTCTATTGACAAAGTTGGAAATTAAATAATGATAAAAGGATAAATTCAGGGGCTCCTACGTGGCTCAGTTACTTAAGTGTGTACCTTTGGCTCAGGTCATGATTCTGGAGCCCCAGGATCTAGCCCCAGGTTGAGCTCCCTGCTCAGTGGAGGTCTGCTTCTCCCTCTGCCTCTACTTGTCCCCTTGCTCATGCTCTCTCTCACTCAGTCTCTCTCTCTTTCAAATAAATAAATAAAATCTTTAAAAAAAGGATTAATCCACTGGAAAGTTATGCAATCCTATGTGTGAATGCATCAAACAAAATTCAAAATACTGTGGAGCTGAAAGGAGAAATATACAAATCTACAATTATGATTGAAGAGGTTAATACTACTACACACCAAAAAGCAGATATGAAGGACCTGAATAACACAACCAACCAATAAGATCTAACTGATACATATAGAGCACTTAATCCAAGAAAGGCAGAAGAAAATATATTTTTTTTAAATTTCCTATGTAATATTCACCAAGAAAATTATACCTTGGGTCATAATACAAATAACAAGTTTATAAAAGTCAGAATCATACAAAGTGTGTTCTCTAAGCCTAGTGGAATCAAATAAGAAACCAATAAGAGGAAGACAATCTTAGAGAAAGTCTCAAAAAAAGTATAGAACTAAATGAAAAGAAAAATACATCATATCAAACCATATAGGGTAGCTAAATATAACAACAACAGATTTTAAACTTAAGTTCCTATCCCAAGAACCTAGGAAAAGAAGAATAAAATGAACTCAAAGGAATCCGAAGGAAAGAAACAATGGAAATTAGGGCAGAGAAATAAAATTAAAAATAGAAAAAAAAAAAAAAGGAAAATCAGTGAAATAAAAGTTTGGTCTTGAAAAACATCAATAAAATTGACGAATCTTTAGCAAGTATGAAAAAACTATAAAAGAGAAAATGCAAATCATCAATATTAAGAATGAAAAAATGGATATCCTTACAGACCCCACAGCTGTTAAAGGAATAAAAAGGAAATTCAACAAACATGTTTATAGTCACAAATTCATAAATCTTTGAAAACCACACACTACCCAAACTCAGCCAATATGGAAGAGACAACCTAAGAGAATAGTCCCAACATCCACTAATTAAATTAAATACTATTTAAAAGTTTTGGGCCCAGATAATTTCCTTGGAGATTTCTACAAAATTTTTGAAGAAAAATTAACATTAATTTTGAATAATCTCTTCAAGAAGATCAGAGAAACTTCACAATTTATGAGGTTAGTTTTAATCTGATACTAAATCCAGACAATGAATGTTAAAAAAAAAAGAATACTATAGGATAATATCTTTCATGGGCTTAGACACAAACATATGCAACAAAATATTCAGATTAAATTTGAAACGTATAAAAAGAATTATATATTATGATCAAGTTCAATTATTCCTGGTATTCAAGTCTAGTTCAGTATTTTAAATCAATCACTGCAGTCTACCACATCAAGCTAAAGAAGAAAAACTCTTGATCATATCAGTTGACACGTAAGAAACTTTTGACACAATGTAAAACCCATCATGATAAGAAAAATAATAAATCTCAGTAAGTTAGAAATAAGAGAATTACCTCAACTCGATAAAGAGTACTCACAAAAATTCTACAACTAACAACATCTTACTGTTAGAAAACTGCAGAACTGTAAGATTTGTACTTAGCAAGTACATCCACTCTCACATATTTATGTGAATATGTTGAATAGCACTAGAAGTTTTATTTATTATAATAGGCATAAGAAGAAATAAAATCATGTAGTTTTGAAAGACAGAAATGAAACTGTCCCTATTTGCTGATGTCTTAATTATCAACTATGGAATATGCTAAGGAACAGAATAGCCTAAGGAGCCAATAACAATAACAAGTCCAGAACTAAGGAAAAAGATCAACAAGGTTGCAGGATAAAAGATCATCACAATTAAATCAATTTTATTTTATATATACCAAAAATGAACACAAGGAAACTGAATTAAAAACCCAATACCAGGTACAGGTGTTCTTATGCAAATGAAATATTTACATGTATATCTGATAGGACATACATAGAATTTGTATCCTGAAATTTACAAAGTACTGATAAAAGAAATGGAAGAAGATCTAAGTAATTGAAGAGAAATAATGTGTTTATGGATTGAAGTCTCAACATAGTATAAATATCAATTTTCTGCAAATGAATCTGTAAGTATAAGGTAATAACTATCACATATTATTTTGTTGACATACAAGCTTATTCTAAAATGTATATGGAAAAACACAAGCCCTAAAGCTAAAACAATATTGAAAAGAAAAAGTTGGGAGTGTTACTTTATCCAAACCTAAGGCTTATAATAGAGCTATAGTAATCATGGTAGTATGGTATTGGCAGAGGGATATAAATCAATGGGATAGGGTAGAGAATCCAGAAATAAACTCACACATTATATCCAAATTATTTTTGGCAAAAGAGTAAGTGCAATTCAATGAAAGAAGCATAGCCTTTTAAATAAATGATGCTGACACAATTGAACATCCATTGACAAAAAAAAAAAAATAATAATAATCAATGAAAAAAAATCAACCTAAACCTCATATTATGTAAACATTAATGGATCATGGACTTAAATGTAAAACTAAAACTTATAGGAAAAATTTCAAGAGAAAAATATTTCAGATTTATCCTTAGGGAACCCTGGGTGGCACAGCGGTTTGGCGCCTGCCTTTGGCCCAGGGAGCGATCCTGGAGACCCGGGATGGAGTCCCACGTTGGGCTCCCGGTGTATGGAGCCTGCTTCTCCCTCTGCCTGTGTCTCTGCCTCTCTCTCTCTCTCTCTGTGTGACTATAATAAATAAATAAAAATTAAAATAAAAAGATTTATCCTTAAAGAGCTCTAACACTTGACAATGAAATGGTCAACCATGTTGTTGAAAAAAATAGACATATTGAACAACATCAAAACTAAAGGATTTTTTCCATACAAGAGATTGTTAAGGAGATGCAATGACAAATTATACATTAGGAAAAAACATTTAAAAATTATGCATCTGGTACAGAACGAGAATCTAGAATATATAGAGAATTCTCAAACCTGAGTGTTAACAAACAAAAAATTAAAAGTTGACAAAAGACACAAATATGTCTTCTTTACTGAAGAGAATCACCGATAACAAGTAAGGATGTTAAAGATGTTCAACATCATTAACTGTAAGGAAAATACAGTTCGAGACCATAACAATGTATCGCTACACATCTACCAGATTGAATAAAATAAATAATTGTGGCAATACCAAACACTGCCAAAATGTAGAGAAACTGGATCACTCACAAGTTTCTAACAAGAATGTAAAATGGTACTGCCAATATAAAAAATAGTAACATTGTATGGTGACAGTTGGTAACTACACTTATCATGGTGGGCATAGCATAATGTATAGAATTCTTGAGTCATTAAATTGTACATAGGACACTAATATGACATTGTGTATCAACTATACTTCAATAAAAAACAGAAGGAAGTTTATTGATTTTTCATTATGTTAGCCCTGGCTTTTTTTTTTTTTTTCACTGTTCACCTTTTATCTGTTCAACTGTACTTAAAGATGTCACCACATCGGCATCAGATTTCTTTAAAAATAGCAGATATGAAGGAAATAGCTTAATAAAAACCTCAAATTCAGAAGAAAAACGTGCCAAGAAGAAATGGATGAAATTGAGATTAGAATCAAACATGACAAGACACAACCACAGAAAATTAAACCAAGAGAAACCAAGCTATATATAGATTCCACACATAAACTAAAGAATACCATATTTTTTTTTTACATTACTGTGGATAGTTTCTTAAATAGACTTTATTATTTTTTTGCAAGTACATATGTATATTTTCCATATCAAAGGAAATAAAAGATAGCAGGAATTAATTGAATAATGTTGCAGTGCTTTAGAAATTATGCAGTATGAAAATCAACTAATCATCATAATATGAGGTCAAAAGCCTGTAAATATCATATGAGAGGAATTTGGAAATACTTATCAAAGATTTGGAAATGAGTTAAGTAGGATTTATCTTATTAGAGGCAAATTACAGTCACTTAATAAAGAGGTGGAAAAAATATTAAACAATGTAATACTTTTAAAATGGTTTCATCAAAGTAACCTGAGTTCAAGTAGCAAAACAGTCCTCAGCAGATTTGGGCAAAAAGGTGTGATCCTGATGCATGGGGCATAGTTTTAGAGTCTCAGTTTTTAGAAGTGTGTTTGAAATCCATATTTTACCCTATGATATTTCCATGTAAACAGAGCAAAATTACATGTCCTGCTGCTTCACTTTTGAAGTGAATTTTTGACTCAGAGCCTTGGGTAGCTCATGATAAGGTTTTTTTACTCCAATTTGAGGAGTAGATCTTTGTGGAGGTAAATGGCTCTTCATTCAGTAAAGTTTTGGTCTAATATTTAACCAATTAACAAATAATATGGTTATGTTGTAGCAGTGATTCTTTCCAAGCATGTCCAGGGCAGCGATGGGTTTGGATAATGATTCAAAATACTGTCATTATTTTGGCCAGACATTCTAGTATGGAAAATAATAATCAGATAGAGCTTTAGACATAATTATCTACCTGATAATGATAATTATGACTCACTAACAACTAAGGAATTGTCATATTTTAATTTTGTTTCCACAAATATATTATTACATAAAGTGAGTTAGTTAAAACTAACATGACCGCTATACTTATTATAAGAAAAAGAGCATTCTATTTTTCTTACTTTATTCTATTTTATTCTTGTTCTTAGTCTATTCTTATTCTATTCTATGTATCATTCTATGTTTTGCTTATAATGACACCAAGCATTAAAAACTGTTCTATACTTTATAAACAAAATTTTCCTTGTCTTTTCACAATTCTATAAATTCTGGACCTTTTAATCCTTTACATAATTCTATATGGTGAAGCCTCCTAAAACTCAAATCAACTACACTCGGAAAGTCTGTGGTCTTTGGAGCCTTCACATTCAATCTTTTATAAAATCAATGGAAATAATTTTGGTTTTAGAATCTAAAAGATATAGGATAAAAGGAAATGAGTTTTGAAAGAACAGATATGGAAGCTGGCTAATTTTACTAGAACAAATCTTAGAGAAATAGACTTAGGATATAGGAGGACAGATACAACATAAGATGAAGAAATTTAAGAAGAAAATCAGAAAAACTAGAAGTGTCCATCAGTCTGAGACCAATTAAGTAATGATGATGTATCAATACAAAATATTATAAAGCTACTAAAGGCCTGGTAAATATACAAGTAATGAAGCATACAGAGACTCAAGATACACTATTCACTGTAAGAGTAAACTGTAAATCAAAATGTAATATGTTGACCTTTTTTGGCTTTACATGCACACATATTCATGTGTGCATAATTTCATAACTTAAATTACTTTTATTTTAAAAAAGTAAAAGCTGAAAAAAGACTTTAAAAGGTAAAGAAACCTTTTTGTATTCATTTCTTAAAAATTATCTTTGTCCATAATTGTAGCACTAGACTAGACTGATTTGTTCAGCATTTACATACTGCAAAGAAAGCCCTGGATAGGAATGTGATAGAACACAGAAATAGACATTACCATGCAGAAGAAAGAAACTAGACCACTCTCTTGCACCATACACAAAGATACACTCAAAATGGATGAAAGATCTAAATGTGAGAGAAGATTCCATCAAAATCCCGGAGGAGAACACAGGCAACACCCTTTTTGAACTCGGCCACAGTAACTTCTTACAAGATACATCCACAAAGGCAAAAGAAACAAAAGCAAAAATGAACTATTGGGACTTCATCAAGATAAGAAGCTTTTGCACAGCAAAGGATGCAGTCAACAAAACTAAAAGACAACCTACAGAATGGGAGAAGATATTTGCAAATGACATATCAGATAAAGGGCTAGTTTCCAAAATCTATAAAGGACTTATTAAACTCAACACCAAAGAAACAAACAATCCAATCATGAAATGGGCAAAAGACATGAACAGAAATCTCACAGAAGAAGACATAGACATGGCCAACACGCACATGAGAAAATGCTCTGCATCACTTGCCATCAGGGAAATACAAATCAAAACCACAATGAGATACCACCTCCCACCAGTGAAAATGGGGAAAATTAACAAGGCAGGAAACAACAAATGTTGGAGAGGATGCGGAGAAAAGGGAACCCTCTTACACTGTTGGTGGGAATGTGAACTGGTGCAGCCACTCTGGAAAACTGTGTGGAGGTTCCTCAAAGAGTTAAAAATAGACCTGCCCTACGACCCAGCAGTTGCACTGTTGGGGATTTACCCCAAAGATACAGATGCAATGAAACACTGGGACACCTGCACCCGATGTTTATAGCAGCAATGTCCACAATAGCCAAACTGTGGAAGGAGCCTCACCCATCGAAAGATGAATGGGTAAAGAAGATGTGGTTTATTGTATACAATGGAATATTACTCACCCATTAGAAACGACAAATACCCACCATTTGCTTCAACATGAATGGAACTGGAGGGTATTATGCTGAATGAAATAAGTCAATCGGAGAAGGACAAACATTATATGTTCTCATTCATTTGGGGAATATAAATAATAGTGAAAGGGAATAGAAGGGAAGGGAGAAGAAATGGGTAGGAAATATCAGAAAGGGAGACAGAACATAAAGACTCCTAACTCTGGGAAACAAACTAGGGGTGGTGGAAGGGGAGGAGGGTGGAGGGTGGGGGGTGGGGGTGAATGGGTGATGGGCAGTGAGGGGGGCACTTGACGGGATGAGCACTGGGTGTTATTCTGTATGTTGGCCAATTGAACACCAATAAAAAATAAATTTATTATTAAAAAAAAGAAATAGACATTACCCTAACCACTGATATATATATAGGTCTTAAAATGATATGTGCTTTGGAAAGATCCATCCTGAGTGCAGTAGAAAGAATAGTTTTGAGTGATGTAGGAGTTGATTTAGAAAGATCATTTGGGAGACCACACAATGATTCCTGTAAGGATAACAGTGACGTGTACTCAGTGATAGAAGCATTATGAAACATTAAGGAAACCAGGTAGCATCAATAAAATGAGTGTTGCATTGCTAGCAGGATGTAATGAAATAGAAGCACTCTAGTATGCCCTCTAGTTTTCTGACTTTCCCCAGTGGACCAATAGTGGATAAACTACTCACTGATTATGAGCGGTAGCAGAAAACCCCTTTTGAAGAATGAAAACAAACAAACAAAAAAAGTTTTGGAGATCATTAGTGATTAAGCAAGTGTTTGATAAATTATAACTAGAATGTCAAGAAAGCAATTAAATATTTGAATCCAGAGTTTTCAGAGGAAGTTAGGTCTGTTATCACCAGATAAATAATCATTAAAACACAAATAAGGGTGAAAGTGCTAAAGAATAGAACATGAATTGAAAAAAGAAGCAAGCTACAGTAGCTGATTATTGGCGACCTCCAGTATTTTTTTAGCTGAACTAGGTGGATGAGCCTATAAAAGATATTAGCGAAGGATAGCCAGAGATATGGGAGAAAAACTATATAGTAGTGCCCTGCTTTTAACTCTACTGTTAAATTATTGTACAAATTTTTGTGCTGTGTAAAGAACTACTTCCTCTATCCCCAGAATTTAGTGGCCCAAAACAACATTTATTTTGTTTCTCATGGTTCTATGGATTGATTGAGATTAGCTAGGAGGTTCTTAACATCTTTTGTGGTCTGAATCAGATGGCAACTGGAGTTGAAGACATACAAGATTACCCAAGATGGCTCACTCACTTGGCCTCCATGTGAAATCACTTGGCTCCAGTATGAAGTTGGCCTGAAGTTCAGTTAGAGATGTTGACCACAGTACCTATTATGCCTGTGAAATGAATTTCCTAAGAGTGAGCATTCTACAAAAGTGAGCAGAAACCCTCTACTAAAGCCTGGGCCTGAAAGTGGCACAGCATTAATTATAGCATATTCATCTGTCAAAGTAGATATAAGCCAGTCCAGATTCAAGAGGGTAGAAAAGTAAACTCCACTTTTTGGTAGGATAGTTACAAAGAATTTGCAGCCATCTTTAATCCAACAAAGTTCAAATAATTGAAGACAGTGTTTCAAAAATAAGGAAGGCTCACACTGTTAAATGCAAATTAGAAATCAAGTTCATTTTTTTAAAAGTACATAATGTTCATTGGACCTTCCTAGAATCACTTCAGTCTACTTTTCATATATTTAATATTTTGCTAACCCACATAGATACATGTTCCTTGTCACAGTCAAAACAAACAAAACACAGAAATGAAAATGAGCAAAAGAAAAAAAAATATTATTATAGTTATTTTATTATAGCTGACATCATACATCTCAGGTCCAACTGGAACCTTTTCTATAATGAGCAAATATACTGATAATGCCATCCATTCAAATCAAAGTATATATATTATTTAATATAAAGAAGGAAGAATTAAAAAAAAAAGAAGGAAGAATCCTATTTAGATACACAATTTCAAAAGAAAGTTAAAATTCCCTTGAGAAAAAGACTTTTAGAGGCCTATTGTAGTACCTACATCAGACTATTATGTAAATGCATGCTCTAAATGTATTTTGTAAAATCAGAACATCAAGAAACAATGAGATATATAGTAGAAGAGATTTAATATCAGAGCTTTGCATCTTGATAAAATGTTATATGCATATAGGGTGCATTTTAGAAATATATTAAGATTACCAGAAAGATTAAGAGGTTACAATGTGGGCATCCTGGTTGGCTCAGCGGTTTAGCACCGCCTTCAGCCCAGGGCCTGATCCTGGAGCCCTGGGATCTAGTCCCACATCAGGCTCCCTGCATGGAGCTTGCTTCTCCCTCTGCCTATGTCTCTGCCTCTCTCTCTCTCTCTCTCTCTCTCTCTCTCTCTGTGTGTCTCTCATGAATAAATAAATAAAATATAAAAAAATTAAAAAAGATTACCAGAAGGATTATGCATCTTTTCATTTACTTATAAAGACTTCTTTTTTCTTTTAAAGATTTATTTATTTATTCATGAGAGACACAGAGAAAGAGAGAGGCAGAGATATACACAGAGGGAGAAGCAGGCTCCTTGCAGGGAGCCCGATGTGAGACTCGATCCTGGATCCTGGGATCACGTCCTGAGTTGAAGACAGATGCTCAACCACTGAGCCACCCAGGCATCCTATAAAGACTTCTTTTTCAAATAAAATGGGCCTTTCTATTTATACTATGAATTATTTTTATAACAAAAATAAAAATAATTTACAAATGAAGTAGAATTAAGCCATTAAGGTAAGTGAGCTGTATACAATGGAACCAATCCTCCTGTGTAGACTATTAAAAAAAAAACCCCACCAATGTATTAAAGAAGAAAAACAATTTGGTACACCTTGATACAAATAGTGGAAAATTTTTTGAGAAAACATTTTATTTTTTTTTAATATAAGCAGAAAGACAAGTAGAATTCGATATTTAAAACTAGAAACTTATAAATGGATTAGCAGTTGGAGCCAAAAGGCAGAGAAGGGGATAGAGAATGATAAGCAGGAGAATGAAAAGGTATTATACACCTATTCTAAGACAAGAACTCTGAAAAATGATAGGTGTGAATTTTGTATAAGGATTTCAACCATAACAATAAATAATTCATCTCTGAACCTTTGAAACATGAGATGGGAAATCAATACACAAGAATTCCTTAAGATCTGAATATGGAAAATAAAATTTTTATTCTATTTGAAATGACTACATTCTTACTCATAATCTAATGCATTTAACTTTGCCTTATGTATATATGTATCACATTCATTAGGTTCACATACAAATGTGAAATACAACAGCACATAGATGCTATGTAGTGATTGAATTTAACTTCACATTCCACACAGAGGTTGACTGACAATTTTTTAAGTCTTTAGGTGTTTGTGTCCCTTCCTCTTTTAAAATAATTGCACACAGCCAGTGCACTGTCATATACAGTAATCTAGAATGTGACAAGTGTTCTGGAGTAACAGCTATCAGACAAAGAAAAATTATAAACAAGTTTAAAAGTGCTTCAATAGACATACAAACTTAAAGTTTTTATTTTGATGTGTTTTATCTATACACCCATAATAAAATATAAAGAATGGGAAAGTTATTTATACTAATGTAAAATGTGACTTATAGTAACTACATTAATGGAATCTCCCTGCCTATTTTAAAACATGCTTATAGGGAACAGAATAGCAAGCCCAGAAATAAAACCACATGTATGTGGTCAATTAATTTACCACAAAGGAGGGCAGCCAGGGTGGCTCAGTGGTTTAGTGATGCCTTCAGCTCAGGTTGTGATCCTGGAGACCCGGGATTGAGTCCCATGTTGGGCTCCCTGCATGGAGCCTACTTCTCCCTCTGCCTGGGTCTCTGGCTCCCTCTCTTTGTGTCTCTGATGAATAAAATCTTTAAAAAAATAATTTACCACAAAGAAGCCAAGAATAAACAATGGAGATAGGATAAAGTCTTCAATAAGTGGTGCTGAGAAAACTGGACCACCAAATGCAAAAGAATGATTCTGGATTCCTAGCTTATACAATATACAAAGATCAAAACAAAGATATGGATCTAAGACCAGAAACCATAAAAATACCTTAAAAGAAAACATGGACAGTAATGTTGACAATTAGTCTTATTTGTGATATTTTTTATTTGGCACCTAAAGCAAAAGCAACAAAAGCAAATATAAATAAGTGGGGCTACATCAAACTAAAAAGCTTCTGCACAGAGAAGGAAATCATCAACAAAATTTAAAGGCAACCAAAAAAAAAATTTAAAGGCAACCTATTGAATGGGAGAAAATATGTGTAAATCATATATCTGTGTATAATATATCTGAGAAGGGTTAATATCCAAAATATATGAAAAATTCATAAATTCATTAGCAAAAAACCCAAACAATTCAATTAAAAAATGGGCAGAAGATCTGAACAACCATTTTTCCAAAGAAGTCATATAATAGGCCAACAGGACTCTGAAAAAGGTACTCATCATCACAAATAATCAGAGAATGCAAACAAAACCATAATGCAATATTCCCTCACACCTATAAGAATAGCTATTATCAAAAAGTCAAGAGATACCAAGCATTGGCCAGGGTGTGGAGAAAAGGGAACCCTTGTGCACTGTTGGTGAGAATGTAATTTGGTGCAGGCACTATAGAAAATGGTATAGAGTTCCTCAAAAAAAACAAGAATAAAACTATTATATGATCCAGCAATTTTACTTATGTGTATTTATCCAAAAGAAATAAAAATTACTATCTCATAAAGATATCTGCACTACCATGTTTATTGCAGTATTATTTATAAGAGCCATGACATGGAAACATCAGCAGAGGAACAGATAAAGAAAATGTGATCATTTATATCTATAAATATAATCCGGACCCATTAAAAGGAAATTCTGCCAATTGCAAACCATGGATGAATCTTGAGGGTATTATTCTCAGTAAAATAGCTTGAGAAGAGGAAAACAAACTACTGTATGATCTCATATATGTGGAACCTAAAAAATAAAAACATTAAAAAATTGAACTCACAGATGTAGAGAAAAGATTAGTTGTTGCCATAGTGCCAGAGTTGAGGAATAGGGAGTGGGTGAAGTGAAATGGGTGATGGCAATCAAAGGCACAAAACTCCAGGCAAAAGATGAATAAGTCTTGAGGATTTAATGCATAGCATGGTGAAAAAATAAAATAAAATAAAATATGATAAAATAAAATAAAAACATGTCTTTATATTCCAGGATATTTGATAGCAAATAAAATGTGATAATTATTTTACTTCAGTCTTGGTAACTCCATCCATAAGTGGTCAGTCAAAATCTATTTTGTCTTGATGATCAAAGGTTAATATTTCATAAACTGTTTTTTTTAATTGAGGTGTATTGTACATACAGTAAAGTTCAATAATTTTAAGTGTATGGTGTGATGAATTTTTTCATTTATTTATTTTTTTAAGTTTTTATTTTTCCTTCAGGATTTTATTTAAATTGTAATTAGTTAATAGATAGTATAATATTAGCTTCAGGTATACAATATAGTGATTCAACACTTCCATACAACACCCAATGCTCAATACAAGTGCACTCTTTAATTCCCATTGCTTATTTAAGTCATCCCCTACCCACCTTCCCTCTAGAAACTGTCAGTTTCTTTTTTTTTTTTAACTGTCAGTTTCTATACTTAACTATATTAACTCTATAGTTATGAGTCTATTTCTTGGCTTGCCTCTCTGTTTTTTTTTTTTTTCTTTGCCTGTTTGCTTTATTTCTTAAATTCCACATATGAGTGAAATCATATAGTATTTGTCTTTCTCTGACTGACTTACTTTATTTAACATAATACTCTCTATCCATCCATGCTATTTGTCCTAACTTGCAAATAGCAAGATTTCATTCTTCTTTATGGCTGTGTAATATTCCATTATATATCATATCTATCTATTTATCTATCTACCTCCTCTTTTTTCATAAATGGATGAGCACTTAGGCTATTTCCATATTTGGCTATTGTAGATAATGCTGCTATAAATATTAGGGTGCATGCATCCATTTGAATTAGTATTTTCATATGCTTTGGGTAAATACCTAGTAGTGCCTGCTATATCATAGGGTAATTCTATTTTTCACTTTTGGAGGAACCTCCATACTGTTTTCCAGAGTGGCTGCACCAGATTGCATTCCCACCAGAGGTGCAAGAGAGTTCCCCTTTTTCCATATCTTTGTCAACATCTGTTTTTGTGTTGTGATTTTAGCCATTTTTATAAGTGGGAGGCAATATCTAATTATAGTTTTGATTTGTATTTTCCTGATGATAGGCATATTTTCATGTGTCTTGGCCATCTATATTTCTTCTTTGAAAAAATATCCATTCGTGTTTTCTGCCCATTTTTAAAAGATTTTATTTATTTGAGAGAGAGAGAGAGAATACACATATAAGCTGGGGTTGGATATGGGGAAGAGGGAGAGGGAGAAGCAGATTCCCTGTTGACCAGGGACCCAGACTCAGAGCTTGATCCCAAGACCTGGAGCCCAAGACAGACACCGAACTGAGTCCTCTGCTCATTTAAAAAATTTGATTATTTAGTTTTGGGGTGTTCAGTTGTATAAGTTCTCTATGTATTTTGGACACTAACCCTTTATCAGACATGCCATTTGCAAATATCTTCTACCATTCTGTGTGTTACCTTAGTTTTACTTATACATATAAGCTACTCATATTAAGGCATACAATGTTTCATAACCCCAGGATATTCCTTTGTGTCTTCTAATTTCTTAAATATATGTCCAGAGATATTATTCTGACTTGTATTATTGTAGCTTAATTTACTTATTACTGAATGAACATCACAAAATGGGATTATTATGATTTCCTTTGTGTTTGGATTTTTCTCTGTGGTTGTTCAGTATAGTTCTGTAAGACATAGCTGTATCTTTGTGTGTATCAGTAGTAGTTTATTATTGTATCATTTTCTACTGAATGAATGTGGTATTTTTTTCATTCTGTCATTGATGGATTTTTGGGCTATTTCAACTTTTGAATTGATAATTCACCAAAGAAGATATATGAGTAATAAATAGCACATAAAATTTTTTCAGCATCATTATTCACTGAGGAAATGTAAATTAAATTCCCAATGATATCACTACACACCTATTAAAATGGCTAAAATTAAAAGGCAACACCAAATATTTCCAAGGATATTGAGCAACTCGAACTCAAGCACACTGCTGGTGGATTTTAAAAATTGTGTAACAAATTGGAAAATAGTTTGGAAGTTTCTTTAAAAGTTAAATTTACTTATATAATATGATCCAGCCATTCTATTTTTAGGTCAAGGAAAACAAAAGTCTTATACAAAGACTGTTACATAAATGTTAATAACAGCTTTATTTGTAGTAATCAAAAACTGGGAATAAACCAAATCCCAATTAGCATGTAAATGGTTAAAATAACTGTGGTATACCCATACAATAGAATACTATTCAGTAATGAAAAGTCATGAACTATTAATACATCCAACAATATTGAAAAATTTCAAAATAATGCTGATAAAATAAATTGGAACTAAAACATACATATTATTCAATTTTTATAAACTTTTCACTAAATGCAAACTAATGTATAGTATTGTAAAGCATAAGAGTGATTTTTAAGGTCCAAGAAGCAGGAAAGAGAGGAAGAGAAGATGACAATAAGAGTACGAGGAAACTTTGGGATGATGGATATGTTCACTATTTTGATTTTGGAATGATTTCACAGATGTCTGTACATGTGTTAAAAAAATTATCAAATTGTCTATTTTATATATATGCAGTTTATTGTATGTTAATTACCTCAAAAACGTGTTAAAGATAAAAATATATATATTGTTTCACTTATACCAATGATATGATAGATTAACAATGATTCTACATCCTCTCCAACATTTGATTTTAGGTTTTTAAAGTTTAGGTATTCTCATTCTAAAGTTTTATTTTAATTTCTGTGCAAAATAATATTTAGCATGTGCTCCCATGCTTATTGTCATACGATTATTCTTTTTGAGCTACCTGTTTATCATTGATGGTAACTAGGTAAATATCACCAGGAACACATTTGTCATCAAACATACTTGGATTTTTTACTTGCTGCAAAAAGGTGGGCCACATACCATGGGAAACCATGAGGCTTCTCAATTAAAGGATGTTAGAAGAGGTTCATTTTAGGATTCAGATTTGAGTTTGTTTTCTGGTTGAGAAAATGGGGTTTAATGTGGTTTATATTTTATCATAAAGCTGGGACAATTTAGTAATCTTGTCTGCTAAAATTTTATCCTGGAGTTGGAAAGAATGTGATATGACTAAGCTTCTAATTGATAAAATATTAACAAGAACTCAAGGTAGCAGAGAGAGGACAGTACATTATTGTGGTTTGCGCTGTGTTATTGCTTCTATCTCCCTGTGGACAAGATTGTGAAGGAGCTTGTTTTTGTCTTGTTCCAGTGCTGTCATAGATGGCCTTTTCTGGTATTGGTGTTAGGTGAAATTGTTTATGTTTAGCAGGAGAACCCTAGAGTCTGATAGTGCTGAGACTACCATAGAGTGACAGCTGTCAAACCATCATGGCTTTTTTTTTTCCTATTATGTATTCTGTCCATTTTAAATTGGACAGTTTGCCCCTCACAGTCTTATATTCTGTATATTACATGAGTACTTGACATCTGTATCTCTATAATCTATTCCTGTCTCTCTAGGGAGATTACTCCCTTTTCTCAGCATGTTTCACCTCTTCATTTTCTTTTTTTAAATATTTTATTTATTTATTTATGAGAGACACAGAGACAGAGAGAGGCAGAGACACAACACAGGCAGAGAGAAAGCAGGTTCCATGCAGGGATCCCGATGTGGGACTCGATCCCGGGACTCCAGGATCACGTCCTGAGCTGAAGGCAGGCACTCAACCGCTGAGCCACCCAGGCATCCCTCACCTCTTCATTTTCATATGTCTTTTGCTGAACAGATATTCTTCATTTTAATGAGATCCAATTCATCAATTATTTTTCTTTTCCTTATTGTGCTTTTGACATCCTTTGAGAAAAATTTTCCTACTCCAGTTGCATTGAGATAATATATTTTATTTTCTAAGTTTTATACTTTATTTTCTCATTTAGAGCTATAATATGCATGTTTAATTACATGCTATATATGAGATAGAAGTAGAAGATATTTTTAAGTTAAAACACTTAATAGGTATCTACCTCATTTCAATACCAATGATATTGGTGATAATAAAGAAGATATCATTTGTAGCCAATTTAGTTATAATATGATTGTTCCCAAGTGCCTGTAAGTAAATTGCTTATACTTTTGAACAAGGCCTTTTGGGGTGAACAATCACATAACACTGTATTTTATTTACCAAAACCATTTTTTATGAGGCTAAATAAACATAAACTAGTTTTACATGAGAAATTATTTTGTTTTTGTCTTTGTTTCTTTCAGTATAAGTTAGAATAACTTATTTTCTAACTTATTTTCAGAAATAAGTTAGAATATCATTTGAAGTTTGGAAAGTACATTCGCGTTATTAGGAATGAATTTTGGTAGTATAATTCTCCAACTTCTCAAATGTGAAATAAAAAAGTAACTTTCAAAGAAGTATCAACAGTGCATGAATTTTCAGTGAATGTTTTTTTTTAATTTATTATTTTTATTTATTTATGATAGTCACAGAGAGAGAGAGAGAGGCAGAGACACAGGCAGAGGGAGAAGCAGGCTCCATGCACCGGGAGCCCGATGTGGGATTCGATCCCGGGTTTCCAGGATCCCGCCCTGGGCCAAAGGCAGGCGCCAAACCGCTGCGCCGCACAGGGATCCCTTCAGTGAATGTTTTGGATCAGAAGTCAAGAATTCATTTTTTTCCTGCTATATATATGGTAGATATATTTTTAAAAATGGGATAGATAATAAAAATGATGAAAACTCAATTCTTAGAGAAACATCTCTCTGAGAAAATTAGCACAGTCGTATCAGATAATAAATCAATTGTGAAAACTTTAGTCATACTGCAATCAGATATACACTAGATGGCTTTCAGAGTCATTTGTCTATGGAATGAGTGTAATTGGGCTATTATCAATTCAAAATGTTACATTATACACATGAAAGCTGAATTAATTATTGCTATATTGGAATCACTTTCAATAATTTATGTCAATCTGTACAAGCAAAAATCCCCTTCATGTTATTATTTGCAAACATATTTTTTAAAAGGGGTGGAATTTGAGACAGTACGTTTGTATGCAAAAGTTTTACTTGTTAATTAAAACTTGTTACATTTTATAAAAAATCTCTGATGTTACCTTGACAACATGGAACAGTATTCTAGCAGAAAAATAATAAAGGGCAATCAAACAGCTGCATATTGAATGCCTAAAAATAAACTAAAATAAAATAGCAAGCCCAAGCCTAGACTCTATGATTTTCTTGTATAGTAGAAAAGATTTGTATTTTATTATTTGGCTTTACAACACACGGAAATGTTTAAATAACCTATGACTTTCATTTCAAAGCAAATTCCTCCTGTCTGAAAACAAATTATTTAGCAAGAATTTATTATGAATCAATGAAGCAACATTCCCTCTGGTTCATTCCATTTGTTGTTATACTTTCTTTAAAGTGCCAAAGAAGGGATTTAAATTTATTACTGCTCATTAAACCTGTAAAAGCCTGTGTTAATTGAATGTCAACCTTTTTTACTCACTTACATGTCAGCTGATATTAAGGAGCATATGATTTAAAGGTAACCTAAAGAATATGAAGAATATTTGCTATATTTACTAGCTTATAGAGAAATAAAATATGGATCCAGCTCCCATTAAGCCACAGACTTTCTGCAAGTAATAAAAAAACGGCAATCACCTTTTAAAAATACAGAATGAAGATATATTTTTTTTATTTGATTGAAAGATATAAGTTTAAACCATCAAGATCTTTAAAAAGAGAATGGGCCCTCTTTAGAAATGCATTAGTAAAGAATGTTATGTAAAGCATAAGTCAGCACTCAATCTTTGTTTATGTTGGATTAAGAAGAATGGCAATCACAAATCATAATATACATACATACTTCATCTAAACAGATAAATTAAAGATGTTTGTTTTTGATATCTCAAAAACCTATCGTCCTCCATAACAACTCATTAATACTTTGCTTTATAATTCTATAGAGAGTTTTGTAAATGTAATTGTTTGTGGGAAACAAAACAAGTATCAGGCAATTTTTTGGATAACCACAGAGAGAATAGATCAAAAAACTACTTCATCCCGTCAACTCCTACTCTTGAAAATATTGAAGTATTTAATTCATTAGGAATTATTTTGAGTGAAATAAGCAGTTTATACACATTCTAGATTCTAGTACACAATAAAAATTCTATGATATCAAGGATCTGGTTACAATTACAAACTTGTGAAGCAGACAGAAAACAAATTAGTGAAAAACAAAAAAGGCTACCATTTACTGGAGAGTGAATTTCCACTAAAAGTCATTAAAATTTACATTTCTCTTTATTTTTTTTTTAAGATTTTATTTATTCATGAGAGACACAGAGGGGGGGAGGAGGAGAGAGAAAGAGAGAGAGAGAGAGAGAGAGAGGCAGACATAGGCAGAGGGAGAAGCAGGCTCTATGCATGGGGAGCCTGATGTGGGATTTGATCCCAGGTCTCCAGGATCACGCCCTGGGCCAAAGGCAGGTGCCAAACCGCTGCGCCACCCAGGGATCCCTACATTTCTCTTTAAAACTTTTATTGATATATCAGAATGGCCCTTTATTATTTTTTCTTTCTCCAAATTTTATTTAAATTCCAGTTAGTTAACATACAGTGTAATATTAGTTCCAGGTGTAGAATTTAGTGATGCAGAAAAAAATGCAAAAAAAGTTAGAAAAAAGTCCAAAAAAAAAAAAAGCCAATCATAAGTGGAGAGCTTGATGAATTTTCACAAATTGAGCAAACTCTTATAAATCAACATCGGGATTAAGAAACAGAACATCAGCAAAAGCTAACTCTCGGCTCTTCCTTCCAGTCACTAGCTGCTCCTCTCCCCCACACCCAAATGTAATCCTTAGCCTGACTTCCAACATAACATTTTAGTTCTGTAAGTTGTAAGAATGTAAGTTGTAAGAATGTAAGTTGAATCAATAGAAACAAAAATTGCTAGATAATATTGTTGATATTAAATCATTTAGTGATGGTCTGTTCATTCTCATTTCTATATGATAATATTTCTATATAGTGTGTCTCATGAATAAATAAACAAATCTTTTAAAAAATAATTGAATCTGATGAATAGAATGTACATAATATTCTTTTCAATTTCCTTTTTTTTTGGCTTGCTTAACTAATCTTATACATTTGAAAATTATATTTTTAAAACTCAAGTTACCATCCGAACAAAATTTCCACTTCCTCAATTCTGATAACTGTATACAATAAATGAATTTATTTATTTTTAAATTATTATATCCCTATAACTATTTTCTGCTTAAGTAGTTTAAGATAATCCTTTCAAAAAAAGATAATCCTTTCCATTTAGCTGAAAGACATAAAGTATATGATATTTGATAGCAAAGCTATTGTTCCCACATTCAGCATAGACGGCCATGTTCTTAAGAGTAATGGTACATAAAAGCATCATTGAACAAATTTCAAATTATCCAGATATCTTGAACTACATTCAGAAATATATCACTTAGGGATGCTTGGGTGGCTCAGCAGTTGAGCATCTGCCTTTGGCCCAGGGCATAATCCTGGAGTCCTGGGATCAAATCCCTCATCAGGGTCCCTGAATGGAGCCTGCATCTCTTTGCCTGTGTCTCTGCATCTCACTGTGTCTCTCATGAATAAATAAATCAAATCTTTTTTAAAACGAATGATATCAGTTAAATGAATAGACATTTGTAGAAAAATAAATATTCTCTCTGTGTTGGATATGATAGTTAATATTTTACATCAGTTTCCAACCTCTTCTATGTCCTCTCCTATAAAACTTAGAATGGGAAACTCAACATTAAATATTTTAGATTCCTTTTCATCTAGCATTCTAGAATGCAAGTTAGGCTCAAATGATGAACTTTTAGGAGTTGTTTTTTTATAAGGTTTTATTAATTTGAGAGAGCACGAACAGGGGGAATAGCAGATAGGGAGGAAGAAGCAGGCTCCCTGCTAAGCAGGGAGCCCAACAAGAAGCTCAATCCTAGGATTCAAGGATCATGGCCTGAGCCAAAAAGCAGATGCTTAACTGACAGAGCTACCCAGGAGCCCCGAGTTCTTAGGAGTTTGGGAACTAGATTTTTCCTGCTGTACTTTTGGCTAGCAAGTGATGTTATGAAACCGTTTAGAAGCAGTTGCAGGTGGTAGGGTTGGGAATTTCTTTGTGTGCTTTTTACCCTCATTCAGACATCCACAGGAGCACGAGATGGCTATAGACTCCCTCCAGATAACAGAGATTTCATGTATCCATTAAATCTGCCATGCTGGCAATCTTCCCTTGATTTTAACTTCTCCAGCATTCCAACTATTTCCTAAGCACTTATTCCCCTGCATTAAATACCTTGGTGTTTAATATGCCTAGACTGTTTCCTGTTTTTTGCCCTGAAGGCTTGACTGATGGAGTGAGTGAAATCATAAAAGAATTTTAAAATTGCAGAGTCCCAGCAACATCTGGAAAGTGTGAATGTCAGAAATGGCACATTTTAAATGGAGAAAGCTCAAAATGTAGAGTTGACTGAATTTTGACACCTAAACATTTTCCTAAAAGAAATCATGAATAAGAATTTATTTATAAGACATGTGATATATGATGATAGCGGTAAGACTAGCATCTGATATCTTTTCTAAAACTGAACATTTTTTGTATATGGATTTAAAATTGTATATCTCTTATGAAGTTTTGTATGGTCTTCTAGGTGAAAATAAGAGGGATTACAATTATTTTCCCTTTTTCCCACCCAGGACTTGTCTTTTTTTTTTTCTATTTTTTAAAATGTAAATTCAACTGATTAACATTTCGTGTATAATTGGTTTCAAAAGTAGAGGTCAGTGATTCACCAATCTTTTATAATACCCAGGACTTATTACATCACATGCCCTCCTTAATGCCCATCACCCAGTTACTCCATTCTCCACCCCCACTCCCCTTCAGTGACCCTCAGTTTGTGTCCTATGATTAGGAGTCTCTTATGGCTTGTCTCTCTTTCTCTTTCTCTGCTTTCATCTTGTTTTACGTTTTCCTCTCTTCCCCTATGATTCTCTGCTTTTTTCTTAAATTCCACATATGAGTGAGATCATATGATAATTATCTTTCTCTGATTGACTTATTTTACTTAGCTTAATATCTTCTAGTTCCATCCATATCCTTGCAAATAGCAAGATTTCATTTTTTGATGGCTGAGTAGTATTCCATTGTATATATATATCACCTCTTCCTTATCCATTCATCTGTCAATAAACATCTGTGCTCTTTCCATAGTTTGGCTATTGTGGACATTGATGCTATAAACATCGGGGTGCAAGGGCCCCTTCAGATCACTACATTTGTATCTGTGGAGTAAATACTGAGTAGTGCAATTGCTGGGTCATAATGTATATCTATTTTCAACTTTTTGAGGAACCTCCATACTATTTTCCAGAGTGGCTGCACCAATTTGCATTCCCAAGAACAGTGTAAGAGTGTTCCCCATTCTCCATATCCTCATAAATATCTATCATTCCTTGACCTGTTAATTTTAGCCATTCTGACTGGTGTGAGGTGGTATCTTACTGTGATTTTGATTTGTACTTTCCTAATGCTGAGTGATGTTGAGCATTTTTTCATGTGTCTGTCAATCATTTGTATGTCTTCTTTGGAGAAATGTCTGTTCATGTCCTCTGTCCATCTCTTGGCTAGATTCTTTGTTCGTTGGGTGTTGAGTTTGATACGTTCTTTATAGATTTTTGGGCCTTATCTGATATGTCATTTTCAAATATCTTCTCCCATTCCGTCTGTTGTCTTTTGGTTTTGTTGACTGTTTCCTTTGCTGTGCAAAAGCTTTTTACTTTGATGAAGTCCTAATAGTTCATTTTGCCTTGTTTCCTTTGCCTTTGGAGATGTGTCTAGTAAGAAGTTGCTGCAACAAAGGTCACAAATATTGCTACCTGTGTTCTCCCTTAGGATTTTGAAGGATTCTCCTGTCTCACAGTTAGGTCTTTCATCCATTTTGAGTCTATTTTTGTGTATGGTGTGAGTAAATGGTGCAGTTTCATTCTTCTGCCCGTGGCTGTCCAATTTTCTCAACACTATTTGGTGAAGAGACTGTCCTTCTTCCAGTGGATATTCTTTCCTGCTTTGTCAAAGATTAGTTGACCATAGAGTTGAGGGTCCATTTCTGGGTTCTATATTTGTTCCATTGATGTATGTGTCTGTTTTTGTACCAATACCACATTGTCTTGATGATTACAGCTTTGTAATAGAGACTGAAGTCAGGAATTGTGATGCCATTAGTATTGGTTTTCTTTTCCAACATTCCTTTGGCTAGTTGGGGTCTTTTCTGGTTCCAGACAAATTTTAGGATTGTTTGTTCCAACTCTGTGAAATAACTTGATGGTATTTTGATAGGGATAGCATTGAATATATAGATTGCTCTAGGTAGCATAGACATTTTAGCAATATTTCCTCTTTCAATCCATGAACATGGAACATTTTTCCATTTCTTTGTATCTTCCTCAATTTCTTTCATGAGTGTTCTACAGTTTTCTGAGTACAGAGCCTTTGCTCTTTGATTAGGCATTCCTAGGTATCTTATGGTTTGGGGTTTTTCTTCTGTTATCTCTTCACTATAGCTTTATTAAACTTATTTAATAACCCCTAATAAGAATGAGAAAAACAAGGTGATTATTCCATTATTTATCATATTTATAGACATGTTTAATAAGATACCCATGCCACTAATTTAAAAAATCTATCTAAGCTCTACTTTTATTTTAAGGTAGCCTAGAATACTCTAGACATTATCTTATGATTCGCCTCTAATTTGTGGTGATAAAATGTCCCAAAATCAATAGAATGAAAGAATCATTATATGATGCATCTTTCATATACACAGACATATATACACACACCCATATGCACACTCAAATATTGTCAAGTGAAAGAATACAAAGAAAGAATGGATATATTTCCCTATATCCCATCAATCGTTAAAGAGTCTCTTTGTTCCTATGTGAAATGCTTACTTAGGTAGAAACATAAACTATATCAAAATTCAAGAAGTATATTTTTAATAACAGAATCTTATAGTTATTAGTTTTATTAACAAATAATATGCTAATGTAAGCAGCTTAATGCACAATACTTGTATTAGCAAAAATGTGTAATATTACACATAAATCTAAATATTTCAAATATCACAAGTTTTCAGTAATCAGAATTATGCCCTAGTTGAATTTTTAAAACATTCTAATTCAACTCAATAATCAGTTGTCAGTTGGGGAGTGTACAGTTCTCTTCTAAGAGCGTGATCACAAAGCATAGCCAAGCAAATATAAATGAATGACTGCAAAGCCAGTTTCTTCATTAATATTTTACTAACCTGGAATCAGTTATGTTATCTGAATCACTGTCTGATGTATCTCTAATTCTGGGTCTGACGGTCAGACCAGAAAATTTCAATATCTGTATTTGTTAACTAGAATGCACAAAATGTAATTTGCTTCTCAACATTATTCTCTAATTAGAATCATTTTATTTTTTCCAGGGTAAGCCTCTATAGCCATTGTTAAGTTCTGCTTTTGTTTACCACTTATTGATGGATCAATAATATAGGTGTTCTTGTGGCATGTATATTATATTTTATTTTGGTAGAAAGAAAGAAAAAGAGATGGTAATGGGACACAGAAGCTAGCATAAAGAAAAGTGACAAAAATCCAATTCTTCTAATAAGAGTCCATTACAGAAGTTAATTGTACTTGATAAAATAGTAAAAAACAAGAATCCTACTCATTCAATAAAATGTGTAGCTTCATACTAATGATACCTGCCCTTGATAGCAAAGAAGACACACATACATAGAGAGAAAGACAGAGAGAGAAAAAGAGAGGGAAAATTAATACAGAAATGTGATAAAGGCCATGAATATCTGAACAAGTGCAATAGGGGGAACCTGCTGCTCATCTGGAGGAGGTAACAGGTAAACGTAGAGGATGAATTGAAACCCCAGGTAGGCATACTGGTGCTCACTTTGGAGGAAGAGAAGGTGAAGCAAGTAATCTAAGTCACAGAGATTTTTGCTTTATCCAACATAATCTGAGACATTATTTATGTATTAGCATATTTTTATGCATATATGCACATAGTTGTTTATTACGTAGGAAGAAGAAATATGGCTGCATTATCCCAAATTTTAGGAGGTTCCAGAATCAGATAACTTTACCATCTTTAGAACAAAATGATTTAAATATCCATTTTAAACATTCTATGCCGCAAATCCTCATTTTACCTGTATTATTATTTAAATGCATGTGCATGTTAGATAGGTCATGAAAAAAATACTAAAGGAACGACAGTCTCTCTTTTCAAAGAAGGTATGTAAGTCACATTGTTTTATTTTTCTTTTCCATTTTCATCAGTTCACAGTATACAGTGTAATATTCCAGAAACTATATGATGTGTGATATCACAACAAACTGAATGCAGAAACGGGTATGGGAATCCAGTTGGTTTTTATTAATCTAATCATCTAATATATTTGTAAAGCTTAATAAAACATATACTTAGGTTAACATAAAATTGGCTTGTTGTTATTTTTAAATAAATTATTGAATCAATAAATAATTGGTAAAATTCTGTTTTAATCTTTAATATGGTAAATATGTAGTTAAGTAGAAGCCACAGTAAGATCGCTTTGAGGTCCTTGTTGATCTTTAAGAGTATAAAAAAATTTCTAAGTGTGAAAAGTTTGAAAACCACTGGTCTAAGGCATTAATATAATTCTATAAATTATTATCAGTTCTCAAAGTAAAGATTCAACTGTATATTAAAAACAAACAGAAACCCCAGAACCTTCCTGTAATAAAATCTGCTTACAAGTGAGTAGTGGTTTTTTAAAATTAATTTTTAAAAACAATAGTGTAAATTATGCCTGTTATCCTATAAAGAAATGGTTTTGGTTTAATATTCTAGGCAAAAAATGAAAATGGTCTTCTTGTAATCATTAATACAGCCTGTCAATCGTATTCTCTTAGCACTGAATGTGAGGAGGTTTGTCAACCAATATCTTGTTCCCTAATAGCAATTAATTCACTACTTTTCAAAGTAAGCGATAAATATCTGTATTTTCTAATATTAATATATCTCTTGTAGTTGAAGGCTAAGAAAATGTGAAGTTTAAATAGTAAAGTTCAAATGACAAACATGTTTATTATAATGATCTTATAATTCAAATGCTTTTATGATTTCCCTGGAGACCTAAATAAGCTTTATTATGTTTATATGTTAACAGTCAGCATAAAACAACTAAAATTATTGAGAAAGCTTTGGGGTTTTGGTTGAAGTTATGTATTGCTGATGTTACTTTAAATGAAAGTCTAAAAGAATTCAGGTGTCCCTGGAGATAAATGGGAGGAGTTGTTGGAATCAAAGTATTCTAAACCTCCTTGGTAGAAGACATATTCTTTCTTTAAGATAGAAGCAGAACTATTATGGCAAAGTTTGAGAAACTACAGAGTGTGAAAAGAGATGCCTCTACTTTACAAAGATTCTTTATTTCTTTTTCTATTTTTACTGCATATTGAGCCTTTTGTTTGCTTTCAAAATCTGAAAGCTAACTATTACTAGAATTACCTCCTGCCCTCCTGCCTCTAATTTAAGCATATTAAATATTTATAAAGTTTGTAAGTTCAGGATTGGAAAGAGAAGGAAATGCTATTAGCAGATGCAATCTAATTGCACAATGAACGCTACAATGTGTGGTCATAGAAAGTTTATTTTTCACAGCTGGAGACAGATTAGCAATACACAGCAGGTGATAATTTTCAGGATTCTTCCAAACATAGCCATATAGAAAAGTTTTGTTTAAAATAACTGGGTGGAAAGGAAACTTGTGACTATTTAGGTAGTTTAAGAGTCTTCTGTGATCAAGAATGTGGAGAAAAGGGAACACTCATGCACTGTTGCCTGAAATGCAAACCAGTGCAGCCACTATGGAAGACAGTATGGAGGTTCCTCAAAGCAATATCTTTATTTGATTCGGGAGCAATTACTTTTTAAAAAGTGCCCATATTGTAGTTTTGATTTTACAAAATCTATTGGCAAAATTTTATTTATTTTATTTTTTTTTAATTTTTTGAAATTTTTTTATGATAGTCACACACACACACACACACACAGACACACACACACACACACAGAGGCAGAGACACAGGCAGAGGGAGAAGCAGGCTCCATGCACTGGGAGCCCGATGTGGGACTCGATCCCAGGTCTCCAGGATCGCGCCCTGGACCAAAGGCAGGCGCTAAACCGCTGCGCCACCCAGGGATCCCTCTATTGGCAAAATTTTAAATAACAATTGATAATTTTAATCAACAGCAAATGTATCATATTATAATATCTAGGCAAAGGAAGATACATGTTCTTTTTAAATGCAATTGAATTAAATGAAATGTATTTTCTAATATAGTCCTCTGGTCTGGCTGCTCTTCCTGCAAAAAAAGTGATAATCAGTCATGCCTCAAAAAAGATAGCTAGGTCCAGCAGGTGCAACTAAGAACAGATAAGAAAATGCAGTGTTGGTTTCCAATTCCAAAAACACAGTTCTAAACCAATATTTTAATTTTCAAGAACCTGGCTGTCCTAAATAGAGGATAAATTTATAGATTTCAATATTCAACATTAGAATCCTAGAGTGTAGAGATTACTAAAATTTACTATAGCAAGTATCAGAGGGTAGGAGGCAACATATTACAGTATACCATGAAACAAAAAAGATGAAATTCATCCCTAGGCTACACAGGGGTCCTAGAGCAATTTAGAGGTTACACAGTGAGAGTTACAAAGTTCTTCTGAACCTGTGAGGAACCTCAGGGATGGGAACACTATAATAGAAATTTAGATATGTTAGAAGAAAATCTGAGACTAGAAAGGTCCCACTTCATTTCTGGAACTCCAGTAGGAGGTTTCCAAATAAGGGTTTCAGTCTGAATGTTGAATCACAGTCCTAGAGTAGACTTGGTGGTACAGCATCTTCAGTCACAGAGAGAACCAAAAAGGGCCCACCCATCCAATGTTAAATTGGCCAAGACCAAGGCTTTCCCACATGTTTTTGAGTTCAAGATATTACTCAACAGATATAATAGGTTTGAAGACTTCTGGTATAAAGTAAAATAACTTTATAACCTGAGGCCATGGCAAGGGAAAATCAAAGCAGTGGATGCCAACATGCATCTGAAAGTTTTGTGCCATCAACTCTATTCTAAGTGAATGGTCATGGGAATAGGGAGGAATGCATATGTGTTAAAGACTCTTTACTAGCTGATATAACGTAGTTTGCCCCTATGTCTAGATACTATTCAGAAGAGAGAGGAAAAAATTAAGGAGAGAAAAAGCAAGTCTAAATTAACCCTAAAGATATCAAGTTTTAAACTGAAAGATTCAGTTTGAAGCAAGATCAGGTTGCTTTTCCTTTCCCTAGTATTGGTCAAATGAGAGCCAGAAAATGTTAATAATTTTGTTACAAGAAGAAATGAAAGAAAGAAGAGAGAAAGAAAGAAAGAAAGAAAGAAAGAAAGAAAGAAAGAAAGAAAAGAAAGAAAGAAAAGAAAGAAAAAAGAAGAAGGAAAGGAAGAAAGAAAGAAAGAAAGAAAGAAAGAAAGAAAGAAAGAGGAGGGAAGAAAGAAAGGGAAGAAGGGAGGAAAGAAGAGAGAAAGAAAAAGATGGAAAGAAAGAAAGAAAGAAAAAGAAAGAAAGAAAGAAAGAAAGAAAGAAAGAAAGAAAGAAAGAGAGGGGGGATCCCTGGGTGGCGCAGCGGTTTGGCGCTTGCCTTTGGCCCAGGGCGCAATCCTGGAGACCCGGGATCGAATCCCACGTCAGGCTCCCGGTGCATGGAGCCTGCTTCTCCCTCCGCCTGTGTCTCTGCCTCTCTCAATCTCTCTCTCTGTGACTATCATAAATAAATAAAAAATTAAAAAAAAAAAAAAAAAAAGAAAGAAAGAGAGGGAGGGAAGGAGAAAGGAGAGGAAGAGAAAATGCCTGTACAGCTGATGTAGGGATTTAAGTGTCAAACATTTTTTTCATAATGTTTTGTTTTCAAATTTTTCTTTCCAGAGATGTACACTAAAGATTTTCACAAAACTAATTGTCATTCAGCTACTAAATGTAAATCTTCTGTGAAAAAATGCAGAGAAATATAGAGAAATATCAATGATATATATATATATTCACAAGATATATATACAAGATATCTATATATATATATATATATATATATATAAACACACACACAAGGCTATAATCCTGATATAATCATGTTGGTCTATTAATAATTCCATCAATTCTGACATATTTTAATAATCTTTAGGCTTTTATGGATTTTTAATTTATTAAATGAAATTAAAAGCATTTAAAAGCTGACATTTAACATAGTGTTCTGTGATGTTAATTATATCAAAATATAATTATTTCATTGAGTGATAAAGCAAGCATCAAACAGCAATTGATACTATATTATTATTACAAAATGTTTTATAATATTATTTTATTAAAAACCACTAATGATGAAAATTACTTTGGATTCATATTCATCAGAACAAATTTCACTTGGAACATTAACGATTAAAGCTAGCCATATAAAACTTTGCCTTGCAAATTAAATAATGGTTGAAATATTTGCATGCTTTTCTGTGTCATAACTTTACTAAACTTTCTGAAATGTAAATGAGATTGTATGAGACTAAGCCTATAATAACCATTCATAAATTATGGAACATTTAAATTCAAAACTATTATTGTTACAGACTTAATTTCTTTAGGATTTGATGATTGTAAGTATCAAAATGTTGTGTTAGCATTTTATGGACTTTCCCCCCCATTCTAATGAGGTACATGTCCATTTTTGTGCTCTGCAAATAACCAAATAAAGAAAATATATAAAGACAGAAGCATTATTTAGCGGAATAATAATACAGCTATAAGAATGAAAGGGGAATTGAAGTGACCCAAAGGGTACATCATGTAGTCAAGATATTCAGTATCTAAAAAAGAGTAAGAAAAAAATTTAAACTTGGAGTTTAGATCTCTGTGAGCGACTTCTGGTAATATTATAGTTGATGAGCAATGCTCCTGACCTTAGAATTAACGTGAATGAGTAAGAAAAAAGATTCATGAGTTTATGACTAAAAGTGAAAGGTAACAGTTACTCTTAAAAAAGGACAGGGAGAGAAAAAAAAAAGGACAAGGAGAAGTGCACCCCTTAGTATTTACCCTCAAGATAGCAGGAGATAAACAACTACATACAGAAAGCTAATTCATCAGGAAAAATCCCAGATGGTCAGTTGGGCTGTTTTTTGTTTTTGTTTTTACTTAAATTCAATTTGCCAACATATGGTATAACACCCAGTGCTCATCCCATCAAGTGTCCTCCTCATGCCAGTCACCCATCCCCCTACCCACCACCCCTTCTGCAACCCTTTGTTTGACAATTGTGAGGAATTTCATTTGACTGGCAACTTTCTCACCAGGGGCCAGGTAGCCACAGTCCTCCAACTACTGCTTCAGTTGAAAATAAAATCTTGGGGTGGGAAAATATTGCAGCCTCTTATTGAAGTTAAAATAAATATTGAGCATATTTTTATGCACGTGATGCAATTTAGGAACTTCAAAAGATAACAATATTTCTACTTTATGGTCTTCTACTCAAAATCTCAGCCCCCAAAAGTAAGTTGTTTTATCTCAAAGTAATTTCCTTAAGAGCTTTAAATTGCCTATTCACTCAAAATGCAGGTTTTAAGTGATGGACTTTTTGGCAAGCTTTTTTTTTTTTTCATCTCTAGTGTTGGATATGGAGCTCTTGACTGAAAATTTCAAGTTCTAAATAGACGTATGGGAAAGAAGTCCATGTTACTTACAAATCATAGTGTTCATTCCCATTTCATGACTGCAGATTGGATGTCTGTTCCTGCCATTCCTGTCAGCTTCTTTTTGGCTTCTGTTCTGGGAAGTCACTATTCCTACCATATCATTGAACTCTAGGAAAACTCAAGAAATGTTCTTGCTACAGACCAAACAAAATAACACTCTCCTAAGTTACTAAATTTGAGAATAAAATGCATATATATGAAAATATTATTTATTAAATGATTATATCAAATAAAATCTGAAACTTTCATTTGAGACTGCATGTTCCACAGAGCTGAAAATAAAAGTTAAATAATTGTGTATTCATATATACTCCAGGAAGCAGAGCCACAGAACTACACACTGAGCTTAGGCTTTGCATTCAAATTCAGTCTGTGATTAAGCTATAACCTGAGTGGAAATAGTGAAGCTTCTGGAAGAATATCAAGTGGTTCTGATAGAATAACTCAGTAAATTTATTTTCCTATTATCTAGAGATAATGTGTAGAAAAATAGAAAATGCAACAGAATATTGCACTATTATGTTTGTTAAGGCATGTTTCTTACTTTCATCTGGATCCTTAATGGTAAAAGCAGTCATATTATCCCATCCCTTCTGTCCATTTTCTAATTATTTTGTATAATGATTTCACATAGAGTCACCTCCTCAAACCCTCTTCTTCAGTCCTTGCAAGGACCACCAATGACTCACTTTCTAACTCACTAAGAAAATTGAGATAATCAGAGGTAACAATTTGCAAGTTTTGACCACCATCTATTTACCTTCATGTTTTTACCTTCTCTTGGATTTTTTTTAAAGGGCAGAGTGACTATGTTCCCAGTAAAGACAAATACTAATGTTTGTATGCCAGCTTCCATGTCTTCCTATTTATTCAAGGAACTTTATTATGCAATTCTCCTTTGTCCCTCCTGCACCTTTTCTAGTTTTAGAAGAAATGTTTTTTTCTCTTTAAACAAATAAAAGAAACCTTTCCTAACCTCACTTTCCCCTCCAGTTCTCCTTCACAGAAACTGGAAGCCTGTATCTAAATTATTTTTCAAACATGTCAAAATAACACTCTCCTAAGTTACTAAATTTGAGAATAAAATGCAGAAAAACTTGAAAGAGTTGTATATGTTTGGTGTCTCCAATCTCCCTCTTTCTTGTCTCTCTTGACTCCACTCCCATCAGATATTTTCTTATTCTACCAAAAATCCACTTGCAAATGCCAACAATGACATTTCAAACCATGCTACAAAGCTAACATAATCCAAATAGTATGCCATTGGCATAAAAACAAACACTTAGATCAATGGAACATAATAGAGATCCCAGAAGTAAATCCATATGTATATGGTCAGTTAATTTGCAACAAATGAAGCAAGAATATACAATCAGGAAAGGACAATCTCTTCAATAAATGGTGCTGAGAAATGGGATACCCAGATACAAAAGAATAAAACTAGACTACTATACACACTACACACAAAAACTAACTCAAAATAGATTAGACTTGAATGTAAGACCTGAAACCATCAAATTCCTAGGAGTAAACAGGCTGAAATCTTGATCTTGGTTCTTAGTGGTGTTTTTTTGGGTCTGACTCCAAAGGCAAAGGAAACAAAAGCAAAAGTAAACAAAATGGGAGTATATCAAAATAACAAGCTTCTGCACAGTGAAGGAAGTAATCAACAAAATGAAAAGCCATGCTCTTGAATGAAAGAAGATATTTGAAAATCATGTATCTGATAAGGAGTTAATATCTAAAATATATAAAGAACTCATATAACTCAACAACAACAAAATAAATAACCCAATTTAAAAATGGGCAGAGGATATGAATAGATGTTTTTTTGCAAAGAAGAAATACAGATGGTGTCAACGGACACTTGAAAAGATGTTTACCATCACTATTTGTCAAGGAAATGCCAATCAAAAGCAAAATGAACTATTACCACACAACTGTCAAAATATCTATGGTCAAATAGACAAAAACTAAGTTTGAGAGAGGATGTGAAGAAAAGGTAACACATACTGTTGGTGACAATGCAAATTGGCATAGCCACTATGAATAATAGTTTGCAGATTCCTCAAAAAAAATTAAAAGTAGAACTATCATTGAATACCAGCTATTCCTCTTCTGGGTATTTGAAAAATACAAAACATGATTTGAAAATACATATGCACCCCTATGTTTATGCAGAATTATTTACAATAGCTAAATTAGGGAAACAACCTAAGTATTCATCAATAGATATAAATATAAATGAATGGATACTATATGTGTGTATATATATATGAATATTACACAATATATTTATATATAAAAATTCATAACATACACACAATGGAATACTATTCACTCATGAAAAAGAAGGAAATCTTACCTTTTCTGATATAAATGGGTCTTAAAGGTATTATGCTGCCAGAGTCCAGCTCCAGCTGGGGTGGGTCTCTTGAAAAAAAGGGCGGCCTCGGGGAATGAGGAAACGCACACACACACACAGAGTCAGGGTGCATACATCTATCCTGATCTTTTTGAAGGGGCTTTATTATATCATTTTACATTGCCTTGTTTTTCCAGTGTCTTTTTTAGTAGATAATTATATTTTACATTTTATCACAAGCATCTTAGATCATTCTAAAGATTAAGAAACAGCTTTTCTCATAAGAAATATTTTTCCTTTCAGTTTAACATAGCCTTTATTGATTTCCTAAGAAAGCAATGATCGTGACACAAGGACAAAGGTGTTAGACAGAGCGTGACCTACTCCAGTGGAAGAACAAGTCTGTGGTACGATGGTTACATGAAAGGGGGTATTATAGTCTAAAGGTTATATACAGAAATGTTTAACTTTCTTCCATCAGTTTACAATACCTATAACCTACTTACAACCTATTTTATCAAAATATTTGTTCCATTGGTTAATTAACTGTCGTCTCCTTGTCTTGACACTGAAGAGGTGCCTGAAAGACTTCTTCCATGACAGCTTTTAACTGGGATAGGTTCCCAGATTTCTTTTACTCTTAACTGATCAAAAAACTCAGCATTTCTCATATTAGAGAAATTACAGAGCCAGGGGCATTGGGTTGTATTGTAAGAAGCACGTTAGAAATTTTGATTATTTTTAGACTCCGTATTTACTTTATGAAAATTCCCCAATAATATTATAATGATGCTGAAGATGGCCAAAAACGAAGTGAAAGGAATCAGTGGGAGCCAGCTGTGGCTTCTCCCGACTTTTCAGGATTAACCCTCATGCCTGGACTTTGTCAAACAGCATGAGTAGCTTGGCTCGCATCATTATGCTAAGTGAAATAAGTCAGATGGAGAAAGATAAATATTGATGATTTCACTTATATGTGAAATATAAAGCACACACAAATAAACAAAACAAAACAGACTCATAGATATACAGAGAAGATTGGTGGTTACCAAATGGGAAGGGGGTTGACAAGTGGGTGAAATGCGTGAATGGGCTCAATTTTACCATGATGGATGTTAACTAGACTTATGTTGGTAGTCAAAATATGATGTATGTTTGAAGTATAATATTATATATCAATTTTACCTTAACAAAAAATGCTGAAATAAATGGTCTTTTTATATACTAGCCATGAACAATGGGAAACTGATTTTTTTTTAAGTTTTTATTTATTTATTTATTCATGAAAGACACAGACAGAAGGCAGAGACATAGGGAGAAGGAGAAGCAGGCTCCTTGCAGGGAGCCTGATGTGGGACTCAATCCCAGAACTCTGGGATCACGCCCTGAGCCAAAGGCAGACGCTCAACTGCTGAGCCACCCAGGAGTCCTGAAACTCATTTGTTTTTAAGAAATAAGAGAGACTGCTGAATTCTGAAAAAAAAAAGAAAAAAAAAGGAAATCTCCTTTGAAATGAGGATAAATGATATGATATATAAGCCCTTAATATACACAAAGCTGTCAATATGTCAGTTAAGCATCTACCTTCACTTCAGTTCAGGTAGTGATCCCAGGGTCCTAGGACAGAGCCCCAAGTCAGGCTCCCTGCTCACCAGGGGAGCCCCTCTACCCCTCTAATCCCACTAGTGCTCTATCGCTCTCTCTCTCAAATAAAGAAATAAAACCTTTTAAAAAAATGAACACATTCTTTGTACAGCACTTTGATGATTCTCACTGACATAATATTAAAGGAGTCAGCCACACACAAAATACATACTCTGTAATTTATTCACATATCTATGTAAATTATTTCATTTAAAACATTTCTTAAGTTTGAATATAAGTAGAACTCAAAAAAGTTTTCTGTGGGAATGTTACAGTAGATACTGTGGGAATGTTACTGTAGATAGATATTGGGAGAAGGTGTGAGGGAGAATTGTGTGTTCCTGGAAATTGTCTATTTTTTGACTAGTGGTTACACACCTGTGGCTCACTGTAAGAATCCATCAACTACTTCCTTAGTGTTTGTATGCTTTATATGTAGGGTGTCCTTCAATAACAATATTTTTTACTTTTATTTAAGAAATAGAATCTCCATTTTCTGGTCAGATTGAATAATTTTTACCAGATCAATGCTCCAATAGTAACTAGGCAAGATGGTGAAAATCAGCCTTCAGGTGAGCCTAGCTAGATAAGGTGTGGAAGCAATAGGAGAGAAAGGAAAGACTTTGAGAACTGAGCTCTCTGCAGCTACTTTTTGCCCTGAAGATACCTCTGTGTATTTGGGGCATATGCTGAGGAAACAGGTATGATTTAGGCAGGACTGATGCTAAAATATAGAAACAGAAGGGCTCCTGTCACATGGGATAAATTAATGAAATTGGGGACTCAAGGGATCTCAGTGCACAGTAAGTTTTCCTCTAAGAACTTTTAGCCAAAATCTGAAAAGGAGGTTATGATGTCTATGGTCATGGACATTGGCTATCAAGCAGAAATGGGTTGGATACTACGTAATGGAAGCAGTACCTGGGGACTCTCGGAAGTACATTCTGAGATTATCATGTCCAGAAGTAAATAATATTTATCTACAAGACTTTTTGGACTGTGTAATGCCTTTTGAACCTTAAGAATTATCACAGGAAGGAGGGTTTTCAGATGGAACAAGATGCTATTCTAATAACGGGCAAGGTTGAATTCGTAATCATATATTTTAAATGAAAAAGAATGTGCTCCTGAAACAAATATTACACTATATTTTAACTAACTGGAATTTAAATAAAAACTTGAAACAAAAAAGAAAGAGAGAGAGAGAAAGTGACCTCAATTTGAACCTGAATCTGAACCCCAAACATACCTGTAACATGGATAAGTACCCCCCCTTAAACTTTAATTAATTTCAGCATAAACTTTTGTTGACATATACGTAATTGGAATGTAATAATATTCTTTGTTCTCTCTCTGTCTCCTCTCTTAACTTCACTATTTCAATGAGATTAAATTTAGTTTTTGGTCTTAGATAACAAAAAAGCAGGTGGAGCTAGTGAAGGAAAGTTCAAACAGTGGAAATGATTGTGATTTCTTAGACCAAACAGCCAATTATAAAATGAGTTCTTTTAAAATGATTAGTGAATATATAAAAGTTATAGATAGTTTTGTATTGAAAGCAACAAATATTAGAGTAGAAAAAAGAATAATGGGAAATGTTTCATGGGTTCCAGCTTCTAATGTACCTAATGTGAAGGTCCCTTAGATTTAGTGATGAATATATACTTATAATAAGTTCCATTCTTTTGAAATTGTTATTTTTTGTAATAAATTTTTCCTGAGAAAAGTATTAACAATTTCTATAGGAATTTATGTCTCATTTTGCATGCTAACCTCTATTTTTATCTTATTAAATTTAAATGAGTCTTATTTCTTACATCAAATATAGTAAACACTTCTTTCTTGGATATACAGCTTTTCTTCCACATAAAATATTAAACCAAGGTTTCTGTGAGAGTAATCACTAATTCAACATTTATACTCAGAAATTATACAAATATTCTGTTCTTATTGATTCTGTGGAAAAAATGTGTAAAAGAGTTATCATATAGTACACTTAGTCCCCCCACTGTATTTATTATACTTGAGAAATTTAAGATTCATACCTCCTAAAATTTTATGTCATCTTGAAGAGATTTTGACTCATACAGTAGACGTGTATACTCCTCCCAAAGTTTTCCTCTTCATAATCCTAGATATAGATATATGCTCAAGCTTCCATATGGATCAAATCTATGTATTTAATTGATCCACATTTTGTTTTTTTTTATTATTGCTTCTTTTTAAAATAATCTTTTTATTTTATTTTTTAAATAAGCCTCTTATTTTAGAAAAAAATTAGACCTAAAAAAATTGCAAAGATAAGTACATGTTTCCCCTATTAACATTTTATATTTATGGACACATTTGTTAGAATCAATATTGACATTGTTATATCAACCTATAATATATTATATATATCAACCTATTGATATATTATCATTAACTAAAGTCCACATATATTCAAATTTCCTTCCTTTAATTTCTAATTAAAATCCTTTTTCTGTTGCAGGATTCCACAAAGGATTCTATATTACATTCAGTTATTATTTCTCTTAGACTTCTTTTACCTGTGACAGTTGCTTAGACTTTGTGTTTGATGACTTAACAATCTTGGGGAATACTATTCAGGTATTTTGTGGAATATCCCTCAAGTAGGATTTATCTAATGTTTTGCTTACAATTAGATTTTGGTTATGTTTTTGGAGGAAGGCCACGGAGGTAAACTGGCATAACTTTTACTTGAAACCAGGAGTACATACTATCAACACAACTTCACTGTAATGTAAAACTTGATCATCTGGATGAGGAAAATTGGTCAGATTTATTCACTGAAATATTCTTCCCTCCCCATTTTCATACTGTACTCTTTGGAGAGAAGTTACTACGTGAAACTAATACTTAAGGAATGGAAAGTTAATTATGATCTATGTCCTTGAGGACAGAGTATCTACATAAATAATTTGGAATTGTTTTGCATAAATATTTGTCTCTTATCCCTTATTTGCTTATTCAATTATTTAAGTATTAACTTGTGTATGTTTATTTCATACTTTAGATTATAATGCAATGATACATTACTTATAATTTTGCTTAAATGTTTCCAGGTTTAAACATTGGGTGATATTTCAGTTGGCTCCTATGTCCCTGACATACCTTCATATTTAATATCAGCACCATTTTTCTTTGTGGCACTAAAAGATATTCTGGACTCATCTTACACATTTCCTGCCCATTCTTAGAGAATCATCTATTTCTCCAAAAGCCCTGTTTCCTTTTATTGGACAATGATATTAGACACCAAGATCTGGATGCTAGGGGTAATCTTTGCTACTAGAGTGCCATTGTTTGTAGGCCCCCTCAGCTGACACAGAAAGGAAATATACATATGTGTGCTAACTCATGTATATACTGACATCTATAATTATAACTATACATAATCATCTCTACCCATATTGAGTTAAATATGCGTGCATGCAGATACCTCTCACTCTAATCATTCTGGCCTCCTCCTTTTGCTTATCTGTAACCTCTTACTCCAACAGTGAGAAACCTAGATCTCACCATCTACTGAAAATTTATTATATTGTTTAACTTCAAGTGATGGTATCACAGTTTTTAACCCATATCCTGTAGGAAACAACATTATCAACTAGACCACAGTGCTTATGTACAATTCATTTTGCCTTTAGTCTTATGGATTCCATTCATTTTCAACATTACTTAGAATTGTATCTTTTTTGCTCATCTTTTTTATTGTAGTAATTTCATATATGTGTAATATAGTTAGATTGTTTAGCCACATTCTGCATTCCAAACTGTCATCCTTGGTTTCCTAAAAGATTTTAAATGTTTTTTATTTGAGTATAATTGAAACAAAATGATACATTAGTTTCAGGTGTACAACACAGTGTTTCAACTTCACTATAAATTATGCCAGCTCACCACAAGGGCAGCCATATAACATAAATGTGTGATCATACAATTTTATTACAATATAATTGACAATATTCCCTCTGCTGTGCCTTTATTCCCATGACATGTTCATTCCATAACTGGAAGCCTGTATCTAAATTATTTTTTAATTGCTTCATTAACGCTCACTCAATGCTATAAAATTCTATGGGTTTTGACAAATGCATAATGCCAGGCATTCACTGTTGAAATATTATACAGAATAATTTCACCATCCCCCACAATATTCCATGCTTTATCTTTTAAAACTGTCTCCCCTCCATAAATCCTTAACAGCTACTGATTTTTTTTTTACTTACATATTTACCTTTTCTAGAATATCATGCAATGGAAATCATACATATTTTCAGGCTGGCTTCCTTTACTTCCAGTATGTATAATAAAGGCTGATCTTTGTATTTTTGTGGCTTAATAGCATATTTCTTAATATGTATAAATAACATTCCTTTGAATAGATGTACCATAGTTTGTCTATCCATTCACCTGTTAAAGATACCTGGGTTGCTTTCAGTTTTGGGTAATATGAATAAAGCTGCTATAAACATTCACATGCACGTTTTTGTGTGGATGTGTTTTAAAATAAGTTAATACTTAGGAGCATGGTTACTGAATTGTACATGTAGACTATGTTTAGATTTGTAAGAAATTGCCAACTGTCTTCCCGCAAACTGTATTCTTCGCTGTAACCATTTTACACTCCCACTAACAATGAATGAGAGTTCTTTTTCACTGTTTTATAATTCCTATTCTCTCACTAATGAGTCAAGTTCTTAATTAAAATATACATTTTTAATAAATAAAAAAGCACATTAATATTAAAAATAGTGAAAAGTTTGATTTGAATACTACTTATTTAAATTCAATTTATACAATATCCAAAGAAGCATTGGTGTAGAATAACGAAATGTTATCTTACAGAGAACCTCCTGGAGTCCACTTTAAAGAAAAAGTAAAGCTAAAGTCAATTCATTATGAGTATATTACCACATTATGAGTATATTATGAGTATATACCACATTATGAGTATTTGAAAATACAAATACAAATAGATGTTGGTAAAATGCCTAAAAATATATTGCTACTTAAGAAGTTTAATAATAATCTCATAATTCATTTATATTTTGAATTTGAATGGTAAATATTTTATCAAGTTATAGTATAACCTGACTAAAATTCTATGCCATATAAGTAGGCCTTTTAATAATAAAAATAGGCTAGCTATTTCACAACTCCCATTTTCAGGTAAATGTTCTTTTTTGATTTACACTCTTGTGGATTTTTTCCTCAAATATAGCTACTCAAATAAATAGTGTACTTTTCCTTGAATTTGAATCGTCAGCTTTCTGTATTACATGAAGTCATTGCTTTTTTTTAAAGATTGTATTTATTTATTTATTCATGAGAGACGAGAGAGAGACAGAGACAGAGACAAAGACACAGGTAGAGGGAGAAGCAGGCTCCAAGCAGAGAGCCGGACGCGGACGCGGGACTTGATTCCTGGTGTCAAGGATCACACGCTCGGCTGAAGGCGGCGCTAAACCGCTGAGCCACCTGGGCTGCCCACATAAAGTCATATCTAAGGGTAAAAGCTTAATGATAAAATTTATGATAACCAAAATTCTAGGCAAGCAAAATCTCTTGAACACCAGCTTTACAATGGCAGCTAAATTTTCTACTACAGCCATCATAAGGGATTATTTAAAGATTTTTATGAAAGAAAGAAAAAGAAAGAGAAAAAAGGAAAGAAGAAAGAAAGAAAGAAAGAAAGAAAGAAAGAAAGAAAGAAAGAAAGAAGAAAGAAAGAAAGAAGAAAGAAAGAAGAAAGAAAGAAAGAAAGAAAGAAAGAAAAAAAAAGAAAGAAAGAAAGAAAGAAAGAAAGAAAGAAAGAAAGAAAGAAAGAAAGAAAACTACCTATGTGGCAAAATCATATCCAGTTCTACTTTTTCTGAGGTATTTTTTGAAACTTCATAATGACCAAATAATTCTCAAAACACTGTTAAGAGATGAGTAACTGAGATTATGTTATAATGGTCTATAAAATTCTAAAATGTTTTGTATTTGCAAATAGATTTTTGTATTTGTCTTTGATCATTCTTTTGTGCTGACTTAGGAAATACAAAAGGCCTATCCACAGATGGGGCCTCTTTGCAATAGCTTTTCAAGAGTACAGTGAAATGTAACTCTATTAAAAACACCTAATCAGACACACTGAAATCATTACTCAGGAGTGAGGATTAGTCATACTTATTGAAAATACAAAACAGTACCACATTAATGTATAAAAAAAACCAACAGTGAGTAAAAACACTGTTTTTATCTTTACCTTTCAGTAAAATGCATTGTAATTATGTATGTCATGTGCCTATGTAAAATAAGAACATTAAACATAATACAATGAGACACAGCCATGAGGATGGCAAATATATTTTTATAACTCAAATTTCTCTCACCTGTTGGCTATCATTTTAGTAATTTACTGCTCAAAGGTAATTGCCAACTTAGAACAATTGCTGATGTGTTTTCTGCCCCTGCAGCTTTGCTTTCCCAGAAAGGCATATAAATGAAATCATTCTTGCTGCCTTCTGAATCTTGCTTACTTAAATTAGCATAAAATATTCCACAATTATCCATGTTATTAAGGGTATCTACTTTATTCCTTTGTATTGCTGAATAGTATCCCATATTGTATGCATGTTGAATGAAAGTACAACAGTTTATCTACTTACAAATTAAAAAATATTGGAGTTTTCCAGGTTTTTTTTAAATTTTTTTTTAATTTTTATTTATTTATGATAGTCACAGAGAGAGAGAGAGAGGCAGAGACACAGGCAGAGGGAGAAGCAGGCTCCATGCACCGGGAGCCCGACGTGGGATTCGATCCTGGGTCTCCAGGATCGCGCCCTGGGCCAAAGGCAGGCGCCAAACCGCTGTGCCACCCAGGGTTCCCAGTTTTCCAGTTTTTAATGAAAATAAAGTCAGTATAAGCATTTGTGAAAATATTTTCTGTAAATATAAACTTTTATGTCATTGGGGTTAATATGTAAGTGTGATATTGATGGGTCTTATGGTGATTATATTTATTTTTTATTTTATTTTTTAAAAAATGATATGGTTTTATTGCTCTGTACAAAATTAACCAGTCTTATATATAGCATGGATTTTTGTTCATCTTCAAAATTAAGTATAATATATATATACAGAAAAGAAAACTTATGGACAACAATGAATTTTGACAAAGTTAAATTTTGTGGCTATGCTATGATTATTTTTTCCATTGTACTTGCAATAAACATTTGGGTACTTGCTAATTTGGAGCTATTATGTATAGAGATTCTATGAATATACTTGTATGTGGTTTTGGTGAATATTTTTATACTATTCTATTTGTCATAACCCTGGAAGTGAAAGTACTGAGCTGTAGGATATGCATATGTTCTTTTATAATAGATACTGCCACAGAGTTTCTCAAGATGGTTTTATTCATATATACTTTAAGCAGAAATGTTTGTGAAATCCAGTTGCTCAAAGTCTATACCAACATTTGGCATTTCTTTCTTTTTCATTTTTACCATTTTGGTAGGTGTATGCTGGTATCTCATTCTGGCTTTAACTGCATTTCCCTGAGTGTGTTTACTTTTTTAAGACTCTGCAAATTGCTGGTCCAAATGGTTGCACCATTTTAAATCCATACCAGTGTATCAGTGTTCTAGTTGATCTACAGCCTCACCAGGACTTGGCATGTGCCATTTCCTGCATATTCCATTGTGATGGTGTGAAATGGTGTCTCACTGGGATTTTTATTTCCCAGTTGCCTATGATGTTAAACATCTTTTCATATGCTTATTTGGTGAGGCATCAAATCTTTTGCTAATTTTTATTAAGGATGGTTTATTAAAATTGAGGTTTGTGATTTCTATATTGATTAGGGATATCATTTATTTTCCAGACATCTATTGCTCAACTATATTCTCTTGTCTGTGTTTTATCTTTTAACAGTGTGTTTTGAAGAATATAATTGCTTAATTATGATGGTTGATTTGTTTTTTTCTTTTTTAGATCACACTTAGGAATCTAGAAAATTTTGCCCAACCTGAAACCACAAATATAACAATCTTTTGTTTTTTTCTTCTAGAAGTTTTATATTTTAGGTTTTTATTGTGAGTTGTAATCCATTTTGAGTTAATTTTTCTATATGATATAAGGGATGAAATATTCTTCTTCTTTTTACAAATAGATGTCAAATTGTTTCAGAATTATTGAACAAGTTAAGAAAACACCTTCCCTTAAGAAGCTTACATTATAGAGGAAGAAGTAAATAAACAATAAACAAAATAAGTAAATATATTATGTAGTATATAAGAAGATTGTAAGTCTTGTGGCTAAGAGAATAAATACAGAGAGAGCAACATAAAGAAAAAATACATAGGCTACCATGAAGAATTTCAGGTTTGGATGAATTAATTAGATGGGTTTATAAAAGACAGAAAATATATCTGACCTAGTTTATTAGAGGATTTTAACTTTCTACGTTATCTTTATTATAAAATATAACAACTCTGTTTTACTTCTGAAAAAACTTTGACATTATCCAGAAAGAAAGAAAACTTTAAACAATAAAATCTGACTTATTACTTCATTATTAGCATTGGGTGGTACCCAAGTAATATTTTTAGTTATGGATTTACAGTTATAATGATGAGTTATTGAAGGTTATTGAAAGTCACTTTACAATTCATTAGTTTGTTCTCCTAACTCGCAATCTAACTTCCTAAGGGAATATTTAGATTTGATTCTTTAAAAATTAATTTTTATTTTTGTATATTCCAAATATATTAAAGTTTTAAAAAGGTAAAATAGTGATATATAGACATATAAAAACCCTCATAAAATGCGAGCCTTGAAAGTTACTAAGCTTACCTACTAAATATATCATCTCCTCTAATAATAAATATCTTAGGGGAAGCAAGTTATTTAGAGAAATTGTATTTCATATTGGACTAAAATGAAAAGCCTGGTGAATATCTATTTTTACTTACTCATGTGAATTAATAAAAGATAAAGAGGATTGTTTATATCTGCTTATATGCCATCTAGGGAAAAACTTTTTAATTTCTTGTAGTATTTTATTTAAAATAATTTGTTAACAAATCTTTAGAAAATTAAAGGCAGTTACAGGAGGGTTAGTTAATATCACGATTAAAATATGTTGGTTTCAATAATGAAGAAAGAAAATGCACTTGCTTCTAATTTTGACAGTAATTTTGTTGTCTTTGAGTTGCTAATAATTTTGTTTATAAAGTCATGCAAATATTAGATTACAAATAGGATGATAATAAGCAAATACTTGACAGCAGATACTTATCTCATTTTTAATTACACCTTATTGAATCAATTTAAACATTAATCAGTATCTTTCTAACAGTTTACTATTTAGCAGGTGAAAATATATCCATTGTTTTCCTGGAAAACATTATAATATAGTGGACATTAAATAGATTACAATTTTAATGTTTACTGAAAGTATTTTACTTTAAGAATGATGAATAGATTTTAAACACTTAATATCCAAATTAACTCTCCCACAAGTACCAATTGAAGTCATGGGTAAGATCCCTATGTTGAAAGTTATGCCCAGGCTATGCGAAAACTTTAGCCTTCTTAATTTTGTGAGATGCGATAGATTTACTGTTTCACTTTTCTTTGATTAAACAATTTTATTTAAAGATCTATACCCAAAGTTGTTGAGATATCTGCTATAAAACAAATAGATACAATTATCTGGCAAATTATCAGAAGCAAATTAGTGTAAACAATGCAATACAACTGAAGACATGAATATCATAAACTTATATTAAATAAATGCATTTGAAATATGTGCCTTATCAACCTGTACATTTAAGATTTTTCTTCTAATAAGTTGTTTTGATTACTTCAAAATGTTACTAGGGGTACTTGGGTGGCTCAGTTGGTTAAGCATCCAGCTCTTGGATTTGGAACCTGTCATGATCTTGTGGTTGTGGGATTGAGCACCCTCACCCCCAGTCAGATTGTGTACTCAGTGTGGAGTCTGCTTCTCTCTTTCCCCTCTCCATCTTTGCCCCTCTCCCACACATTCTCTCACTCTCTCAAATAAATAAGTAAATCTTTAAAAATTACTATTCAAAAGAAGTTTTAATTTTATTTTTTAAAATATGTATTTATTTATTTATTTATTTATTTATTTATTTATTTATTTGAGAGACAGAGAGCATGCATGGAGGAGGAACAGGGGGAGAGAGAGAATTCTCAAGCAGACTCTCCCCTGGGCTCAGAGCCTGACCTGGGGATTGATCCCAGGATTCTGAGGTCATGACTGGGCCATACAGACATCCCCCAAACAGAAGTTTTTAAAAATTTTATGAATGTTTTACTATAGCTCCTTTTTAAAAGACTGGTAAGAATAAAGATATAAAAAATATAAAATGACTGGAGTTAGAGAACATTTTCAAAATGATTAACAGTAATATGCCCATTGAGGAAACTGCATTAATGAAATTTGAATTATCAAACTCACCAAAATATTTTATCTAGTTTTCTACTTCAGTTTACCTAGGTGAGCATATAGCAAGGGCATATTAAAATCACATTTCATCCAAATGAAACTGGATGATGTAACTAAGGAAGCTTCTGGAATAGAAGTCATAGGTCTGGTTAAAGGAGCCATCACTCGGATTACAAGGTTAGAAAAAGCATTACTTTTCAGAATTTTACCATTGAATACATGATTTATAGAAAATGCTCTTGTCAGGACTTTATAAAAGAAACTGATTTCTGCTTTTCCATAATTATTGATGAATGATAAAAGCCTGGAATAATTACTGAGACTTATTTGCATGCATGGAAATACATGCCAGCTTTCAGAGTGAATTATTTTGTGTCTCAGTTGTTAAATGAGTTTGTTGAGTGTGATAATTAAGCATAGTGTGTGGTGTTGGGCTATGAAACATGGAAAATAAATCATACGACCTTAAAAGATTTTACTCGAGAAACAACATGAGAAAATGTGAAGCCATTGGAACAAAAAGCAAAACAGTATATAAAATAGAATATAACTATATGTGATACAGGATAAATGTCATAGAAGTTTAAATAAATGATTTACATAACAAAGCATAATGCATAAATCACCATGTTGTACACTTAAAACTAATGTAACACTGTGTATCAATTATATTCAATTTTTTAAAAAAGTATACTTTGTTATAAAATTTCTCTAAAAAGTAACTTCTGCTTTTTATAGGTGAATATAAAATAATCCAAGAATCTATGATTTTGTGAATATATTTAATTTTGTTATTCAGTTGGCATGGAATTTAGCATACCCAACATAAAAGGAATTAAGCCTGATAGAGAATTAAGTTGACTTGAGTAGGAAGCTTCAAAATATTCTTGTTGAATTCCAAAAAACTCTGAAAAAAGAGACTGAGGGTATGTAATAATACCAACAACAGCAATAGAACAAGAACAAATTCATAGACATTCTTTAAATCAGTGAATCTTTCAAGATTATGTTAATGCTGTTTATAAGTGTTTATTTTATTTTATTTTATTTTATTTTAATTTATTTTATTTTTGAGAAGCAGAGGGTGGAGGGGTAGAGGGAGAGGAAGAATGAGAGAGAGAATTCTAAGCAGGCTCCGTGTCCAGTGCAGAGCCCAATATGGGGCTTGATCTAATGACCCTGATATCATGACCTGAGCTGAAATAAAAAATCAAGTGCTTAACTGCCTGAGCCACCCAGGTGCCCATAAGTGTACATTTTAAACCATGTACATGTTAGGGAAAATATGCATGAGAACATAATAATTTTATTGTAGGTCTAATTAATAATAGACTACATCCTGATATTGAATTCACACTTAGTTCAAATGTGTAAAGTAGTTTAAGTCTCTTACTTAAGGGTTTGTGTTACATGAAAAGCAGTATGAATTGATACTTTCAAAAAATAAGCCAGAGTATAAATCAATGCCAGTTTTCAGGTTTACTGAAGTATCATAGACATTTTTATTTAAAATTTCTTTCTAGATTTCTTATCTTAAAAGTGACATTTCAATCAAAATATTCCACAATTCCCCCCCCAAAAAAAATCCACAATTCCCTAAGAAATACTTAACATCCTAAAGAGAAATTTAGCACTCAGAAATATAAATTGGAGAAAATAAGAGATGATAAATTATATTATTTATAAACAAGTTAGGATTTTTAAAAATCACAAATACTTTCATCTAAATAGCACTTATATATCAGCAACAAAAACTACATAAATCAATTTTTCATTTTGTGCCACAGCTTTTGAGTATATATGAAATTAGAAAAGAAGATTTGCTATTGACAAAAATACTATGGTTGTCCCATATTTGAATCTTTTATATTTACACATTCTCCCACCATTTCAATAGTTTTCTGTTTAATAGGACTCATTTTATCTCATTTGTTGCAATACTTGGGCCATGAGTTCCTGAGGAGTTGCAAAGTTATTAGAAATGGCCTAGAATAGCCCTTCTCAACTTTTAAACGTTTCCATCAAAAAGCCCATTTTTTTTTTTTATAAAAAGAAATTTTAAAATCACATAGTGCACAATAGGACAAATATGATAGAGGAAAACCTCCCTCAAGAAAGGTAGGATACATTCAGAGTATAGTTATAAAGATCAAATTAATAGTACATGAAAATATAAAAAGGCAGTATGAAATTTAATACCTATAAATTTAAAACTTACAATCAAAATGAGCAAACTAAAAGAGAAGCAGAATTTAATGATATTGAGGGAAGAGTTATTATTTTTAAGCCTATTTGATGCAACCGACTTTAGCTATACTATTTCTTAATTTGTCTTAATCTATGCATCACTTTGATGAACATGAAATCTCATATCCTTATTTAAGCATATATAACAATTTTAAAAAACTAAATATTGTAACAAAAATTTAAAATATAAAATATTAATTTTTTCCCAAATGATGCATGCCCTTCACTTACGTGGTATCTTATTTCACAAACACACACAAAGAGGATAAATCAAATGTAACAAAATAAATGTAGAGGAGGGGAATAAGGTATGCCCAAAGGAATAACTGTTATTATTTATTCAGTTTTTAATAAAATGCAGTGTGCACATATGAAGTTTAAAAATCCTTTGGTTACATTAAAGTTTTCTAGGATTTTTATTACTGCAGAAACAAAGCAATCTTGAGGACTTGGGAAGATTATTAGAAATGAGGAACCCTGATAACTTACAACTATTACAAAAAAAGAAATGAAAGGCATTGTATAAACTCAAAGCAGCTTAAAAGAGCCCAATAATAGAAACTAAACTTTACAGTATAGCTATTTTGGAACCTTCATGATATGTGAATTTCATTATTCAGTCTTTAAAAAATGCTTTAAGTGAGGGATTATTTTCATTTATATTCTGTCATTTGGGAAATAGGACTGAAAATAACAAGTAACTATCTCAAGGTACCATTGCTGGGAATTGGAAACTTCAGAGTTCACATCTATTTTTTCAAGCTCTATTCAGATCTCTAGAGCTAAGTTCTATGCCTAAATGTAACCTAAATGTCAATTGATTAACAAGATGGAAACCTGTTGACTGAACTATGGTTTGTTTCCTAGGTGACATTTTACAGTTATTCGATTCTTTCATAAAGCTGATTGTAAAGTGTTGGGTGATACATTGACATACCCACAGAAGCGACAGCCTCTTACCATCACCATCTCTTAGGTGCAAACTGAATTAATGTAAACTTTCATTTTTCCTTGAGATGATTAGGTGATGTTGCACTGGTAAATGGTTAATAAGCAGCTCTCTAAACTTTTTGTTTTTCTTCAAAAGTCCTCACTTATTGTATTCATTTTTTCCCCTGGTACAAATACTCCCACAATGGCTCATTTCAAGGTACCAAAATTACATCATTAAACACAGACTTGGGAAGTCAGTGTCGACAGCTTTACCACATACTATAACATTATCCTTCTGGTGATTATCATATTGAAGCAAACTTATTTGTTTATAACTGATATTTGGTACTGATGAAAGGCAAATATAGCTTCCAGAGAAGAAATTGAAACTTCTTGATAAGTTGTTCGATAACCCAGAATATTCATCAAAAATTGATGCTGAACATATCTACAAAGCATTCTAATAAAAATACTATGATTAAAATTATGATGCCAATACTTCTAATGATTTTTTTCATCTTAACATAATTGAGAGGGAATTGTATGGGTTTGGAATTAACATAAATAGGGCAGCCCGGGTGCCTCAGCAGTGTAGCGCCTGCCTTCAGCCCAGGGTGTGATCCTGGAGACTCGGGACTGAGTCCAATCTGCCTCCTTGCAAGGAGCCTGCTCCTCCCTTGCCTGTGTCTCTGCCTCTCTCTTTCTGTGTGTGTCTCTCATGAATAAATAAATAAAATCTTTAAAAATAGAAGATTTATTTATTCATGAGAGACACACACAGAAAGAGAGAGAGAGGGAGAAAGAGAGAGAGAGGCAGAGACACAGGCAGAGGGAGAAGCAGGCTCCATGCAGGGAGCCCGATGCGGGACTCCATCCAGGGTCTGCAGGATCACACCCTGGGCCGAAAGCAGGCACTAAACTGCTGAGCCACCTGGACTGCCCTAAAATCAAAAAAAAAGAAAGAAGAAAGAAAGAAAGAAAGAAAGAAAGAAAGAAAGAAAGAAAGAAAGAAAGAAAGAAAGAAAGAAAGAAAGAAAAGGAAGGAAGGAAGGAAGGAAGGAAGGAAGGAAGAAGGAAAGGAAGGAAGGAAGAAGGAAAGGAAGGAAGGAAAGAAGGAAGGAACATAAATGCACAATTACATGCAGAATTTAGTCCCAGATATTTTATGGTGGATTATTCCAATTATTTTTGCAATTTCAAGATAAAATATCCATCATAACCATTATAGGATATCATTGCAAAAGTGATCTTCCTAAATCCAGTATTCCTGTTACAGAAATTTCTTGGTTCAGTGGTAATTTCCATACACTCTAATACATAAAAAGCATTTTACAATAATTGGGAAATTGCCAATCACAAAATATAACATCAATGGAGGTATCTTCTTTTTTTTAAGATTTTATTTATTTATTCATGAGGGACACACAGAGAAAGGCACAGACACAGGCAGAGGGAGAAGCAGGCTCCATGCAGGGAGCCTGACATGGGACTCGATCCTGGATCTCCAAAATCAAACCCTGGGCTGAAGTCGGCACTAAACCGCTGAGCCACCCGGGCTGCCCAATGGGGGTATTTTCAAGATGAGATATATTCTTATCAGTCTACCAATATGATATCTAGTGTTTAAAGTTTTTCCATATTGCTATTCATGCTGTATAAGGCAAAACCAAACTGATTCACAAAACAAGTTCTAGGAAAGCAATAGAGCTTATTAAATACAAAGAAAGTACAATACAGATAAGGTTTTAAGATTCTGAGAAAAACTTATACAACAAAGTATAAAGTAAAACTTTATAAGTTATACTCTGTTTTCATCTATTTTAATTAAAATTATAAATCTCACATTTTCATGTTTTTTAGAAGTCTAAAAATATGCTTACTAAGCCAGGCTGTATATCTAGGTTTTTTTTTACAATTTACACTATAGCTATAATAATGTAATCAAGACCTTTTTAAATTTGCCTAAATTTTAGTCAGACCAAATTTGTTTTTGCAAATGATACTATTAAGATATATAGGAGTATATATTAAAGCTTATTATAGTTGTACTTGAGAACAGTAGCTGATTTTGTAACTTTGATGTGAATAGCATGGCAAAGTAAAAAATAATTACTACTAGAAAACTTTCAAGTGATTATGTTTAGATATGCAAGTTTCTTCTACTGTTTTAAGATATATAGACTATTTCTAAAACCAAATTTAAACCTGGATGAGATTGCTTATAGTGCTATTGTGCTTTGTTAGCTACAGCAATTACATCAATAATGCTTCCGTGAAATAACAATTTACAAGAAAATGGAATTTTTACTAACTTATTGCTTTGAATATCTTAATGTTTCCAAATGTCTACTACCTCACTCCATTTAATTATGCTTTGCACAGTTATTCTTTAGGCCACTCTTGCACATAGATTTTAGACAAGAAGCAAGTGTGAATCCTTTTTAAAAGAAGAATTTTTGGATATATCTTTTCAAGTTTTTGTAGCAGTTACTAAAATTTTCAAACTCCAGATTAGATGGCCAAATGAAGGCATTTTTGCTTCATTTCTCTATGTTTACTTTCACTGAAAAAAATTAACAAAAGTAAGAAATATTACTGCTTTTTTCAAAGGAAAAAATGGGACACAACTACAACTTAGTAACCAAAGACTCACCTGTGCACTAGTGTGCGATTTTAATGATAAAAAGCCATGAGCTTCCAGAGTAAACAAATTGGCTATATGGTGCTGGAGATAATGCATCCTTTAAAAGCCTGCAGACCACGCCAGCTGCCTCCTTTCTATCAGAACATACACCCCACATCACACATGTAGAGCTTGCGCCACTGAAATAAAATAATCACAAAGGAGTCTACTACCTGGTCTGGGCTCAAAAAATTGCAAAAGAGAAAAAGAGATAATCAAAAGTTAAATGAAGAATTTTAATGTCTTAAAAGTAAATAGTCAACGAAATGCTGGACCATCCTAGAAAAATTATAGTTTATTTCAGTATCAAAGAAAACTGCAGATATTCTGACTTCTCTGTGAACAATAAAAAAAATAAAATATGTAAATATGAGGTACAAAGATTCAAATAAGTGATTATGATACAGCAAATAGAGATTAAGGAGTTTTTCTCACTCAGGATAGAGGAAATAAACATAAAAGATTACAGAGGAGAAAATTTTAAAAATGAAATATTAGTAAACATGACTGAAAAAAAAAAGAAAAACATGACTGAAAATAGGGGCATCATAGCCAAACTTGAAAATCTCCAGGACATAAAATGGAAAAACCTATTATATTTTTATTATATAAAATAATAAATATTTTTATTATATAAAAATAATTTGGTAAAAGATAACCAATTAGGATGACAGACAAATGAAGTACAATATGCATGTGATGGTATTCTTAAACAGGGGTTGTAAACAAAATATCAGGGAAGTGGTAAATGATATGTATGGTAAATAAAAGTGTATTGCCTGAAATAAAGGGAAAAATTACAGTGTGGGTATAATCTGTATAATATCCTAGGAAAATATTGATTTAAGGAATGATCAACTCCTTAGCATAAAGGTGGACATGTAGATAAACCTAGAATAGAGAACAGAATGGAGACCCTAGAAACAAATGTATACATATATGGACAATTGATTTATGACAAAGGAGCCAAGAGTATGCAATGGAGAAAAGACAGTCTCTTCAATAAATGCTGCTGGGAAAACTGGACAGGTACATGTAAAAATATGGAACTATGGAACTGGACCACTATCTTACAACATACACAAAAATTAGCTCAGAATGAATTAAAGACTTGAATATGAGACCTGAAACCAGAAACATCCTATAAGAAAATGTAGACAGTAAACTCCTGCCATTGTTCATGGGAATGAACTGTTGGATTTGGCACCAAAGCAAAAATAAACAAGTGGTACTTTAAACAAAAATGCTTCTGCGCAGGAGGGGAAATCATTGATACAATGAAAAGGCAATCTACTGAATGGAAGAAAGTAATTGCAAATTATATATCTGATAAGGTGTTAATAATATCCAAAATGTATAAAGAACCCGTACAACTCAACAGAAAAGAAAGAAACCTGGCACTACAATTAAAAAACTGGCAACACTTCTGAACAGACTTAGACACAGACACAGAAATGGACAGCAAGTACATGAAAAGATGCTCAACATTACTAATTATTAGGCAAATCAAAACCACAATGAGATCTCACCTTATACTTGTTAGAATGGTTATTATCAAAAAGACAAGAAACAACAAGTGTTAGATGTGAAGAAAAGTGTTCCCTGGGCACTGTTGGTGAAAATATAAATTGGTGCAGTCACTATGGAAAATAGTATGAAGATTCTTCAAAAAATTAGAAATAGAACTACTATATGATCCAGCAATTCCACTTGAGGGTATTTATCTGAAGAAAACCAAGCACTAACTCAAAAACACATATTCCCCCCTTGTTACTGCAGTGTTGTTTATAATAGTCAAGATACAGAACACATAAGTTTCCACCAACAGATAAATGAATAAAGAAAATAGGATAATGGAATATTTTTCAGCTATAAAAAGGAATAAAACCTTGCCATTATTATATGGAATTTTAGGGGATCCAGAAGAGAAATTTTTAAAAAATTCAATTTCAAAGCTCAAACTGATGAAACTGCTGAACTCCATGGGTGAAGAATGTTCTTTGACCATCCAAACATAAAAAAGCAAATATCGGGGTGCTTTGTGGCTCAGTTAAACGTCTGCCTTTGGCTCAGGTTGTGATCCTGGAGTCCCAGGATGGAGCTCTGCATAGGACTCCCTGCTCTCTCCCTGCCTCTACTCCCACTAATGCTTTCTCCTTCTCAAATAAATAAATAAAATCTTTTAAAAAAGCAAATATCTATGAATGTTGGAGCCAAATATCTTCAGAGTAGCATGAAACAACAATGTACATGGAGTAATATATATAGATGTATGTGAAAAATAAAATGTCCAAAATGCCCTTTAATATTAAAGTAATATACTAATATTATTTTTTAAGATTTTTATTTATTTATTCATGAGAGACACAGAGAGAGAGGCAGAGGCAAAGACAGAGGGAGAAACAGGCTCCCTGCAAGGAGACTGATGACGGACTCGATCCCTGGACCTAAGACCACGACCTAAGCAGAAGGCAGATGCTCAACCACTGAGCCACCCAGGTGTCCCTATACTAATATTCTTAACACATGAGAGACAGGGAATATGGAGCACACCTAACAATCTGAATAAAATCATTTGATAGTGAAAGACAGACAACTATGAGTTGAATGAAAGTCTATGTCCTAGACTTTAAACTAGGCAGTAAACTCCAGCCATTGTATGCCTAACTTTAAATAAATGTTAAATAATGACCATTAAATTTATTTAAACATGTAACTAAGGCTGACCGAGGGGATTTACAGTAACAGAATATCACATTTGAAACTTGACATGATAAAATTTATAATCTAACTTTAGTAAAGATAAAAAGATAAATAAAAGCTATGTGGGTGCATATATAGTTATGTTTTTGCTATTTTTCTCAGATAATAAAGCCATGGAGTCAGAATAAACTTAAATCAGAAACACGTAGGTAAAAAGAAACATAACTTGCAAGAACTTACTTAACATTTCCAACTCTAGCAGGTATGCATGTGTTGGTGTGCCCTAGTGTATGTACACATACACACATGCATGCCTGTACACACATTGGTTTTCAGTAATTATGTCTTTGTGGTAGAGAAACATTCAAGAAAATTTAGCAATTCCTTCATCCTGGATTCTTTTTCAAGTTAAATTCAAGTAAAACTAAGCATTTTCTTTGCTTTAAACTAGCACATAAATAATAACATTATGTTTTAAATTTAAAAAGGATGAGATGGTGTCATTTGTGACAACACAGATAAACCTAGAAGGTATTAGCTAAATTAAATAAGTCAGACTGCGAAATATGAGATTTTACTCAGCAAGAATTAAAAAATAATAATAAACAAACAAACAAAAAGCAGAATCAGACCTTTATTTATTTATTTTTTTCAGACCTTTATTTATTTATTTTTTTCAGACCTTTAAATACAAAGAACAAACTGATGGTTACCAGATGGAGTGGGGCAAGGTAACATGGGTGAAGGCAACTGGGAGATACAGGCTTCCATTATGGAATGAATAAGTCATGGGAATAAGAGGCACAGCATAAAGAATATAATCAATGGTATTGTAATGGCATTGTATGGTGACAGATGATAGCTACACTGTGGTGAGTATAGCATAATGTATAGACTGGTAAAATAATTATTTGTACACCTGAAATTAATGTAACATTGTGTATCAATTACACTTAAGTAAAAAGCAAGGGTAACCATCAACAAAACAAAAAGATAACCTACTGAATGGAAGAAGATATTTGCAAATGATATATCTAATAAGGAGTAAATATTCAAAAAAATATAAAGACCTTATACAACTCAATACCAAAGAAAACATAAAACAAGACAAAAACCCACAAATAATCCAATTTAAAAAGGGACTATGTAAAATAAATCAGTCATGGAAAGACAAATATATTATTTCAACTCATTTGTGGAATTAAGAAACAAAACAAGCAATGGAAAGGAAAAAAGAGACAAACCAAGAAACAGGCTCTTCATTATAGAGAACAAACTGATGATTACCAGAGGGGGAATTGGCTGAGAGGATGGGTGAAATAGACGATGGGGATTAAGGAAAATAGCTAAAATTAAAAACACAAGAAATAATAAATGCTGGTGGTGATGTGGAGAAAAAGAAAGATTTGTGCACAGTTGATGGGAATGTAAATTAATGCAGCAACTGTGGAAATAAGTATGGGAGTTCTCAAAAAATTAAAAATAAAAATATCACATGATCTTGTAACTCCACCAGCTGTTATTTACCCAAAGAAAATGAAAACATTAATTTGAAAAGATGGATGCACCCCTATGTTTATTGCAGCATTATTTACAATAACTAAGACATGGAGATAATCCAAGTGTCCACAGATAGATGAATGGATAAAGAAGGTGGGGTACACACAGGAATACTACTTAGCCATAAAGAAGGATGAAATCATGCCTTTTGCCACAACGTGGATATGGACAAATCTATAGGATATATTGCTAAGTGAAATAAGTCAGTCAGAAAAGACAAATACCATATGATTTCACTTGAGCATTGAATTTAAGAAATTAAAGAAAATGAGACAATGACAACAAAAAACAGACTTAACTACAGAGAATAAACTGATAGTTGGCAGTGAAGAGGTAAGGGGGTGTAGGTGAAATAGATAAAAATTTTTAAGAGTAAACTTATCTTGTTATCCTATACTCCCACCCCCACTTCTGCAACCCTTTGTTTGCGCATGATGAGAAGAGCACTGGATGTTATACTATCTGTTGGCAAATTGAATTTAAATAAAATCTTTTAAAAAGTTTAAAAGAAAGTACATTTATCTTGATGAGTACTGACAAATGTATAGAATGGTTGATAATTATGTTGTAAACCTGAAACTATATAATAGCACTGTATGTTAACTTGGAGAAAAAAAGAAAAAGAAATAATTTTTATTAATAGGGAAATGTTTGGAATAATAGCTACCAAATAGTATATATGTTTTCTATTGAGAGGAATAACTTGTTCAATTTTTAAAATTTATTTGCTTTTTCATCTGTTTTTTAATGTTTATGATGAATATGAATCATTTTAACTTTTAGGAAAAAATAGAACTAGTGTTCCTTTCTTAAAAACTTTTAGTTCTGATGGTTTTACCAATATAAAATATATATTTGTACTCAGATGTATGTGGACAAAGTGAAATAATCAACTAATAAAAATTATACAAAAATATTGCTTATTATTTTTTCAAGCTACAGAGAAAAGTTACTTGATTTAATTCCTACTTCTGTCATAGAGCACAGAGAAACCATGATTTTTCCAGATTTTTAGTACATGACCATATAAAAAAACAACATAAAATTTACCATTTAACTCATCTTTACATATACAGTTCATTGGCATTAAGGACTCTCATAATATCATACAACCATTATACATCTTCAGAATTTTCCAACCTCCACTGAAGGTCTGTACCCCATTACACAGTAAACTCCCATTTTGGCCCTCCTTTTAGTCCATGGTAACCCCCGTTCTGTTTTCTGCTTCTATGAATTCTACCATTCTAGGAAGCTAATACAAGTGAAATCATACAATACTCCCCCTATTTTGTTCTGACTTATTTCACTTAGTACAATGTCTTCAAGTCTAAATCAGAATTTGTTTACATTTTAAGGTTAAATAATATTCCATTGCATGTATATACATTTGTTTTATCCATTGGTGTACAGGTATCTATTCAAGTCTTTACTTTCAATTCTTTTGTGTATATTCTCAGAAGTAGAATTTCTGCATCATATAGTAATTATAAATTTAATTTTTTTCAGGAATGACTATACTAATTTTCACAGCATAAGCACCTTTTGTATTCCACCAGCAATGCACTAAGTTTCTGATTTCCCCACATCTTTGCCAACATTTAACTATTTTATGTCTTCCTTATAATGCTACTGTAATGGATGTAAAGTGGTATCTCATTGTGTTTTTATTTGCATTTCCCTAATGATTTATGATGTTGAGCATTTCTTTATGTACTTTTTGGCTACTTACATATCTCCTTTGGAAAAAGTATCGATTCAAGTTGTTTGCCCACATTTTAAAGTTTTTTGTTGGTTGTTTTTTCCTAGATTTTTATATGATCTGTTGGTCTCAAAAGCTTTAAAATCTCATTTTATTTCAAATGATATGCCATTACATTAAGCAAATGGATAAGAAATTCAATAGTGGAAATTCACATAATCCTCTAAACAAAATACCACATTTCATAACTTTATAGTTTTTATCCCTAAGAATAAATTGATCAATTTCCTCATTTTTATAAATAAGATTTTGGGAAAAACTGAGTTGAGAACAAATATAAAAATCATTTTTATAGGATAACAAAGCAATAGAAATATATAAATTTTGGGCTAAATTTGAAATATGTCTTATGGCTATCTAAGAATAAAAATGGAATTGAAATTCTTAGCACCAGTTATGTCAGTTATCAAAAGTAAATGATTTCACTAATATGTGGAATTTGACTAACAAAACAAACAAATAACAGAAAAATAAAGAGACAAACCAAAAAAACAGACAGTTAACTAAAGAGAATAGAGGGTAGCTGTGTGGGAGGATGGGTGAAATAGGTAAAGAGGATTAAGGGTACACTTATCCTGATAAGCACTGAGTAATGTACAGAATTGTTGACTTACTATATTGTACACATGAAGCCAATAAAACAGTGTATGTTAACTACTGGGATTAAATTTTTTAAAGTATGAAATTTTAAATTTCAAGGGTGCTAATTTATCTTTAAAATTTTCTGAAATTATAGGAATAAGATAATGTTATCTCTTCTATATTTGCTTTTGAGAACCTAATAATTGCCTTTCGTCTTCAAATAATCTTATATTCCAACAACTGATTTTAAATTAGTATATTAGATATAAACACATAGATTATATATAAGCCACATTGAGCAGTGCAACTTTATTCACCTTAGTATTAAAAGACTTTAAGGAAAAAAATTCATTTTACATTAGTTTTCTGTTAAGTGGCATAGGTGCTTATATATATATATATAAAGACATTTTTTATTACATGATATACAAGATTCATAAATGTGTATACAGGATCTCCCATTAGGTAATTCAACCTTCTTTTTTTTTTATGATAGTCACACAGAGAGAGAGAGGCAGAGACACAGGCAGAAGGAGAAGCAGGCTCCAAGCACCAGGAGCCCGACGTGGGATTCGATCCCGGGTCTCCAGGATCGCGCCCTGGGCCAAAGGCAGGTGCCAAACCACTGCGCCACCCAGGGATTCCAATTCAACCTTCTTTAAATCACTTTCATCAACGACTGAGAAGATACCTTGAATCTTTCCTTTTCAAACTTTTTAATTATTTTTACAGTTTTGATGTACCAAAGTCTTGATATATTTGGAGGAAATGAAACTAAAAGAGGGAGAGTCTGATTTAGTGGTCTGAATTCAACAACAGGACACAGAGCACTCAGAATACATGTTGAGTTTATAAACAGTAGTTGTGGATGGCATGGAACCTACTACCCAAATCCAAATTTCCCTTTACTCTGACCTGGGAATCCTTGATCCACCGCTTACTAGTTGTGTCATTTTATGCAAGACACCTGAGCTCTCTGTAACTCAGTTTCTTCACTTGTAATGAGAATAGTAAGAGTGCTTGAAGACTAACCATAGTGATATTTATAAAGTACTCAGGATGGCATCTGGCACACATGGTATATGTTTCCAATTAATACAAATTACTATTAAAATTAAAGAAGGGATCCCTGGGTGGCGCAGCGGTTTGGCGCCTGCCTTTGGCCCAGGGCGCGATCCTGGAGACCCGAGATCGAATCCCACGTCGGGCTCCCGGTGCATGGAGCCTGCTTCTCCCTCTGCCTGTGTCTCTGCCTCTCTCTCTCTGTGACTATCATAAATAAATAAAAATTAAAAAATTAAAGAAAATTATATTTTTTTCTTTTTAAATCAAAAGTATAAAGTTTTAACAGTAATTTTTCTCATGTCTCACACCACAGTACACAAATAACTGGATAAACTCCTGCCTTGTGGTAACACCCTTTTAAAAGGCCATCTGGTAATCTTGTCATTGTTGTTTGTTCTCACTTTTCTAATTTGTTGGCATGTAATGAAAATTTAAATTCGAAAGACACTAAAATGGAAATGATATTTCAGGCTAAAAATCTCCTAATATATTGAGATAAGCTAATGGTTACTGAAAATATATTCAATAGCTTAATCACTGTATTTTGCGAGGAAATAATTATTCTATATGAGACTGTAGTAGGCCAAATTATGTCCACATGTAAAGATGTCCATGTCCTAATTCACCCTGAGAATATGTTACCTTATATGGTAAAAGGAATTTTGTAAGTATGAGTAAATTAAGGTTGTTAAAATAAGGAGATCCTTCTGATCATCTGCGTGTGTCCAATATAAGCGCAAGGATAAACACCATTTATGGAAATACAATATTTTTGACCAGCTGTTTATAATTTCTTGAGATATACAGTCCTGGAAAAGACTGTAAGTTAAAAATAATTATAGAAAATGGCAAAATGAGAAATTCAAATATCTTCAGATGCTTTTGTTGTTGACCATTAGAGCTAATGCTCATCTTATATAGACATGTAAGCAACAATAAGCCATTAATGTTATCTGAATACTATATTCTTTTTAAGAAATTCATTTTCACAGCATATTATAGTTCTAGGGCTTGTATATTCAATGAAATTATAATATATATATTTCCTTATTCATAGGTTTAATCTCAATGTAAAAAATAAAGCAAATGTCAATGTGGATGGAACTGGAGAGTATTATGCTGAGTGAAGTAAGTCAATCGGAGAAGGACAAATATTATATATTCTCATTCATTTGGGGAATATAAATAATAGTGAAAACGCCGGGGCACCTGCACCTGATGTTTATAGCAGCAATGGCCACAATAGCCAAACTGTGGAAGGAGCCTCGGTGTCCTTCGAAAGATGAATGGATAAAGAAGATGTGGTTTATGTATACAATGGAATATTCCTCAGCCATTAGAAACGACAAATACCCACCATTTGCTTCAATGTGGATGGAACTGGAGGGTATTATGCTGAGTGAAATAAGTCAATCGGAGAAGGACAAACATTGTATGTTCTCATTCATTTGGGGAATATAAATAATAGTGAAAGGGAATATAAGGGAAGGGAGAAGAAATGTGTGGGAAATATCAGAAAAGGAGACAGAACATAGAGACTCCTAACTCTGGGAAACGAACTAGGGGTGGTGGAAGGGGAGGAGGGAGAGGGGTGGGGGTGACTGGGTGACGGGCACTGAGGGGGGCACTTGATGGGATGAGCACTGGGTGTTATTCTGTATGTTGGCAAATTGAACACCAATAAAAAATAAATTTATTATAAAAAAATAAATAAAGCAAATGTTGTTTTTCAGAATTGCCCATAAGGTAGAACATTTCTCATGTATTACACAACATCAAATAAGTATACAAATTTCTAAAAATATTAACACTGATTTCATAATATTACCAATTACCCAGTAGTTATTAAAATTTCATTCATTATCATGTTTTAATAGCTTATTCAAATGAAGATCCACAATCTATTTATTGAATTTGCTTCATAAATTTCTTAGATCTTTTTATTCTAGATCTTCTTTTATTTATTTATTTATTTATTTATTTATTTATTTATTTATTTATTTTGCCATTTGTTGTGGAAGAAACCAGTACATTTTCCTAAAGGATATTTAGCATCTATTTGGCTGACTGGATCCCTGTTATTTGTATAATATAATTATCCCCCAATATACTGGCACTTAGATGAAGAGGCTTGATGGGATTTAGGTTTAACTTTAGTCAAGAATATATATTCCTCTTGTATCACATCAGAATATACATACTGAATAGGTATAGCTCTTTTTGGATGGTCAGATTCATTGGTGGGTTCAAGTGTTTCAGTGTATTTATTATAGAAATCCCAGTTTTTCACTTATAGTCTAGACCTATTATCTTATTCAGGGATCTGCAAATGCTATGTTCTAATTGTACCATTTCTTCCTCATTTATTGGCAGAATTTTTCTAAGAAAAAAAAAAGATTCTCCTAACTTTTTGTTGCCCAAGGTATAGTTCACATAGAAAAGTCAGGAGAAATGTTTATTTATTTTCATTTATAGCATTGTCCCATGTTTGGTGAATGGGAGCCTCTTTAAGTTCATTTTTATTCCCTTTTAATATGAATTCAATAGTCTTTCAGAAGATCCTTTATTTCTGAATAATGCCATTCAGTCTCATTTGTATATAGCTTGCTCCACATCTGATATCTGCCACCTACCTAAGGAACATTGGTTTCTTTGAATGAAAAATGGCCATTAGAAAACACAATATAGACATTTAGAGTGATCATTACTACTGAATTGTCATTGATTCTGAATCTTCATAGAGGGGGGTAGAAGTAGGAAATGTATCATATGCATATATATATATGCTTACTATGTATATCATATATAATTTCAACATATATGTTTATTTAACATTTTTATTCCTTTTTTTAAGGTTTATGTAGAGAGAGTGCATATGTGAGCTGGGGGCTAGGGAGGGACAAAGGCAAAGGGAGAAAGAGAATCTTAAGCAGGCTCCATGCCCAGGAGAGAGCCCAATGCATGGCTCAATCTCACAACCTTGAGACCATGACCTGAGCTGAAATCAAGAGTTGGATGCTTAACTGACTGAGCCACCCAGGCATCTCTAACTTTATTTTTTAATAAAAACACATGAATTCATGCTTATATGGCCAATTCAAATTTAGGACTACAATATTATATCTACTGCAGAGGTTGAATTAATATAATTTATTATTTGTTTTCTCTTTATACTAAACCTCTTGTTTGCTAATGATATTAAAATAATTTGTTTCTCAAATTCAAACATATACATATGAATATTCATATATACACATATAAACATGATTCAGAGGTATATATTCACATATAGATTAATATATCTAATATAGTCAGAATATCATAAATATTATTTATGTTATTAGTATTTATTAGTATTAGTATTAGTATGTTATTAGTATTAGTTAGTGTAGTATTTCTTATACTTCATTTCATTGTTAGCTTATATCCCACTAGGAATGCGCAGTCAAATTACTCAGCTTTAAAATATCTTGGAACAATTACTCTCTGTATGGTTAAACCATTAACTCAATACACAGTTAAGTGCATTTGCTTTAGTTGCTTTTGGATTTTAGGAAACATTTTTTTTAATGTTGATTCTATTTGGTTTCATAATTGCATAAACATTTATACAGGTTCAATGTCAAATAACAGTGTAGATTCAAAATTTTGAATTACAATACCTGTTCTCCCACTTGATTCCTTCTGTGTATGTAACCTCATTTAAGTATTCATCTTATTCATTGTCTTTTTTTCTTGGAATACTGTGCTCCTTATTACATGTCTTGTTTCTTCATATCGTTTTTAGTCTTTGTATTCTCTTTGAATAAAATTTTTATATATAAGGAATAGTACTTTCTATGAAATAAGTTATAATTATCATTTTTATACTGCTTCTGAAATAATTTTGCCATCTAAAATTTGTGGCGTTTGAGGGTGAGGCTCATCTATGATCTCTCTTTCTCTGACTCTGCCTCCCTTTTATTTTAGTTCTGTGAAACTCATCACTATTTTTTCAGGATTTTGAGTTATAAGAATATTTCCTAGATTCCCAGTATATAGAGGAATTCACCAATGTTTCCTTTTGCTGCTATATAAAATCATTTTGTTCTATTATATCTGATACATTTGGATTTTATGCTTGGAAGGTGTTTGGTATAATCAGTTTGGCCACCAAATGGCTGTTTCCCTTGATGATCTGAACCCTATGATATGGTTCTCTCTTGGTGTACATGGCTACCAAGTCTCAAATTTAATACCAACAGTTGCTCTCTTGGTGTACATGGCTACCAAGTCTCAAATTTAATACCAACAGTTGCTAAACATATATTTGGAGACAGGAGTAAATGCTGCTGCTGTGGTTTTCTTATTCATGGGTCTATTGTGCAATACTGGAACTGCTGAAAATAGAGGTGGCAGATAGGCACTAGATAAATATCTCCTCCATAATGAACTCTCTGGTGGAAATCCATATAAGGTGCAATACCTGAGCACCCTGTCCACATCTCTCTTCCCTAAAACTTTCTATCTCTAATATCCTAATCTACTTCAATGGTCAACCATTCACCATTAGCTAGGAGTCTATGTATATTCTTATCTCAGATAATGTCTCCTTCTGTACAACACACATGCACACATGCACTACTTAAAATTCTACCTATTTGGAGGATTTATTCCCTCATTATTTTCCTATGCAGTTAACTCTGAATGGAAATTTAATGTAGCTCTGGAATTTTTTGGTCCCACCATCATATCAAGTTGAAACATCTATTAATCTATAAGCCTGGCCCAAGTTTTATTCTTACTTTGTCAGCTAGTCATAAGCAGAATTCATGAGGGCATTAAATAGTAAGAGACAAGAGTCAGTGCAAAAGTGAGAGGTGACATAGATTTCTACCCAGCTATTTATGTAAATTAATCATATATAAATATATATGATTGATCCCAAATATAAATTGTTTGGTATGATCCCCAAATGTGAATTTCATAGTGTGATGAATTATGCTATACTTATCTGACTTTATGACCTGGTGTATCTGATACTTCTCAGATTATGAGAACAGAATATTTTTCAAGGTTGTGTTAACATAATTTGAAAATAAGTGGTTATTTAAAATTTATTGTCAAATTCAAAATAAAAAATTATCATTTTGCTATTACATATTGTATGTGTCTACTCTGGTTCACCACTTCAGAACAATTGCAGTAAAATGTGTGGTTTGTTCTTTTAAAGCATTTTTTTTTTTATTTTCATGTACTGGCAACCAAGTTATTTTTAACACAAAACATGTACAATCCCCTGATAGAATGTTGGATGTCAGCAACAGTGATAGTATATTAATCCATCTGCCTGAAATAAACTTTGTATAATAAATAAAAGTGGTCTTCATAACATTGTTAATGAAATCTACCACTCCAAATTGTATATCTTATTCTTTAAATTTTGACAACTTAGTAAGCAATTGCTTTATGAAAGTAAATTGTCACAAGAATTTTTCTATCTTCTAGAATTCTAGCTTAATATCAGGATGACAATTAAATTTGTAGGCTTCTATTTGATATAGTGCCATATTATTTATATTGGAGAGATATAGATAAAATCCTCTGTGAATGCATTTAATGATTCTGAATGTTTTCCATCTAGTACTCAATCAGCTTTTCAATATTCTTTTCCCCTCTGGTAAGTTTTCTGACCATCAGTTTTCTATCATAAGTAAATGAATAACAATTCTAGAAATCAGCAAGACCATTTTAGCAGATGAAAACAAAATCAATCTCTTTCCTTGTTACTGTAAAGTTAGGTGAGTTTTTCATTGAGATAAGATACTAATCTTTTAAGATTTTTATATTCCTATCCTGTTCTATATATTTGAAAAACCTTTTTACACACATAGGCATTGGTTAATTGCATTATAAAGTTGTGAAAGTATACACAAGTAATTTAATAACTACTTCAGATCAATACTTAGCCTACATAAGGGTGCTACATAATTTGGTTAACCATAGTTAGCAATTATTTATCCAGAGAAAAATGACGATTATGGGTAAATAATGAGTACATAAATAATGCTTGTTTTACGTGACTTAAAGCAAGTGTATGTCATTTGGGAATAGTTATGGGATGAATTGGGATGAATTGTTTCCCTTGCACCACCACCAATTACTGTGTTGAAGTCCTGACCCCCAATACCTCAGAATGTAACTATGTTTGGAGATAGAGTCTTTACTTTTTTTTTTTTTAATTTCAAGTTTTCATTTAAATTCTACTTAGTTAACACATATGCTAAAATTGGTTTCAGGTATAGAATTTGGTGATTTATCACTTACATACAACACCCAGTGCTCATCACAAGTGCCCTCCTCGATACTGCTCCCCACCCCCATCCTTTTATCAATCCTCAGTTTGTTCTCTATGGTTGAGTCCCTATGGAGATAGAATGTTTAAAGAAGTGATTAAGTTAAAATGAAGTCTTTAGGGTGAGCCCTAATCCAATAATACCAGTGTCCTTATAAGAAGAGAAAATTAGTGTGAGTCTGGGACTCTGCCTTTATTAGGGCCCTAGGGGAAGATGACTAGGGTTTTACAAGTTTACCCTTTATTGTCAAATTTAAACCATAAGAGCGGGAATTAAGATACATTTTGGGAAAAGAGTCACTGAAGTGGTTGTTTATCTAGGTTACCCAGGGCTTTCTAAAAGGGGAGCTTCATGAGTGGGGTGGCCTGATTCTTTATTTAGTTGGTTTCCTAGTACCTGTGACATATAGATGAAAATACACTTTGGGATCATGTCTTTGACATGGATGTCTCAGCAATCAACAGCTAAATATCCAGCACTTGCACTATAGAGTAATGCTGGCTTGTAAAATGAATTTATGTGTTTCTTTCTCTTCAGTTATTTGGAAGAATTTTGAGAAGGATTGGTATTAATTCTTCTTTATTTTTTTTTAATTTTTATTCATTTATGATAGTCACACAGAGAGCGAGAGAGAGGCAGAGACACAGGCAGAGGGAGAAGCAGGCTCCATGCACCGGGAGCCCGACGTGGGATTCGATCCCGGGTCTCCAGGATCGCGCCCTGGGCCAAAGGCAGGCGCCAAACCGCTGCGCCACCCAGGGATCCCTTAATTCTTCTTTAAATGTTTGGTAGAATTCACCCATGAAGCCATCTGGTCCTAGGCTTATTATTTGTTGCAAGATTTTTTTAAGTGTTTATTTAAATTCCAATTAGTTAACATTCAGTGTAATATTAATTTCAGGTGTGCAATATAGGGATTCTACACTTTCATACAACATCCAGTGTTCATCACAACAATTACCCTTCTTAATCTCCATCAATATTTAACCCATCCCCCCCCACCCACTTACCCTCTGGTAAACATTAGTTTGTTATCTATAGTTAAAGTCTATTTCTTGGTTTCTCTCCATCTCTCATTTTTTTCTCTTTGGTCATTTGTTTTGTTTCTTAAATTCTACATATGAGTGAAATCATATGGTATTAGTCTTTCTCTACCTGACTTATTTCACTTAGCATAAGACTCTCTAGCTCCCACCCATGTCATTGCAAATGGCAAGATTTCATCCATTTTGAAAGCCAAGTAATATTCCAGTGTGTATATACACCACCTCTTCTTTACCCATTCATCAGTTGATGGACACTTGGGCCTTTTCCATAGTTTTGTTATGTAGATAATGCTATAAACATCAGGGTGCATGTATCCCTTTGAATTAGTATTTTTGTATTCTTGGGGCAAATATCTAGTAGTGCTATTGCTGGATCATAGGATACTTCTATTTTTGACTTTTGGAGGAATCTCCATACTGTTTTCTAGAGTGGCTACACCAGGTTGAACCCCCAACAGCATGGTAAGGGATTCCTCCTTCTGCACATCCTCACCAGCACTTGTTGTTTCTTGTGCTGTTGATTTTAGCCATTCTAAAGGTGTGAGGTGATGTCTCATTGCAGTTTTGATGTGTATTTCCCTGATGAGGAATGATTTTTTTTAAGATTTTATTTATTTATTCATGAGAGACACAGACACACACACACACACACACAGAGGCAGAGACACAGGCAGAGGGAGCAGGCTCCATGCAGGGAGCCTGATGTGGGCCTCGATCCCAGAATCCTGGGATTACACCCTGAGCCAAAGGCAGATGCTCAACCGCTGAGCCACCTCGGCACCCCAAGGAGTGCTTTGTTGAGTATCTTTTCATGTGTCTGTTGGCCATCTGGATGTCTTCTTTGGAGAAATGTCTATTTATGTTTTATGCCCACTTTTTATTTGGATTACTTAATTTTTAGGTGTTGAGTTGTATAAATTCTTTATAGATTTTAGATACTAACCCTTTATCAGATATGTCATTTGCAAATATCTTCTACCACTCTGTCAGCTACCTTTTAGCTTTGTTGATTGTTTCCTTCACTGTGTAGTTTTTTATTTCTTTATGTTTTAAGAGAAGAGTAGGTTTAACTTGGATTTTGCCGTGGGAAGCCAAAAGAGCCCTAAGTTTTATTATCTTCCTTTCTCTTGGTATAGTAGTTTCAATACAAAGTATGTTGTGAGTTCATAATGTATACTCCTTTCAGTCTATTTCTGTAGGACTTAATATGCTCATATGAAAAGTAAAATTCTGATCTGATGAATTTATTTATAGAACCTGATATGGAATAAAGTTATTTGCATAAAATAACCTTTGAAATTTAATTTAATTTAATTATTTAATTTAATTTAATAAATACTTCTCAATTTACCTTTACAACAACAACAAAAAAGAGTGTTTGGGTAATTTGAACTGAAGAAGTTCCCAGATATTTTAAATTATTTTATATAAACCACAACTAAAACATTTCTAATCATGACACAAAGAAAAGGAAGATTCATGCCCTCTGTTTCTGTAGTTCTTCTATCTGTTTGCTCTATTTCTTGTTAAGAGGGAAAACTTGAAATGTCCTATTAGTGTTTTCTTACTGGCTCCCTTCAGTGTTCTCCAAGTTTGCTTCATATATTTGTGTGCTCTTAGATCATATGCATTTGTATTTTTATAATTTTACATTTTTCTAGTAAATTGATCCTTTTTTAATTATATAATATTCCTTGTCTGAGAGCTTTTCACAAACTATTTAGACTTTATTTTTTAAAAATACTTATTTATTGGGATCCCTGGGTGGCGCAGCGGTTTGGCGCCTGCCTTTGGCCCAGGGCGCGATCCTGGAGACCCGGGATCGAATCCCACATCGGGCTCCCGGTGCATGGAGCCTGCTTCTCCCTCTGCCTGTGTCTCTGCCTCTCTCTCTATCTCTCTGTGACTATCATAAATAAATAAAAAAATTAAAAAAAAATACTTATTTATTTATTTATTTATTTATTTATTTATTTATTTATTCACTAGAGACACACGGGGTGTAGGAGGGCAGAGACACAAGCAGAGCGAGAAGCAGGCTCCATGCAGGGAGCCTGATGCGGGACTCGATTCCGGATCTCCAGGATCACGCTCTGGGCTGAAGGCGGCGCTGGGCCACTGGGGCTTCCCCTATTTTGACTTTAAAGACCATTTTGTATGATAGAAGTATGGCCACCCCGGCTATTTTTCATTACCATTTGCATGGACTATCTTTTTCCATCATTTCATGTTTGGCTTATGTGTGTCATTCGATCTGAAATGAGTGTCTTATAAACAGCACATAGTTGGGTCTTTTAAAAATCCATTCAGCCATTCTTTGTCTCTTCTTGTTGTTATATCTTTTGATTTGGAAGTTTAATCCATTTGCACTTAAAGTACTTAATTGGAAGGACTTGCTATTGCTATGTAGTTCATTATTTTCTGTCTGCCATAACATAGTTTTTGTGAAGCCTCTTCTCTTTTAATGGCTTCATTTGTGTTTCATAAATATTTTTTATAGTGACGTTATTTGACTCCTTTCTCATTTTTTTCTGTGTGTCTTCTATTGGTATTTTCTTAGTGGTTACTGAGGAAATACTAAAATATAACAATCTACAGTTGTCCCTTGGAAAACATGTTTTGCACTGCATGAGTTCACTTATTAAGTAGTTTTTTTTCCAATAAATATGTACAATACTGTAAATGTCTTTTCCTTATGATTTTCCTTTATTTAGCTAATTTATTGCAAAAATACAGTATGTAATACATAGAGCATACAAAATATGTATTAATCAACTGTTGATGTTATCAGTAAGGCTTCAGTCAACAGTAAGCTACTACTAGTTAAGTTTTGGGGAAGTCAAAAGTTATATTCAGATATTCAACTGTGGGTAAAGTCAGTACCCCTAATTCCCACATTGTTCAAATGGTCAACTGTACTTTAAACAGATAACTTCAATCACATACTAAAATTCTACTTCTTTAAATCTCCTTCTACACATATTTTGTGTTATTGATGCTATAAATTATATCTCTTAATATTTCATGCCCATTAACATATTTTTATAGGTGTATTCATTCTTGTTACATTTTTTCATGATTTTGTAGCTATTCTAGCTTTTAAATTCTATACCAGAATTAAAAGTGATTTATATACCAACCTAACAGTATTTCAGGATTCTCTATTTGTCTCTATGTTTACCTTTACTAGACAGTTTTACGTATTTGTATGACTTTATTTTGTTATCTAGTGTCCTCTCATTTCAACTTAAAGGAATTCCTTTAGCATCTAGTGGTCCACATATCTTGTGTAGGGATCAGCACCCTCAATTTTTTTTAATCTAGGAAGGTGCTTATTTCTCCTTTTATTTGAAGGATAATTTTTGATGGTTATCATTTTTTTCTCTCAGCACTTTGAAAGTGCTACCACTCCTTTCTGACTTGTAATGTTTTCTTCTGAGAAACTGATAATCTTATTGGAGTTCCCATATACATGATGAATCACATCTCTCTTGCTGCTTTCAAGATGATTTCTTTGTCTTTTACTTCTGACAATTTGATTATAATATGTGTCTATGTAGGACTGTTGGGGTCATCCTGGTTGAAAATTTTTTGAACTTCTTGCATCTGGGTGCCCATTTTGTTCCTCAGATTTGGGAAATTTTAGGCCATTTAGTTTTTCACATAGCTTCTCTGTCCCTGTCTTGCCAGTGGAGGTGGTTATAACATAATACCATAGACTAAGTGGCTTATAAATAGCAAGTTCATTTCTCACAGTTCTGGAGGCTAAGATTCTGATCAGGGTGCCATCATGGTTAGGTTATGGTGAGAGCACTTTTCCAGGCTACAGACTGTCATCTTTTCATTATATCTTCACATGATGAGAAAGGATGAGAGAGTTTTCTGTACTCTTTTTTTTTTTTAATAAGACCACTAATTAAATTCATAAGAGCCCCACCTTCATGATCTCATCAGCTCCCAAAGTCCCACTCCTAATACCATCTCATCTGAGATTAGAACTCCACATACGAATTTGAGTGGGACACAAACATTCAGTCCATAACAATGTCATTCTTTGTCTCTTTTCCTTAAGGGATTCCCATAAGGCTTATACTGGCCATAAGTCTCTCAGGCTTTCTTCATTTTTCTTCATTGTTTTATCTTCTTGTTCTTCTGACTCAATAATTTCAAATTACTTGATTTCCAGTTCATAGATTCTTTCTTCTGCTAAATGAAGTCTCCTGCTGAACCTCTTTAGTCAATTTTTTAAAAAATATTTATTTATTCATGAAAGACACAGAGATATGGGCAGAGGGAAAAGCATGTTCCCTTAAGGGAGCATGATGTGGGACTTGATCCCAGGACCCCACGATCATGCCCTGAGTCAAAGGCAGATGCTCAACCACTGAGCTACCCAGGTGCCCCTCTCTAGTCAATTTTTAAATTCAGTTATTCTAGTCTTTCTGATTACATGTAGTTGTCTGTTTTTGTAGCTGATTGAACATTTCTAAGATGATTATTTTAAATTCTTTGTCAAGTAATTCATAGTTCTCCTCCTCTTTAGGGTTGATTTCTGGAGATTTATTGTATTTTGATTGTGCCATGCTTCTCTATTTGTTTGATGCTTGCTTGCCTGTTTCTTTTGCTCAGAGATGGGCATTTGAAAAAAACATAACCTTTCCTTGTTGTTAGGGACTGGCTTTGTACAGAAGACCTCTATTAGTGATCCTGGATAGAGATTCTTGGAGCACCCTCTTTTTGGAGGGTGCACTTTTCTTGGGGTCTGCATGCAACGTTGCAATTAGAGAAATTTGCGGGTTTCTTTTTCAAAAGAAATCTCTTGCCCTCATGGTGTCTATCTGCAGTACTGTAGTTTCTCTGGTGCTGCCATAAGCTACTGGGCTCTTCTTTGTTTTGTATGGTGACCAAACATAGAAAGTGTGCTGTTCCACATCAGTACTTTGAGACAGGTAAGACAGAAAACAGTCCCTGTGGATCCTCCCAAAAGCTGGAATGTTGGACATATATTCCCTTCTTCTTCCCTTCCTGTTGAGAGTTTAGCTAAGCTACTCCATGATACTCCTGCCTCAGCATCATTTTTTGTTTGGCTGAATGGTCTTCAGAGCCTTATATTGACACTGGCATTCATGCATAAAAGTCTGCAGACTCACAAGTAAATATAATTTTATGATACGATTCTCTAGTGGCCTTTATGATAAGGAGATTCCTCCAGTCCCCAAGGCCTTCCCTTTGTGCACCCCTTAGGTAAGATCCCCATGGAGCTTACCAAAACCCTACCCGCCTCCCATACTCTTTTCCATGATGGCTGTATCAATTTACATTTCCAACAGCGTACAAGGTTTCTCTTTTCTCCACACCCTCACCAACACTTTTTATTTCTTGTCTTTTTTATAATAGCCATTCTAACAAGTATGATGAGATATTTCATTGTGGTTTTGATTTGCATTTTCCTCATGATTAGTGATGCATATTTTCATGTACCTATTGTTTATTTGTATGTCTTCTTTGGAAAATTCCTATTCAGATCCTCTGAACAATTTTTAATTAAATTGTTTGAGTTTTTGCTATTAAGTTGTATGAGTTATTCATACATTTTGGATATTATCCTCTTATCAGACATGATTTGCAAATATAATTTCTCTTATTTAGTTGCCTTTTCATTGTTGATTATTTCTTTTGCTGTGCAGAGGCTTTTTAGTTTGACAGAGTACCACTGGTTTATTTTTGCTTTTGTTGCCTTTGCTTTTGGAGTCAGATCCATAAAAACATCACCACAGAGATTACTGCCTTTCTGCTGTTTTCTGCTAGGAGTGATAGTTTTAGGTCTTACATTCAAGTCTTTAATCCATTTTTGTGTATAGCATAAGATAGTTATATTTTTTGTTGTATGTGACTGTACAGTTTACACATCATTTATTGAAGAGACTGTTCTTTCTACACTGCATATTCTTGTTTCCTTTGTCATAAATTATTTGACCATTTATGCATGGCTTTATTTCTGAGCGCTCTATTCTGCTCCACTGAGCTATGCATCTGTTTTTATGCCAGTACTATACTGTTTTGATTACTATAGCTCTGTAATATAGTTTTAAATCCAAGCATAATGCCTCAAGCTTTGTTCTTTTTTTTCTCAAGATTGCTGTGTAATGGAAATTTTAAATGAAAATGCAAAAGCATTTAACTGGTTTATAGATTTATTTAAATTGCATAATTTGTATTTCATAATCTGTATATGTATTTTATTTTATTCTTACCCGATGAGTAGATACATTATGCAAAGTTAATTCTAGTGTCTATTTCACTTACTGATAAAAATAGATCTACTAATACTCAACCTTTTTCCTATTGATGAGTAAGAACTGAAAGAAAAAGTTATCATAAGTAGCCCAATATTTTATTTTCCTCTGTATCATCATTTTCAGTATAAGTCTGGCAGTTTCCATAATATACTAGCCTTGCACTCATTGTGAGTCACACTGAGTTGTAAACATCATGGGTCCACCAAAATTCTGTGCATATGAGCTGTATGTGAATGAGGGGGACAAGGAATGGCTAAAGACACATATTGTGAGTGTATTTTTTTGTTAATATATATATGCTCCACTGCCTCACTGTATTTCACTTCTAAAGCATAAGCTCCACGCTATAATTATTAAGAATTTCAAGGAAGCTATAGCAGAGCATTTAACCAATGTGTAACCCTTTTGAGAATATCTATAACACAGTGGTTTACTTAATTAAATGAACATTACATAATCTCTCACTTTAGGTAGGGCACAGTCCTCTTTTATGTGTTTACTTAAGTCAGGCTCACTCAAGCTGGTCTCCCTTTTATTTTTTTTTATTTTTATTTTTAAATTTTATTTATTTATTTATGATAGTCACACACACACAGAGAGAGAGAGAGAGAGAGAGAGAGGCAGAGACACAGGCAGAGGGAGAAGCGGGCTCCATGCATCAGGAACCCGACGTGGGATTCGATCCCGGGTCTCCAGGATCGCGCCCTGGGCCAAAGGCAGGCGCCAAACCGCTGCGCCACCCAGGGATCCCTGGTCTCCCTTTTAATTGGCTCAAAATTAAATAACCAACAACCTTAGTTATATCTGCAAAATTACTTCACTTTTGCCATATTTTCAAGGCCAGAAGAAAATGATATATCCTGTCCACACTCCAAGTTAGGAGAAATTGGGTAGGACATGAACACCCAGGAGTAGCAATAGTGGTAGCCAAACAATAGTCTGTCCACCACACCTACGAAGCAGATCTCTGACTTTGAACACTGTATTTCCCGTAGGGAAATAGCCCTAGAATCTCATTCACTGAGTATTCCTTCCTTATGTTTTGTTCCTTATTGGAAGATAATATGAAAAAGAAGTACAAACTCTTAGTTGACCTTAAAGATTTACTGAAAAGCTCATGTAAAATGTAAAGTACAAAGTGCCTGTTTTATGTCATGTTTGGGTCAACTAGGAAATCCCCTTATAGCACCATTATAAGCATTTTCATATTATTTCTTAGAATTTTCTGGTAACTAACAATTTTTCTTACCAGCAATCATCATTTTATTAGTAAAATTACTTAAAGAAATGTATTTTTTTTCTATAACTATGCTTCTACTAGAAATTGCTGTGAGAAATTTCTATTGATATCTTTTAAGTGTAAGGATATAAAAGTTTATATTTAAAATAGATTTGTGGTTAAAGGGAATGAAGAGTCTATAATTATACAAAGGTTGATTTATTCTACTTCCCAAAAAGAAAGGAATATAATTTTATTATTATTATGTACTTGATTTGGAACCGGTCTGACTCAATGTTCAAATAAGTTATACATGCTTCAGAATGAAGTTATGATAATATTTAGAGATTTTTTTATTTTTAGGAATTTCTAGCTCATTTTCATTTGTCTAAGGCTTTGTTTCAATAATTCAGATCATTTTATCAGGGCCATGGTGAAATGTTCTGGAAAAAATTATCAGGAATAATTTTCAGGGCATTAAAATAGAAAAAAAAATGCATACATAGCATTGAGGAAGAATGAAAAATATAATGCCACATGCAATTTTTATATAGAGAAAGATTTTCAAAGGCCCACAAAGTAGATGAAATATAAATCCAGCACATGAACATTATCTGCTAACTTCCAACTTACTATCCAATTATAAAACTGTCATTCACCATCTGTCAGACTCCATGTATGGACATTTGTCTCCATGATGAGTCACTGCAGGGAGCTATCAGTATTACCATTACTTTATTTAATGAGGACCCTGTCCATGTGCAACCCTCCTGACAACTTGTATCCATATCATTCATTATTGTCAGGCTACAATTAAATGAATGGAAGCTGCATCTTATCCAGCCATTTCTTTAGAACATGTAACAAATGCTAACTTTTAATAATCTGAAGAGAATGAGAGTCAATTCTTCCTTCAGGCTTTCTCCAACAGATATTTGCATAGGTTTAATAATATGCCAAATATTTAACCTTTACCAAAACACAATATTCCAAATTATATTTCAACTACTAGGATGATGTTTATCCAAAAAATGATTGAATAATCCCACAATACCAGTCTTGCTCAAATGAACAGGTGGCTCTTCTACATCTAACATCCTTTTTATATGTATAGATATAAAGCTTTTATAATTTAAGTCCATGACAGATTTCAGACTCATCTTAAGTACTCTTACATAATCAAGTTTCTTTTTTTTTCATAATCAAGTTTTGACTAATAAATTAAATTGCCATTTTTTTTAGTCTCTGTTATTGGCTTAAAGCCTAGTAATTGTTTATATAACCTATTTTCATTGATGTTAGAGAATTCTTTAGGAACTGTTAATAAATTATAGAATTAAATAAGTTAAGGGAAAGGAGAGGCTAAGAGTAAATTATGCTTAGTAGTGCACAAAGCTCTAAAAGTTAACAAATTAAAGGGACATATATATCCTAATAATTCATGAATTCTACTAGAATACTCATTAAAAGACATACAAAAAGAATCAATGCCATATAGACAGAACAATAGTTTTGCTACATCAATATCTCCATTGTCCTAGTTTCTATACATTTCATGCCAAAATGATGTTTTGTACTTTTGCTTGAAGGCTTAAAAACTGGGGAAGCAGTAGATAGAACTTTGGTGGGAACAGGAATGCACTACCGTAGGCAAGAATACATTTTGAGGAATGAACCTTCGATAATCTGAGAGCCTTTGTGAACATATATACATATGACTATATTTAACAAGAAAAGGACAGCACTGGTGAAACTGCAAAGTTTCATAAGGGGATTTTCTGGAGTAAACTTCAAGAAGCAAAGCAAATTACTGATATGCAGTTAAAAATTGTGTAATCTGTATTGATCTTTAGCACAGAAAAAATGAAGTAGTGTTGAAAAAAAGGCAATACCCATGTTTCTAGTAAGATTTTCTGCTTCAAGTCAATAATTTTATAGAGATACAAAGAATTCATTTAATCACTTTTACCTATCAGTTAAAAAAAATGAATGGGGAATATGTACCAGAAACTGTCTTCCCCATGCATTTGAGAATATGGAAAGTTTAGCTATAGAAGTATTCAAAGTACTCTTTTCAGTTCTTTATTTTCTTGTCTTACCGGGTTTCATTTAGTGAAAAATTAACCATCATGTTATTTCTTCAGACTAGCAAGTCTGACAATTTCATCAACATGTTGTCATATTGTCTAGGTGTTCCCACAAGGGAGAAAAAGAATTGAAATAAGAGTATCTAGAAAGTAATTTTATAATTTATCTATGCTAAGAACTAGTAAAATAAGTCTTCTGACTCTGTCATATAGTAATTACATAAAATGCTTCCTCATTTTTAGAGTTCAGGAGCAAAGATCAGGCTTTTTTTTTCTCATGCCATAGTAAATGAGTAGCAGGGACATGTGTTGACTGTAAGAATATATTTAATATAGACTGAATTCATTCATTCAACCTTCAGGAGTCCTTAAAACGTGCAACTGTGTAAAGTCCTTAGTATGCAGATGATGTCACCTTGAGAAACCTAAGAAATTACTTGGGGAGACATGTGAAAATATATAAAAAGAAAATTTTTCTAGGAGTACAGACTTTAGCACACTAATTCTGCTTGAGACAACTGACAATAACTTCTTAGAAGATGTTAATTATATTCTGTAACAAAAAGCATGAAAAAGCATTCCAGTCATGAAAAACTTATTGGAGTATTTTTTTGCTTAAACTGGAAATCAAATTTCTTCACAGTGGTCTACTGCTAAGAATATGAGAGATCTAATTTTATGTTCTGTAGATAGTTTTCTAATAATTAAAAAATAAATATATTTATAAAATTTATAAAATAAATTATTTTATTAATAAAAGAGTTTTATTATTTATTGGGCATTTATTTACATTAAATAGTTAATGCCCATAAATTGGTCATTGAATTAATATCAAATAAGCATTAAATATTTTAAAATACTGAATTTCAAGAGGAAATTCAATCAAAAGGCCTCACCCACTTTAGGACACCTAAAATTAATTAACTCAGTTGGACCTTAATTTTAAAGAATACAGGTCAATCTGTACTGTAAACTGACTGACTAATGGGAAAAAAATTATCTTCTGAAAGAGTATGAAATTCAGGCATACAATCTAAACTATTATACTCTATGTAGATAATTTTGGCTTATTTATATGCATTGTTGACTATTTTTATTACTGTAAGGTTCTCAAATTAAAAGAGGAATTAAATCTAAAATCGCTCTTTCAAAGAAAGACAAGTATCAATCTAGAAGCTACTGAACTTGGAAGATAAATCTGTTGAAGAAAAAGAATGACTATCTTACAAGATTATGGTTAAGTAAAACTCTAATAGGGAAATAATTTACTTTATAAAGATTTTAAAACAAAAATAAAAAGAACGAAAAAAAATAACTAAGATGTGTGCTAAAATGCTTATTAAGAAGCACATTATTTACTAGGTGTGAATTTATACTGAATTGAATATTTTTTTTAGAAAATTGGTTATATCATTATACCAAAACTTGATGGGTGAACAAAACAAAATTTTTTCACATTGTTCACAAGTCTGTGGGTTGACTGGGCACTAAGCAGTTTTATGCCAGGCTTGATTGATCTCAGCTTGGCTCCTTAATGCATCTGTAGTCAGATGGCAGTCTGGCTGAGGACTGGCTCCTGTAGGATAGCATCACGTGTCTGGTGTGTGGCTAGCTGTCTGCTGGGACAGTGGGAGTCTCGGGGCAAACGTCTCTCATCAACCAGCATGCTAGCCTTGGCTTATTCCCAGAGTGGCTGGACAGCATTCCCAGACAACAGCTGAAGCATGGAAGTCCTCTTGAGGACCTTTGTCCTCTCCACTGTGTGCTATTTGTCAAAAGAAGTCAAAAAGCCAGCCTGGATTTGAGGAGTGGCAGAAACCTACAGAATTCATTTTTTGGTAGGAATTCCCAAAAATTCCCATTGCAAATATGAGTGATTACAGGGAAGAGACTGATTTCTGCCATTTTTCTCAAGCAACATACCATTTTATGCTATTAAATGTTTATGTTACTTTGCACATTTTGCCAAGTAGATTGAAGTAAACAGGCTATAGATCATAGTCAACTCTGAAATTTCAAAATTACTCCTCTGACTTATAAAATGCAGGAATGCTATAGCTTACAAAACTAATATATGCTGGCATTATGTGAACTTTTCTTTAAAGTCAGAAGTTAACTCAAAATGTGAGTAAGAAAACACAAATAATGACCAGAGCTTGAGAGTGACTTCAAAAAACACTCACATAGACAGAGAGAACCTGCAATATCTCTTATCTGAAAGTTTAAAGCTCACTCTACGGGAGAAAATTAAATATTTGTAAAAGTATAATTTCATAAAAACAAGGTTCTGTAATACAGAATAAACAAGCAGCCCATAAATCTGAAAAAGGGGATTTAGTGACATAAAAACTTTTATTACTGTTACATTATAAAGCTCATATAATGTTGTATTACTTTCCAACCCAATACAGATGAAATTAAGTTTTGTCCAGATGAGAAGTATACCTACTTTACAAGTTATAATCATAACTGGGAATGCAATATTAAGGACTGAGTATGTGTTTGAAAGTGAAGAAGAAATGTTATTCTTTTCTTAGGGAGTTTTCCTCACCAAGAAGCAGAAAGCAATTGACTTGCAGGCAATTAACAGGATCTATACTAATTATTTTATGTATTAGATATTATTAAACATTTTGCAGGTGACGTAATTTTAGTAAGACTGCAATTTTACTAAAAAGAGCAAATTCTTTGTGCTAGACACTGTGTCAATTCTTAGGGTCTTCACAATACCACTTTAAGGGTTGAGAATATTTTTATTCACATTTTATGTAAAAATAAATCAAGCCTTAGAAAGTGTACTTTTCTTTTTTGGAAAAGATCATATGGGGGATCCCTGGGTGGCGCAGCGGTTCGGCGCCTGCCTTTGGCCCAGGGCGCGATCCTGGAGACCCGGGATCGAATCCCACGTCGGGCTCCCGGTGCATGGAGCCTGCTTCTCCCTCTGCCTGTGTCTCTGCCTCTCTTTCTGTGTCTCTCATGAATAAATAAATAAAATCTTTAAAAAAAAAAAAAAAAAAAGATCATATGGTTAGTAACTGGTAAAGCCAGGATTCAAATTTTAGCAACCTCACCCTTGAAATTGTGTTAACAGCTACATAAGTGCTTTTGAATACTACAGAATAATACCAAAGTATGCTGCTTAATTCCTGATATTTTAGTTTAGATTTGCTGATATTTAAATTTGGTTAAAATAAATGATTAACATAAACGACAAAAGCTAGTGTGCACTCAATTGATCTCTGTATTGCCATTGCTGGGTACACAAATACATTCTGAAGACTATTTGGCGTTACCTTTGTACCCTTTGACTTTGCCTCCCCTGTCTTTTCTCTTTCATATCTTGTGCATATGTGCTGCTTTTGGCGTACTTTTTCCTCTGACCTACCTGACTTACCTTCCAGTTTGCTGTCTTATCAGCTGTGCCTAGTGTGTACTAGACTATATGCAACTACCAAATTTAATTTTTAACTTATAATAGCTATGTTTATTTTTCCAACTCTATATCCCTAAATATATCTTCAATTTTATCCTTTATGTTTTTAAACATAGTCTGCCTATTTCATTCTTATCTGTTCAATTTAATACCTCATAAACATACAGATCCTTTTCTGAAGTTCATTGTTTCTGCTAGTTATCATAGAGTAAGTTTTTTGTATGTCTGAGTATCTTTGACTCTGGGTTGGATACCGCCTCTCAAAAATCATTTGCAGTAATAATTTGAGACATATAGTAAAGATACATAGCTCCCAGGAGATTTTTTTGTTTGTTTCTACAAAGTTCCCAGAATACTACTATTCCAGTGACTCATCAAATTTTAACTTAGTACCAGAAATTCATCCCAGAGCTGTAATATTGTGTGGAATTTTTTATCATTCACTTTTCATTGAAATTTTAGCCCTTAGCAACGCAAGCTTATTGTGGAGAAGGTTTCCTGCTAGACTCCTCACTTGCGCAACTCCCACAATATTAATTCAATTCCATTTGTCCTCTGAGAACATTAAACTAAAGGCTTTATTTTTCCTTAATCTGCAAATGCCTTTGGGGCAAAAGGTGGTATTTGGGTTTATTTTAGTGTTCCCTTAACTTTTCACTTTTAACTTTGTAAACTGTTACTCCCTTGTCATTACTCCCATGCTTTTAAAAATTCATTTATCAAGGATTTTGATTGTTCATTTGTTTTTCAGTAATTATTAGTTGAGAAAATAACTTGAATTACTTAATCTGTCATTCTGTAAACTGAAAATTTCTAAATTCATATGCTTATACAGAGACATAGTGAAAGAAGAAAGGTTTAAAAGTCTGATATATCTGATGAAACAGGAATGAGAATAGTGTCAAGAAGGAAAATGGACACAGTAAAGGGAGACTGGAGACTCTAATGACAGATGTAGATAACTTTCTAATTTTAATAATTAATTTCATCTATGGTTTGAAAAAAAACCTCCTTGTATTTAAGTTTTTATTGAAATATTGTTTTGAAAATATGAAGGTCAGATATTACTATACATTTACACTGTGAAAGTGATTAATTATACTTAAATTGCTTCTATTACTTCAAGGCCTACTCATGACGAGGTAAGATAATATTTTAGATAATATTTTATTTGTATGTCAACAGTAAAATATTTTTTATTTCTGTAATCCATAGATTTAATTTGGGCATATTTTCATATCTTGTTTTCTGCTCAGGTCTAAGAGTAAATATGCAGCATTTTTGTTTAAGAATGAAGAGCAGAATGACCAAATGTTTATGAGCTAATCCAGTGGGCTTTTGTAAAATAAGATTTAATGATTGTTTCAGTTCATGCATACTTTTATATTCTTACAAGCTATTAATAGGGGAAAGTCATAGAGAGTTGAACTAACATTAAGGAATATAAATGATATTTAAAAGAACATTCTCTTTTTATAACTTGATTATAGAGGTTAAAAAACTAAGAAAGTGTAATGGTTTTCTTCTGCTCTAAATAAATGGGATGGACATAAAAAGCTCCGACCTACTGAACAGCCTTCTACAAAGGCACATCAAGAGAGATTAATACCATAGAGCAAACCTAAGAACAATAACCTCAGCAAAGTAGCAGCATTAACCCCTGGGAAAGCCAAGTGATGAGGCATTGACTAAGCAGGAGTAGCACAGGTCTGTTGCTAACAAAACTGAACGGAAATCAGGCATGTGCCCCTGCCGAAACAGAACTAAGTGGGTTAAGGGTTTGTTGTCAATGTTGTTTTTATTTCAGAAATGTCTAACTACTCTGGAAAAACTTGACTATGGGTGAAAATTAATTTAACTGATTTAATTGATTTAATATGACCACTTAATTCTATATTTATCAGATGTTCAAAACAGAGGAATTACCGTTGGTTAAGTATATTATGGAAGGCTGTGAAAGCACCAGTATCGCAATTGCTGATGCATGTTGCCCTGTTCTGCACTGCAAGAGAGAATTCACATGGGCCCTGTGGAGAAATTTCTAGAAATAACTTAGAGGTAACTTTCTATAGAATCCTGAAATGTTTCCCTTCTTTGACCTGTTGCATTAATATCAAAGAATAACCTACGTTGGTTTTACAGAAAAGTAATTCAGGCTTAGGCTGGGGTTGTTGTTTTTGGTGGAGGCACAAAGGAGTGGTGCTAAAGAAGTGAGGGGTTAATATTAGGCAGAATTCTCTGGAACAAGGACCTAGCTTGGATATGCTATGAATGCCTCATTGGCACTGGTAGAAAGCATATGTGGAACTCAGTATCACACTGGTATAGAATTCCAAACCAGGAGCCAGACCTCCAGGATTGGAATCTTGGCCTTGCATTACCTATTTGATCATGGGCAGGTGGTTAACCTGCCCTCTGTTTCTTCAACAATATAATTAAAAGAATACCTACCTCATTGTTTTGCTCTTGTTATTGCTTATTATTTTATTTAGGGGATCCCTGGGTGGCGCAGAGGTTTGGCGCCTGCCTTTGGCCCAGGGCGCGATCCTGGAGACCCGGGATCGAGTCCCACATCAGGCTCCCGGTGCATGGAGCCTGCTTCTCCCTCCGCCTGTGTCTCTGCCTCTTTCTCTCTCTCTCTCTCTCTCTCTCTCTCTCTGTGTGTGACTATCATAAAAAAAAAAAAAAAAAAAAAGAACAATGCCTGGCTTATATCAAGTGCTCAGTAAATGTGAAGTATATACAAGGATACACAAGAGGTATCTATCAAGACAAAATGTCATAGCACCACAGTTTTAGAGCCCCATAAACAATAGAACTCCCTTAGCTCACTTTCCCTTACTTAAGGTCCATGCAGGTATTTTTCTATTGAAATTATAAAGCTAGATTATATCACCAAAACTTAATGTTTCTATTAGACATGGCTCTAACATTTGCTTTTTAAGCCAATTGTGATGTTCTGAATATATTTTATTTATGGTTTTGCTATTCCAAAATCTGTGATATATGTGAATTACTGTAATTAAGATAATTCAAGTTACAATTAGACTGTAATGAAGTAAACCAAAGCTTCTTGAACACACACAAGCTTTCCTAATTTGAGTAATTAGAAGCAATTTTATTTGGGTGGATTATCTTTTTACTACTTCCAAAGTCATTCTCTAATAATAATATAACAACAAGAATAGTTTCCTGAAATGGCTTAATTCTGAGTTATCTGAGACACTGATTGATCATTCCACATAAGAAATCATGAAGTTGGGCAGCCCCGGTGGTGCAGCAGTTTAGTGCTGCCTGCAGCCCAGGGCATGATCCTGGAGACCCTGGATCAAGTCCCACGTCAGGCTCTCGCATGGAGCCTGCTTCTCCCTCTGCCTGTGTCTCTGCCTCTCTCCCTCTCTCTCTGCATCTCTATGAATAAATGAATAAAAATTAAAAAAAAAGAAATCATGAGGTTACTGCTCTCTTGTCTCTTTAAAATGGGTTTCCTAGATTTCAGTTAAGATAAACCAACTCTAATGTGTCAAAATATGCTTAGAAGGGCTGCAGCCATGGAGTGTGTTTACAGAAAGCTGTTGAACTGACTTAATTACATACATAGAAACTTTCTGAAGAACCAATTCTCAGAGTTATAAGTTCTCTAAGCTGAATAGGACACCAGTGAAGGCCTAAATTCTTTAGTCTTCCCTCTATTCATGCTGCTGCACTGTAGCTTTTTTTCAGTGTCTTTCCACCATGGGCAGGATGACATTCTCCACCCTTTCACACGGGGCTCAGCCACATGTCTTGTTTGCTTTGATCAATGGTTTGTAATCAGATACTATGCAAGCAGAAGCTTGAAACTGGTTTGTGGACTTGGGTGAGGCTTGTATCCTTGGGACTCTGTTATCTCCATACAGCTTTATCTGTCTGAGGAGGATGGGAAGTTAAGTGGAAAAGGGCTGAGTCTTTTCTTTAACCTTGCTGAAAGCAGCCTAGGTCAGTGGACAATCATCCCATCCCCAGCTTTTTGAGTAGTAGTTGCCTATTCAATGCTCAGTTAGCCCTAGAGATGGAAGTATACTGTATGCCACTATGATTTCTTTTTTAAAGACTTATTTATCCTCTTTAGATAGAGATAGGGAGAAAGAGAGACAGAGAGAGAGCAAGCAAGCATGCAGGGAAGAGCAGAGGGAGAGAGAAACTCCAGCAGGCTCCTCACTGAGCCCCAATGTGGGGCTCAATCTCATGACCCTGAGATCATTACCCAAGCCAAAACCTACAGCCAGATGCTTAACTGACTATGCCACCCAAGGGCCCACTGATATTCTTTGATGGTTAGTTTTATAGCATCACTGCCATAACATCTAACTGATGCATTATAGTCAGATATTCAATTCAGTATTTTCCTTCAACAGGTATAACAATCAATTTTATAACATTAATTCTCTAAATTAACACATGGAATCTGCATAGGCACATAAGATTATTGATACAAGAAGAAAGGACAAAACTGCAAAGATCTGTATTCTTAGAAAGGCTATTTCATTGACGTCTTCATACTACAAAGCACAATATTTAAGGCTCAAGCAGCAAAGTTTGAAAGTAGTGGATACTATCACAAAGTTATTTTTAACCTATACATTCAGTCATAACATAGGTAATACCGTCTATTTTTAAATTATATGAAAATTACCCTTACATTCAAATTTCACACATAAAGTGGGTAAAAAAATAAAAGTATTATGACCAAAATTAATAAAGCACTGTAATATACAACTGCAATTTTACTCCCTACATCTGTATCATGATTTTCTATTTCCATGTGTCTTCCTCTAGTGCTTTATCAAGGACACACAGCCATTTTCCCATACTACATTAAACTTAAAATACAGAATTATATTATTATTTATAATCATGCATGTAGAATAGAGGCATATCATGCATGTAGAATAGAAGGCCACCTTTCAAGTGTAATTTAGAAAGTTGACAATGCTAGACACTGCTCCTGAATACTTCTCCCATTATCTTATTATCAAGTTTGAAATTACACCTAATCAAGTCACTGTTTTGGGTGAGAACACTATTCTTTGAAAACTCCTCAACAACATTTCTACAAAAAGAAATACATGAATTTCTGGGCCTCTGTTTACATATTTTTTCTTTTTACTTTTTTTTTTTTTTTTACTTTTTATTTATTTATGATAGTCACAGAGAGAGAGAGAGGCAGAGACACAGGCAGAGGGAGAAGCAGGCTCCATGCACCGGGAGCCCAACGTGGGATTCGATCACGGGTTCCAGGATCGCGCCCTGAGCCAACGGCAGGCGCTAAACCGCTGCGCCACCCAGGGATCCCAGAAAAATGTCCTTAAATTTGGTAGAGAAGCAAGAGAATCAGACTCAGAGCAATTCAGTGTGAGAAAGATTCAAGAAGTCATTGTTGGTTATGAAGATGGAAGAGGGTCATGAACCAAGGAATCTGGGAAAGCTCTAGCATACAGAAAAGGCAAGGATACAGATTTTCCCTGAGAGCTCCCAGAAAGGAATGCAGCTCTGCCAACACCATGATTTTTTTTTAAGATTTTATTTATTTATTCATGAGAGATAGAGAGAGGCAGAGAGAGAAGCAGGCTCCATGCAGGGAGCCTGATGTGGGACTCGATCCCAGAACTCCAGGATCAGCTCTGGGCCTAAGGCAGGTGCTAAACCACTGAGCCTCCTGGGAATTCCCCCAACACCATGATTTTATCCTGGTGGTACTCCTCTTGGAATTTCTGACCTCCAGAATTGCAAGACAATAAATTTCTGTTGTTTTAAGCCACCAAGATTGTAGTAATTAGTTACAATAGTTATACAAATCCAGTACACTTGGTTAAGGGCAGAAAAACCTGAGGGGATAGTTCAAACTTCAGGGACAATTGATGGAGGTATGCGAGAGGGTCAGTAACATTAGCAGAAATCTGAAAAATTGTCTGAACTGTTGCCTGTTATCAAAGCCAAATGCAGAAAGGATTTTAGCATGGCTTTGGGTAGTGGTTCTAGGCAGATGAACAATGAAAGAAGAAAGGGCTGTCCTGAACAAGTAAGAAGCATGACTAAATGAGTTGAAAATGGAAAATAATAAAATTATACTTACTATACAGTTTTATTAAAGATAGAACTTAGATACACTTACATAGACGTAGACACACATATCCATCAGGTTTTTTAAATTATTGATTAAACTAGCTAGGCATTTTAAAAATCCAAAAAAATCTATTATATATTAATATATACAATATATACAATATATAATATTATTTAATATATTTATAATTTATAAATTAATAATTTATAATAATTAATATATTATATAACATATTATATTAAATAATATATATTAAAGATTTTATTTATTTTTTCATGAGAGACACACAGAGAGAGGCAGAGGGAGAAACAGGCTTCATTTAGGGATCCCGATGTGGGACTTGATCCCAGGACTCTGGGATCACGCCCTAAGCCAAAGGCAGACGCTCACCTGCCGAGCCACCCAGGTGCCCCTAATTGATAATTTTGAATCCAGGAATTCTACCAGTATTTACAAAGCATGTAATCTGTATTCTTATGGAAAAGTTAAGCTACAAAAAAAACCTCAAAAAAACATAAAGCCTCTGAAAGATACTGTTATGCTATATTTTAGATTATAAAATTAAATTCAGAAAAAAGTAATATAAATAAAGTTTTGTCCAGCTATATGGAAGGACTCTTTCAAGGTTTTACAATTACTAACTGGGAAAGCCAGGTTTCAAGTCCAAGTTTACCAACAGTTCTGGTCTGGTTTCATACAAAGGACTCTAATTATTGGAACTATGGATTCCCAAAATGTCTATAGACATTTGGTAGGACTGGGAATTTGAATGAAAAATTATGTTTTATTTTTACTAATATCTCATTAAAATTTAGTATTTCTCTATTAATGAATCAAGACAACAAATCACAGTAGTATTATGAGTGTCCGTAATTTTGTCACAACATAAACCATAGATAATTTCATAAGACTTCAGAATACTGCAGAAATCTCAAATATTATTTACTTTTACCATTAACTTAAAATGATCAGAACCATGGCTATACTGCACTATTCAATCCCATAGTAAAGGATAATATATGCTATAATATCACAGTTATGTTTTGACATTTATTTCAATAAACTTAGTTGTTTCATAATTTTGTGTGTATGTATATATGTGTATATATATATATATGGGTTATTATTACCATATATGTTATTATTACTATCACTATCCTGAGAGTGGTCAGTTGCCCTCACCAAGCTATCAAATGTATCCATGGCAAAAATATGAAATGATTAGGAGCTCAAACTCAACAAGCTGTCTCTCTAGCATGTTAGTTGATTATTATAAAGGTGTTACGTTGTAAAGTATAACAATATTTTTTCTTACTTGGTTTATCATATTACAAAATGAAAATGTTTCAGTTAAATCATTCTCAAATGCAGTCTTAGTTCTATTTGGACAATTTTTGTTTCATATTGACTCTCCAATTACATGTATATAAAATACCTATTCATTGTTATCATGCACATATAAAAAGCTGATAATCAAATATGCATCTGACAAAATGGATGTTAAATAAAACTCTTCGGATTCATTTCTCCCATATTAATACAAATTTTCATCATCCATAAAGGATTATAAATATATGAAAGAAGACATATAATGATAAGTTATGTCCATATCAGAGATAAAATAAACACATTCTACATCAGAATGACAATATTATTGAAATTTGGGAGATGGCAATTTTATTAGCTAGTTCTTCAATTAAATCTTAATCTCCTCTTATTTCCCCAAGTATGGTAATAAAAGCTAAGGAATGCCTTGATCTGTATGACATCATTGATTATCCCGATAGCAAATGTTTAAACTGTGCCTAGTAATACAGAACAAAGGATATTTGATAGTAGACCTAAAGCCATTTAACCATTGATCAATCTCACTTCAAAGAGGTTCCTCCTTAATTACATTGTTCTGTTTTAAAGGCTATTCACTGAATAATTCTCAGAATCTTACCAAAATTCACCACTGAAACTCAGCTCTAGTTCCTGTCTGTCACAGGTTAAGTAAAGTAGATACATTAATTCATAGAGATCTTGATCACTGCTTCCTTCTTAACACATCTAGAAAACGGGCAATGCATTTTTGTTTTCTCTTGGCAAGCTGGGATTACTGTGAATTGGTCAGAAATATTATTCTGATTATTTTTTGTTTCTCTCTTCTGATGCTTACCTTTTGAGGTGAATGTGGAGAAAATGGAAAGTGTCCAATGAAAAATATAGAAAAAAAAAAGAGTAAAGCAGGATGATTTATGAATGGAGATGAAAGAAACTGAAGTTAGTCCAGCATAGGGAAAGCTGACAACATGGAACAATTGAAGGAGATGGATTAACAGGGCATTTGTGCAGAGGAAAGAACTGAGGATGTTGATGGTATTAGGTAGAATAGCTTTGGCTGCACCTCAAATTAACTTGGCATAAGTCTGATGCTACATTTTCACACAACCATAATACAGAGTAGCTATAAATTTGTTGAATGATGTAGCACAAAGATGTCATCAAAATCCCAGTTCCTTCCCATCTTTACATCCTGTTCTCTGCATGCAGCTTAACTTTAAAGATTACCAGATGGCTGCTATGTTTTGTAAGCATCATGGTCAGATGTATCTTACCACACCAGAAGAGGAACTACTCTGGTGTTCTTCATTTTCAAGAAGACCTTAAGAACTCCCAGCTCCATAAGGGTCAGAACTGCCTTGCAAGCCCACATGTAAGTCAATTGGTGGCAAGAAAAATGCAATTATATTTGCTAAGAGTCACTCTCCCTGCAAGTTGTACAGTACAGGGTAGATTCATTAAAATTTTACTTTTGTACTAGAGAGGAGGAAGAGAGAGTTAGGACATCGAGAAGCATTGACATTGGCTAAGTAGTTGTTCAGAAACAGGAGATATTGGCAATTAAGTGGCTGAAAAAATACCTTTTTTTCTTGCTAGAACAATCTAATAGAAGTTAAAGGTATTTTTAATTAAATTCTTACCAGGTAAAGGGAATGCTGTAATTGTTATACCTGCATTAACTCATTTAATCCTCATCATCACCTTATGAGAGAAGTATATTGTCAAATCTATTTTACCAAGCAGATACTTGCAGCACAGAGAAGTTAAACACATTGCTCAAAGTTACACATAAACACTAGAATCAGGATTTGCACCCAAGTACTTTGGCTCTGAAGTTTAAACTCTTTAAATCTCATTGTGTTACACATCATAGCATATATTTATTTACTAATCTTATATTTTATGTAGGATTTCAAATTAAAAGCTTGGGAAGATAAGATCATTTTGCTTTAAAAATTTAAAGTAAGACCTATTTTAAATTAATACTTTTGCCCCCAAAAGCCAAAAAAAAGCTATATAAAATGTAATAAATGTTTCCTACAGGGGATTAGAGACATAACACGTTAGTGATGAATTACTGATTTAGGATCCAGAAGAAATCCTAGAGAGGAAGTCTGGTATTTATGAACTTTATTCCTTGTAGGGTTTATACTGATTCAAGAGTGAGTGGCCTGTAGGCTGAGTAGCCAAGTGGCCCAGGGCACCTGGGTGGTCCAGCTGGTTATGCATCAAACTTGGCTTGGTTTTGGCTTGGGTTGTGAGATTAAGCCCTGTGTTGGGCTCCACACTCAGCACAGAGGCTAGTTGGGATTCTCTCTCTCTCTCTCTCTCTCCATCTCTCCCTCCTTTCTCTATCTCTCTCTATAAAGTAAATAAATAAGTCTAAGAAAAAGAAGGAGCAGGAAGAGGAGGAGAAGGAGGAAGGAAGAAAGGAGAAAGGAGAAAGAAGAAGGAGAAGAAGGAGAAGGAAAAGGAGGAGAAGGAGAAGAAAGAAAGAAGAATCTGCCACCAAGTGACTCATCTGAAAGCCTTCCTGAACAACAACAACAAAAAAGGGTAAGGACAGGTATCCAGGGTCTGTGTGGGTATGTGTGGCTCCACTGACATCAGAATGACTGTACCTTAGGAATTTAGTTAAATAAGAAATTGCATAAAAATTCACAGGAATTGCATTTTAGCTACAAGTAATATCAACTCCCAAACTGAATGAAAGAAACCCTGAAGAGCTAATATTACTAGGCACCTGTAACAAGCAAATGGAAAACTCTGGGAGAAAACAGCATCATTCTACTTAAACATAAAATGAAATTATTTCTATAATAATTTTGCAAATACAATGTTTAGCACAGTATGCACAAATAAACAGCAAAATAAGAAGTAAGCTAACCTGAAATAGAAGGAGCAGAAACCACAGATAATAGAAATTAACACACAGTGAAGCAGATAGTCCCTGATAATCGAAACACATTGGACAAGTTTAACAACAGACTCCCACAAATATATTAGTTTTTCATGCCTGCATAACAAATTACCACCAATTTTGTGTCTTTAAAACAATATCCAATCATTGTTTCAGAGCTCTATAGATCAGAAGTCTGGATAGAACATGTCTCAAATAGGTCTTCTGCTTAGTTTTGCAAGACCAAAGTCAGAGTGTGGCTGGGCTACATTCCTTTTTGGAAGCTCTGAAAATGAATTCACTTCCAAATTCATTTTAGACCACTGGTCAAATTTCATTCCTTACAGCTGTAGGACTGAGGACTCTTTTTCCTAACTGGCTATCAAAGAGATGCTGCCCTAAGATACTAGAGGCCTCTGTCTGGCCCATGTGGTTCCTTACCTTTCAGAGCCAGTGATGGCAGATCAAGTCCTTTTTACACTTCTAATCCCTTGATTTCCTTTTTTAACAAGCATCTCTTTTCAGCCTAATCTCTCTTGTCTTCGCCAGAAAAAGTTTTCTGTTTTAAAGACTTGTGTGACTAGATTGGACCTATCAGATGATCCAAGATAATGTCCTTATGGTAAGGTCCATAACTTTATTTCCATCTGCAAAGTCCCTTTTGCTATGTAATACAATGTATTCACAGGTTCTGGGGACATTTGGGGGCCATTTATCCTTCCACAACCACTGAACAGAGAATTGTTTTCAGCAGAAAAATTCAGTAGAATTGTTTTCAGTAGAAAATATTTACATGATATTGTAGAAAAACAAAAGGATGAATATGTGAATTAGGGCAACATGGCATAAGGCAGAGAGTATCACAAACATTTAATTAATTAGATACCTATACAAAGAAGAGAAGCAGTATATGAAGACATGGTGTCTGAGAATTTTCTAAACTGAAGGAAGGCATGAAGGCACCACTCTTAATCCCAAGCAAAGGAAAGAGAAGGAAAACCACTTGGTAGCACAGCACAGTATGTGCAAAGAGGAAATTCTAAAAGGAGATGAAGTAATAGATTTACATTCAGAGCGGCAATAGTTTACATTTGGAGGGGCCATAAAAATGAGTACATACACGAAATGGAGGCCAGTAAAACAACTGCCAATCTGGATTTTAAAACAGCAGAGGACTTCAAAACTGATTGTAAATAACTCTTTTTTCAGCAAACATAGATAAGTAAAGTCTGATATTACATAAGGTTTCTGATATGAGATTGATTTCCTTTAATACTAGGCCAGATCCATTTTTATTAAAAAAGAAGAAAGACTAAAGGAAATTAATAAAGATAAGTAAATAAATAGGCTAGAGAACAAATAAATGTGAAATAAAGAATACCAACAAAGCCTACACAGCCAGTAAAGAATACCAGCAAAGTTGATTCTTAAAAGGATTAACTAAGTTTAATAAATTCCTAATGAGATTGAACAACAGAAACAAAGAAACATGCAAACAATAAACCTCAGCAGTAAAATTGGAGGGACTGATAGTTTCTACAGATATTTTAAATATAAAATAAGGTTATTATAAATAATTTTGAGCCAGCAAATTTGAAAAGTTAAAAGTAGTGCTCAAAGGATACATAAAAAAGAGAAAGTCTGTACATCTTATACTTCTTAAAAATATTAAATCATCCATAAGCCTTTCCTCAAAGATAATTTCAGACTCATGTGGCTTCACCAGCAAAGCCTATCACAATCTCAGAATGACATACTGCCTATTTTATATTTAATACAAGAGAATATAAAAAGTAGAAACACTTTATAATTTTTTTTTAAGATTTTATTTATTTATTTGAGAGAGAGAGAGAGAGAGAGAGCACACAGGAGCAAGGGGAGGAGCAGAGGGAGAAGCACACTCCCTGAGCAGGGAGCCCAATCTGATTTGGGACCCCAGGATCACAACCTGAGCCAAAGGCAAATGGTTAACCAACTGAGGCACCCAGATGCCCCTAGAAAAACTTTTTAATCCATTTTATAAAACAAGGAAAGCTTTGATATAAAAATCCTTTAAAGATATAAGGAGAAAGTGACTCTTAGACAAATCTCTTTATAGACTTTTATTTTATTTTATTTATTTTTTAAAATTTTATTTATTCATGAGAGACACAGAAAGAGAGAGAGAGGCAGAGACACAGGCAGAGGGAGAAGCAGGCTTCAAGCACGAAGCCCAATGTGGGACTTGATCTCAGAAGTCTGAGATCACGCCCTGAGCCAAAGGCAGGTGCTCAACCACTGAGCCACCCAGGCGACCCTAGACACAGATTTTTAAATCCCAAAGAAAATATTGATCACTGTTGAGAAGATAAAAGGATGACTTAGGAAAATTAGTTACATTTCTACAATGGTAACAAACAGAAATAAAATAAAAATATACCTTTATAATTGGGGGAAATTAGCGTGGAAAGATACACTATATACCATAATCATGGACTGAAATATTTAATATTTAAAGATGCCAATTTTTCCTGAACTGATCTCTGCAAGAATACCAATTCCAATCACAACACTGAATGTTTGTTTGTTTTCAGTGGCAATTGACATGCTGGTTTTAATATAATTATAGAAATAGAAAAGATGAAGAGTAGCCAAAACATTGAGGAGAAAAATAAAAAAAAGAATTGGCTGTAAATGATACTAAGATTTATTTTAAAATTTGAGCAATTGAGTCAATATTTATTGGCTCAGAGATTGATAAGGAGGGTTGGAATAAAACAGACCCTGAGAATAGACAAATGGATATATAAACACAAAGCAGCATTACACAGCAGTGAAGCAAGACAAATCTTTAAATGTTGTATTGACAATGAAAGATACTCTTTGCCTTCTACCCCAAAGAAAAAAGATGAAAGAAAGAAATAGACTTGATCCTTATCTCAACAATCACAAAACTTAATTCCAGGTGAAGAGATACTGAATATAAAAGCAATACAAGGATTTTAAAATATAATATAGGAGGTTATCTTTATTATAGAGGGTTGAAAAGTATTTTTAAGCCAGGCACACAATTATCAACCATAAAGGAAAATATGATTAATTATGTTGTATTAAAAATAAGAATTTTTCAATTTATCAAAAGATACCAATAAAGAAGTAAAAAGGCAATCCAAAGTAAAAATTAGTATTTCTAACACATGTAATCAACAAATGTCTTCTAAGGAAATAAAGTATGAAGGACTCCTTCAAACCAAACTACCCAAAAGAAAAATGACTAAGAAACTTGAACAGGCTCTTCACAAAAGATTTCCAAATGGAAAAAAGGAAATGTGCTTGACCTAATTAGTCAAAAAAAGATGTATAGGCTCAGTAATAATAAAGTAAATGAAAAATAAATGCACAAAGCAATACCAATACACTAACTACAATTGCTAAAAGAGAGGAGATGTAATATAACAGAAACTTACCTACAATTCTACTGGGTATAAAACTTAGACTGATCATTTTGGTAAACAGTCTGGCAATGTATATTTCCCATATTTGGTGATACTTTTACCTTATGACTGAGAAAATCCACTTCTTGTGTACCCATTAGAGATACTTGCACATGTACCTAGAACAACATGGGTAATTCTCTAAAATGTAGTATTATGCTAAAACCAGACATAACACATTCATATTCTGTAATTCTATTCATTTCAGGCACATTTTTAAGAAAAGAATGATTGCAAAATCAGCAAGAATGTGATTATAATGAAAATCAGAATGGAGGTTTTCTTTTAGGGGAAAGAACTGAAGTGAGAAATGACCATGAGGGAAATAGGGAGAACTGAAGTAAGAAATGACCATGAGGGAAATAGGGAGATGCTTCTAGTTTACAGGTAGTTTTGTATTTTTTTTTTTACATTGTTGGTGATTATACTAATGTTATATTTGAAATAAATTGTTGATTGTACACAATGTTTTGTTGGGTATACATTTCTATATATGACATCTATCATAATATAAAGGAATATGAAAATAGTTGAGGGGCCAGCCATGTCCTGTATTATTCAATTACTTAAATTGAATTTAAATCATAGTGGTTTGGTTTCTAATTATGGAATGCCATATCTCAGTAGACTCAGAAAATAAACCCATCTTAACATTCAGAAAGTTGCCGGCCTTTCATTGAGTATTGGTTCTCCATTTTGAAGCAATTATATATATTATATATAATATATATAATCTTTTTTTCTTTGATTCATTTCAAGATTATTTAAATAATGTTGATGGAACCTTTGCGTAGACCTAGATTAAAGGATTTTTTTCCTATAATAGGATGTCAAGGCTCTGCTCTACTATTAAACATTGCCTGTTTACCTTTGTTTTCTTTTTTTTTTATTATTCCTTTTCTTGAGCAACTACACTGCCAAATACCAGTATTTTCACTCTGGTAGGAACAGGTCCTTTTAGCTGTGACTTACTTATTTTACACCATCACTGTACAAGCTTAATAGATCTTGTCAGTAGAGTTTTTTATCCCTCATCTAGGAAACTTTTGGCTCTGTGAATGAGTAGGTGTCAACGTTAATTTGTGTCTATTATCTTAAAAGGATTTCTCCCTTTACTGTGTTCCTTTTGCTTATAACACTTGTTTCTACCCAGGTAGAATAACAGTAACTTTGCATGAAAAGTACCTTATTTGGCATTAAGTTATATTAATGTAAGGTAAATTCACAGTAGAAAGAATAGATTCAGAGAACTTAGGAAAGAGTCACAGTGTTAATATGAAGATGCCTCAGTGCTACACATGGCTTGCTAAGGGAACCACATGAAAGGATAGTGGTACCACCTGTGATTTGGAGACACCCCTTACTCAGAGGACTTTACTTAGTCATTTCTAGTGGAGAACCAGGCAGAAGGAAACACACCTACAAACCAGAAAATTTAATGAGCTCTGAGTTGGCATACTCCACCACGGATGAGTTGCACTTGTGAACAAGACCACATAGAAACAGTGGTTTAGAGGTTGTTGACACAGAGTTAGTTGGTGTTTGGGGATAATAAAAAGTCTGAGAACACATACTTAATTAGAACTTGACACTAGTAAAATTCTACCCTCCACTACATTAGAATAATAAAAAGAGCAAAAAATAATATTATTGATTTGAATATATATATGTCCCATAGTATTGCTATTAGGGTTGCCACAATAGAATACTACAGACTGGGTAACTTCTATGGCAGAAGTTTTCTCACAGTTCTGGAGGTTCAAGTCCAAGATCATGGTACCAGAAAGGTTGGTTTCTGGTGAGGTCTCTCTCCTTGGTTTATAGAAGGTCATTTTCTTGCATAACATTTTCTTGTATAACATAACCTCTTATCTGTGCATGTGTGAAGAGAAAGGGATCTTTAGTACCTCTTCCTCTTCTTAAGAGACCACTAGTCCTATGAATTAGAGTCCCACCTTTATGACTTCATTTAACCTTAAATGCTCTATCTCCAAATATAGTTACATTGGATATTAGGACTTTAATCGCTAAATTTTGGAGAAATGCAATTCAATCCATAACACTTAGAAATAAGAATAATAGGAATTCTTTATCCCCAGAAATCTGATATGCATTTGAATTATGGTTAATATATTAGTACATCTCAATTTTTATTAATATAAAAAATGTTCACTTTATATGTATTTACTAGAAAAATGCTCAGTGAAAATACTTCCCAAGCAGTTACTTGTACAAATATAAAAGGACCACTTGACATCAACTGGTTATTAACAGAATGTTGTTATGGGGTTTTGTATCACAAACTGTGCTCGGAGAAAAATTAGAAGCAATACATGAATTTTTCTTTCCTGGACTGAATGACAGTTTTATGATGTGACTCAGCTGCAGTCAATAAGCTGTGGTTGACCACAGTATCACTGATTTTCTTGTCTCTTTTTCTTGGCTTTATAATCTATGAGTATGACAATTATTGATCATATTCTTAGTGAAGTCAAACTTAGCATTATAGTAAAGGCCAAGCAAGAAGGTATTTTTTTAAAAATTGTGTTCTAATGTAGAATTTTGAAGTTCATCTTAAATATGAACAAATCAGAACACTGTTCAAATGCTGTAAGGCAGTTCTACTGAAAATATAATTAAAAATAACAAAGTTCTTGATAAATTATTATTGCAAATTAGAAATGTAAAGTAGTATAGTACAAACATATGAAATATTATCAATATTGCTTTATTTTATTTTATGCCTGATAACCTAATCTTCATTATTAAATGTTCATTATTTCACAAATATTTATTAAGGACCTATTATGTGTCAGATACATTCTAGATACCGGAGCTAACAAAAAAGTGGAGAAAACAAATTATTTGCCTTAATGAAGTTAACATCCTATCTTTTGAAAATTAACTGAATATATTATGATTGGAAATATGTATGTCTATATGCATAAATTTTATTTTTATAAAAATTTAATCATGATATTCATGTATTTGAAATTTTTTATTTATGTAATATAAAGACATTCCTAAAATATCAAAGCTATAATTACATAAATATTTTGAGTGACATAACATTTTTAATAAAAATTAATAATCAAACTCCTGCTTATTTAATATAATAAGCAATATTTCCATAGTCACTTTTTGTGCTTACCTGTTTAAATTTTAGCTAATAATGTTATGAGTTCTTGGAAATTGTGGAACTAGTCAAAAGAGTAATCTCTTCTGGTGTTATAATATTGATACTTATGATCAAGATTTTCTCTAGAAATATATTTAAATATATATAAAATTTGCATATTTTAAAACCTGTAAGTATTGTATGAGAGTATATTTTTGACTTCCTCAAGTATATAGGGATTTAACTATTTTAATTGACAATTCAATGGATAAAAATAGTTCATTGAAATTTGCATTTTTCTCTTTAGGAAAAATTCTAATGATCTTTTGACTTTTTTTCACTTGAAATGTCACTTATGTTTCAAATATCTTATAACATGTGATTAATCTCTCATTTTTTTACTATAAACCATTTTATTTACTTACTGTTGTTCTATGAAACATTTTAATATATGTTGGGGAAATCCCTTTTAAAAAAATAGCCATTTTACCAAATTTCTTTTGAAAATACTTTATAAGCAGTGCCTGGGTGGCTCAGTCAGCTTGGCATCCAACTCTTGATTTTCGCTCAGGTCATGATCTCATGGTTGTGGGATAGAGCCTTGCCTCAGCCTCCACATTCAGCAGGGAGTCTACTTGAGATTCTCTTCTTCTCTCCTTCCTCCTCTTTCTCCCCCAGAGCTCTGTGTCTCTCTCTAAAATAAATAAATCTTTAAAACATACTTTATAAATATTGAAATCCTATGGACATTACTTTAGATTATATTAAATTGATATATTTAATAGACAACTGCATAAAATTGAATGTCCTTACCAAAAACTTGATATGTATCTCTAATATTTTATTTAGCAAAGATATAAAGTATGAGAAATTAGAATATATTCAATCTGTTGAGGTCCTTTGGGAAAGCAATAATGATTTTTAAGCAGTGGTCTGAAGTACAAAAGGAATTACTTTGATAGACAAAATAAAGGACATGATGGGTTTCCTGGGTTAAGCATCTATCTTTGGCTCAGATCAATGATCTCAGGGTCCTGAGATTGAGCCCAGAGTCCAGATCTTTGCTCAGCAGGGAGTCTGCTTCTCCCTCTCCTCTGTGTTTGCTTTCTCTCTCAAATAAATAATAAAAAAGATGGAGGACATGATAAATTTGTCATAGAAGCTATAAATACATTTAAGATATTTTTAAGTTACTTAAAAAAATCACTTTTCGAGTGTGAACAAGGCAATAGCTAATATAGTTAAGATTATTAGGGATTATTCTCCTTATGGCATAGCTTCAAACAGACCTGGAAAGTAAGGTATGAATTCTAAATGTTCAGGTACAACAAAGTAATCTAGCTGAATATTGAAAATAAATTATATTTTAGGATTTATCCTGTAATTAAAAGTTCCCAAATATTTGAATGTGGACTCACATTTCAGTCTAGAAACAATTGTTATTAAAAGGTCAAAGGAAATAAACTAAATCTACATAAGAAAACACCACAATTGAAAAATGGTAAAAAAAAAAAAAAAAAAAAAAAAAAACTTGGACAAGCAGCTTATACCTATCCAAACTGCCACTAAACACATAAAAGTGTTTTTAACGTTGTCATCAGGCAGTTAAAACTAAGAGATTTCCTATTTCGGTAATGATGAACTAGGCTGTCAGACTAAACTTCTTACAGACAAGCATAAAGTCTAAAAAAATTTATTGAAGGTGCTGTAGTATCACTAAAAAAAGGCAGAAAATAGAGAAGGGTCTACCCAAGAAAGACAGAAATTACACTTAAGGAGATATATGGTATTGTAGCTTTTTTTGCCAGAGGGTACTCTGTAGTACTTACAGTTGGGACAACCAAGCCAGAGCCTTACCGAATTGGGGTATTAGTAAACAATGGACTGGCATAGCAGTCCCATTTTCAGTGGAGTAATCTTGGATTGAAGAGAAAGCTATAGAGACTTTAAGCCCAAAGTGTTACTTACATTTGCAGGGGCCACAAAGGTAGAGAGAACATGTCACAGATTGCTGGACAGCTTTCAATGTGGCCTGTAGGTTTGGGTTCCTCAAATGATGCTAATTTGCAGGTTAGCCAATATAGAAGACCAAGAAGAATCCTGAAGTGAGGCATGCACTACCTCCAATTCTTAAATAGTTAAACTCCTTTTTGGTAGTAGGGGTCAAAGGTTTTTTGTTTTTTGTTTTTGTTTTTCCTGGACTGCTGAAGTGGGACCTAGCATTTGGAATCATTCCACAGAGTCCCAGGACATTTTACTTGGCAAGCAAACTCCTGAAATTTATCAAGGATTATCCCATTCCTGATGGTATGGTAAAATCACATCAGAGCCTTCAGACTGAAGTCTGGTTTGTCAATAGGATATCATCTATACAGTAAAAATGTTGGGCATCAAAGGTGTCCTGTATTCTGAAAAATCCACTGATGGCAAATGGAAGGGAAATTTAGATACTTCGTGTAGAGTACTTACTAAAAGGAGTCCATGCCACAGAATTATATATTAGTCTTGGTTCTTGGTTACCAGTGGTATAGAAAATAAGGCAGCGGCAATGTCTGAGAGAGCATACCAAGTACCAGTAGTCTGCCTAGTGGATTCAGTGACACTCGGTATCTGGAATAGTTGGGACAATCAAAGCAACAAGTGGATTCAATTTGTGATAATCTCTGTAAACCTGCAGTTCCTGTTGCTCTTTAAATTGACAGGGCTATTGCATGGAGATGTTGTATTTCTTCTTAGCTCTACTGCCTTAAGTTTTTAATTAGCGCTGTGATTCCCCATTTCCCAAATTGTTTCTGGGAGGGAACAGAAAGAAGCATTTATTAATAATGATCTACATATTCCATTAGCACTTCTCAACCTGTGAATCTAACCAATTTAGCATATCTCCTCTACCACTTTTGGAATGGAGAAGTACAAGCATATAACACATTAATTTCTATTATATGTTTAGACGCAGAAGTAACAACAGTGGTGCATTGAATTGGCCCAAAGAGCTCCACACATGAGGTTGTCCTAATTCCACTTCCACATTTCCACACTGTGAATGAGGAACAAGCTCCATCAGTTGAATTCCAATGAAACCTCCCAACATGAGACTGGATACAATAGTGACTTGGGTCCCTGTACCCAATGGACTCATAAAAGTTTGAGTCTCTTCTCTCCCACAAGTTCCTGCGTCTTTAGACAAGTATATGTCATTTAGTTCCTTTTGGACATAGACAGACCTCAGACCCATTCCTAATGACCTTTCTCCTTAAAGCTGAATTCAAAAAAGTGCTAAGTGGGATTAGGAGGAACTTGAGGGCTGTGCGGGGTTGGGGGTACTTCATATTAGTAATAAGGTACAATTACTTTCAGTTTTGAGAGGCACAATAGCTGCTCATGGCTCAAGAAAGATATCTTCCAATGTTTTTGGTCTACACATTGCCCTATATTCTCACTGCTGATACCATATACTTATTTCCTTTATTTTGAATTGTTCCTCACTCTGAAAATTTATCAAATGTATGATTCTATGACTTGATAGACATCTATAGCAACCACAAAATTTACTTAAACAAAAATCTACTAATACCTACTGAACTGATTACTTTTATATGCTTGCATTGTTTTCTGTACTCTTCCTTACTCTATGTCCCAGAAGGCTAAACTATGAAGATTATATCAGTGTGTTCTTTATCTTTCAGCTTCCAGGTAAGTACAGCCAAAGGAATGCATTGATAGAAGATCGATAGAAGAGGAAAGAAACAGAGTAAAGTCAGTATATAAATACATGAGTTCCTTCATGCAAGATTCCTCCAGTGGGCCTGGTATGTGGGCCTTTTAACCTACTCTTTCTTTCTCTTGTAGTTACTAGTCCTAGATTACTGCCCTATATCATATGGTTTTCCCAAACTCTGGTCAGTTCTTTGCCAATAATTCTTTATAAAACTGTTCTTCCAATTACCCCAGTTGAGAGTGCTTATACTCTTCCTATGAGTAAAGCATGTTTTATTCATCTCTCTATGTAATTTTAATATCCTTTGTAAAATTTTAGAGAAAGTATGATTAGCATTGAAGAAACTTAGGTCTGGAGAGGTTAAATAACTTTCCCAAGGTGACAGAAATTAAATTCAATGTTAATTCTAATTCTAACTTATGTTCTTTCTATTTAATAAATGTGATAATAATAGATTTTCCTCTTTACCAGAAACAGGAAGTATATCATGTTGTCATTAGCTTAGATTTTATAGTTGATCTAAAATACATAAATCATAAAATATCACAAATAATTAAAAGTAATAATGCAAAATATAACATGTAGGGAATAATTATTAAACTTTACAAACATTAGACTATACTTATTCTCAGAAAAATCCACAAAATTACATTCCTTTCTAGATCAGAATCATTTATTTGAGATAAGGAACATTAAATTTGTTTTTTTGTATTTGCTTTTTAAACATCCAGATGATTTGGTGTGATTTAAAATTTTAAGAGGCAGTATCATGACAGTTCTATGCAGTATAGAAGATGAGATGCAAATGCTAAAAGATTTTGCTCTAGACTAAATCACTGTATACAGCTGACCATATTTTTTCTCTAAGCCTATTTAAATATCATGTTTATATCCAAGCACTTCTATTTTAAGTGTGTATACTTTCTGCAGGGAATAGTGTTTATCCTGCTATCTAGTTTCTTGTTATTACAGTTGTTTTAAATTCTGGCACAAACACTGACCTCTGAAACTCTTTTTTTTTTTTTTTTTTTTAAAATTAAAGATTCCTTGAAATTTGTTTCTTCTTATTATGTTAAATTAGGACTTCCTCCTTCTGGGGATCCCTGGGTGGCTCAGCAGTTAAGCGCCTGCCTTTGGCCCAGGGCATGATTCTGGAGTCCTGGAATCAAGTCCCATGTCGGGCTCCCTGCATGGAGCCTGCTTCTCTCTCTGCCTGTGTCTCTGCCTCTCTCTCTTTCTCGTGTCTCTCATGAATAAATAAATACAATCTTAAAAAAAAAAAGGACTTTCTCCTTCAAATATCGTACTTGTGATTATGCCTAGTAGTAAAGATTCTATTCTATGCTCAAAAGATTCATAACCTAAAAAACAAAACAAAACAAAACTGAGTGTCATAGGGACAGTATATGAAACCTATGAGGGGAGAATTCATTTTAATTTTTTAATGCTTCTTTCCAGTCAACTTAGTAAGCACTGAAGGATCTCATAGGATATGATCATTCTACTTATTCTTCTGGTAATTAAGAATATAGAAAACAGATTTAAAAATATCTCTAATTTTTAGAGATATCAAGTCACACATAAAAATAAATGATTTGCTTCAATTTGATTATGTCATCTTTGTCTTTAAAATGTGCCAATGGGTTTCGTATGTTCTTAGGGTGAAGATTAAATCCTTCCCAAAGCTGTTAATCTCTTTGATTCTGCATTTTCCCTCATTGATGTTCTTTTAGCACCACTAAAGTGCAGTGATTCTCCTTGATTCAGGGTCATTGCATATTTTTACTCCATCTAGAATACTCTCCAACTGGGATGCCTGGGTGGCTCAGCAGTTGAGTGTTTGCCTTCAGCTAAGGGCCTGATCTCAGGATCCAGGATAGGGTCCCCATATCGGCCTCTCTGCGGGGATTCTGCTTCTCCCTCTGCCTATGTCTCTGCCTCTCTCTGTGTCTTTTATGAATAAATAAATAAATCTTAAAAAATACGCTCCACCTTTCTTCAATGAAATTTTACGTCCTTCTAATTTTATCTCAAGTTTTCTTTTATTTTCTTAAAGCTTTATTTAAGAAAAAGAAGCCATGCACAAGTTGGGGGAGGGGCAGAAGGAGAGGGAGAAGCAGACACCTCGCTGAGCATGGAGCTCAACATGTTGGGTGGGGTTCTATCCCAGGATCCCAGAATCAAGACCTGAGCGGAAGGTAGACACTTAACCAACTGCTGAGCCACCCAGGCACCCCTCAAATTTTCTTTTCTAATAGTAGTTTAGATCATAGCCCTTGTTTTAAGCTCCCATAAAACCATCTTTCATATTTGTAGGGCATATATCTCAGTTTGTATATGTAGATTCATTAATATAATTATTGGTTTAATGTCATTTTCCCTGTCCAGTAGGTAAGGTCCTTGAACAGTAGTATCATATACATTTTTCCTTAGTCCTTTATCTCCATATACAATAAATGCATCCTTAGAATGCCCTAAGTATATTATTTTGATATTGCACAGTACAAGTTGAAGCAGGGGACATTCCTGATAACTCATTCTTTTCCTTAAATTCAGGTCCCAAAGCTCCCAGATTGCATTGATCGCTGAAATTGTTAATCAACTACAAAAAGGAAGAAGGTAATAGGAAAAACTTTTCAGAAAATAAACTTTCACATTTATCATTAGCTCTTCATTCTCATAGGTCATGAGAAATGCTAGGCAACTATATTTATAATTATAATGCCAACATGCTCTGGAGTTGGTTCAGAAACTGAACACTTGAAAGGTAAGTAAAAGGGTATCCTCTGTTTCTTAGTTGCAGTTCAAATACATGGAGTTCATGAGTGACTTCTATTATGGGTCTAGTATGAAAGGATATATCAACAATAATCTAACTTTAAGTCTTATCTGTGTGCCAAGCACTACAACACTTGTTTGTATGAAAGCAGATCAGAAAGACATATTACATTATGTAACATTATGTTACAGCAGGAATAGATAAATACAGATGCAGAAGTCAGTTATTTCTGGAGAAATTACCCAGGAAAATCCTCAAGGGTAAAATTATGTTTAAAGTGAGACCTGTAGATGGTTGGGAAACAGTCATGATAGGAAGAAGGTTGAGAGTATTGGTGAAGTTTACTTCAGACAGAATTAGCATATGCCTCATCTAACTATAAGCCTGACAGATAAAATGGCCTGGGAAAAGTCAAATATCTCAGGAATAAAGAGAGCAAGGTCAAGAATAACCTGAGTTGAAGCTGGAAATAGTGGTAATGAAAGTCTCTTAAAAGGATTTTTTATAAGTTATGATATGAGTTTGTACTTATTCTGATACCTATGAAAAGACATTGATTCCTTTTAAGTAAGAGAATGAAGTTACTAATATGTATTAAATATTTCACTCTGGCTGCATTGTGAAGAATGTAGTTTAAAAAGCAAGACTGAAGGCAAGGGAAGCACACAATTCTATTGCTTTATTTCTTGTGAGCAATGCTTACAATCCAAAAAGAAATAACGAATGGTGATGTATGTTTATGGCAGATATTTCGGGGGTAGAAAGGATAAAACTTAGTGATTCATTGGTCAATGATAGGTCCTCCTTACACTTCTTTTACAACCAATGACTAAGAAAGTTTAGGCTGTACATAGTAGTTATCCATATGTGGCTGGTGAATACTAAGGAGCATACATTATCATGCCACTGAATATACTTCTTGGATGATACTGGCTGGGATAGGTTGTTGAAGAAAAAAAAATTCTTTGTGGAGGAAGTATAATTCTCTCTTTCCTCCAAAAAGGAAAGAGTTGAGAAAGTTTGAGTCATTATATGAAAGTATGAAGTACATCTAGACATAGCAAGACATTTATATGTATTTATTACTAATATTACAGATAGATGATTACTATTTCACAGACCTGTGAAAATGGTCCACTTTATTACCTAAATTGGCTCTGTATTCTTGAACTTCTACCCCTCTTAGTAACCTTTCTATCCTTTACTGGTAACATTTGTGGTCTATGTTGTCCTTTAGCCTCTGGAATATTTATTGTATTTAGCCAAACCTGCTGATTTCTGCCTGGGTTTTATCTTTGCACACCCTGTGCCTTATTTTCATAGGCACTTATTGAAGAGGAGAAAAACTATTTTGGCCATTCTTCACTGGTGTGAAGTGGTATCTCATTGTGGTTTTGATTATGGCAAATGATGCAGAGCATTTTCTCATGTGTTTCTTGGCCATGTATATGTCTTTTTGGGTGAAATTTCTGTTCATCTCAACTGCCGATTTCATTATTGGATTTTTTGTTTTCTTGGGTGTTGAGTTTAATAAGTTTTTTATAGATCTTGGATACTAACTCTTTATCTGATATGTCGTTTGCAAATATCTTCTCCCATTCTGTAGGTTGTCTTTTAGTTTTGTTGACTGTTTCTTTTGCTGTACAGAAGCTTTTCATCTTGATGAAGTCCCAGTAGTTAATTTTTGCTTTTGATTCCCTTGCCTTCATAGATGTATCTGGCAAGAAGTTGCTGTGGCCAAGTTCAAAAAGGGTGTTGCCTGTGTTCTCCTTTAGGGTTTTGATGGATTCTTGTCCCACATTTATATCTTTTATCCATTTTGAGTCTATCTTTGTGTATGGTGTAAGAGAGTGGTCCAGTTTCATTCTTCTGCATGAGGCCACCCAATTTCCCCAGCACCACTTATTGAAGAGACTGTCCTTTGTCCAGTGGATAGTCTTTCCTGCTTTGTCAAATATTAGTTGACCATAGAATTGAGGGCCCATTTCAGGGTTCTCTAGTCTGTTCCATTGATCTAAGTGTCTGTTTTTGTGCCAGTACCATACTGTCTTGATGATCACAGCTTCGTAATACAGCTTGAAATCTGGCATTGTGATGCTCCCAACATTGGTTTTCTTTTTCAATATTCCTCCGACTATTCATGGTCTTTACTGACTCCATATATTAAGATTATTTGTTCCAACTCTGTGAAGAAAGTCCATGGTATTTTGATAGGGATTGCATTGAACGTGTAAATTGCCCTGGGTAACATTGACATTTTCATATTTATTCTTCCAATATTTATTATTCCAATCCATGAGCATGGAATGCTTTCCCATCTCTTTGTATCTTCCTCAATTTCTTTCAGAAGTGTTTTGTAGTTTTTAGGATATAGATCCTTTACCTCTTTGGTTGGACTTATTCCTAGGTATTTTATGCTTTGGGGTGCAATTGTAAATAGGATTGATTCTTTAGTTTCTCTTTCTTCAATCTCATTGTTAGTGTATAGAAATGTCACTGATTTCTGTGCATTGATTTTGTATCCTGCCACATTACTGAATTGCTGTATGAGTTCTAGCAATCTTGGGGTGGAGTCTTGGATTTTCTATATACAGCAGCATGTCATCTATGAAGATGGAGAGTTTGACTTCTTCTTTGCCAATCTGAATGCCTTTTATTTCTTTTTGTTGTCTGATTGCTGAGACCAGGACTTCTAGTCCTATGTTGAATAACAGTTGTGAGAGTGGACATCCCTGTCGTGTTCCTGATCTTAGGGGAAAGGCTCTCAGTTTTTCCCCATTGAGAATGATATTCGCTGTGGACTTTTCATAAATGGCTTTTAAGATATTGAGGAATGTTCCCTCTATCCCTACACTTTGAAGAGTTTTGATCAGTTATGGATGCTGTATTTTGTCAAATGCTTTCTCTGCATCTATTGGGAGGATCATATGGTTCTTGTTTTTTCTTCTGTTGATATGATCTATCACGTTGATTATTTTATGAGTGTTGAACCACCTTTGCATCCTGGGGATTAATCCCACTTGGTCATGGTGAATAATCTTAATGTACTGTTGGATCCTATTGGCTAGTATCTTGTTGAGAATTTTTGCATCCATGTTCTTCAGGGATATTAGTCTATAATTATCCTTTTTGGTGGGGTCTTTGTCTGGTTTTGGGATCAAGGTAATGCTGGCCTCAAAAAATTTTTGAAATATTCTGTCCCTTTTTCCTCCTTCAAAACAGCTTTAGTAGAATAGTTATTATTTCTTCTCTAAACATTTGATAGAATTCCTCTGGGAAGCCAACTGGCCCTGGACTTTTGTGTCTTAGGAGGTTTTTGATGACTGCTGCAATTTCCTCCCTGGTTATTGGCCTGTTCAGGTTTTCTATTTCTTTCTGTTCCAGTTTGGTAGTTTGTGGATTTCCAGAAATGCATCTATTTCTTCTAGGTTGCCTAATTTGTTGGCATATAGCTGCTTATACTACGTTTTTAAAATCATTTGTATTTCCTTGGTATTGGTTGTGATCTCTCCTCTTTAATTCATGTTTTTATTAATTTGAGTCTTTTTTCTTTTTAATAAGGCTGACTAATGGTTTATCTATCTTATTAATTCTTTCAAAGAACCAACTCCTGGTTTTGTTAATCTGTTCTACAGTTCTGCTGGTCTCTATTTCATTGATTTCTGCTTGAATCTTTATTATCTCTCTTCTTCTGCTTGATATAGGTTTCATTTGCTGTTCTTTCTCCAGTTCTTTTAGGTGCAAGGTTAGCTTGTATATTTGAGTTTTTCCAATTTTTTGAGGGATGCTTGTATTGCGCTGTATTTCCCTCTTAGGACCATTTTTTCTGTATCCCAAAGATTTTGAACCATTGTATCTTCATTTTCATTAGTTTCCATGAGTCTTTTTAATTTTCTATTTCCTAATTGACCCATTCATCTTTTAGTAGGATGCCCTTTAACCTCCACGTGTTTGAGTTTCTTCCAAATTTCTTGTGATTGAGTTCTAGTTTCAAAGCATTGTAGTCTGAAAATGAAAATATGCAAGGGATAATCCCAATCTTTGGACATCAGTTGAGACCTGATTTGTGACCCAGTATGTAGTCTATTCTGGAGAAAGTTCCATGTGTACTTGAGAAGAATGTATATTCAGTTGATCTGGATGGAAAGTTCTGTATATATCTGTGAAATCCGTGTGGTCCAGAGTATCAATAAAGCCCTTGTTTCTTTGGTGATGTTGTGCTTAGAAAATCTGTCATTTGCAAAAAGTGCTGTGTGGAAGTCTCCTACTATTAGTGTATTATTATCTAAGTATGTCTTTACTTTGATTATTAATTGATTGATATACTTGGCAGCTCCCATATTAGGGGCATAAATATTCATGATTGTTAGGTCATCTTGTTGGACAGACCTTTAAGTAGGATACAGTGTCCCTCTTATTCTCTTACTACAGTCTTTGGGATATACTTTAATTTATCTGATATGAGGATTGCTTCCCCACCTTTCTTTTGAAGACCATTTGAATGGTAAATGGTTCTCCAGCCTTCTATTTTCAGGTTGGAGGTGTCCTTAGGTCTAAAATGAGTCTCTTGTAGACAGCAAATAGATGGGTCTTTCTTTCTTTCTTTTTTTTTTTTTTAAGATTTTATTGATTTATTCATGAGAGACAGACAGAGAGAGAGAGAGAGGGAGAGAGAGAGAGGCAGAGACACAGGCAGAGGGAGAAGCAGGCTCCATGCAGGGAATCCCATGTGGGACTTGATCCTGGGTCTGTGGGATCATGCCCTGGGCTGAAGGTGGTGCCAAACCGCTGAGGCACCCAGGCTTCCCAGGTCTTTCTTTTTTTATCCAGTCCAATACCCTGCATCTTTTGATGGGATCATTTAGCCCATTCACATTCAGAGTAACTATTGAACGATATGAATTTAATGTTATCATAATACTTAGTCCCTGTTTTGTGGATTATTTCTTTGGGCTTCCTCTTTCTTTTATAGGGTCCCCCTTAATATTTATTGCAGAGCCGGTTTGGTGGTCTCATATTCTTTCAGTTTCTGTATATCTTGGATGCTCTTTATCTCTCCTTCTATTCTGAATGACAGCCTTGCTGGATAAAGTATTCTTGCTGCATTTTTTTCTCATTTAGTACCTTGAATATATCATGCCAGTCCTTTCTGGCCTGCCAGGTCTCTGTGGAGAGGTCTGCTATTAATCTGATATTTCTCCCCATATAAGTTAAGAATCTCTTGTCTCCCACTGCTTTAAGGACTTTCTCTTTATCTTTGGAATTGCAAGTTTCACTATTAAATGTTGAGGCATTGAACGGTTTTTATTGATTTTGGGGGGATCCTCTCTATCTCCTGAATATGAATGCCTGTGTCCCTCCTCAAATTAAGGAAGTTCTCAGCTATGATTTGTTCAAATATGTTTTCGGGCCCTCTGTCCCTCTTGGCATTTTCTGGAACCTCAATTTTATGTAGATTCTTCCTTCTAAGGTTATCATTGATTTCCTTTAACTTTTGTTCATGGTCTTTTAACTGTTTCTCTCTTTTTTCCTCAGCTTCCTTTGTTGCCATCCACTTGTCTTCTATGTCACTCACTCTTTCTTTCACCTCATTAATACTCATCATTAGGACCTCCAGTTTGGATTTCATCTCATTTAATTGATTTTTAATTTCGGCCTGATTAGACAAAATTCTGCAGTCATAAGGTCTCTAGAATCTTTTATGCTTTTTTCCAAAGCCACCAGTAGCTTTATAATTGTCCTTCTGAATTAGATTTCTGACATTGAATTGTAATCCATATTCTGTAACTCTGTTGCAGAGAGTACTGTTTCTGGTTCTTTCTTTTGTGGAGAGTTCTTCCTTCTATTCATTTTGCTTAGTGCAGAGTGACTGTATGAGCAGGCTGAGTCAAGAATATCAACCATGACCTAAGTAAATTTCACCCTAGATGATTCTGACGAGGTCAGAGACCAGAAAATGAAAACAAAGACCAGAGCAAAATAAAAGAAAAGGACCACTAAAGTGAAAAACAAAATTTAAAACAAAGTAGTAAAAATAAAAGTCCAAGAATCCCAAAGGAGAAGAAAAAAAGAAGAAAAAGAGAGAGAGAGAGAAAACAAGCAAAACTAAAGAGGAAAAAAAGAAAAAAAAGGGGGGGGTGCTGGTCGTGGTGAAGAAGTTGTAGTGGGGAATGTAGTCTACCTGAGGGGTCCTAGAGTGTGATCCTCTTGGTTCTGAGTATATTATGTTCTGTATGTTAGAAAATGTTCAGTTCGAAATTTATATAAAGCAGCAATACTTATAGAAAGCCCTAACATTGACCACCACAACATAAATAAGATAAAAGAGGGGGGCAGAATGGGAAGGAAGAGAAAATATACTCTCACAGAATGAATCAGCATGGTATACCACTTGGTTCTGGGTGCATGCTGGTCATGTTTTAGAAGGTATTAACTTCTGCCATTGTAGAAAAAATGGGTAGAGAAAATGAAAAATACAAACCAAAAAAAAAAAAAAAGATATCTTGTATATCCCCAAAAATAAATTGAGTATATTGAAGGGAATCTAGAAGTGGAAAATATATCTAAAACATGTAATTGTAGAAATATGAAAGTCAAAAAGGAAGAAGCTTAAAAATGAAGAGGTGGTAAAATATTGTGGTTAAGGTCAGAAAAGGGAAAAAATATTGGAAATTTTTAGTCTGATATAAAAACGAGTTGTACAGGAAAAAGGAGGGGGAGAAGGGAAAGGTACCCTCTAGTTCTATATACTATTTTCCCTTGGTTTTCTCTTTTTCCTGGAGCTTTCCAGCACTGCTTGGTCAAGAATGTTCTCTTCTCCTGTCCTTCCAGCTGGTCTTCTGCGGGAGGGGCCTGCAGTGCTGACTCTCAGGTGTGTGGGCTTGGGGGAGCTGACCCACTCCCCGCCGGGTGCCGGGCTCAGTGGGAGCTGTTTACCCCTTGAGGCCTCTGTGCCCTGATGCCCCTGCCCCCCAGGCACAGGGTGACACAAGGAGGAACAACAACACTGGCGGCAGCTGGCTCTCCAGCCCTTGAGTCAGCTCCCTGCAGTAACTACTGCAGTCTCCCAATCCGCACTGGCCTAGGTGCTTCTGGGGTGGCATGGGTGCACAGACTTTCACAGCTTGGGGGCACCCAGCAGCAGGAGAGGCCTCGCTGTCTTGTGCCCTCCCCGCCTCCCCCTGTCCCAGGGAGAGTGCACGGATCCTGGGCTATGTCCACCCGGCACTCTGGGATCTGGGGCCTGTGCTGCTGGACTTGTTCTCCCCGGGCCGCAGCTCCCGAAGGTAGCAGGGCACAGCCCCCTCCACCCGGAGCCGCCGCCTGAGCTTCTCCCAAGGCCCGTTGGGCATGCTCCAGCACTTACTGAGCTAGGCCACAGTCTGTGGTGTGCTCCCCCCAGGGCGCACTCCCTCTATTAGACACTCCGGGAGACTGGAGGCTCCACTGCCCCTCCTGCAATTCTGCTCGATTTCCCTGCTAAGGGCCTTTCCATCCGGGAAGAATCCGGTGCAGATTTTTAAAGTTTCCACCTCTCTGGGGCTGGGACTTAGGCCAGCTCCTTGTGGGGCCCCTCCCCCAACTGATTCTTTATTATTCCCCACCCACCCTTCCTACCTTGCTAGAAGTGGAAACCTTTCTCTCTCTAGTGTTCTGGCTGTTCTCTCTTTATCTTTTTTTTTTCCTTTTATAAAAATTTTATTTATTTATTCATGAAAGACACAGAGAGGCAGAGGGAGAAACAGGCTCCGTGCAGGAAGGCTGACTCAGGACTCGATCCTGGGTCTCCAAGATCAGGCCTTGGGCCAAAGGAGGCGCTAAACTGCTGAGCCACCTGGGCTGCCCTGTTCTCTCTTTAAATCTGAGGTAGAATTAATAGGTGTTCAGGATGATTTGAAAGTTATCTAGGTAAGGTGGTGGGACCAGGTGAGTTGAGTCCCCCTACTCTTCTGACATCTTGCCCTGCCCTCCCTGAATTGGCTTTCTGACATCATATTGAAATCCAAATTCTGTAACTCTGTGGCAGAGAGTACTGTTTCTGGTCCATTCTTTTGTGGTGAATTCTTCCTTCAAGTTAGTTTGTCCCGTGCAGAGTGGCTGTATGTGTGGGCTGAGTCAAAAATATCAGTTGTGACCTAAGTAACCTAAGTAAAATACTCCCTAGATGATTCTGAAGAGATCAGGAACCAGAAAATAAAATAAAAAGAAGAATAGAACAAAATAAAACAAAAGGACCACTACAATGAAAAACAAATTTTAAAATAAAGTAGTAAAAACAAAAAGCCAAAAAAACAAAGGAGAAGAAAAAAGAAAAAGAAAAAAAAAGTAAAGAAAAGAGGAAAAAGAAAAAATGTATTCTACCTGAGGGGTTCTAGAGGGTGATCCTCTTGGTTCTAAGTGTATATTGTTCTGTATGTTAGAAGATGCTCAATCCTAAATTTATATAAACCATCAATACTTATATAAAGCCCCAACATTGACCACCAAAACATAACAAGATAAAAGAGGGGGGGAAGAACGGGAAGGAAGAGAGAGTATAATCTCATAGGATGAACCAACATGGTATTCCACTTGGTTCTGGGTATATGTTGGTCGTGTTTTAGAAGGTACCAACTTCCACGATTGTCAAACAAAACGAGGCAGAAAAAAAAAAAAAAACAAATCTCATGTATCTACCCAAATTAAATTGAATACAAAATTAAATTGAATACACTGAAGAGAACCCAGAAGTGAAAAATATATCTAAGGCATGTAATTGTAGAAATATGAAAGCCAAAAAGGAAAAAAACTTAAAACTGAAGAGCTGGTAAAATATTGTAGTTAAGGTAGGAAAAGAGAAAAATATTGGATGTTTTTAGTCTGATATAAAAATGAGTTGTAATGGAAAAAGAATAAAAAAGAAAAAAAATAGGACCCTATAGTTCTATATATTATTTTCCCTCAGTCCTGGAGCTTTCCAAGTGCTGCTTGGTCATTAAACTTGCTCTTCCCTTGTTCTTCTAGCAGTTTTTCTGGGGAAGTGGTCTGCTCTGCTGATTCTCAGGTGTCTGTGACTGGGCAGAGATGCTCCACCCCTTGTCAGGTGCTGGGCTCAATATGAGCTTTTTATCCTGTGAGGCCTTTGTTCCCTAGAGGCCCCAGTTCTCCCAGGCACAGGTGAAACGAAAAGGAAAAACCGCAATGGCCAGGGCCAGATTTCCAGCTTTGGAGTAGAGCTCCCCGTGAGTAACTAATCACAGTCTCCCAGTTTTCACTGGCCTAGATGTTCCTGGGGGCCAGTGTGGGTGCACTGATCTGCACAGCTTGTGGGGCACCCAGCAGCAGGAGAGCTCTCACGTTCCTGTGCCCTCTCCACTTCCATCTGTCCGAATGGGCATGCAGGATTGCCAGCTTTGTCTACTTGGGCACCTTGGGATTTGGGGTTCTGTCCACTGGACCCATGCTCTTGGGGATCACCTCTCCCAAAGGGAATGGGATACAGCCACCTCCATCCAGAACCAGCCCACCTAACCGACTGGCTTCTCTCAAATGCCCCAGAGGGCTTGTGGCGCTCCAGCCCTTTACCAATATTGGACCACAGTTTGCAGTGAGCTTTCCTCTGGGCTCTCCTCCTCTTATAGTGACTCCAGGAATCTTGAGGTTTCACTCCCCCTCCTGCTAGAGCATTAATTTTACGTTAAGCAATGCATCAACGAATCATATGTAAAAAAGTAAATTTGATTTTATTTTTCTCAACTTACTGTATATCTGTTCTGCCTTTGGTGTCTGTAGGCAAGGTAACTCAAAATCTGTACTATTGAAAATAATATTTAAATGTTAAGAAAAAAATAATATGTATGAGACACCAGAGGACCAACAAAGCAGTGAAAAAGTATGAAACAAGAACCAGAAGAAAGAAGGAAGCATAAAGTGGTAAATCTCACATTTGGTGTCATAAGTCCTAGAGCCAAAGGCATATTCCTCCAGAGGTGGCCAAAAAATTGTAAAGCAGAAAGGAGCTATCAAAATCTTTAAATAATAAATAAAAGTAGGGGCATCTGAGTGGTTCAGTCCATTAAGCATCTGCCTTCAGCTCAGGTCATCATTCCAGGGTGCTGGGATGGAGCCCCCCATGCATCAGGCTTCCTACTCTTTGGAGTATTTGCTTCTCCCCCTTCCTCTTCCCCTACCCCAATCCCCGCTCATGCTCTTATTCTCTCTCTTAAATGAATAAATAAAATCTATAATAATAAGTAATACCATGTTAGGTCTTAAATTATGTCTGTATATTTTTTTCATATACAATATTAAGGTTGAGATTTTTTTTAAAGACAGGCATATGAGGAAACATGAAAATATCACAAAACAAGAGACAAAAATAATCAAAAACAGATACAAAGTGACCCAGGAAATTGAGGTATTGAATATAGACCTTAAAATATTCATGGATATATAAAACAAGTCTGATAACATTGGCAAATAAGAAGAATATATTTAAAAAATGGGATCTCTAGAACTAAAAAACTTAATACTCATAAATTCAAAAGATAGACATAGGGCTTAGCAATAGCAAAAAACAAGAGTAGTAAGCTGAAAGATAGGTAAGAAAAAATATGTAGAAGTCTAGATATATAGAAAAATAAAAAGAAAATAACAAGAGAAATTAAGTATTATCATGTAAATGTCAAAGTTATGAGTAAAGGAAATCACAGAGGACAGGAGAGATCAATTGAAATAATTGAAAATATTATGGCTTTCCAAAATTGCAAAAGATAACAAGGTACAGATTTAAGACACTCTAAAACATCAAGGAGGTAAAAGAAAAATAAAACAAAGGAAACCATATCTAGGCATATCATAATTAAGCAATCTATTTAAACATATATATGCAAGAAGAAAACTTCAATAGAAAAATATATTTTTAAAGGGTCTCAATTGGAGCAATGTAAGTCTGAAGACAATAAAATATTATGCCTAATTTACTCAAAAAATTAACTTCTAACAGATAGTATAGCCAGCTGCAACAACCAACAAGAATTAAGGTGAAAGAAAAAAAGACATGTTCAATAAAAAAAAAAAAGGAGAGAAATTGTTACCAGCAAACTTACATTAAAGAAAATTATATTATAATCAGAAAAAAATATTTCCAGAAGGGAACATGAGGATGCAAGAAGGAATTAAGAATAACAAAAGTTAAATGTGCATGTAATGGTAAATGCTTTGCATAAAGAAATAAAAATAATAATAAAAATATTTTTCAGAGTAAGTAAATGTAAATATATGGCTATTTTTCTTCTAGTATCCTGGAGTAAGCTTCAAAGTAATCTTCATGGAGATAATAACTATTCTGAACAAAATACAGAAACTTGCTTATTCCTTTTAGCCTGGGGGAAGATAAAAATCCCAAATTAATCAACATTTCAAGAACTAAACAAAGGAAACCATTCTCATCAGAAAATTAAATCAACAGCCTAATGTTGAAATTAGCAATTAGCATATACAAATTTTAAAGCAATATAGTAAGTACTCTTGATGAGGTAAATAAAAATATGTTCTTAGTTACTAAAGAGTAGGAAATCTCAGGGAAGAAATGGTAACTATGAGAAAGAATCCAGTGGAAATTCTAGAGATAATAAATACAATTTATGAAATTTAAAAAATAGCATTGAGGTACATAATAAATAAATGGAGATAACAGAGGACAGACTTAATGAATTTGGTGAAAGACCAATAGAAATTATACTATTTAAAGAGTCAAGAAAAATAACACAGGGAATCATTAAACAATATCAAAACAGTGAAAGTATACACACTTTGAGTTCTTGAGTGAGAACACAAGAGAAGAAAACTTGAAAGCACAATGTCAAAACTCTCCAAAATTGGGGAAAAATTAATTTACATATTTATGAAGAACATCAAACTCTAAGAACAAAGAACAAGAATATGAAGAAATCCATGCTTACCTTCATCATACTCAAACTAATGAAAACAAAAGATAAAATCTTAAAAATCAGAAATAGAATACAACAAGAAAATAATAATTTCAATATTTGCTAATTTCTTTTCAAGAACTTTGGGAGCCAGAAGTCAGCAAGTTACTCACTGAGGTACTAAAGAAAAATTTGTCAATATAATACTCTATATCAAGTACATATTCTTTAAGAACTAATACAAAATAAAGATATGTTCAGATACAATAAAACTATAATCTGGATATTCCTTCTTATTCTTGCCTACCGCACTGATTAGAAAATCATGAAATAATATTGAATCAAAGCAGGAAGAGCAAACATTTTTGCATTGTTCCTCATCTTAGGGAAAAAGTACACCATATTTTGCTCCTAAATGGATCAGCTGTAGACTTTTTGTGGGGGCTTTTATCAGATTGAGAGAGATTCATTCTATTTCTAGTTTGAAAAGAGTTTTAATCAGGAATAGTGGTTGGATTTGTGAAATTATGTTTTCATCATGTTTGACGTAATCATATAATTTTACTTCTTCGGCCTGTTAATATGATGAAATATATTGGTGTTTTTTTTAAATATAAGTCATTCTTGCATTTGCTAATATAAACCCCATTTGGTCATGATAGAATATCCAAAAATATGTGGAAAAAATACTGTATTTTAAATTTTGTAAGATGTCATAGAGAATGTTTTTATGTTCATCAGGGATATTGGTCTGTAGTAGTGGTTTATTCCCCCATGAATTATTTTTGTCTGCTTTTGATATTAAGGTAATGCTGGCTTCTTAGAGGAGTTGAGCAGCATTCATTCTGCTTAAATTTTTCTGAAGAGTTTGATAATATTTTATTTCATCCATTTTTTTTTTTTTTTTTTTTTAGTATAATTCATCAGTAAAGCCATTGTGGTCTAGAGGATTCTTTGTGGGAAGTTTTAGGGATAGAAATTATTTGTTGAGTGATATTTGGTTATGTGGTTACATTAAGAGCCAGCTTTGGATTTCAGTGTGTTTTTAGGTGAACTGAGGAGACCCTGGGCCTATCCCAAAGTGTCACCAAAGGTTCTTGGTCTTATTACAAGAAGGAACTCAAGGATAGACACAACCCAGTGGACAAGAGTGACACAAGCAGGAAAGTACAGTCTTAAGATGTGAGAACAGGCAGGTCAAGAGAAAGAGAGCTGCTCACCCTGGGATTTTTTTGGTTTCTGTCTTTTACTGACAGTTGTTAATAAGAGGGTGGAATATTCATTACTTAGGGTGGGGGTTTTCTTGGAAGCAGGGTTTCCCACCTTTTCTTTCTTATTTGCTCATGGGTTTCCTGTCATAACACCTGCCATCTTAGGCCTATCTTGTTTGATCTGGCTTCTAATGGAGGGCTGCCAAGGACAGGCCTCTGACTCTCCCAATAATTGGCCATGACTTCCTCTTTGCTGGCTTCCAGATATCCTGTTAGAATTTAACTAACTGCCAAGTCAACAATTGATTTTCTATTATGTTTTATATTGCATTTTTTTCTCATATCTTTATGCTTTGCATTCCATTTGTTCTAAAGACATTAAGGTGGGAATTGAAGTCATTGGCTTCTTTTTCCATCTAATCCTTAAGTGCTATAACTTTCCTTGTAAGTACTACTATAGCTTCATCCTACTGCTCTAAGTTCAACTACTTCATTTATATAATAATTCTTAGGAATCAAACTGGGAAGAAAATCTGTTGCCCACAGTTCTATTTACACAGGCAATAGGGTAATGGCCCAACTCCTCTTGCTTTTCCAAATGTCACTTTTATAATAATTACCCTGCTGATTTTCCTTGCCTTAATTGCCATTTTCTAATTTTCTGATGTTGGAGATTTTTAGAAGTTTCTTGAGAAATATATATACACACACAACTCATAACTTGGACACAGCAGTCATAGCTTGGGATGAGATCTGGAATCTGCAGAGATACGGGATTCTTTCCATTAAAGTCAGAATATGGTTTTCTTATCTATCCATTTAAATATTTTGTGGACTAGAGTAGGTATGCCTACATAAAAGGTCCTTGGAAAACCAAAGATCTCTATTACCTCATGGTCAGTTCACTTGGAAAAGATATAAGTTATGCTCTGGTTATTCTTCCCAAATTTATCAATCAAATAAATTGCTCCAGTTTATTTGAGGTAGAATTAGTAAACGAGTCAAGAGAGGCCAGGAGTTATGCAGTATTGAGCTTGTTCAACATAAAAAGTCTCATTCAGATTGAAGAAAAATTATTTTTCCAAGATTCCCTAGTTTTTGTTTCTCTCAATGACCTACTGAGATTAAACATGTAGCCTATGATTAACCAAGTTTGTGGCTCTCTCTGGAAGCATAGTCTTTAATCCTACTGTTACTTTTTAAAATCCACACTGCTAAAACCAATAACTTGCTTTTATGTGTTGCTGAGATTCCACCAACTAGATTAGATTTTGCCTTAAAAAATCTCTGAAATGCATCTAAACGAAATATTAATTCTACTAACCTGAAGACTATTCCATTTCCAAACCTGTAGCTTCATTTCCTGTCATATTTTTAAACTTATACTACATGATACAATATGTTCAGAGGTTTTATAATATCAAATGATATCATAAAGACACTCTAATACAAATGCATAATGACACTGTAGAAATACAACAGAAGCTACAAGATGCCCAAAATCTTAGAGTAAAATTAAAACCTAAGAAGCAAAATTCTTTGCAAGTCAAAGTCTCAATACCAAAGAAAGTATATTCTGAGACTGAAACTTTTCCAAGTAAAAAAAAGATTGTGGTGTCTTTTGCTCCCATCTCCTTATTTTGCTCAGCTTTAGCTGGAGAAATTCTGAGTACCTGGTTAGAATTAGAATTGCTGCAGTGAGGACTACCATGGATTTGCCTGTTATTATTTTTGAATAGCTACCTTTGCATTAACTCAATGTTAAGTCTCAAATAGGTCACCACTTTTAAGATTCCAAGTAATTACTAGAGGCAATATGTCAATATTGGAAACCCTCTATGATGAACTTTAGAATATAAGCAATCCCCAATTCTTAGGATTTTTATCCAGTAAAGTTATGTTTTTATAGACTTAGTAGTTAGTACCACCAAAGATTGTTGAAAAACATTCAAAGATAAATAAAGGTAGATGCAAAATATTTTGTTTATATACACTAGGGTGCCGTTCAATGTTGGTTGTCTAACATTGCAACCAGTAAATATAAATAGAAGAAAAAGTAGGAGAAAATAGGGAAATGAGAAAATAGAGGTAAAAAAATCTTAGAAAAAAGTTTTTCTTGGTATACACAAACCTTTCAATCTCTATATCACCTGAAAATCATTTTTCTTGTACTGAGCACTAAATTCAGTATAAAGTCTCCTGTTTCTACCTTACAAATAAACACTCAATATAAACCTCATGTGTGTTGGGAGAATTTACCAGTGATAACTCTTAAGCCATGTGGGAAAAACCACATGAATTCAATGTAATTCCCTTCATATTCCCCTAGTGTTCTCTGATGATTACTCAAAATCACATTTTAAAAAGAAAAAAAACATGATTAAGGCACTCTAATAATAATACATGTATTACCCTACATTGGCACCAAAAATGTCAAATTAGAATCTTGCTTCACACATCCTTGTGCTCTCTAGCACATATGGCACTTAGGTATATAATGTAGGATATATAATTTATCTACTTAAATACTCCTCTGGCAAGCCTAGTGAGAAATTCATTAATAGTATAGCAAACAAACAGTGTTCAACTCTATAATGTCTAAAATTCTTTGATATAGTCTTTCTTTTTCCCATATTTGATTTTATCTTTGATTTTATCTGGCTTCTTATTGTGGACTTTAGCATCTCAGTATTTCTGTGGTGTGAGACTTTGAAAGTTAAAAATCAGGAGGTATACATGCATGCATTGTATATATTCTATATACAAATATATACAGTATATATGTGGCAAAGGGCCAAAAAATTTTAAAATTTCTTACCCATGCAAGAAGCTTTTTTTGCCCTGCTTTTAATTTGCTTCTCCAAGTTTTATTCTGTATTTACTTCTTATAGATTAAAGACCAAATAATTAGATACTGGGAACTTTAATATTAGGGCCAAAAAATTGCAGCTCACCTGCCTTACTTTAAGGACCAGAGCATGTTGTGTAAAATTTACTACTTTGAGAAGAGCGATGGGGTTTCCATGCTTTCTTCTGACCAACTACTTTCAAAAGAGGAAGAAAGTTCTGATCCTTTAGCAGTAATGGCCTAGAGTTGGTCATCCCACAGTAGAGGAAGCCTGACTGAAGCAGGAAAATTTTCTGGAGAAAGGAAACAGAATATCTGAACTAAGCAATCTTTTTAAATTCCTTCCCCCATCCCTCACCTGGCTGTCTATTCCCTTGAAGCTTTGACCCCTGGTGACTATGCTTTTGGTTTTTAATTTTTTCTTTTAGGTGAGTCAGACAGGCTGAGGACTAGAGTAGGGAGGGCTTCATTTATCAATAGATCAGACTGCCAAATCCATATCCTCCAGAGTAAGGCTTTTTATGGAGATTGCTCTAGGAGCATTTCATTATGGCTACTCTTTCTTTCCCCTATGCCACAACCAGGAAGGTATCTTTCCTAGGTCTTCATCATGAAAATGTAATGCATGTCTACCAGGAAAGTCCATAATAAAACTGTAGGGTCCCTCTAAGTTTGCAGCTCCCAGGAGTTTATCATTGTTATGCTGGTTCTCATGCTCGGTTCACCCAGCCTTCACCAATTCGTCAACTTGAGTATTTAAATGTTTATGGCTCTAGTGACTCCTGGTCTGGGTTAACAGATTTGTGGATGCACCTGCCTCTCCAGATTTCATGGTGAAATTTTGCCCTATGGCTTCAGGACTTTGATAGATACAAAAAAAATCATTAAAATTAAGTTTGTCCACTTTTTCTTGTAGCAAAAATGGGACTGTGAGGAGTGACGGCATCCTAATACTTTATATGCTGAAGCCAAGATCACAAGTTCACCATATTTTTGGACTTTACAAAAGAGACAAAAGAAGGAACTCTGGAGACACACAGAAAGAGATACAGAAAGAGAGATAAAGAGAGAAGGGGGAAAAAGCTATCCTCAAACAGTCCTCATTCAGAAAAAAACTGAATTCAAAAACAATTAAGAAACAAAAGTATCAAATTCAACTCCCACACAGAGTTCTCATTAGAAAGAACAGAACATATTTAGCATTCCTATTTATAATGAAATCATTCCCCAAAAATATGCCCAAAAAAACATGAAAATAATTCAATACTACAAAATGAGATATAAAATATGAAGGGAATATTACCAAAAATTAAAGAAAGAAACATCAAAATTGTTATTAAATTTCAGGAAACAATTAGAAATGCAAAAAAAAAAATCATTTCAAAACTGAAAATTAAACTTGAAGGCATGAATAAGCAAAACCAAAAAATTACTATAGAAAAATATCCAGGATTAACAGAAAATGAAAAGCAGGTTAATTTAGATAGAAGTTTCAAGAGAACTGAAGATGATAAAAAAGTTTCAATAGATATGCAACTGGATTTATTTTTTTTAATTCAAGCAAATGAAGAGAAGGAACAATGCAGACTACAGTAATTCAAGGATAGCTTACATATAGAGATACATACATACATAGCTTACATATTACATATACTAGAGTTTGCAAGGGCATACTATGCTAATGGGGAAAACTTCCTAAAATAATCAATACTAAAATTTTTCTGACAAAATTGTTTAGTATTGAAGAATATAAGAATAGGTCCTAAATAATTTCACCATAGAGATAGAAAAACCAAGTCACTTATAAGGGACATAAAATCAGTTTGCCATGAATCCTTTTGTAAACAAAATTTATTGTCAGAAGATTATGACATAACACATTTAAGATAATCATGGAAATTTTTAAAAATCAAGGATTTAAAACAGTTGAAAGCTTTGAAGTCTAAAGGCTAAAGATATATTTCCATCATTGTGCAAGAACCCAGGAAGTATTGTGTCCATGAACTTGTTTTGGTAATATAAATGTTTTCATACTGAACAACAGAAATTCAAAATAACTAAAAATACATTAACATAAAGACTGGTAGGAAACATCCAATATATACATTTGTACAAAGAATTAATATTACATGAGTTAAATGAAGAAGAGTGTATAGTTTGTATTAGTTATCTCCTCTGACAATGCAGAACTAAAAAAATGAAGTGAGAATGAGAGCATATGTCCGTAATCAAATTATTGGGGTTTATGAAAGAATTGCCCTCTGAAAATCATTTACCTGCGATATAATATAAAACATAAAAGTAATTATGTAGTGTTCTAATTTTCTTTATATAATGTTCTTTAAAAAAAACAAACATATACTCTGGAATTTTAAAAAACCCAGATTCAAGATCAAAGAAATTAAAGAAATACCTGTGGTAATGAACTTTAAATGGACATAAATTTTTTTCTAATGATATTACACTATAAAGGCTTAGAAATTATAAACAATCCAATAGACATCAATCCATAGAAGCCTGATACTGATATTGAAATTCCACTTCCCAATAAAGGAAATTAGGAATTCTTGGGGGAAATGGCTGATTTTAGTAATAAAGCAAGGAATATACAAGACAATCTGAGCCATTTGGGACCCCAGATAGAAAGGGAACCAACATGTAACATTTGATGAAGGCCAAAATAATTTGAAATCTACTATGAATTCCCATTGGCCAAGGAGTAGAAAATGTGTGTACCAAAACTTAATACCTAAAATAAATTAAAACAAGTCAATGTGTTTTAATTCATTAGTTAATATTGGTACCCACTTAACCCGCAAAATAATGCCAAATTGGTCACTTCTGTATTATACTATGAAACCAATTTTTTTAAACTAGTGAATAAAATAAAATTATTTAGCATTTATCTTGCCTTATCTATTCAGATATACCTCTGGATAACCAAATACTGGACGAGATACAATTTCTCTTTATGGAAGTACTCCAGAAAGTAAGTGAAGGTAGAATAATAGATTTGTAATATCACATTATGCAACTCCTAAAAACGTAACCATATGTATCAAGCATCAAAGACCACTGTGTGGTTCCAAAGGAACACATCATTACCTTGCCAATTGTGACAAACCATCATTCCTGAATCAGACTCAGCCTCTGGATTAAACTAATAATTTGTATGTAATTTAGAGGACAGAAGAACATGTTGAGCTATACAAGGGAAATGCAATTAGAAAAACCCCATAACTGTGAGAAATTCTACACGACATCATCATGGCTCTTCAACAAATAAATTGCTAGCAAATAATAATAATAATAAATAATAATAATAATAATAGCAGAGGGAATTACATAGACTAAAGAAAACTAATATGACATTAGGAAAAAGTAAATTATGATGACTTTAGTAGGATTCACTTAAGTAATAAATCTGTACAGACAGATACCTGGGTTGCTGAGTGATTGAGTGTCTGCACTCGGCTCAGGGCATAATCCTGGAGTACTGGGATCGAGTCCCACATCGGGCTCCCTGCATGGAGCCTGCTTCTCCCTCTGCCTATGTCTTTGCCTCTCTCTCTCTCTGTGTGTGTCTCTCATGAATAAATAAGTAAAATCTTTTTAAAAATCTGTATAGAAAAATAAGGAAGTTTTATAGTAAAATTCAGATGTGATCACTCTTAGAGAGAGAGGGTAGTGACTTTGAGGTTTCAAGTGGAGGTCTTCTGTGGGGTGTGGAAAGACTGTTTCTCTTAATTTGGGTAATAGTTACAATGTCCTATGGCAGTTCATTAATGGTATATTTGATTGGTGTAGCTTTCTGTGTCTGTACCATATTAATTTAAAATATAATTTAAAAGAGAAGATAAATTTTCTTCATCCTTACTCCTTCAGGTCATCTATCTGGAAAGTGGAGATGACTTACTTGAGCAATCATATAGGACCACAATCTTGCTATAGTTAGCAAGGCTAGAACAATGGCAAGATAACTGCATTCCTTATTGCCTACTTTATGATTCTTTTAAGACAGAAGTAAACGTATATCTTATTTGAGCCACTGTTATTCCAGTTTTCTAATCACCAAAGGCAAGCCTAATTCCAACTAACTCAATTCTCAATTTCTTTGACAAAAATTAAATAATTGAAGTTTCTTGTAGTTTAAAAAACAATTTAAGTGGGAAGAGTATAAGACCTCTTTAAAGCCTTCCTAGCTTCCTGTAATTCACAAATATGAATTATTGAGCAATAAATGACACAATTCAATACAACAGATCTCTCTCCAATGTTTGCTGAAAAGACATTTAGAAATACATAGCTTAAAGAAAGGATACATTTTGATCAGTAGAGTAGGGAAGATAGGAAGAATAACATTGTTATCCATTATTCAAAATGCATGTCTTTGAGAGTAGAACCAGGAAGATGGGTCTTTTTCTCCAGAGACACTCCAGAGACAATGAAAAATATGCAGCAATGATAATGTTATGGGCATGTACTAACATTTAGAACATCTATATGATCAGAGATTACAAAAATAAATACATAAAACAGTTTAGTAGAGCTAGGAAGATCTCAAAATTTATTCTGGTAATGCAGTCATAATTGGTCCCAATGAGAAGAATAAATCGATATGGCTACTCCAGAAAGTTCTGTGATGGGCTTTTTGTTTGCTTGCTAAATGTTTATAGGAGATTAAAAAGGATCTCACCACCATGAACAAACAATGAAGAATTGAACAGACACATAAGAAGAAGGCCAGGCTGCTAAAATAAGTATATATTTATTTGAGGCTTACAAAATACTATACCACAGAAATATTTTTAGGTATTCTCGACTAGAAGTATAGAATAAGAAAGGAATGGGCTAAAATAATTGAGTAATATATTACATAATGTCATATATTTTTAAATAATAAAATATTGGACAATTACTTTGTTTCTTTCTTCTCTGTGAAAGATAATGATTTTTTTTTAATTTTTATTTATTTATGATAGTCACAGAGAGAGAGAGAGAGAGGGGGGCAGAGACATAGGCAGAGGGAGAAGCAGGCTCCATGCACCGGGAGCCTGATGTGGGATTCGATCCCGGGTCTCCAGGATCGCGCCCTGGGCCAAAGGCAAGCGCCAAACCACTGCGCCACCCAGGGATCCCTAATGATTTTTTTAAACCAAGAACCATAGATCATTGCAGTTATAAAGACACTGAATCCAAAGATCAGTGAAGTAATAAATTATATCAAATATGTACAAGTCTCTTCTGGAGCCAATGAAATTCCATTTTATGATAACCAAAGTACTTATATATGTAAATTCCAAATCACTGCTCTAAATGTGGACAAACTGTGCATAATGGTAGAGATTCCAGAGCATGGATATTGGCAATGTTCAATCTCTCATTCTCAAGCGCAGACACACACAAGGCACATTTGTAATCATACCACATATAGTTTTATAAGAAATTTCCTTACTTTTCATGTGCATTTATCTATACCACTTAAAAATCTTCAAAAATATTGCATTAAAGTCTGAATTTTCTTACTTGAATATTCATAATTTATTTAGCAAAGTAGTGGATCCTGTGGTGTGTCACCAGATCACTCCTTCAAGACTAAGCACTTAGTTCCCTGTCTCTGCCCATGTTAATGACTGACGGCTGGCAGCTGTGTTCTTGCCTGGATGGTACCTTCAACCCAAGAGACTTACATCATCAAATTTCAACTTTCTGTGGGGTAAGTCTTCATCTAATGACTATTTAATATGGAGTATAAAGTACCAGCCCCTTGATTTGGGACAATTCAAAGGGATCATGCCAGCTCCAGAGTTGAATGTCAAATAAGCTTGTACTTCTGTTGTGACTACACCGCAGTTCAAAAAACCTCTAAATTATGCTTTCCTCACCACTCTACCCACATGGCAGATATTGAATCTGAAGGAGGTATCCAATGAATTCTACTAAACTGTTTTATGTATTTATTTTTGTAAGAATTCAAACTCATTCTTGTACACAATTCCACCTTTCAAAATGTTTTTCAGTCTCAACCAAAGAAAATGACCCTTACCTATAGAGTAGGCATTAAGAGCTGGCAACCTAGTATATATACACGCACCCTATGAATCTCTCAAAGTTGAGTGCCTCTAGTGTCTCCCAGACATTATAGGTGTGGAAATCCTGAGTAACAAAGTTTCTGAGAAAACTTTTATTTTCCTGATAGAAAAAAAAAAAAGCTTTATTTTTCTTGCTTTTCTTTTCTTTCCTGTAACAGTGATTCAACCCCTGGAGGAGAGAGCCATTAGCAATCATGTGACAACATAATGATAGTCAAGATGCTAAGGGTAGGAATAGCAGGAATACACAAATAGCTTGGTCTCTTATAAGATTGTTGAAATGCTTACCTTTAGACCTCTAGTTAAGTTAGAAAAAATGTTTCCATTTGCTCAAGGCAATGCAGGAGGGTTATTTGTTGCTTACAGTTGTATCCAATTATAATTGAAATCCTTTAGTTTTTTAGATACTTGATTTAAGCTTTCTCATAACCAGAGTTAAAAGTGTTGAATTAATTATGGACCTGTTTCTTCAAACTTCATTACTTCCTCAAGATACACTGTTAAGTATAAAATGACTAAGTGCAAAGATATAAACATTTTAATGTTTCTAGATAGGTACAGTAGTCTTCCTCATCGGCAGGTTTTCTTTCTGCAGTTTCAGTTACCCACAGTCAACTGCAGTCTGGAAGCAGGTGACCCTCCTTCTTCTGATGCATGGTCAAAAGATCAATAATAGCCTAATGCTATATCACAATGCCTATATCATTCACGTCACTTCATCTCATCAGGTAGGTATTTTATCATTTCACATCATCACAGGAAGAAGGGTAAGTGTAATAAGATTATATTTATTTGTATATTTGAGAGAAAGATCACATTTAACTTTTATTATAGAATATTGTTATAATCATACTATTTTATAACTAGCTATTGTTCATCTCTTAGTATACCTAATTTATAAATTAAATTTTATCACAGGTATGTATGGGAAAAAAACACAGCATAAATAGGGTTTGGTATTATATGCAGTTTCAGAATCCATTGCGGGTCTCAGAACATCCCCCATGAAAAAGGGGGGCTACTGTACTGACAAAATGTCCACTGTAGTAACGTATGCCACATCCTAAACTCCATTAGATTTCCCATCTGACAAAACTTTTGCCAGCACTATTACCAATCATATTGCCAATTTAATAGAATAAAAATATCTCAAAATTTCTAATTTGAAAGCCTGCTTATTACTGAAATTAAGAACAAAGTTTTTTTTGTGTTTTAAAATTTTTGAGAATGAATGAATGAAGAAATGAATGCCACATACATGTGACAAAAACTGTATCTCTGGGGTTATAAAATATACAATAGAAACCCAATCCTTTCATCATGGAGTTATGTTTTAGTGGGAAAAAAGGAACATAAACAACACATCACACATCTGATAGACATAACAACTCTATCAATGAATAAAGTAGTGGAGGGAGATAAAAAAATGATTAGGGAACCATGTAAGTACAGTGATCACAGGAGGTATATGTGAAGAAGTGATATTTGGTCAGGGTCCTAAATGCAATGAAGGAGCAAACAAAGTGAAAATATGAGAATCAAGTATTCCTGGAAAAATAAGCATCCTCTGTAAGATAATGAGATAGAAATGAACTCCCTGGTAGGAGGAAAAAATAGAGGCCACAGCAACAAGGCTTGTTATGTCTCAGAGTGATGAGGGGACAGAACGGAAGGAAACAGATTTGGTAAGGATCATATTTGTAAAACCTTATATATCACATGTTATGGGTTGAATTTTATCTTCCCCAAATGATATATTGGAGACTTAGCCCCCAGTACTTCAGAAGGTGACCTTATTTGGAGATGGGGTCTTTACAAAGATAATCGAGCTGAAGTTGGGTCAGTAAGTAGGGCCCTAATTAATCCAACATGACTTATGTCCTTATTAAAAAAAAAAAAAAGGTATTTGGACACAGAGACACGGACATCAAGGGAAAATGATATGAAGGAAAGGGAGAAGATAGTCATCAATAAACCAAGGAAAGATGTCCCCAGAACATATTCTCTTATAGCTCTCAGAAGGAACCAACCCTGCTAACACCTTACTTTCAGACTTCTAGCTTCCAGAACTGTGAGGCAATACATTTCTGTTTTTTTTTTTTTAAATCTTTTTTTTTTTAATTTTTTTTTATTTATGATAGTCACAGAGAGAGAGAAAGAGAGAGAGAGAGAGAGAGAGAGAGGCAGAGGCAGAGACACAGGCAGAGGGAGAGACACAGGCAGAGGGAGAAGCAGGCTCCATGCACCGGGAGCCCGATGTGGGATTCGATCCCGGGTCTCCAGGATCGCACCCTGGGCCAAAGGCAGGCGCCAAACCGCTGCGCCACCCAGGGATCCCCATTTCTGTTGTTTAATGTATGGAACTTATGATACTTTGTTGTCACAGCCCTAGAAACTAATACACTATGTAAAAACTTCTATTTATTAGATATGCAACAAAAAGCTATTGGATAATTTTGAGAAGGAGAATTTTATATATAATCCAATTATAAGTTAAATATAAAGGTCATTTCTGTTTGCTATATGGAGGATTTTTTTTCAAAAACAGAAATCAGGAATCAAAGGAAGGGGATGATTAGAGAGGAACTGTGATAATCCAGGTGGAAAATCATGAATTGGAAGACTGGTAGACTTGAGAATTTGAGAAGTGGACAAATTGGAAATTTATATTTAAGGTTGTTGATTAATAGAATATGGGCTGTGAAATAAAGTAAGGATTCAAAAGATAAGAGCTATATTTTGTTGAAAAATGTTACTGGTTTAGGAAAGTTTTTGAATTTACAGATGGATGGGACAAAAAATTATTTTCAACATTATATCTTTTAATGTATACTAGATGGCCAATTGGAAATGTCAAGTGGGCAATCAGATAAAGTCTAGAACTCAGTGACAAGGTCGAAGCTATAGATATAAATTTCAGAGTCATCATTTTATTTAGACTTTTAAAAGTCATTACATTTATATGTAATTACCTAAAGAGTAATTATAGATAGAAAAATATGAGAAAACAAGGGCTATGCAATACATCTAAGAGAACTACAAAACATAAAGACTGGTATAGAGGCTAGAATAAAGAAAATTGAGAATAAGGTCATGCTCTAGCTTTTTTTTTTAAAGATTTATTTATTTTATTTGAGAGAAAGAGAGCACAAGTGGGAGGGGCAGAGAGAGTCTTAAGTAGACTCTATAGTGAGTGTGTAGCCCATTGTGGGGCTTGATCTCAGGACCCTGAGATCACAAGCTGAGCCAAAACTAAAAGTCAGACACTTATATGACTGCATCACCCAGGTGCCCGCATGTTTTCGCTTTTTTAGCATTTTGGGATGCAAAATCAATTCCAATGAGTGATGTGTCAGCATCTTACAAAGGGTAGCAGTGAAAAAGTAAGAGAAAGAGAAACAATTTTTTATCAGGCAGGTAATGATTCATGGAGCGATCTAGAAAGTATAATGCTAAGTGAGATAAATCATTCAGAGAAAGACAAATACCACATGATTTCACTCATATATGGAATTTAAAAAAATCAGATCTGGGAATGGATGAAATGGGTGATGGGGATTAAGAAAAGCAGTTGTGATGAGCTCCAGGTGATTAAAATAAAAACTTTTTAAAAAGTGATAATTTAGTGTCATATCCTCAAGAAGTGTCAACAAGAATAAGTGTTAAAATAGGCATTTGATTCAGCAATTAGGAAGTCATGTCTTATATAAAATGGAATAAAATCAGCCAAATGATCAGGACAGAAACCAACCAGAATCCTGTCTACCATAGAATGTGTCAGTTATGAGAGACATGAATGTAATTTATGATCGCAAAACTTCCTCACTAAAGAAAAAGAAGAATGTGTATAAATTAGAAATTATATGGGTGTGTGTGACAATGTGAGCATCTTTGGAGACTGAAGATCCTAGCAGGGAAGCACATTTACATTTGTTCAATCTTGAAGGAAATATGATCTCATCTTTCTCTATACGAGACATTCATTCTCTGATTCATTTATTGATTGATTCAGTAACTATTTTTTAGAGGGCCTATTAAATGTCAAATATTATCTTGGAGTCTGGGGATATAACAAAGGGAGATAACAAGCTCAATTTCAATTCAAATTGGATTGAGGGGGTACTTTTGCTTTGAGATAAGTTAGAAAAACTAGTACTAGACTTACTCTCTGGCATATACAAAAATAACTAGAAAAATGATTTAACAATTTACCAGACTTAGAAAAATTGCAGTGAAGGACAGTGATCCATGAAATAGGGGAAAGAAATGAAGGAAAGCTTATAATTTCTCCCAGCTTACCTTCTCGAGCTGGTGTCTGCAGGTGGAGCCTGAAGTTCTCCCAAAGTTGAAGAGATAAGATTGCATTCCACAGATGCCAGGGCAGCAGGAACTCACTAGGCAGGGTGTCATGTAGAACAAAGCTGAAGAGCGGAAGAGCTCTGTAGTTTTTTGCACAAGTCCTTTCCCAAGACTCCAGTTGAATAAGGAAGCAGTGGATCCCTGGGAAGAAACCACCCAAGGCTAGTGAGAGCACCAGTTGGGAAAGTAAGCGGAGGCAAAAAGCCTCTGAGCTAGAACATAGCTGGGAATAGTTTGTGTTTCAGATAGAGTGGAAACACCCGTAAATCAAAAGGCATATATCAGAGAAAAGAGAATGTCATTGCCTAAGTAGTGGTCCAAAAGCTAGCTCTATCTTGAGACTATTCTAGTCTACACAGTAAATTCTAAAGCAAGAATTAGTAAAGAGGACAACAAAACAGTTATTTTAACTGTATTCCATATGTTCACAAAACTAGAGGAAATACTAAACCATGGTGTCAAAGATAAAGCTGGACACTAATTAAAGCAGTTAAAACAGATTTTTAGTAGTATAGTAATATGTAGCAATTTACTATTCCAATACGTAAAAGGGTTCAGCATGGACTGAACTAAGCTTGGATTTGTACCAAAGTGACTAGGCATTTTAAAGAGAAAATGGTACCTGTGGTGGCTTAAGCAGAGTCAGGAAATTTCTAAAAATGGGGTGGGGGGAGTGTTGGTTCATGTGAAATCCATTTGGGCTTGCTAACTGGTGCTTATTGAAGTTAGGCCCCTCCTCTCCCACAAAGAATGGAAGATAGGGCCCTATCTTCAGGTCTTGGCTGGACCAAACAGTAAATTTCTTTGGCAGTCTTGAGTTTTCTCAAGCAGGCACTTTACGGTGGGGAAGGATCATCCTAGGAATGCAGCCTTCATGTGTTAGAAACTATGTTAGAATTTATTCAAGTCTTTTAAGATGTGTGCATGTGTGTGGGTAGGGAGAGAGATGGACAAAATCATTTGTCCTGAGAGTCTGCGGTTTCTATAGGTCAAGGTGGAGGCCCAGTTGAGAAGAGGGTTGAGAGAAGCGCAACTAGAGTTTAGTCAGAATCCTTGTCAGGGGTATGTATAAGATTAATGGCAGTTTAATAATAAGCAGAAGTAAAGATGTAAAAATTTGAAGGCTTGGGAATAGATGCTACACGAAATAAAACACAATGAGAAAAGAATAAAGTAAAAATAAAGCAGAAATGAGTTGTGGAACTGCTCCAGGTGGCCTAAAATATGATCATTTGAGTCCCCAAAGGAAAATAGAGAATAGGTAGGTAGATTTTTAAATTTTTGAAAAATAATGGCAAACATATCACATTTGATGAAAACTATAAATTCACAGATCCAAGAAGTTCAGTGAAACCCAACATATGAAACATGGATAAAACGATAAAAATTCACGCTATCATCAAATTGCTTAAAATCAGTGATAAGTCACAAACATGGTAAAAAAATGCATACTGAGTAGGAGCAAAGAAAATGCTAATAGCTGACCTCTTATAAACCTCACATGTCAGAAGACAGTGGAGCAACATTTCTAAAGTAATGAAAGAAAAAAACATCCCCTAAAATCGATATCTGTTGCAAATATATTTCAAATATGAAAGCAAAATTAAAATTCTTCCAGCAATGTAAAATTTGAAATTTATTACAACCAGTCCTGCCATATAAGAAATATAAGTTCTTCAGAGAAAAGGAAATTATACCCAAAGGAAATCTAAATATGATCAATGGAATGAAGATACCTAGAAATAGTAAAAATAAAATGTTATTAGTATTTTAAAAATAATTGATCCTGTAAAAAAGCAATAATGTGATGTGGGATATATAACATAATAAGAGTAATTACATGCAAAAGCATGGCAATAATATCAAAAGGGTCGAAATGGAAGAAACGGAAATATACTACTCTAAGGTTCTTACACTATATGTGAGATAACAATATTACCTGAAAGTAGAATGTAATAAATCAAAGGATACTATGCTATACTATGGGATCTTATAAATTCTAAAACAAGAGAAATAAAAGAGTTGAAACTACTAAGCTCCCAAAAGAAGTATACCAGAATGATAGAATATATGTAGTAGGTAGAAAACAAATGGAAAACAATAGATTTAAACTGGAAAACATCAATAACCAACTCAATATAAATGTAATTGTCTCAATTAAAAACTGGGATTTTTAGCTTGGAGATAAAAAAAAATCAAGACTCAGCCTGTACTCCCTGTGAGAAAATCACATAAAATATTTTTTAAAAATAGGCAAAGGGGCACCTGGGTGGCTCACCCATTGAACATCTGACTCTCAGTTTAGGCTTAGGTCAAGATCTCAAGGGTCAAGAGTGGGAGCCCTCCACTGGGCTCAGTGCTCAGTGGGGAGTATGCTTGAAGATTCTCTTTCTCTGCCCCTCCCCCAACTCACATGTGTACACGTGCACCCCACTCTCTAAAATAAAGAAATAAATCTAAACAAATTAGGTGAAAAGTAAAAAAGTGGGAACAGAAACATCATGTTAACATGAATCAAAAGTAAGTTGGAGAGAATAGACTTGAAAAGAGTGCCATCCAGCAAATTGGATTTTTTAAAATTAAAAAAAAAAAAAAAGATAACAATATGTATGTTAGCCCAAATGGGCTGGGCTGTGTGCTTTGCTGTGTGCAAAAAAATACCCAAATTTCAGCAGCTTAAATAATATGGTTTACTTTTGTTCAAACTTAACATGTCATGTGTATTAGATGAGGACTGATAATGTGGCCATAATCCCAGGCATTGTTGGTAGTTATTGCAGAAAGAAAGAATTGTAGTGTCTCACACTGGGAATTACATACTAACCCCTGAAATGACTCAGCTCTTCCACATGCAATGATTTGCTCAAGGTAGTCAATAGCTAAAGTAGGTTAAGAAAAGAACAATAAAACATTTAGTTACTTGTGCAATGGTTTATTATTCCATGACCAATATGGTGTGCAGAATGCAGAAGGCAGTATATGTAAGAAGGAGGTGGTAGCATTAGATGTGATAATGTGGGTGATTCAATGTTTTCACTTCCCACAAAGTTGCATATACTATTCCTTCTCAAAATAAATCTTAATTACTTTAAAATGAGGAGAGTAAAGAACAGTGACTTTACATCACACTAACTACAAAAGTGAAAAAATATAAATATTTATATAATCATACTTATATTTATGTAGACTATCTCTGGAAAGAAAAGAAAGTGTTACTAGTAGGCTTTAGAGAAGGAACAACTGGAGTAAGATTGGTGGGGAGGAAATATTTCCTTTATACTGAATACTATTTTTAATGGTTTGAATTTTTTCTCAAGTATATATTACTATTATGGGTTGGATCGTGTCCCTCCAAAATTCATATATTGAATTCCTAGCCCCCAGTACCACAGAATGTGATCTCATTTGCAGATAAGGTAGTTGCAGATATATGTGTATCTATGTCTAAATTTCCTCTTTTTTTATAAGGATATAATTAATATTAGAATAGAGGCCATTCTGGGGCACCTGGGTGGATCAGTCAGTTAAGCATATGCTTTTGACTCAGGTCCTGGTCCTGGAATGGAGCCCCATATTGGGCTCCCAGCTCTGAGGGTAGCCTGCTTCTCCCTCTCCCTCTGCACCTCCCCACCCCTGGTCATGCTTGTTTGCTGTGTCTCAAATAAGTAAGTAAATAAATAAATAGGGCCACTGTACTCCAGTATGACCTCATTTTGAGATATTTTGTTACGGTAGTCCTAGCAAACTAATACAATTACTTATGAACAAACGAGCCATTAAAAATAAAGAAACCAGGTGGATAATTAATGTTGGTATATAGCGGTAAGTACTTCAGAGTAAATAGAACAGAAGAACTTGAGTTATTCTAGGAAAAGGAAAGGTGCTAAATTCTTCCTGATATTGGAACAAAGGATAAATGCAACAATACAATTAGACTTCATTGAAACAATTAATAGTTGAAATGAAAATACACATTTGCTGAGACTATCATACTGTTGTTGGGTGTGTCTTTGTGTTTGGCCATGAAACTTGATTTTTAATTAAACCTTCACAGAGGCCACCTCAGTTCTCAAAAGTGGCTCCGCATTTGATATTCATAATCTTCCAACAGAGCTCACTTATACAAATCTCTCATCAGATTCAATGCATGGCTGAAAGTAAAGAATACTGGGCCAGGAGTTAGAACACCTGGATTGTATCTTGACTTTTATTACTTAGTTGATTTATTTAAGTGTTGGAAATTGGTAACTCCTTAGAAACTGTTCAAAGGCATACAAATATTTCTGCTTGATACAAATAGATTAAGATTTTCTGTATAACTGTCATTTCTTTATTGCTTTGAGTTATCAGCAGTTTTTAAAAATCATATCTGTTTTATCTGTATCTAAGCTTGAAAGCCAGAATATAGGGATGGAGCTATTTATGTATTTCTTGGCTATAATAAAATGTGCTTCTCAAAGCAACATGAACTGCCTTTTGTTACTATATATTATAAAATTGCTAGTGCTTTTTTTGGTGTTAATACTTTAATATACTTTGAAATAAAACAAGATATTTTACTTCATAGAGAAGTTGACTATGAGCTCTTTGGCAAAATGATAATCTTACTGTCAACTGAATAAATATTCCAAAGCTTGCTTCATCTGTTGTTTGCTTTCCTTGACTGTTTTAAAATTACTTTCATGTCACAAAATTTGCTGCATGTCTCTGTTTTTGACAAGATATGTTTGTGAAATATTTTTTGCAAAGAAGGAATGAAAGCAAAATACCCATTACTTGAGGATTACTTTTCCAGCTGCCTATTTATTATTTTACTAATAAATTACTTAGGTTACACATGGAAAATTACAACTTCATTTAATACAATGCCATAAAACACAAGGAATTGAAGCTCATTTAGAGAAAACCTCAATGCAGATATTGCCAACACTTCCCCCATCTGCAGATTTTAAGAATTTGAAGAAAGAACATGTTAAGGCACTTCTCTTTAATGAATAATGACTAAGGTAGTAAGTTTAAAGAAGAAGCAACAAATGGGAAGATTCAAAGTTCAGTTCTAACGTATAGATCCACTAAGCCCAGTTATTTAAGACCTATGTGTCAGACAAGATTTTAATTCCAAAGATTGATTTTCTTATTTCCTTCAATGTGAATATGTGAAGTCAGGAAAAATGCTTACCTCTCTCAGGAAATGGGCCTTATTTCTGATTTCTCTTAATATCACTGGAGAATGACCTTTCCCAGATAATTAGTTTTTCCTGTTAACTGAAGTCTAACATTTTACTGCATTTGATGTTATTAAATATAATGAATTTTGAAGTTTCTTAATAAAATATAGCTGAAAAAAATAAAATAAAGTAAAATATAACTGAAATCTACTAAAATGACAGTCCTCAAGGTCATAAATTTGAAAATCAGTTCAGTATTTTGCTTACTAGAAGTCAGTAGATGTTGATGCTAAGATATAAAGGTGAATGTTACCTATAGTTAGAGGAGATAATATGAAATGTTACTTCTTTGAGATAAAAAATTATTTGTGAGATATTAAGACTCTGCTCATTATACATTACATTGATGTTATAATAGTTAAAAATTACTACTAATAATTACTTGTTACATATTGGTGTAATAATATTTCTCTCTGAAAACTATTGTAGGAATGTAACTATTGAGTTAGAGACAAAATTGAATATTGCTAATTTCTGCTAGGCACTAATGATTGATGAGCTTATCACCTGTCATTCTAGAATATAGTAATGACTTCTATGGACTTAGAGGCATGATAGAGACCTCCTGGATGGCAAGGATCTTTTCTTCATTTATGAATCTAAAATGAATAGCATAGGGATCCTTGGGTGGGGAAGCGGTTTAGCGCCTGCCTTTGGCCCAGGGCGCGATCCTGGAGACCCGGGATTGAATCCCACATCGGGCTCCCGGTGCATGGAGCCTGCTTCTCCCTCTGCCTGTGTCTCTGCCTCTCTCTCTCTCTCTCTCTGTGACTATCATAAATAAATAAATAAATAATTTATAAAATGAATAGCATAGTGCCTAGCACATGATTAAAGTTGCTCAAGTATTTTGGGGGGGCCAATGCCCTCTGGAGCTTTTAGGTTCAAAATTTTGCTCTGCTATTTTGTAGCATGAGTGTCTACGAGTCAGGTATTTAACCTCTTTCCTTATCACTAAAGTGATGAGTTCCTATCTCACAGAGTTATTGAGAGGAATTATTGTATTCCACATTCATACATTAGAATAATATGTTGCAGATAGGAAGTGTTAAAATTATTAAATATGTATTCATTATTGCTGAATAGCTTAGGTTGTTCTCTTAAATCCCCCAGCAGAAAACGGAATGCATCGCTCTTCTACCACTAATGTACTTTGGGGATTGTTTATCATGGATAGATGGTTAGAGTTGTTAGCATCACAGTACTGTGAAGACATTTATCTTCTTTACACTCACTTTCGCCCTTTCTATATTCTGCTCTGATGATCCTTCTTGCTAACTGGCCTGAACAGTTTTTCTATCCTTCTGGACTGTGTTCCTCTTGAGCTCCTATGTTTTGTTGTTTGCCTTTTCTTCTCATTCATCTCTCTTCTTGATATTTTTATCACTGTTATATGTCAGTCCTATGCACTCTAAATGCAGCATATTGCCAGAAAGTCAGTCTCCAGATAATTGAGGTCTTCCTATACTTAAGTCCTTTGGGGATTTTTAGATGATGGCTCCTGTCTTTAGTTAGATGAGCTGGTAAATCTTTATAGAGCTATCTTACTGTGGGCTAACACCAGGCTACCACCATATCACATAATTAAATGGTTTCTCTATATTTTAACAACCAGACATTGTAATGAATCTTAAGATGGTGCATGCAGACATACCAATTTATTTCTTAATGCATTTTTTATGGCTGCCATTGCAGGAAGCTGGAACTGGTCCTGACTGAGTGCATTTGATGTCATTAAAACATAATAGAATTAATGAATAAGCAGTACATAAAAGTCCAAAGCCCAGCATAACAAATTTGGATAATATAAACATCATAATATATTTGATACATTCTTTTTATTTACTAATAATAACTCATCAAGAGATAGGCACTATATTGTCTATTCTGCAGAATTATAGGGCTAAAAGTTTGTCTAACAAAAGAAAAGTTATCTAATGCTTTAGAGGAATCATCCCACATTGAAAATCAGTCTCTTAATCTAGTTCCTAATCTCTCTCTCCTTTCTGCTAGCTATTTAGGATTCATCTAAAAGTAAAACTAACATAAAATCAGTTTTGTGGTGAGATTTAAAGTGAGGTTTGAATACTCCGGAAAATGCACCATAAAGTTCTCTTATGGATGCATAAAGAGAGTATTAGTAAATGTCTTATTTCATTTGAACTTACATTTTGAGGTACTTATCATTACATGTTATATTAATACACTACTATATGTATATAGTTTATAAATGAAAACATCTTATGTGGTAGTGTATGTTGTTTCTTGATGGAGTACACTATCAAACAGGTTTGCAGACTAACAAAGTGGGAATTGTTGACAATTACCATATGTTATAGATATTCATTAGTTTTTTTATTCCGAAGTCCTTTCTGAGTTTCTATTATCATGTATATGCTCTTCTTTCTGGGCACAGAATTTTGTAAAAGTAAAAAATAAAGAATCCATAGAGACCATAGAGAGAAAAAAGTGCAATGGCTCATCAAAATAATGAAGTAGCAATCTGTAGATGATACACAGTCTACCCAGAAATATTGCCACATCAGGAAAATCAGGTTTTTAAAGCTTCATATGAATGTTTTAGAATGTTCTTACTACATTCACTATAAAACATGAGGGTTAAAAGAGCATAATATTGCTTCTTTAGAAATTTTTATATAAAGCCTATTTCACATTTTTCACCAAAAATCATTAGGTTGTGGAATTCATTCATTCATTAAATATACCAGCTGCTGGTAATAAGGATGATTAAGCCTCACTATTTTCAGTGAGTTTATAGGCTAAGAAAGGAGGCAATAGAATATGATGAATAAAATAACGGCATTTATAAAACAATATAAATATCACTTAAAAAAGTATTTATGAATAGTATTATTTACTTTTAATGCCAATATATAAGAAATATAAGCTTGGAAACTAAGAAGTCAAATTTACCATCATTAAAATTTTAGCAAATCAGAGAAGTGGTCAGTAACCAGAGGTGAGTTGTTAATGGCTTTACCGACAAAATAAATATATAAAATATGTAAATAAAAGCACAAATTAACTGTCTGCTTTTTTGAGAACACTTTCAGATTTTGAAGTAAATGTGACTTGAAATTAATTACATAGGAAATATGATACAGAATTTTATCTGGTATTTTATACATTATTTGGACATTTATTCACTTTTGGTCATATTAAATTATGTTCTACAATTCAAGAAAATCACAATGTTCTTTAAAAAGACAAAGACTTATGAGAAAGTTTTTAAAAATCTAGAAAGACTATCATTAAAAAAACAAAAGACAAAAAGTGTTGTCAAGGATGTGGAGACAATGGGACCCTTGTACACTGTTGGTAGCAATGCAAAACGGTACAGACACTATAGAAAATAGTATGGAGGGTTTTTTAAATTAAAAATACAACTACCATATGATTCAGCAATCCCATTTGTGGACATTTATCCAGAAGAATTTAAATCAGAGGCCCAAAGAAATAAAGCATGCCTATATTCATTACAGCACTATTCACACTAGCCAAGGCATGGAAATACCCAAATATCCTTTAATAGATGAATAATTAAATAAAACATGATATAAGCATACTGTGAAATTTTTTTCAGCTTTAAAAAAGAATGGAATTCTGCAATATGCCACAACATGAATATACCTGAGGATATTATGCTCAGTAAAATAAACCAGTTCTGAAGTACAAATACTGCCTGATTCTAATTATCTAAGGTACCTAAAGTAGCCAAATTCATAGATTCAGTGAATATAAAGGTGGTTACAAGGGGAGGATAGGAAAAGGAAATGGAAAGTTGCTAATCAATGGGCATAAAATTTTAGTTATACAAAATGTATTAGTCAGGGTTTGCCAGAGAAATTAGAACCAATAGTGTAGATAGATAGATGATAGATAGGTAGATAGATAGATGATAGTAGATAAATAGATAGATGATAGAAAAATATAGATCTATAAAACATATATATACACAATTGATATATAGATGTATAGTTATAGATTTATCATAAGAATTAGCTCACATGTTTATAGAGGCAGAGAAGTCCCACAGTCTGCCATCTTCAAACTGGAGAGCTTATACAAGCTGGAAGTAAATTCAGCCTGAGTCTGAGGACCTGAGAATCTGAGGGCCAATATAGTTCTGGTTTGAGTCCAAAAAGCCCAAGAATCAGGAACATTGATATCTGAGGACATAAGCTGGATGCCTCTGTTCAAGCAGAGACTGAATTCTCCCTTCCTCCAACTCTTTTGTTCTGTTCAGACCTTCAGTAGACTGGAGATGCCCACCCGCATTGCTGAAGGTCATCAGCCTACTAACTCAAATGCTAATCTTCCCCAGAGACACCTTCACAGACACACCCAAAAATAACATTTACCAGCTATCAGTGCATCCCTTAGCCTCGTCAAGTTTACACATTAAATTAAACACACAAGATATAAAGATCTCCTGTACAATATTGTGTCTACTGTACACTTAAAAATCTGTTAAGAGAGTAGATTTCATGCTGAATTTTCTTACCGTAATAAAATAAAATAATGTTTTAAAAGATAGTACTGATTACTCTTACAAATAAAGCCAAAAATTTCATGGCTTGTCAAAATTTTTAACAGAAAATTTAATTATTTTTAATCATTATCAAATCATTGTTAAATTGTTATTAAATAAAATTTTAATTTAATAGAAAAACTGAAATGAGATATTCTGACAATAGGCAAGTCTTCTCTAGGAATGATTTCGTGAACCAAGACTCCTTTTTTTTTTATCTTATACAATTGTCATTTCCAGGATGTGGCTCTCAAGTTTGCCATGCAGAGGAAGAAACATCAGAAAGGTTTGTGCATGGGTGAATTTTAGTGGTCAGACCTGAGTCTAGAACTTATGTTCCACAGATATTAAGCTCAACAGCTAGTTGAGCCAAATTTAACCAAAAGGTAGGGAAGAAATGCTATCTACTTCTGTATCAAGAAAATAGATCACCAGGAAGTCAATCTCTGCCACAAATCTTTCTCAGTAAAATTAAAACTCAACCCAGGTTTTCATGTAATTAGTTTTGTAAGATTAAACTTATCATAGGACATAGAGATTGTCTAAATATAAAACAATTCTCCATGGCCATTTTAAGGTATATGACAGCATTTTTATAGTTCATTAACTTTTAACTCTGAGCAAAGCTAGAGCAATGTTGTGATTCTTCGAAATTTCTACGAACTGAAACAACATATTTTGGAGAATATGTTGTATGATGAATTGACATTTTTCAATAATAATACTATTTTATTAAAAAAATAGGAATATAACATTAAGTTGGTGATAGAATCATGAGCTTTTCATTTAGGTGAATATTTCTTTCCATTGTTCAAACTCTCCTTTCTCTGACTTTTCTTGGCTTCCAACAATATGATGAACATTTCTCTGTTTTAGTCACAAGATGGCATTAAAACTCACATTTGGTGACTTCATTAGAAAGGAAATGGAATTTAGTCAAAATTAGGGCTTTCACAGGGAAAACCATCACAGTTATCAGGAAAAGAAAAAGGGCAACTACTATTAAATTCAAACAAATAGTGGTAAATGTCAAATAAAATGTAAAGAGTGGACTCGATTATCAAAAACAAAGGAGTTACTCAGGGAAGCTAATAGGGGTTTATCTGAGTATTAGAAATGGAACAGGATATTTTAGAGAGCTCTATTAAAAAGAAAACCCAGTTAATACTTATATTTCACTGAGATCAAATGTAGTTTCCGGATTTATTATCTTTTTTTTCCCCAGAAAATGTTGAACCAGTGGTAGTAAAAAACGTTCAGTTCTAACACATAACTCTAAAGCATGCTAGAATAGAAGACAACACTTTTTATAGGTGGACAGTAAAATAGAGGTTACAATATCCCAAATGTATTCAAGAAAAAGCAATGGCAAATACCATAACATTTATGTTATTCTTTGTTTCTATTACAGAAAAAAAATATAATTTAATCCCAACCTACTATTTCAATCATCAATAAAGAATATAATACTTTAAATAAAGCTTCATTAATTTGAATGGGTTTTGGTGGTGGTGTTAGGGATGAAAATACTAAACATTTTAAGATTATCTATTTTGCTTTTTAAAAATGGAAAACTATGAAAAAATGAACGAATACTTGACTGTATGCTTTTGGTTGTTTACATTAGCAAGATTATTTTGGATACCTATAATTTAACTCACATAGTTTCTTGAAACTGTGACTCATGAGGTTTATTTTTATTTTAGGATATCGAGTGACTTAATTCACTGATCAGTGAATTCATTAGTAATTATACAGTTAATCTTTTGGACATACTTTATATATAGCAGTTAGATTTTTAGCTCAAAATACTTTTTAAGACAAAATATTTTTTAAAACAAAAAATTTTAAACATAAAAAACATTTTTAAAAACATCATTTCCTTTAAAATACAACTTAAAATTTACTTCTTCTTAGTACACTTACCAACCAATTCATCCATTTAAAAATTAATCATTTTCCATTTTACTCAGCAACGTTTACAAAAATTTGACCATGTTGGTCAAAGGAATAACCACTCTGTAGCACTTTTAAAAATTAATTTTGGTCACATTTATATATGAAATAAGGCTTATAGAACACATTTGCAGTGATCAAAGAATATTTTTATTTTGTTTTATTTTCTTTTTATTTTCTTGTGTTATGAATACAACATGAGATCTATCTCTTAACAGATTTTTAAGTGTACAATACAATATTGTTAGTTACTGGCACAATGTTGTAAAGTAGGTCAGTGATTGGTGATTTCTCAAGTTATACTAGTGGGAGAGAGTATAAAAATGCCAATCTGTAACAAACTGGATACTATGTTCAACTCACTGTTTCAAAACTGCCTTCCTTCTTATAAGAAGAGTTTGTTCAAGATATTAAAACAAAAATTTTTTTTCTCACTTTTCACACAGGAACATGAGAATGTCAAATGATTTCCCCAATTGCTTCTATCATATCTAGATGCCCAGCTTTTTTGGAAAATCCATGTATGACAATTTTCTACCTTTACCTACCCCTTCCTCCTTAGAACACACTCTTCCCTTGAGTGCCATAATCCCGCAGTTTGACGTTTTCTTTGTATGTCTCCAGGGGTTTCTCTTTCTCTTGATCATTCAATGTTGGAGTTTCTCAGAGGTTTATCTCTTATTATAATGTCTTTTACCTTTGATACGCCATCCACTTCCAGGGATTCAATTGTCTCTCTTCTTAATAAGTATCTAGACTATTATTACTCTTCCGATATCTAGGGTAGCACATCAAATAACCCACTAACCATCTCCATGTGAATTTCTCACATGCATTTATATGGAATCTTAACCATAATGGAACTCATGATCTTTCCCCAAACTTAAAGTCCTCCATAAGTCAACAGAGATGCCCCATTAGCCACATAAAATAGTGAGGATTTGCAGGTGGCACCTCTATCGCTTATATTCTCTATATCCCATCACATCATCTGTTTTTGCCAATTCTATCAAATATATCTTGAAATTATCAACTGTTTCCATTTCAACAGCCACCATGGTGGTTCTAAGTACCATAGGTTCTCACTTCCTTTTTTATGCTAATCAATTGATTCAAAATAAACTTAGAATAAAGTAAAAAAAAAAAATTAATTAAAAGGGCTTATCCAGGTCTGCAATATGACTCTGCCCATCTCTCTTGCCTAATCATATATTTTTCTCCTTTACTCATTTTGTTGACAAATAGTATATATGAGATATAGCATTTAATTCAATCCTAAGGATAAATTCTCTTTTCCTTGGCTCTGGCCATCAGAAATGGTCTTTCTATCTATATCTGGAAAACTCATTCTTCAAATCCTTATATGTCACTCAAGGAAATCTTCCTCAATCCCTTAATTTTAGCTATTTATACTCAGTGTAGACTCTCATGTCATTCTGCCCTTCAACATTTGTAGCTTTTACTATAATTGTTTGATTACTATTTTTTTCCACCCAGATTCAAATATACTCACTATCTATTACAGTATCTGCTATATAATAGATGTTCAACAAATAGTTATGGGATGAATTAATTGATAAACAAATAAATAAATTTGCTAGACACATACTGAACCCTCATGGTTGTTAAAAAGGTCCATTTATTCCAGCACCACCCAAGTCTTTTCCTTTTTTCAGGGACCAAGTTGTGTGACTCTGTAACTGGATGCTGTGAGATTTTGATTGAGATATTTCCCTGTGCCAGAAGTTTCTGAATGGTACAAAGATCACAACATAGATAGAACTCTGATGATAATAATGGAACTAAATCCTCCAGGGACAATTCAAAGAAAGGCTCATTCTAAGCATGAGAGCTCCTGTGGCATACCTGAGTAAAGATTTTTAAATCAGGCTGCACATTAGAATCACCTGGGGAGCCTTGAAAAAATACCAGTACCCAGACTCCACTCCAGACAATTTAATTCTAAATACCAGGAAGTATTTGGCCATCAGATTTAGTTTGCTGCTTTTAATGTTTTCAAGTAATACTACCATGTGTCTGATTATGAAAAGTATAACAGTGGCTACAAATATGACTTGTCATTAGAATATTTTGGAGTCACTTAAAATAAAATAGAAAATTTCCAGACCCATCTCTGGAGTTACTGATTTAGTTGGACTGGAATGAGACTCAATAATATGTATTTTAAAAGCTGCCCTAGTAATTTTGTTATTGAGGGAGATTTATGAAACACTAATCTATAAAAATAGATTCAGTGTTAAATTTATCAATAAAATCCCCAGAATCCATCATCCTGAAAAGGTAAAAACAGAATTTATAGCATAGGGACTGAAAACTCTGCTAAAAGAAACACATACTTTATCAAAGGTATTTCTTCTTACCATTTTATAAATTCAAAGATCCGTTTTCTAAAGTTAAAAGTAAGTGAAGAAGCCAATTTGAGTCAGAAAGATTTTAAGAATTTTTCCTCAAAAATATATTTATTGAAGATATTCTTAATTATCTTTGGTTATATATACTAGCAACTTATTATATACAAAAAAGGAAATATAGACTGATAGTCATAGAAGTTCTACCACTTGATTTGACATTATTTTAAAATGTATGTATCATTAAAATATTAGTTTAAGGTGAACAAAATGTTTTACTCAAGAGTCATTTGTTCTAAGAAACAAAAATATACACAAAGTAACCTAGGTTGAACATGGGGTGGGAGGCAATGATGATTCTTTTTTTTTTTTAAGATTTTATTTATTTATTCATGAGAAACACGAGAGGAGAGAGAGAGGCAGAGGGAGAAGTAGGCTCCATGCGAGGAGCCCTATGCAGGACTCGATCCCTGGACTCCAGGATCACACCCTAGGCCAAAGGCGGCACTAAACCGCTGGGCCACCAGGGCTGCCTGGCAATGATGATTCCTAAAAACAAATGAGACAACCGTTACAGAAGCAAAAAGGGGTCAAACCAAAAGGAGGTTACAAATGGAAAGGCAAGCATTGAGTTTAATGTCTGAGCCCTCTGGAATCTCTTCGATTTTCTACCCCCTCCACTTTTTGATCCCCCTTTCCTCCCCTCTTGATTATTTCTTAATTATTTTCTTGAACAGACCTATCTCTAATTTACCACTGGATATCTGGTCAAATTATTAAGAAACTAATCTGTTCGGTTTGATTAGGTCCTGAATAGCCAATCGGTTGGTTGACCTTCTCCTGAACTATTTCAATAATATATGGTCTAAAGTGGCAGTAGAAAGTTCCCTAGTTTTTTTTTTTTTTCTTTTTTTCAGGAATACCAACCTCCCATTTATATACAGGAGTGAAGCACTGCCTCTCCTTTTCTTCTGGAGAGAAAGGTGAAAAAACTGCTTCTGTAACATGGGATGGAAAAATTCTGGGTTTCCACCTAAATTTTGGGGATACAAATATGCCTTTTTTTTTTTTTTTACAAATATGCCTTTTTAAGACCTATATAAACTCTAGGTGTCTTTCACTTCTTTGAGCTGGAGATGTATTCAAGTCTGGGCTTTATCTCTTTTGAAATATAAATTTCAAGGAGGATAGCACTCCATTCTTCCTAATGCCTCAGTAGAATAAGCTAGTGTGAAATTTTTTTTTGCACCAAACGCTTATTAGAAATAGCAAAATAGACTTATTTAAAGCTACTTCATTAGGGGAAAGAAACTTCAGCAAATAACTGAGCTTAACTCTGAATTTAGCAAAGACAGCAAGCCGACAAGCAGAGTGAGGCGGTCACTGGATGTGAAGTTAACTAGCAGGTACTTGATCAGCTACCAAGGGTAAGGAAATTCTTGCTAAAATAACAGGATTCTTGATAAGAGCAGTCCAAGAATTTAGATATCAAGGATGGGGATGAGGAACCTGATCAGATATCAAAGGTAGGAATGTTTTTGCTAATCTGGCTTAGCAGAATTCTTTGCTAAAACTGGGCAAGCTAAGTGCAGGGCCATGAATTAAGATGGAGGTTCATCAAGAAGAGGGCTCAGAGGAAGCTGACTAAAATCTGGTTAAAGAGGGTCTTTACCCCTAGGAATTACTCTGACTGCAATCATTAGCCCTATTGGAAATTAAGATAAACTTTATTATCCTTTCATGTCATAGTAGTATATTAGACAAATGAATAAGGAATTAACTTTCACAATACATGAATACTGAAATATTTCCAGGGGGAGTGAAAGCAAAAATTCCCTATTGATACGTAGTATAATTTTCCACGTCAAAGAAGTACTAAAAAATCCAGGGAGGTTCTATGTCTCCAAAGTGTGGGGATTTGAAATCAGTGAGTTTACCCACAATGAAATGAATCTAGTGCCAGCTCAAAAACAAACACCTTTAATTTTCTACAATAATAATTAGATATCTTGTGGCTGTATTTTCATATAATCAAAATAATGTATTAATTCAGATTCATTTTTTAGATTAATTTTTAAACATCAAGAAATAATCTTTGTTTTTCATATTCCATTTCTGGCTTGTGAAAGGAATAAAAGTAATTTTGTCCAATCAGTTTCTAAAAAGTAAAGTTTGATGATTCCAAGTTTAATCAACTAAGATGCTTTGACTGCAAGGAACAGATTACCTGTCCTAAGAGGCTTAAGCAGTAAAGATTTTTCATCAACTTATATAATAAGAATCCACCTAGGTAGATCTATGATTAATATGACAGTTCAGCAATGTCCTCCAGAATCCACATACTTTCTAATCTTTGCTCTATCATCTCCAAGTTGTGAGATTTTCATCCTTAAGCTTGTCAACATACAGTAGTAACATGAATGCTTCAGATCTAATGATCACATTTTTATACCTGATGAAGAGAGCAAAATCTTTCCCTGGGATTTTGCGGCAGACAAACACCTCCTTTGAATAAGTCACAAAATCAGTAAATGGTGAAAGAGAACAAAATTGCAATTAACACTGTAGGCTAGTCATGATTCATCGCCTTGACCTGGGCACATTGAGACTCTATAAACTAAGGAAAAAATAGGAAACACCTTTAGAACAATAAGGCAAACAACAGTATCTGTCACAACAGTGTCAATTATGGTGTAGAGAAATAACCATTCTCATCCTTTGTTAGCAGGAGTATAAAATCTCAGAAGATTTACTACCATTTCTAAAAACTGAAAAAGTAGCAAATGTTATGAGAAATAAAGTTAGTTGTTGGCAGTAGTAACAAATAGGGGATAACAAATGATTTTATGGGCTGCTATCAGATATTAAAATGAATGAACTGATGACTTGCATTAAACAGAGGAAAGCCTGCATGAAATGGCCCGAGGCTTCAAAGAGTGGAAGAGTAGAGGGCTCTGAAAGTCCATGGATCAAAGACAAATCACTTCTGCCACATGAGTGTTGGCAAGGTATTACTGTCTTGAGTTTTACCTGGAAAGAGGAGGCCTCAGCTGAAGAAGGCTGGAGGTTTGTTTATAGGCAGATAGTCATGAGGATAGCAACTAGCTAGAGAAATGCATGCAATTCAAGAGGAATGCAGGGAAGAAATATCTAGCCATGTAGAGGTCTTTGTAGAAAAAAACTCTTACCAGAGTTAATTTCAGAGTTAATCTGCTAAGTACTGTAAGTTTACAGTACACAGATGCTAATTTATGAAAGTGTCAGTTAAGTAAGACCTTTCCAGCCTTAAGCCGTCCACGTCCTATACTATACTGACCATGTGGGGTTCAGAAACCACACTTCACAAGCTGGGAGAGAAGGAGAAAAAGAAGACAAGGTAAAAGATAGAAAACACAGAGGATGACTACCCCCTTTCCCACTGTTAGCAATCAATTTATAGCCAGTCCAAACCAGGGGAAAGAGAAGTTTTCAATGGATGGATGAAATATTACTGAAATGAACCTTTTGGAGACTGGAAATTACTGGCAGACTTTAATGAGTGTGATTAGAAAATTCATAGGTTGTGCACAAGGTTCCAGTGAAGAGAGAATGTTTAGTTTCACAGATAGTGTTTAGAAGGACATTGGAAGAAGAGAAATAAAGGGGCTTAATGATTGTACCTAGGAGTCTTACTGATTCTTTATTCTCTCATTTAATAGATATATTATATGTACTATTTTTAATATATGATACATATATGATACATTCATATATACATACTTAAGTGTTTAATTTTTTCTGCAATAATCATAAAAAACTTTTCAAATCTATTGCTTTAAGATATTATGGCATTGTTTTGCTTAATTGTATAATGTGATTTTTATTATATTTGTATACATGTGCATACCATATTTGTATATTATACATATATATTTATGCATATACATTTTGTGTATGTGCATAGTGTGTATACATAAATATACATATAGTGCATGTGCGTATGTGAGCATATATGTGTATACATACAAATTTTTCAAGGGTTAAGAGGTTGAGATATTTATGGTCCATTTGGGGAATATTTTCTGATTTTGCATTTCTGAGTTAAAGGAGAAAACTAACAAATGTTTTTAAAAATGAAAAAGGAGAGGAAGATAGAAGACATACTTTTTGGGTATATTGAGATTCAGTGAAGTAGAAAGGAAACTGGATAATTCTCCGTCACTCTTGGAACAAAAATTATACATATTTAGGGTAAGTCTATAAAATATCCATTGAATTTGTTAATGATAAAGCTTAATTACACATATACTACATGTTTGAGAAGCCAGAGAAATTTTATATTTTCCCAGCATCAAATCCTGAGGGTAGTAGAGAATTAACATAAAGTAAATACCAGATTATTGAGATTGCAATATTTTCAAAGTAGATGCATTCTTTATTGTTTATATACAAAACAATTTAATTTTTCAATACTTTGATAGATGACTATTTAAAAAATAGATTAAAAGAGTACGCTTTTATTTCTGTGAAGAAAATAATGCAAATTCAAATAATCGAGGAAATATAACTTCTGTTCCTGGCATTTGTAGCATATCTGTTTGAAAAACAGAAGGATAATTTTATACATATTGTATAACATATGTGATTTTAATTCTTCAAGCCAGATACATTGCCAATCTGTCTGCAAACACATTTTTAATCCTGAAAAAGAAATGTGTTAAAGATTTTAAATTACATATAAAAGGATACAGAAAAGTAAAAAGCATTTATGGCGTTTTGTTTCTCCTTTATTTCAAACTTTTACTTAAATCCAATTGTCTATACACTTTCTAGTTCCACATCAACAGTTTGCCACTGTATTTATGACATGGCAGTGTCTTATATCATAATACATAGCAATTAAATTGAATAATAGATTACATGTTAACAAGCCAGACTCCGATAAGAGGAAAGTTTAAACCAAGAGAAAGGAAGTGATTGCCCTAAAGTTTCAAAGTCAATTAAAGGTATAGCTGCAACTCACACCAGGTTTCTTTCTGCTATCACAGTATTACTTTTTAAAAATATGTATGTACACATCAATGTCTCTTTTCTCAATAGCTTTTTTCACATGTTCCAGCAGTCTAGTTTTCTCTTTTTTCTGTACTAGAGATTATTGAAGTTTAATGTACATAGAGAAATTAGAAGTATACATATCAAAACATTTTCATGAAGTAAATATACCTGTTAAACAGCAACCACATTAAAAAATTAAATATTACTAATATTTAAGAAGAGCCTTGTTTTTGTCCCCTAGTCATTAAAACCCTATGGTAATTCACTGACCTGAGGACTGATAGCATAAACTATTTTTTTGTGTTTTTGAGTTTCATGCAAATGGCATAATTTAGTATATACTCTTTTGTAACTGTCTTCTTTAACACAACATATTTTATTCTTTTTCTACCTTCCTTTTCTTGACTCATTTTGGATTCATGTGTGCTTTTAGATTCCATTTTACCTTTACTATTGGTTTCTTATGTACATCTTTTTTATTGTTTTAATTTTTGCTTGGGTTTGAAATATACATATCTTTAAATTATTATAGACAGATTTCAAATTAGAGTATATTACTTCAAGTATAATGTAAGAATTTATAATAGTATATACCATTTCCCCATAACTCAATTCTGTGCTATATTTGTTAAACATTACATGTGAGTTTCAAGCATATTACAGTGTGTAATTATAGACAATTCATTTTAACTTCTATATACTATTTTATTTAAGAAAATATCACTATTTATTTATCCACTCTATGTGTGATGGGTATTTGAGTTGATTCTAGTGTTTGATTGTTAAACTACTTCTGAGATTGTTTTTCTGCCTTTTGTTATACATACATTTACACACATAAGTTTACTCAGTATATTCCAAGGAATGAGATTTGGATTATTACTAGATGGTGCCAGTGTTCCAATCTGGTTGTAAAAGATTACACTCCATTTAGTAGTAGAGTTTGCAGCACACTTTCATCATTTTGATTATTGTTATCTAGAAGTTAATTATTCCATCATCTAAGAAGAGTGTCAAATTTCTAATAGTAACCGATTGTCCTTTCCAAATTTTCAGTTCTTTCAGCTTTTGCTTCTTACTTTGAAGTTCTGATATTAAGTGCATTTACAGGATTTTTAGGTCCTGTAAATTGTTTCCTTTATCATAGAAATGCCTTTTTATATCCCTGGCAATATTTCTTGTTCTGAAGTCCACTTTTTCTAATTTAATATAATCACTCACGTTTCTTATGCTTAAAATGTACATGTGTATCTATTGTTACCTTTACTTTGAACGCATGTGTATTTGTGTTTTCCAGTGGCATATACAGTTGGGCCTTGGTTTTCTATTCCCTGTGAAAACCTCTGCCTTTTAAAAGAGTTATTTAATCATTTATATTTACTCTAATTATTTCTTTGATTGAGTTTGTATCAATCACCTTGATATTTATTTCTATTTTCTCATATTTTCTTTATTATTTTTCCACCTTTCTTTTTCTGACTCATTTTGGATTCACATGTACTTTTAGATTCCATTTACCTCTACTACTGGTTTCCTATATGTATCTTTTTTATTGTTTGAATTCCTGCTTGAGTTCAAAATATGCATTATCTTTAAATTGTTATAGACAAATTCCAAATTAGAGTATACTACTTCAAGTATAATATAAGAATTTATAATGGTATACGCCATTTCCCCATTACTCAATTTTGTGCTGTATTTGTTACACATTACACTGCTATTTATGTTTTAAATTCAAAATAGTTATTAATTTTTGCTTTGAAAAGTTGGAAGAAAGGAATTAAAACAGCTTGTCTGTCATCTATTTATTCCTTTTACCTGGGAGAAATCCCTCAGAGAAAAAATACTGTCAAGTGCCTGAAAAGTCTCTTTGCTAAGTCGACCTCAAATAGATCAATGATATTATTACAAACAAGGGACCTAATTTTGAAATATTCCTAGCTGGGGATCCCATAGTAAATAGAACTTAATTTATATGAGAAATAGTCCCCAAAGATATCACTTAGGTTATAAAATCCCCTGAGCTGTTTCATAACATAAGTACTCCCCACTTTGTGGGGGAAGCCTATGAACTTCACTTAGCACCCTCCAATATTCAACGCCAAAGAGGCATGTCTAACTGGTAAGAAAGGACACCTCACCCTCATCTCATATTTATCTTCTTCATCTGAGCTTTCTTTAAATTGCTTTTAAGTCTAAAATTATTTAGTGATTTGATACTGGGTAAGATCTCTGATTTTGTGAGTCTTATTTGACATTCTGATTCTATGTGGTGAGTAAAGAGTCAATTACAGAAACAATCCATTTGTATAGGTCTAACTTCCCATTTGTAGTTCAAAACTTTCACTGAGAAATTCTCAACTTCACTTTGTTTTTAAAAGTTTTTATTTTGCCTTCATTTTTGCAAAGTGTTTTTCCTGTGTATTGGTCATAAATTTTTAAAATCTTTACTCAGCACCTTAAAGATATTCTTTGTTGTTTTCTAGTTGTCCTAGTTTCCAATGAGATTTGTTGTCATTCTTGTAGTTTTTCCTCTAAATTTTCCTATGTGTATTTTGTCTCTGGTTGCTTATATGATTTTTTTCATTAACATTAGTTTTCATCAATTCAATTATACTATATCTTGGTGTAGTTTTCTTAGCATTTTTCCTATTTGGAATACTTAATTTTTTTGGATTTGCATTCTTAGAGTTTTCATACACTCTGGAGAATTTTCAGTAATTTTTATTTTTTAATAGAATTGTGTTCTTCTCGCCTTTTGAGACTCCAATTATACATATTGTAGACCACTTAGCACTCGTCCATATATCACTGAGTGTCTTAATTTTGGTCTGTTTTTCCTTTTTTAAAAAAACTTGTTTTTTTTTTTTTTTGGTTTAGCTACTTCAACTTGGATAGTTTCTGAAAAAATTCTGTGTTTTGAAGTTCATTGATCTTTTCTTCTTCCATGTTTAATCTACTCCATTACCTCCATTGGATGTCTCATTTCACTCATTATGCATATACATTTTCATTATACATTTCATTCCATTTGGTTCATTTTTCTATTTTCAACTTCCCTTCTTATTAGATTCTAATTTTTCTTTAAATATTTAAATATGTTAAAAATGGTTATTTTAATGATTATCTCTTCTATTTCTATCATTTATTTTATTTTCATACATAATTTTAGTAGCATTATTTTCCTAGTTATTAGTCATATTTTCTGGCTTTTTATAATGTCTAATTTATCTTTTAAAATTATTAGTCATGGAATAATATGATATATATACATATATATATATTCACACACACACACACACACACACACACACACATATATATGTTGATGAGAACTAGAATGTATTGTACTCCTCTAAAGAGTGTTGGATTTTGTTCTTCAATAAAATAAGAGATTTGTGGATTAGCTTGATCCTTTCTTTCTTTCTTTTTTCCTTATTCTCTTTTTTCCATCTTTTTTCCTTTCTTCCTTTCTTTCTTCCTTTCCTTCCCTCTCTCATGTTCTCCTCCACTTCTCTCTCTCTCTTCTCTTTCTATCTTCCTTAATATTTCTATGGCAAATCTAAGGAAGCCGTACTGTTGAACTAGTTTAAGCTTACTCTTAGGATATAATCAATCTGATGTACTTTCTAAGATTCTCCAGTCTACCTCCTGGGTATGTTAATTATTTCAACCCTCTATGAGCTCCTAGAAATTGTTTTAGAGAATTTTTCATTCCCTCACAGTTATTCTTTGCCAGGTCTCATACAGTTTCTCCCTACAGAGAGACTTACAAGTGCTTTTATGCATACTTTGGGATTTCTTTTCCTGTGTTATTCCTTTTTCTCTAGTACATTCCCCAAATATTGATCCCTGTTTCCTCAATTCAATGAAATCAGGGTTTGCTTTTTTTCCTTTTGCTTTACTGAGGTTCAGAAATTACCTTCAGACAGAAAACCAGAGAAATCATAGGGCTTTCTCTCTCTTTTCTCCAGGCTCATAGTTCTGCTGCATTTTGCCCAATGTCTGAAAACATTTTTTTCATATTCTTTATCCATTTTCATAGTTGGTAATAATATATGAGGAAATCAGATTCCATAATGAGTTCTTATTAATGGATGAACATGGATGTATCCTAAAAAAATTATGTACAATATATGGTTAATGATTCATTTTATCCATATGGATATCCAAATTACCCAGTATCATTTATTAAATATCGCCATCTTTAGTGCACTATTAATGTCTACTTTGTTATAAATTAATCACAGTTTATGCAAGGGTTTATTTATGTCATCTCTTTTCTGTTTCTCTGAACTATTTACAATTCTGTAATACATATTCAGATTTTCTATTCTTTCTTTTGACAATTTTGTTAAATTGCTTATTTCAAGAAAATTATCTATCTTATTTGGTATTTTAAATTATTGGCATACATTTTTCATTATCTTTATACTATTGATAATAATATCCTTATAATATCTATAATACTATCTTTATAGAATGTGGTGATGTCATCTCTAATTTCAGATATTAATAATTTATGCCTTTTCTCTTTTATTCATAATTGGTCTTGCTATAGATCTATCAATACTATTCAACTGTATTTAAAATCCAGTTTGGCTTTGTTAATAGTTTTCTATTTTAAGTATCTTTCTACTTCACGAATTTCTGCAGGTTATTATTTCTTTCACTTTATTTTTTTCAGTTTACATTGCTCTATCTTTTCTTTTGAGGATTTTTAAAATTTTATTTATTTGAGAAAGAGACATAGGAAGAGAGAGAGCACGAGTAGGGCTGGGAGTAGAATGAGAGTGATAAGCAGGCTCCCTGCTCAGTGAGGAGCCTGACACTGAGCTCCATCTCGGGACCCTGGGATCATGAACAGAGCCAAAGGCAGTCACGTAACCAACTAAGCCACCAGGTACTTCTCTTAACCTTTTTGAGTTAGTCATTTAGATCACTGATTTCCAGATTTTCTTCATTCAAATGTATGCATTTAATATTATTTTTCTTTAAACATAGTTTAGCATGTCACAAATATAAAATCACTGTGTTATCATTAAGCTGAAAACAAATTATTTTCAATTTACATTGTGATTTCTTTTGGCCAATATGTTTATTAAAATTCTAAATTGTGATTTACCCCAATTTAGAGATTTTTAAATTACCTTTTTATTAATTTCTAGTTAAATCCCACTTTTGTTCTAGAACATAATTTGAATGAATTTGATTACTTAAAATTTGTCAAAGCTTATATTATTGGCCCAAAGCTTATTATTATTCTGGGCCAATAATATAAATAAATAGTCTAAATAGTCTATATTAAATAGTCTATATTCACTTAAATCATGTACATTTTGTCTCTGTTTTATAAGGTACTTTATCCATACTGCTGTGTTTGTATACACATGCATGAGCATCTCAACAAAGTCAGGTTTGAGACTGCAGTTGATGTTTTCTGTACTCTTGGTGACTTTTTTGTCTGCTTTTTTCTAGTGTTTACTGAAATATATGTATTAAAATCTTTAATTTTGCTTGGGGAGTTACTATCTTTCTATTTAGGTGTGGCAATATTTGCTTTATATACTCTGAAGCTAAAGTACATATAAATTAAAACCGCAATATTTTCCTAGTCAATAGATCATTGTTAAACAATGTCTCTATTTCTTGCAACTGTTCTTGCTCTAAAAGTTTACTTTCTCTGATATTAGCATATCTCTGATATTAGAAATTTACTTTCTCCGATATTAGAATTATTTCATGGTTCTTACAGGTATGTCTATTTTTCTCTATCCCATTATTTTTTCCTAACATTTTCAAGTGATGAGTTCTGTTAAATAAATACACTTGTGTGACCCAATAGCAATTACATTATGTAATTGGAATTATAGAGGAAAGTGATGTTAGACTAGGACACTATGTAAATTTCCCGTAAATTGGTTGCATTTCTTGAACAAAAGATCTCATCTCTTTCAATCACTGACTTTCAGAAACAACTTTCCAATATCAGTCTTACAGCCTTTTGGGTGATAAAATGGCCCTTCTATTACAAATCCTGGGATACTATGCAAATAGATACTATACAAACACTATTTGTGTTTTCTTTGCATTTGGTCTATTCTTATGTTATACTAGGTATGAGTCTTCCATTAAACCTTTCATAAATGATCTCCATTTGAGTTTCCCATATTTTATCGTCTGGTAAATTCAAGTTGCAATAATTTATATCAGTTGAAAACTCAAAAAGCATGTGCTTAAAATGAGATTATGGGTATACCATTTAATTTTTGAAACAAAACACTCCAGAATTTAGTGGTTTAAAGAAACCACTATTTATTTAACTCATAATTCTGTGGATTGGTAATTTGGGATTGGTTCAGGTAAGCATATCTTCCATTGGTTTTGACTGGGCTCACACATGCATGTTTGAGATGCCAATGGTCACTATGTGGCTGTATTTCTGGAGTGCAATTGTCTATGAAATGGGACAATGAAGGGAAGTGAACTCTCATTTTTCGTTACGTAGCAGTCTAGTTCAAGCTTCTTCATGTGAAAGGGGTGTGTTATGGAGTGTATCTTTGTGTCCCCCACCATCCAAACTCATATGTTCAAACCCTAACCTCCAACAAGATGATATTAGAAGGTAGGACCTTTGCAAGGTTATTAGTGTTAGATTAGGTCATTAGATCCCTAAAAAAGAAATTGATGCCCTTATAAGAAAATAAAAGGACCAGAGACTAAATTCTTTCCATCCCTACTTCCATCCCAGAATATAAGGACATAATGAGAAGATAAACATTTGCAAACCAGGAGGTAGGACCTCACCTGACACCAGATCTGTCAGCACTTTAATGTTGGACATCAAAACTTTCAGAACTGTGAGAAATAAGTGTTTGTTTTTTAAACCATTCAGTCTGTGGTATCCCTGTATAGTTTAACTGACTATGAGAGGCTGAAGGTAGTCTTAACTAAGAGAGGATGAAGGTAGTCTTGAGTGCAACAAATGAAAAAAGAACAAATGTCCAAATACTTCTCAAGAGTCTATTTGCATGACCTTTATTATCCCACTGGGCAAAGCAAGTCACATAGCCAAGCCAAGAGTCAGAGGGGAAGACAAGCAGAACATGGTCAAATTAAAGGTCATTATTTCGTTGTCTATCATATGGTGTTTGGAGTACTCATCTATTTAAAGAGCTCTAAGATACTTTCCCTTTCTCTCTCAGTCTCTCTTTCTCTTTCTCTTTAGAGGAAATGGGATTTGAGTAGTCCATAACATGCAATGATATAACTGAAATTGGTCAATAGAAAAGTTAACCTCAAATCTGTCTTATTTGCAAAAAATAATAAATATTTAGACAGTGTTTGTTGAAACTTTTAAATTCTTTTTCTCCCATTATCCGGTAACATGTATAGATATAACATAATTGCAAAAATCATTTAGTTGAATAAAGAAAATTACCAAAGCACCCATTGTTTAAAAGGGAGAGTATAACAACACAGCATTTTCCTAGATAGGAAGATTAGTGGCAGTAAGGAATATGCTATAGGATTTTTTTTATTACTTCTTTTTTTTTTTAATAATTTTTTTTAAAATTTTTATTTATTTATGATAGTCACACAGAGAGCGAGAGAGAGGCAGAGACACAGGCAGAGGGAGAAGCAGGCTCCATGCACCGGGAGCCTGATGTGGGATTCGATCCCGGGTCTCCAGGATCGCGCCCTGGGCCAAAGGCAGGCGCCAAACCGCTGCGCCACCCAGGGATCCCTATGCTATAGGATTTAACAAAGAATTGGAGGAACCACTAGTTCCAAACAACAATAATTTATTTTAAGAGCTAGGCAGGACAGGTGTGTGTGTGTGTGTGTGTGTGTGTGTGTGTGTGTGTGTATAGGGGTGGTAGTGATTACAGTTAGTTTCTTAGTGTAACTCAATCTTAGGTCCATTTTTTATTACATGAATATTTTTCATCTGAAGTTTTTTTAAAAATTTTTTTTAGAACTAGGCAACAATGAATTATTTCAGGGATACTAGAAACTCATGTTATTGGAATGATCTCTGCTGGTGATTTTATACTTTAAAAATGTAATTTTTGCTAGACAGCTCTTTTCAAAAAAAGATGAAAGGCAATTTCTATTATTTAAGGTCAGTATATAAACTTTATAGCTGAAACTTAAGTAATCTTTAATTATCCCTTGACTCTGAGAAATGTTCATTTTCATGGAATACAGGATAAAGAAAACTTCTTCACATTCCACTCTACTAATCTATCCAGATCCATTTCCTCCTTCTAGTGAAACAAGAAACAAGGATTCTCATCCTTCAGTAGTTGGAGTTAAGGTGTCTGTTGGTAATGGTGCTTTTCACAATAACCAACATACCATTTTACACAGACTATAACAAAAGCAACAGCACCAACTAATATGTATTAACAAATTTCTATACACTGGGCATCTTCCTAAGTTTTTTGCAGGTATTAGTGATTTTTATCCTCATAATAATCCCATAACATAGGTATATTTTTCACCTGTTTTAAAAATGAGAACAAAGAGAGACTGAAGGTTACATATTTTGCCCAAAAGTTATGTACATCTGTTCTTTAACTCTTCATCTAATTACCATAGTCTAAAAGAGTACTAGAGACATTTTTTGTATCTATACAAACCTCTCTTCTTTGTCTTATTGCAATTCCTGGCTAAGTACTAATATATTTATCATATAATTGTCATTTAACCCTTCTATCTCAGGTAAACATTACTGATGTATTTTAGGATTAAAGGAAGCTGTTTAAAGTTTCCTGGATCAACCCTAATAATGTAATAGGTGTAGTTGTGTATAGAGGTATAGCTTACTTTAGTGCTGGGGAGAATCCTTCTGCAGCCTTAATGTACATGCTTTTATAATGACCCCATCACTATATACAATAATAATTTTTTACTTGTATTTCTGAATTTGTTTTATGCCACTTTTCTCCTAGTTACTAAAGATCAATTTTTTATACTTGCCAAGTTCTTTTCTAAATTAGAGATTTTGCACATGCACATCCATGCTTCTTCTGCCTGAACTTCTTTCTCTTCCCTACTTCGTTGCAAGCCCAACTACTTCTAATTCTTTAAGTCTCATCTCGACAATTATCTCCACAGAGAATGAAGACTGGAAAATATATCTGAGTGGAGAGTAATACTGTGTTTCTTTTCAATTCTTCCCAAAGAAAATTAATGTCACACTATGATTGCTTACCATCAGAAAAATTCATTTATTTAATTACAAGAAGGGTGACTGCAAGTTCAAAAATAATAGGATATGGGCTTAATGAGTAGAGGAAAAACCAAAATTCATGTAAGCTTGATGTTCAGTTAAGTTTCTAGCTTTATTGTTTAATTAAATAGAACTACTAAAAATAAAATATATCTGAAAGTAAGTCCAATAAGCATTTGTTAATCCAGCACATCTTGTACATTTAAAGGATAATCATACACTTGTCATTGACCTATGTTCCCCTGGTAGGCCCACTGTAATAGAATAAATACATAGGCATGAGAGTTAAATCAATAATGAGATGATAAAAAAAAAAATAATGAGATGATAGATACCAGATATTCATATATTTGGCCTTTTTGAGATAGGCTGCTTAAGATGATCTTATTTCTCTCATCAAATGAATGTAAATATATATTGTAGTATCTACCTCTGGTACTTCTCTCTAAAGTTTTTCCTGAAGAATAGGTTATAAATAGGCTGGAGAAGGCATAAAACTCACCAAATAAAAGCAATAATTAACCCTTGAGTCCTGCTTAAATTTATTCTTGATAAGTCTCTTCCACTTTTTGATACAGAATATAGGAATTACTCATATAGTCTGATTTGTAATAAGATATAGATATAATGATTAAAAAGAGTTCGGCATCTGATATTCTCCATATCTCTTAACTTTCTCATTGTTTTAGATATTATTTTTGGGCATAAGAAATGAGTTTGTGAGAATAAAATTTGTTTTGAGAAAATTAACAACATTGGGTAGACCCAATTCAGCAATTAAAAGGAACATACTATTGACACATAAAACAACAAGGTTGGATTTTACATACATAGTACTTTATGAGGGAAATCAAACACAAAACAAGTAAAACTATATTAAACAATTTATATGGAGTCAAACAATGAGTAAACTAATTTAGGGTGATTGATATTAGAACAGAGGTTACGTGGGGAGGAACACTGAGAAGAGGCATGAGGCAGTTCTCTGGGGAGATCAAAATGTTCTATATCTTGATAGAAGTATAGGTTACAAGAGTGTTTGCATTTGTCAAAACTGATTAGATTTATGGCCAGTACATAACAATATATATAAATCATACCTTAACAAAAAGATAACACAAAAATTGGATAAGAACATCAATGTTCTACTAGAGTTTTAGCATTAACAGCCTCTGATTCAGGCAGTTAGCCATCTACCATGGAGATTTGCAAAAAAAAAAAAAAAAAATAGAACGGAGATTTGCTGAGAAGGACTCTTTGCATCAATTCTGCATTAACTACAGTGGACATTTTTATCTTTTATTTCCATTTGGCCAATATTATTTCTCCAATTATGTGTATTTTCATGATGTATTAGTTAATTTTAACCCCCTTTCACTCTCAAAGTGTCCTAGTATGAAAGATAAATAATATGCTGACATTAGAATTAATTAGCCACAGGAGGAAGCAAAACCCCAGTTGGACTGACAAATAGTTAGCTTGGCATGTTCCTCAGCAACTTAATGCAATTCATATAACCATCTTATTCCTATTTACTAACTCTTAATCCCTATTCCTCATTATCAGAAAAATACCTCCTGAGACAACTCTCTCTTACACTTTTCCCCAGTCAATCCTCTGTTTGCATCTTTTAATGTGTACTTTAAATCTTTATTCAATTGAAATGAACTTCTCTAAAAATATGAACTTGACAATCAAATCATTATAGTAGGCTGATCAAGTTGTTTACTTGATCAATGTAAAACATTTTCCTTCATTATCCAGCTTCCCCTATGATATCTAATATTGTACCTAGCTGATAGTATATTAAAGCAGCTTAACAAATGCACCAAAAATGGGCTCAGCAAAAATAGAAGTGTGGGTTTTTTTTGTTTGTTTCTTGATTCCTAGTGTATGGGGGAAAGTCTCTATTATTCTTCATTTAACCCAAGCCAAAGGTGGCTCTGCACCTCCAGTTTATAAATCCTAAGGACCCCTTGGTCATTACCATCCCAGATAGCCAGAGTGGAGGAATAAGCATAAAGTAAGACACATGGGGATAAGGATCCATAGTTGCACAATATTGATAAGGCATACAGGCTATAAGACCCTAGATCAGTCTTGACCAACACCCCCATACATTATGCTCCAATGACACTGGCCTTCTCTACACCTTATACTAAACTAGTTGGTTCTCATTTCAGTTTTCTCCATCCATCTGTTATAACTGTTGTAAGTGTTATAATTGTGTTCAGCAATGTGTAACCAGAATTTCTATCATAATGGTATCAAGGAAAGAGAAGTTTGTCATATTCAGCAAAAATGTAAGGGTAGGTGGCTAGGAATGATCATGGCTCAATCATATCCTAAAAGATTCAGGATCCTTATACTTCTGCCCAACCATATTTTGTCTTTTGTCCTTATGAAAGAAATATAGTTTCTTTACCTTCAGGCATCACACCCATGTACAGGGAGGAATAAGTGAAAAGGCCCAAAGTCTTTTCCTTATAAGCATTTCTCCCCATGTTCTGGTAGGAAAACTCCCCTATTATATGTTCCTACTTCATCACATTGGCCATAAATATGTCACATTGACATCTCTAGCTGAAAAGAAGGTTGGACTTTTTAGCTTTTGCAACAGTAGAAGCAGGAACAAGAAGTGTTGTAAATAGGTTTGGGGTTATCAATTCACATTACTTTCCAAATCCCAGATGTTACAACCATATTTTCTGCTAGACATTAAGTTTTGGATCAAATGTCACCTCTTCTAAAAGGCCTTCTCTCCTTCATATTTTCCATGTGTCACTCTATACCATTCTTTACCTTGCTACATCCCTAAGAGACTGACTTTTGTGGATTGCTTCAATTGGATTCCTTGTTTTTTGATTTTTTTCTCAATGAGAGATTTGGGAGAATAACAAAAGGCTGATCTTGGATTATTCATCTCCCATATCCCTCCTTGCCCATTCTCAGGCATTCTCTTTCCCAGTGATCTTCTGTTCCTCTCTGACACTTATCTCCCACAACTACTTGATCTGGGGTTCTCTGACTGTCCCTTCTACAGGCCTCTTCAAACTTGGGGTTATAATGACTTGATCTTAGCTCCAAGGAACTCAACAATTCTGTTTGTTTTTTTTTTTTTTTACCCTTGCCCACATCTTCCTTTATAAACGCTCCCTCTCTTAAACTTTGCTCAACTGCCTTAAATGGGCCGTTTATTTCCTGTCAGCATCTGGTGAGCACAATTTCTAAACTATATCTAAAATGGGTCTCAAGTAGCTTACAGTCTCATTATTTTAAATACATGAATATCACTTGCTGTTCTATGAAATTTTTTGACTGTGTATATACTGTCTACTTCTCCCTAGTAAAAAGTGGGCTTCTTGAGAGAAAGTGGTATCTGTTTGTTCACTATCTTATTACCAGTACTTAAAATAACTGATTGCCACATAATATTTGTACAGAATTGCTGATTGAATAGTAAGTGCTACATGTGTACTTGTTGATTGAGTATTGCCTGAAGTGCCTCCTTCTTCAATAACCCCAGCCTTCCCTTATTTTAAACTCACTTTCATGCTCCCAATAGTTTCATCAAGAACACCTTTATACATCAAATGTATCTATAGTTGAATCAAACACCTTTTCCAGACTTCTAAACTCCTGTTTATCAAAAAGTTTTATGATAGCTTCTGATTTTTATTTAAATTCTCTCATGAATATTTCTGAATTACTTCCTTTGGTCTTTATTGTTGTCAGATTGAATTATCTTTAGCCATGTAAACTATCATCAAGCAATAAATCTGTTCCAGAATAAAAGGATATATTAGTTATGTATTAGTGATGTGACTATAGATGATAAGTAACACAAAGAATACCTTTACCTTTACTTATTAGTTGTGGACAAACTGCTATATTTTTGTTCTCAGAATATCCGTGCCGATACGGCTTTACATATGTAATAGTTCTAAATACCATGTCAAGGACTGTTTTCTTTCATGTTCAGGAGTGAATTAAGCATTCCAACCCACTTCTGGGAGTATTAATTAATTCATTTTCTGCTCAGAGCAGTTTTTTAATAACTATCTTTCATTGAAATACTCTTATATCCAGAAATTAAGATTGCATAAGGATGATTAAACCATGCTCTGAAGAGTGAACATTCAAACCAACCAAAAGGGTAAATTTCAGAGTTAAGAATTTAAAGTGTATATATGTGTTGGAAAAGATATATGATGTGAACTGACATTGTTATAACATTTGGAATAATCACAACTTAGTTTAATTTTGCCATATGAAGATTCATCTATCTTGTCATATTGTTATTATTATGTTTTATTTCCTCATATTATGCATGGAATGTTTTCTTTCCTGGTAAGAGCCAATAGTGTGGACATGTAGTAATATTTTAAAAGTGGATATATATACACACACATACACACATATGCATACATATATTTAAGAAGATGAATCAGAAACAGTATTATGTAAAATTTGGAATTTGTCCTAGCATAAAACAGAGAAGGCAATACATGGAGGGAGTCAGTATAAGAGAGATCAGACTCAGCTTAGAAAACAAAATAGGAAAAAAAAAAAAAAAGAAAACAAAATAGGCAAATAAGAAACGATGTGTGAATGTATGTTTGTATTCATAAGCTGATGAACATCAAAGAGAGTGCCAAATAACCCTAGGTTTATGTTTCAAATAATAAGTAGCTTCTGAGAAGAGCCAACATAGAAGGATAAAGATAAGAATGATTTTTATAAAATATTAAAAGGGTTTGGCCCATCTGTGATCAGCAGCTTCACTGCTTGATATGCCTCATTCTATTTAACTTCCTCTCCTCCACAATTGCATTTCACTTTTCAAGGGAGTAATCATCACTTATACAAAGATGGGCAGTGGGTCAATGTACTGTCTTGCTTACCAGCTGCTTCAGTACAACTTCTAGGTATATACTCTCTGACTCTTGTCCCATTATAATTTCAAAACAAGATACAGAAAGTAAGATTAGGAAAAAAAAAAGATTATGGAAAAGTATTCCAAAGGATATTGAAGAGGTAGAAAGAGAAATTAAAGCAAGAGCATAACGTTGGTAAATTCATTTTTAGAGTAAGTGCTTCACTACTGTATTTAAAACTTAAAATATATTGAAATTTGAAGGAAAGAGTAAGTTTCAAAATGTCAGAACAATTCTATTCAATTTCAAATGAAAACTGAGAGGCACCTGGGTGGATCAGTCAGTTAAGCATCTGCCTTGGGCTCACGTGATGACCTGCTGAGCAGGGAGCCTGCTTCTCCCTCTCCTGCCTTGTTCATGCTCTCTCTTGCTATCTCTGCCAATCTCTCTCTTTCTCTCAAATAAATAAATAAAATCTTTTAAAAAATGAAAAATGAGTCTTTATGTTTTTTAAAATACCCTCCACCCCACCTATTGTTCTTCTTTTTGTTTGTCACTGTTTGCTAGTGCTGTAACCTATAAATTGAATGCATGTGGATTTCCATGGCTCAGAATTTCATACCACATGACTTTGCAGGAGATCTTTAGCAGTTCTATTAGCCAATTTAAGGATGTTTTATATATTTTACAGGTGGGGTAGCTCAACATATGTCCTTTTCCTTTCTGATTCACTCCATGTAAAGACTTTGGGATTTGAAAGTGTGTATGTAGTATGTTCCAAATAGAAAGCATATATCTACTGAGCCACCTATTGCTGGTGGCATGCACCACACTGCATGATGTGCAAAGTGCAGAAGGGAGAAAGATATAGTCCTTCTATGTTCAGAGGCCGTTACATGTTAAATAAAATACTTTAAACTGATCAGAAAACAGAAACTGAAATTTTATAATATGATTACACGGTAAATGACTCCATATAGAAGAGCCCATGAACCAAGTGGAAAGCACAGTATAATATTTCTTTCCAAATTTCTCATAACATGAAAATTTCTACTTTTACAAAATATTGCAGGAACTTAAAAATTATGGGAAAACATCACCCTCTAAATAACATTTTAAGGAGAGTTTTTGGATATATAGAAAACATAATCACCATGATAAAATCATCCAGCAAAATCATAGGTTATTTATAATATATAGTGTGTACATAATATAGATGTACATTTGAAAGTATTTTTAATACAAAACAACATATGACAGATTAAAACAACTAATTTAAAATAGTTCATCACCCACATGCAATCATTTTTCATATTTTGGTAGGTATACTTATCTATGTATTTAGCCACTAATTTACCTCTCAGGTGTGATAGGGCTTTTTTCCCCTTCTGGAAGGATGCATTACTAAACGGTGGAGTTAGCAGTGGGGATAATCAGAGCTACTGAGCCAGAGGCCCATCATACCTGGTTGTTTGTTGGAATGTGAAGTACAAAAGTGGGGATGTGACACTGCTCTCTTTCTCACTCATGAGCTCTCTCTCTCTCTCCTAAAAAAACATTAAATCTTTAAATAAGTAAATAATTCTCCATTTTTCCAATTACATGGTAAATTTCCAAATAAAATTTTCAACATAATTTATATTAAATTTTAAATTTATCAGTTTGATTAATTTGTGGTGATGATAGGGACTCCTGGGAGAAGGTGGGGCAAGATGGCAGAAGAGTAGGGTCCCTAAGTCACCTGTCCCCACCAAATTACTTAGATAACCTTCAAATCATCCTGAAAATTACGAATTCGGCCTGAGATTTAAAGGAGAACAGCTGGAATGCTACAGTGAGAAGAGTTCGCACTTCTATCAAGGTAGGAAGACGGGGGAAAAAAGAAATAAAGAAACAAAAGGCACCCAAGGGGGAGGGGCCCCGCGAGGAGCCGGGCTGAGGCCGGGGTGAGTGTCCCCAGGACAGGAGAGCCCCCTCCCGGAGAAGCAGGAGCTGCACCAATCTTCCCGGAGGGAAAGGTGCTCACAGGGAGTTAGAGCAGGACCCAGGAGGGCGGGGATGCCCTCGGGCTCCCTGGGACAGTAACAGATACCTGCGCCCCGGGGAGAGCACGCAGAGCTCCCTAAAGGGCTGCAGCGAGCCCTGGATGGACCCAGGAGCAGCTCGGAGGCGGCTCTGGCAGAGGCTCTGTGCAGAGAGGGCTGTGTGCTCCGGGAGCGGCTCAGGCAGAGGCGCCGTGGGAAGGGGGCTGCACGGCCAGAGCATGAATCCAACAGCACAGGCCCGGGAGCACTGGGCGCCGGGGACACAGCCCAGGATCTGGCCTCCCCCTGGGACAGGCAGAGGTCAGGAGGGCACAGGACAACAAGGAAGCTCCTGCCCCGCCCTGTAGCCTCCAGGCCTTGCAGGCTGAGAGCTCTGTAGTTACTGCGGGTGCTGACTCTAGGGCTCCAGAGCTGGCTGCCGCCACTGTTGTTCCTCCTGGGGCTTCACAGGATAAACAACCCCCACTGAGCCTCACAGTGGCCTCACCAGATAAACAGCTTAAACATCACTCACTGAGCCCTGCACCAGGCAGGGGCTGAGCAGCTCCCCCAAGTGCTAACACCTGAAAATCAGCACAACAGCCCCCTCCCCCAGAAGACCAGCTAGACCAACGAGGGAAAAACAAATTCTTGACCAAGCAGCACTGGAAAGTTCCAGAGGAAGTCGAGGGATTTACACTATACAGAATCAGAGCATACTCCCCCTTGTTTTTTTATTTCTGTTTGCTTCCCTCCCCCTTTTTTCTTTTTTTCTTTTATTTTTTTTCCTTCTTCTTTTTTTTTTCTTTTTCTTTTCGTCTTTCTCTTCTCTCTTTTTCTCCTTTTCCAAATACAACCTGTTTTTGGCCACTCTGCACCGAGCAAAATGACTAGAGAAAAAACTCACCTCAAAAGAAAGAATCAGAAACAGTCCTTTCGCCCACAAAATCTGGATTACAATTCAATGTCAGAAAGCCAATTCAGAAGCATTATTATACAGCTACTGGTGGCTCTAGAAAAATTCATAAAGGACTCAAGAGACTTCATGATGGCAGAATTTAGATCTAATCAGGCAGAAATTAAAAATCAATTGAATGAGATGCAATCCAAACTAGAGGTCCTAACAACGAAGGTTAGCGAAGTGGAAGAACAAGTGAGTGACATAGAAGACAAGTTGATGGCAAAAAGGGAAACTGAGGAAAAAAGAGGCAAACAATTAAAAGATCATGAGGATAGATTAAGGGAAGTAAGTGACAGCCTGAGGAAGAAAAATCTACGTTTAATTGGGGTTCCCAAGGGCACCAAAAGGGACAGAGGTCCAGAATATGTATTTGAACAAATCATAGCTGAAAACTTTCCTAATCTGGGAAGGGAAACAGCCATTCAGATCCAGGAGATAGAGAGATCCCCCCCCCCCTAAAATCAATAAAAACCATTCAACACATTGGCATTTAATAGTGAAGCTTGCAAATTTCAAAGATAAAGAGAAAATCCTTAAAGCAGCAAGAGACAACAGATCCCTAACTTATATGGAGAGAAATATCAGATTAACAGCAGACCTCTCCACAGACACCTGGCAGGCCAGAAAGGGCTGGCAGGATATATTCAGGGTCCTAAATGAGAAGAGCATGCAACCAAGAATACTTTATCCAGCAAGGCTCTCATTCAGAATAGAAGGAGAGATAAAGAGCTTCCAAGATAGGCAGAAACTGAAAGAATATGTGACCACCAAACCAGCTCTGCAAGAAACTTTAAGGGGGACTCTCAAAATTCCCCATTAAGAAGTCCAATGGACCAATCCACAAAAACAGAGACTGAATAGGTATCATGATGACACTAAACTCATATCTTTCAATAGTAACTCTGAACGTGAATGGGCTTAATGACACCACCAAAGGCGCAGGGTTTCAGACTGGATAAAAAAGCAGGACCCATCTATTTGCTGTCTATAAGAGACTCATTTTAGACATAAGGACACCTAAAGCCTGAAAATAAAAGGTTGGAGAACCATGTACCATTCAAATGGTCCTCAAAACAAAGCAGGGGTAGCCATCCTTATATCAGATAAACTAAAGTTTAACCTGAAGACGATAGTGAGAGATGAAGAGGGACACTATATCATACTTAAAGGATCTATCCAAGAAGAGGACTTAACAATCATCAATATATATGCTCCAAATGTGGGAGCTGCCAAATATATAAATCAATTTATAACCAGAGTTAAGATATACTTAGATAATAATACACTTATACTTGGTGATTTCAATCTAGCTCTTTCTATGCTTGATAGGTCTTCTAACCACATCTCTAAAGAAACAAGAGCTTTAAATGATACACTGGGCCAGATGGATTTCACAGATATCGACAGAACTTTACATCTAAACGCAACTGAATACACATTCTTCTCAAGTGCACATGGAACTTTCTCCAGAATAGACCACATACTGGGTCACAAATCAGGTCTTAACCTATACTAAAAGATTGGGATCATCCCCTGCATATTCTCAGATTGCAATGCCTTGATATTAGAGCTAAATCACAAGAAGAAGTTTGGAAGGATTTCAAACATGTGGAGGTTAAGGACCATCCTGCTAAAAGATGAAAGGGTTAACCAGGAAATTAGGGAAGAATAAAAAGATTCATGGAAACTAATGAGAATGAAGATACAACCATACAAAATCTTTGGTATACAGCAAAAGGAGTCCTGAGGGGAAAATACATCACAATACAAGCCTCCATCCAGAAACTGGAAAGAACTCAAATACAAAAGCTAACCTTACACCTAAAGGAGCTAGAGAAAAACAGCAAATAGATCCTACACCCAGCAGAAAAAGAGAGTTAATAAAGATTCGAGCAGAACTCAATGAAATAGAGACCAGAAGAACTGTGGACCAGATCAACAAAACCAGGAGTTGGTTCTTTGAAAGAATTCATAAAATAGATAAGCCATTAGCCAGCCTTATTAAAAAGAAGAGAGAGAAGACTCAAATTAATAACATCATGAATGAGAAAGGAGAGATCCCTACCAATACCAAGGAAATACAAATAATCTTAAAAACTTATTATGAGCAGCTATATGCCAACAAATTAGGCAGTCTAGAAGAAATGGACGCATTTCTGGAAAGCCACTAACTACCAAAACTGGAACTTGAAGAAATAGAAAACCTGAACAGGCCAATAACCAGGGAAGAAATTGAAGCAGTCATCAAAAACCTCCCAAGACACAAAAGTCCAGGGCCAGATGGCTTCCCTGGGGAATTCTATCAAACGCTTAAAGAAGAAACCATACCTATTCTACTAAAGCTGTTCGGAAAGATAGAAAGAGATGGAGTACTTCCAAACACGTTCTGTGAGGCCAGCATCACCTTAATTCCAAAACCAGACAAAGACCCCACCAAAAAGGAGAATTATAGACCAATATCCCTGATGAAAATGGATGCAAAAATTCTCAACAAGATACTTACCAATAGGATACAACAATACATTAGGAAGATTATTCACCATGACCAAGTGGGATTTATTCCTGGGATGCAAGGCTGGTTCAATACTCATAAAACAATCAATGTGATTCATTATATCAGCAAGAGAAAAAAAAACAAGAACCGTATGATCCTCTCAATAGATGCAGAGAAAGTATTTTACAAAATACAGCATCCATTCCTGATCAAAACTCTTCAGAGTGTAGGGATAGAGGGAACATTCCTCAACCTCTTAAAAGCCATCTACGAAAAGTCCACAACAAATATCATTCTCAGTGGGGAAGCACTGGGAGCCTTTCCCCTAAGATCAGGTACACGACAGGGATGTCCACTCTCACCACTGCTATTCAACATAGTACTAGATGTCCTAGCCTCAGCAATCAGGCAACAAAAAGAAAGAAAAGACATTCAAATTGGCAAAAAAGAAGTCAAACTCTCCCTCTTCACCAATGACATGATACCGTACATAGAAAACCCAAAAGACTCCACCCCAAGATTGCTAGACCTCATTCAGCAATTTGGCAGTGTGGTAGGATACAAAACCAATGCCCAGAAGTCAGTGGCATTTCTATACACTAATAATGAGACTGAAAAAAGAAAAATTAAAGAGTCAATCCCATTTACAATTGCACCCAAAAGCATAAGATACCTAGGAATAAACCTAACCCAAGAGGTAAAGGATCTATACCCTAAGAAATATAGAACACTTCTGAAAAAATTGAGGAAGACACAAAGAGATGGAAAAACATTCCATGCTCATGGGTTGGAAGATTAATATTGTGAAAATGTCAATGTTACCCAGGACAATTTACATGTTTAATGCAATACCTATCAAAATACCATGGACTTTCTTCAGAGAGTTGGAACAAATTATTTTAAGGTTTGTGTGGAATCAGAAAAGACCCCGAATAGCCAGGGGAATTTTTAAAAAGAAAACCATATCTGGGGGCATCACAATGCCAGATTTCAGGTTGTACCACAAAGCTGTGGTCATCAAGACAGTGTGGTACTGGCACAAAAACAGACACATAGATCAATGGGACAGAATAGAGAACCCAGAAGTGGACCCTCAACTTTATGGTCAACTAATTTTCGATAAAGGAGGAAAGACTATCCATTGGAAGAAAGACAGTCTCTTCAATAAATAGTCCTGGGAAAATTGGACATCCACATGCAGAAGAATGAAACTAGACCACTCTCTTGCACCATACACAAAGATAAACTCAAAATGGATGAGAGATCTAAATGTGAGACAAGATTCCATCAAAATCCTAGAGGAGAACACAGGCAACATCCTTTTTGAACTTGGCCACAGTAACTTCTTGCAAGATACACCCACGAAGGCAAGAGAAACAAAAGCAAAAAGGAACTATTGGGACTTCATCAAGATAAGAAGCTTTTGCACAGCAAAAGATACAGTCAACAAAACTAAAGACAACCTACAGAATGGGAGAAGGTATTTGCAAATGACGTATCAGATAAAGGGCTAGTTTCCAAGATCTATAAAGAACTTATTAAACTCAACACCAAAGAAACAAACAATCCAATCATGAAATGGGCAAAAGAATAGAAATCTCACAGAGGAAGACATAGACATGGCCAACAGCATATGAGAAAATGCTCTGCATCACTTGCCATCAGGCAAATACAAATCAAAACCACAATGAGATACCACCTCACACCAGTGAGAATGGGGAAAATTAACAAGGCAGGAAACCACAAATGTTGGAGAGGATGTGGAGAAAGGGGAGCCCTCTTACACTGTTGGTGGGAATGTGAACTGGTGCAGCCACTCTGAAAACTGTGTGGAGGTTCCTCAAAGAGTTAAAAATAGATCTTCCCTAGGACCCAGCAATTCCACTGCTGGGGATTTACCCCAATGATACAGATGCGATGAAACACTGGAACACCTGCACCCCGATGTTTATAGCAGCAATGTCCACAATAGCCAAACTATGGAAGGAGCCTCGGTGTCCATCAAAAGATGAATGGATAAAGAAGATGTGGTTTATGTATACAATGGAATATTACTCAGCCATTAGAAACGACAAATACCCACCATTTGCTTCAACGTGGGCGGAACTGGAGGGTATCATGCTGAGTGAAATAAGTGTCGGAGAAGGACAAACATTATATGGTCTCATTCATTTGGGGAATATAAAAAATAGTGAAAGGGAATACAGGGGAAAGGAGAAAAAATGAGTGGGATATGTCAAAGAGGGAGACAGAACATGAGAGACTCCTAATTCTGGGAAACGAACTAGGGGTGGTGGAAGGGGAGGTGGGTGGGATGGTGGGGGTACTGGGTGACGGGCACTGAGGGCGGCACTTGATGGGATGAGCACTTGGTGTTATTCTATATGTTGGCAAATTAAACACCAATAAAAAAATAAATTTATAAAAAAGATAGGGATGTCTGGATGGCTCAGTAGTTGAACATCTGCCTTGGGCTCAGGGCGTGATCCCAAGGTCCTGGGATTGAGTCCCACATCAGGCTCCCCACAACGGCCTGCTTCTCCCTCTGCCTATGTCTCCGCCCCTCTGTGTCTCTCATGAATAAATAAATAAAATGTTTTTTTATAAATTGTGGTGATAATAATAGCTATGATAATTCGAATCAGAAGAAAAATTTTATATCTATACAATTATGTAATAGAAAAATTTTAAGAAAAGAGTGACAAATCTTTGTATATGAGTGTGTGTTTATTGCCAATTAATAATTTAAGAATAAAATACATTACCCTAAGGTAAACTTCTTTGAGCACAGTATATTGGAAGTACAAGTTCATGATGATAGAAGAGACATCATCAACTTTCTTTTATAGCCACTGGCATGTTGATTGGATTCATTTTTATTTTGTTAAATATGATTAAAAGATTAATGTGATAGATATAAATTATAGATATAGATGATATAGATAGATATATATAGATATAGATATAGATATAGATAGATTTAGATTTAGATTTTTTTTATTTGTTTGGCAGGGAGAAAGGACCAGAGGCAGAGGGAGAGGAAGGGGAGAGGAGTCTACTTCTCTCTGTTGAGCATGGATCCCCACACTCATGGGCTCCATCCCAGGATCCCAAGATGCTGACATGACCCAAAGTCAGGCTTAACTGACAAAGCCACCCAGGTGCCCCCATATATATTTTAAACTATCGATATTTGCACTACATTGGAAATTAAGTTTATTGCAATCATTTAAACACATACGATATTTTGAATTAGACTTAAAAATGTGTGAAAGAATGCAATGTTTTTAAAAAGAACATTTTTTTAATTGGGTACACAAAATAATCTTTTCAGGACTACTGATATAAAGTCTTACCAAAGTAGCTGGATATGAACAGGAGACAAATTTCTTCCATATATATGAAGGGGAAGAAGGGAATTGGGTAGGTGCAAAATGGAGCAATGGTAGATGTGCAAAGGAAGAAAAAAAAACAATTTTAAGTTTTGTCTTAGGGTTTTTTTTTTTTAAGATTTTATTCATTTATTTGAGAGAGCACAAGCAGTGGGGAGAGAGTAAGGGAGAAGCAGACTCCTCCCTGAGCAGGAAGCCCAACTGTGGGTCTCCATTCCAGGATCCAGAGATCATGACAGGAACCAAAAGCAGATGCTTAACTGACTGAGCCATTCAGACACCCCTTTTCGTATGGTTTTAATTTTTTCAATAAAATCAGTAGCTGTAAATGCAGCTGTAAATGCTGTAAATTCATGCATGAATTATTACATGATTTCTATCTCCAAAGAACTCTAAACAAAGTTGCAAATACTTGAGTTGCAAGTACTTTTCAGTAAACTTATTAAAATATCATTGTTTCAAAAACCAAGGAGAGAGATGGCAAAAGAGACGCCATGATGGAATGTTGGTTCTCACTCCAATCAGTGAAATGAGGGAAAATGAACAAGGGGAAGAAACTCAATGCTGCTAAGCATTCACTAGATAGAAAATACTAGACAAAATGTTTAATGTTCATTATGTTATTTAATTCACAAATAAACTTATGAGGTGGGTACTATTATTATACTGCATTTGAAAGTGAGGAAGCTGAGTCCCTCAATGGTTTTGTAAATTACCTAGTGTTCCATAGGTATTAAGACAGAGTATGGAGTGTTAAGCTGAGACTTTCTGATACCCTAACTCATAAAAATCTTAAACAATAGCAAATAGAAAAAAACAACATCAGGATAAAGAATTTAAGTCAGGCGGGGCACAGCACTGTGGAAATCTAAACATACCTGCACTATGGTGGACTGTCTTCATTAATGCTCTGTAATCTGAGCTATAGAGCAGGTGGCTGTTAAGTATTTATACCTCAACTGATGATGGCATCTTCTGGGTTTTATCCTGTTAGGTGTTCAGAATTTTAAATTACTACTGCAGTTTTAGGGAAAAAGGGACAGTTTTTCTTGCTTGCTTAAGAGAGATGCATTGCATTATTTTAGTTGCCGTCAATTAAACATAAATGAAGCCATGATTTTTAAATCTTCAAAATCACATTCTTAATTGGGATACTGGCTTACTTTATTCTCATCTCTGACATACTATAATTGATACATAACAAAATTAAAATATATCTGTGGGACACAGGGAAGTGAGCTGTTAGTTAATTGCAAAAATGAAATATCTTTGTCATTGAGTGTCTCTTATAGCAGACTTGATGGCAAAGTAGAATACTTTATTAACTTCATGGATGTGTACAGAGTAAAACTAATATTAAAATGCTCATTCAAAGAACCAACTTCTTTGTTTTTTTTGTTTGTTTGTTTTTTTTTTTTTTTTGAACCAACTTCTTTGTATACAGTTCTGTCAAGCTTATCATTCACTAAATTGAGAAAAAATGTATATGAAGATTATGGCAGGATACACAACATGATCCAAAAATTAGCATGGGATTGCATAATCATATTTAGAGGCTATTAGATAAAAATGGGACAGGAGGAGGATTCTGGTGATATATTTTATCGTTAAATCATGTCTAAAGGGAAGAATTATGACATAGCAATTCTTCCAATAGCAGTTGTATTTTGGAAGTTGGTATGAAATAAGTCAACTTATTATCTAAGGTAATGATATTTAAACATGCTTTATTGTTATGGACTTATATTAGTATATTGAACCTAAAACAGAGACTGAATATTTTCCTATATGAAATATACTGTCATTATATATTTATGTAGAGAAATAAGATAAAATCTTCACAAATTGAAGGAAATGGAGGATGTGTGTTTGTTAATCTAGTATTTGACAATTTGTCTTCCCTTGATACTCTATATTCATCTTTGTTTTCTTTATCACTAGTTTCTATGTAGTTCAAGTGATCTTGAAGAAGTATAGCTCACCTCATTACTCTAACATTTTTCAAAGAAGCATTTGTTGCTTTCTATAGAAAAATGTGTGTAATTTGATATTCTAGTGCAAGTCACTTCTTTAATTAATAGAGTAACAGATATTTTTTAGAATATAAACAAGCTAGGTACCCCTTTGCTTTAGGATAACAATCTATATCCTGATTTTCCTTAATAATTCAAATTCACAAAAAACAGATTATATTGCTTAGTTGCAAATGCTTAGATGTTGTCATGCATGTATTTTTCATTATCTCATTCCTGTTCAAAAGTTATGTAACGAAGAGGCTGCAAGCATACTGGTCAGACAATGTAATAAATGTGCTAAATGGCTGAAACTCTACTGCCTCATCACATTTTTAAATAAAAGTGTTTTGATATAAATTTTAGTATATACACATGAGCAAAAAACCCACACTAATGGTAAATAATACTACTTTTATTTCAACTCAAAAGCTATTTACTAAATTTTGAAATGTGAAAAGCCTGTGGCTTGATATACCTGTAAGTTATAATTCCAGCTGAAAGGAGGTTTCTCCTAGAAGGTTTGAAAACCTTTTTTGAGCATGTAATCACCTTGCAAATATTCCTGTTAAGAGAGATTGAGAATTATTTCTCTCACTTTTATGTACTTGCCATATTTCAAAGCCTTTTTTGTGCTTTAAGAATATCTCAAAATTTCTTAAAGAATAGATTACTTCTTAGGATGAATGATGTTTGTTTCAATCACCACTGAATTTGCATAACAAATTCATTACTTTGTAGTATTTTCAGAAATTGGAAAAATAAGTACTATTCACTGATGTCTATAAATAGTCCATGAAATTAGCAGTTGAAGACAAACTGTGTGAATTAAAAAAAAAAAAAGGTGTAAACAGGATCTGAAAAGCAAATGAGAAAACATTGCATATATACAAACAGGTGAAAAAATTATCCTTTGGCAAGATAGTTTACTAATCCCATTGCTTGAGAAGGAACCATTGATCTAAAACAGAGGTTCTCAAAATTTTAGGCCCAAGGAATCCTTTAAATTCCTAATATTCATTGAGTGCCCCATGGAGATTTGTTTATATGAGTTATATCTACAGATATTTACCATTTTTGTGATTAAAATGATAATTTTAAAATTCATTTATTTATTTTTAAAGATTTTATTTATTTCAAAGAGAGTGGGTGAGAGAGAGCATGCACAAGTGGTGGGGAGGAGCAGTGGCAAAGGCAGAGGCAGACTCCCTGCTGAGCAAGGAGCCACATGACCTAAGCCAAAGGCAGACACTTAACTGACCAAGCCACTGAAAAGCCCCTTATTTATTTATAATAGCATTAATAAACCTATAAATGCTACCATAAGTCATTTTCAAAGAATAGAAGAGTATTTCTCAAAGCCAAACAAAATATAGGTGTGAAGATGACATTGTTATAAATTTTGCAATTTACTTTGCCTTTTTTTTACAAACTACAACTGGATTTTTATATCTGTTCTTTGTCTTTTCAAAAATGTTATAAAATCCTTTGGACAAGAAATCATATTTTCAAGTAATATGCCCAGAGCTAGACATAGAATAGGTTATTAATATATCTTTAACAAACAAATCAGTGAAATCATGCATTCTAGCATATTGCTTTTATTCATGAAAATTTGCTTGGGTGACAATACATCTTTCAGTTTCTTGCCTCTTGAATTCCACTCTCCTGATTTGAAATTTGATATCAGCATAACAAAAGCAAAATGGTTCTTCAACTTGCCTGGTTTTCTAAAATATTTTTATATTCTCTTAGATTTTAACTTGCATGTGTGAAGAACTAAGTGAGCTGAGTAGGCACAAAATGATTACCTGCTGATTGATAATTATTTAGCATATAAAATTTTTTTGTGTTAAATCTATTTTCTTCTTTTTTTCTTTAAGTAGGCTCCACACCCTCATAGAGGGCAATGTGGGGCTTGAACTCATGATCCTGAGATCAAGACCTGAGCTGAAATCAAGAGTTGAACACTCAACTGACTGAGCTGCCCAGGCACCCCTAAATGACTTTCAAATCACATTCCCAAATGCCATATGACAGTATAGTGATTAGCATCTCCTTACTGCTTAGCCCTGGAGAACTGATTGGAGGAAAAAAAAATTATATCTACAAATATATTGTCAAACATATATAGCACATTATAGATCTATCATTAAGTATTTTATTCATTCTAGTCTTAGATTTTTTTGTCTTTTTTTTTTTTTTGGTAAACTGGAAATGAACCAAAAGATCGTTTACTTCGACTCTACTCATTTTTCACATAAGGAAAAGACAATTTTTTTTCTTCAGAAAATACAATCATAATAAAAGCATTGATATTTTTATATAAAATTGAAATTTCTAAGAGATTAGATAGGATTCAATTTGGTGTTTTTTAACGATTATTTATTTATTTATTTATTTTAGAAATAGCCCATGAGATGGGGGCGGGGGGCAGAGAGAGAGGGAGAAGCAGGTTCCCTGCTTCCGGGGGGGCCTACCTTGGGGCTTGATCACAGAAATCACAACCCTGAGATCACGACCAGAGTGAAGGCACACACTTGACCAACTGAGCCACCCAAGTACCTGGTGGTGGGTGGTGTTTTTTTTTTTTTTTTTTTTTAAGATTTTATTAATTAATGAGAGAGAGAGAGAGAGAGAGAGTCAGAAACCCAGGCAGAGGGAGAAGCAGGCTCCATGCAGGGAGCCCGATGTGGGACTCAGTCTCAGGTCTCCAGGATCAGGCCCCTGGGCCGAAGGCGGCTGCTAAGCCGCTAAGACCCCGGGCTGCCTCGTGGGTTTTTTTTTAATAGTACTTTTCTATGTAAAAAAATATATTTTTTAAGTACTAAGCTTACATTGCTTTTTATGGCATTCGTCTGAAGAATGCAAAGGCAGCTGTTTAGTGACTTTCTGTTAGAAATGCTATTCATTGTTTAGAACTATTTTATTTAAAACTAAATTAAGATTGTTGAGCAATAAGTATACTGTTTGCTAAGTTACAATTGCATTAAAAAACAAAAAAGTGATCTTCCTAAAACTCCTGCTTTCACTGGACGAAAACCAGACTTTGTACTTTCTAAACTACAGGGAAAAACTTTATTACTATACCTAACATCTGCACACGTGCAGACTGCAGCGCATTTTAGAGAGCAAATAAAGGAAGGTAAATTTGCTTCCTTGTCATTTATATCTTTCCACCTGGGAGTGAAAATTTGAACTGAGGGCAATTTAAAATACATTGTCACTTCATTTGTTTCTTAAATATCCTTGCTAAATTTACCCAAAGGAAGATGTATAGGCAGTTTATTTTTAACATAACATGGATTATTTTCCACATGAACTATTTATCCCTATTATAAATATTTTTAATTGAAATGCCCAGTTCTATTTTAAAACATGTAGCAGGGCAGCCTGGGTGGCTCCAGCGGTTTAGCGCCACCTTCAGCCCACGGCATGATCCTGGAGACTGAGGATCGAGTCCCACATCCGGCTCCCTGCACGGAGCCTGCTCCTCCCTCTGCCTGTGTCTGTGCCTCTCTCTGTGTGTGTGTGTGTGTGTGTCTGTGTCCCTGATGAAAAAAAAAAAAGCAACATTGTAGCAGTATTCTTAAATTAACCTGATTTTCTTTTTTAGTAATTGTTATCTTCAGGTTTTCATTGCAGAAACATGTAACACAAAACATATTATACATAAGACAATATTACGGGGGTGCTGGAGTGGTGTAGTTGGTTAATTGTCCAAATCTTGGTTTTGGCTCAGGTTCTGATCTCAGAGTTGTGAGACTTAGTCCAGCGTGAGGCTCCACACTCAGTGTGGAGTCTGTTTGAGATTCTCTCTTCTTCTTCCTCTGCTCCCTCCCAATCTCTCACTTTCTAAAATAAGTAAATAAAGCTTTTTTAAAAAAGAGACAGTATTATGTATGTGTTTTCTAAAAGGCCAAAAGATTAAGTAATAGTTATTATTATATAGAAATTCCTATAGCTTGTCTTGTCTGAATTTATCCTAACATTGATTTTGGCTCTTCTTTCTCATAGGAATAGAATAATTTTTATTCATTTATAACTTAAATAGATAAAATTATATTTCATTATTCTGAGATATTTGGCAAATTTTACAATAAAAAAATGCCACTCAAAACTATATACTTAACAATATAAATTTAACTTACTTCGCAATAATGCATTTCTATTCTATTCTATTTTATTCTCTTTTACTCTATTCTATTCTCTTCTATTGTAATTGGGAGATTGATAAATCACTTTATCTACTTAAGCTGTGATTTTTCCAATAGATTTCACAAGGATATAATAGTTATATATTAGAAAATTATTTAAAAAAAAACATATTTACTTCAGGCTTTTGTATCTCATATCTTTTTTAACTATTTCATAAATTGAACTTGAATGAAAATTTCCAAGGACTACAGAAAAATTGTCTTCATTATCTTGCTCTCTTAATTCAGACTCAACATTCTAAAAATCAGTTTGATTAACCAAAATCATAAAACAATTTTAAGATATTTGGTTGTTTTGAAAAATGTAGTCGAACCTCTAAGTAAAAAGTTTGCCAACATTGATATTTTTTTAAAAATAAGATTTCACAAACACTGTGGGTTAAAAGTTTGAAATATATTGAATTTATCCTATTCTCCTAAAATACCTAATTATTAATTAAAACCCATTTTTAAAAGTATAGATGGTATTGGCTGTTGCTTAATGTGATAATCAACTACAAGACAAAAGCAAAAACTATATTACAAACTGATCACAATTTTAGGAAGATATCAAAGGCTTTTTCATTTTTCTAGCTCCAAGAATCACTTATAAAGACAGAAATTGCTGCTACCATAGGAAAAAGAAGCAATTGTTAAGTTCTGCTCTCACTTTACCAGGCTAGGGGTTGAGGGAAAAGGAAGAAGATGCTCTGGGCAAAAAAAGGGCAGGTGACCTGGTTTACCCTTCCTATGACCATGCTAATGGCAGGCTTCTTTGAAAACAAACTAAATGTTAGAGGAGAATATGTTTCTATTAAATGCTCATAGCAGAATGTGTCTTTCTTATGGTAAACATGTATATGTGTGATGTATGTATATATATACATATATAATTTTAATAATAGAAATCTATGAGTTATATCTCTCACTGGAAAATATTCTGTGACCTTTGTTATATCTAGAAGTATTGAGATGCTTTATAACTGATACAGCATCTTCCATGTACTTGCCTAGAAGACGTATGATATGAAAAGAAGCTTATGAGGTAAACTGCTTCATGTGTACATCTTGATTACTAGTACCCTTGAAATTCTTAACAGAGCTGGATATTAGAAAAGATCATACAATTGGTGTGAATCTGATTTGACATTTTGATCCTTTGTGTTATATCAGTTTGAAACTATAAGAAGAATTGTCTTTCAGACTTTTAAAGCATAATAGCTAAGACATGTTACCATAACAAAAAAGGAAGGAACTTCACAAATGGGATCAGAACTAGACGCTAGGATTTCTGCTCATCCATCCGTGGTATGAAGTGGCTAAATTTTGGAAGTAGCCATACTGATAAAGTCTGAAGACAGACTTAGACCCATTAGATCTGTCTAAATGGGTAGAGTGAGAATGTCAGTCCAAAGGGAAATTAATTTTTTAAAACAGTAATATTTTCTGGCTGTTATTAGGAGCTCTGGTAAAAGCCAGGATCCTAAAGCTGTAGGGTTAGCAAAAGAAAAAACAATAAGCTTATTATTTTTTCTGGACACTAGAAGAACTTCTCACTCCTCTGGTACCACTCAGGGGGATAGCATCTTCTCTAGCAGTGTAACTCCATTAGGGCATTAGATTATCTGAAGACCTATAGATTGAAACTCTAGACTATTAACTAAAAATGGAACTATGAACTACAAATTCCAAACTAGACTGTAAAACTATAGGCTAAAACTATAAACTAAAAACTGAGACCAAGTCCAGGTGTCTTAGAATCTCCTATGTATTTTGTTGAAAAATAGGACATTTTACTGAGAAATGCCAGCAGAAGCCTGATAAATCATTATTGACTTAGATTCCTAGAGTTAATGATTGGGGCTATCTTACAAATTTTAGATCTTACTAAATAAATGGGTTACTTTGGTTTGCTCATTGGTCCTCAGCTGGCCTGCACATTGTTGCAAGCAAATGCTTCAGGAGCACTCCTTCAATATGGTTAAAATACTATAAGTAGGGATACCTGGGTGGCTCAGTGGTTGAGTGTCTGCCTTTGGCTCAGGGCATGATTCCCGAGTTCAAGGATTGAATCCCACATAGGGTTTCCTGCAGGGAACCTGCTTCTCCCTCTGTCTATGTCTCCACCTCTCTCTCTGTATGTCTTTAATAAATAAATAAATAAATAAATAAATAAATAAATAAATAAATAATTAAGAAAAAAGAAATACTGTAAGTACAAGTGACCTTAGATGAGCTCTGTGATGACTAGGGACATATATATTTCAGAGCTACTGACTTAGATGAAGAGATGTGTGTGTGTGTGTGTGTACACTGATTGAGGGGCTCCTGAGTCTTGAATGGCTTACTCTTAGTAAGTAAAGAAAATACTAACAAGACAATAAATGGCTTGCTACCTCTGTTATACATGGCTACATGAAAGACAAAAATCTCTTTGCAAGAGAAGTTGGGTACAAAAGGAAGAAATAAATTGGGGGAAGTGAAATGAGGAAACAACAGCTAAACTAATTTGGTTGAATTGTAGAAGTGTCTTTTAAAGAAAGGGATAAAAAATGGAGAATTGGTGGGGCATTCATTAAGTAATTGCTAGTATATTATTAATATTTGGAAATTAGGAAACAGTTCCAACTCTATACTAAGCTCTTAAAGCAACAGGTCAAATATTTTATATCTATTCTAATGTGGAAGAATTCAAATCCAACGATTAGGATTTGATTTAAGAGTTCTTGAAGAGGAGACTGAATTTAGGCCCTCAACTAACATCACAGACTCTGCAAACTATTGAGTTTGATATTGAGATCTGCTCACTTAACTGCTCACTTAGCTCAGGCTATGTGAAAAATTTGGTTGAAACAACCCTAATGAGTGTATGTAAAACTCTTTCATTTTTTACATATGGTAATTCAAAATACAGTAATCTTTATAAGAGATAGGGAATGTACTTTAAAGAGATAAAATTGGAATGAATATAGATATGCTACTGTGGAAAGCACTAACATAGGGATGAAGTTATTCATGAAGTGTAGCTGAAGACACCATTTGGTGGTTAAGTCACCTTAATCTTCATGATGATGCATACATGGTCTAGATATGTGAATAAGGTGCTGTCTTTCTCTGTCTTACAAGTGATATTGCTAAAAACCACACTTCACACTTTCATGTTTTGTTTTGTTTCTTTTCTTTTGTTTTTTGAGAGAAAGAGAGAACAGGGGAAGGGGCAGAGGGAGAATGAGAATCTTAAGCAGGCTTAATGCCCATTGCTGAGTCCAACATGGGGCTTGATCTCAAAAGCCTCGGATCATGACCAGAGTTGAAATCAAGAGTTGGATGCTGGGACACCTGGGTGGCTCAGGGGTTGAGCATCTGTCTTCGGCCCAGGGCATGATCTTGGAGTCCTGGGATCAAATCCCACAGTGGGCTCCCTACATGGAGCCTGCTTCTCTCTCTACCTGTGTCTCTGCCTCTCCCTCCTTCCCTCCCTCCCTTTCTCTCTCTCTCTCTCTTTCTGTCTCTCATGAATAAATCTTTTTTAAAAAAGAGTTGTATGCTTAACTGACTGATCCACTCAGGTGCCCCTTCACACTTCATTTTCAAATGATCCTGTTAAATGGAAATCTACAGAATTGCTTGAGTTTTTCTCAATAGTAAACATGGAGTAATAAAGAATTCTAGGGGGATAACATAAGATCATTGCTCTGATTAGTAAAGTAATTGGGTGAGAATTTTGATACTCACATTTTAATATTCTTACTTAGCCAGTGTACAAAGATGTTTCTGTAGAAGTTAACTATAAATTATGAAGTATTAACCAAAGTATTTCCAAAGTGTTTCCTCCAGATATTCAGTTGTAACTATAGGTTGATAAAGACCATATAGGAAGTATGCTAGGTGAAGGAGAGCTTGGATAACATTACAGACTTAGCTACTACTTATTTGTGATCATAATTTTGAAAGCTAGTCAGGCTAGATTTGTATTCTTATGAAATGGAAATCCCAGTGTACATTTACTAAGTGACAAAGGTATATCTAAATTCCATGGTATGTTAGCACAATCTAGTGGAGCAGGAATTGACTTGAGTTGGAAATGAAAATCCTTGAGGGCAAGTCAGTATACAGCATATATTATATCATGGTATATTATATCTGCTTCTCAGAGGAAGAATTTTAGGAGGAGGCAAGAACCATTGTCATCCTTGTAACAAATGGCGTCTAGCTTATAAATGCTGTGGAAATTAGAGGACCAAGTGAATCTGTAAATTTCCAGGGAATTAAAAGGGCTGTCAACTAAATATAACAATCAACTTATGAGAAATTAATAATTATTTCTCAAGACCCTGTTAATAAATAATTTAAGAAAGTGGCAAATCTAGTTGCTTTGGGCAAAATTATCACCCTCACCTAGGTATCTTACTGTCTTTTCTCCCCCCAAATCAACATAAGGACATCTGAATTTACATTTGGTCCTAAGCAGAAACAACTTAATATTCAACAGAGGTAAAAGGTACAGACAGTACAAGTAGGTACTTATGCTCAGACGATGAGACAATATATGCAGACTGGAGCTTCTTGCTTAAATAGAAAAATGCTACCAGGTAGAAACTCTTTGTATTTGGGACTCTAAGCTATATTAGAAAGCTATTCATTATACCTCATTTGAAAGGAAATTGTTGGCATATTACTTGACATTAGTCAAGATTCCTTTCATTCTGAAAGGGCATTAGATAATTCTGGATCAGAAGATTCCATCATGTCTGAAATGATGTCAATGAATCATTAGAATATGGAAGGAGCAATGTGACAGTTTCATTGTGAACTGGAAGTGGTGTGTTCAAGGACTCATCATAAGGCATAAGTTGCAGGAAACAGTTTCATCTTACATAAAGATGGTTGTTTCATTGCTCATTAGACCAACACTAGAGCACTGAGGACCTTTTTCCACCTGAATAGTCAATCAGAACCCTATATGTCTCTTCCAGGTGTGCCAAAGTAAGTTGCCTGGTTCACAGATAGAATCCATGGATTGAGGTCCCTGTCATTTAAAAATCAGCAATAGATCATGAAAATTTTAGCAAATGTTAAAAACTTGACTTAGAAGACAAGAGCAAATCTGAAGAGTGGGTAAAGTCTGGATTGCTTAAGTTGATGATGAATTAGGTATCAACTCTCACCTCTCAGGAAAGCATTTAGACATTCATAAGCTCCTGGAGCTGGAGATAATGACTTTACTATTGTGGTCAGGCACATGGGCCTCCAATTAACTAGATAACTCAGAACACCCCTCTTTGAGGCTAGAGAGGATACAATTATAATTTATATTTTTCTCAACAGAGGTAACATTTAAGTGAGTAGATTTCAAGTGCTCCCACCACACTCACACAAAAAGGTAACAAGAGTCGATAGAAATGTTAACTAACTTAACTATGTTTAAGTATGTGTTTTGATATACACACACATACTATGTGTATATCAAAACATACATACTATGTGTATATCAAAACATTATATTGTATACTTTAAATATGTGCATTTATTTTTTTAAATATGGGAAAATAAAAAAAATCAGATTCACAAAAATCAGCAATTTTACCTAATATCAAATGTTACAAACATTACTAACAATTTCAAGAACATAAGCAGTCAAGCAAATGAGACAAAGCAAAGTGGTCTGAGACATCTTGTAGTTCTCTTCTTTGTCACATCAGACCTATGCTACCTGAATTAGAGCAATACATGAGGTCTGAATGCAAGGATTTTAGAAGTTCTTCAGAAATATTCCAGCTAGGAAACATCTCAATATTTTTTATCCCCAAGATTTGCTTACTCACATGTTATTTTCTAGAGAGACATCCCTCATAGATTCTTTTCTTATTTACTAAAAATAATCTTTAACAGAGGACATCTTGAGAAAGACATTTAATAGATAAGATCTCTTTCACCTGAGAAATACCACTAGTCTATTTACCTGGAAGACCAGGTCACAAAGTGATCAGATGCAGTGTTTTGTTTTTTTTGTTTTTGTCTTTGTTTTTGTTTCTTTTTGGCAGGAGCATATCCTCCAGTAAGCTGAGTGAATGGATCACAGTCCAGCTATCCTTCATTATCTCATACAATTTTTCTTTGATTTTGCCTGGTCCATTGCATAAGGCCAAGGTTCTAATATCTGTGTATGCAAATGACGTGACACAAATGCCCAATAAATGACATTTAAACAATTGAAATGGTTTATTTGTAAGAGTTCTTCAGGGGTAATAGTAACTTCTTCCTCTGTAGCTAAATTTTGTTAGCTCTGAACGTGGCTTCATTACTCAGTGCAAAGGAAAACCTAATTCCTTTCATGTCAAAATGTATGATACTGCCTTAAAGTGGGGCTGGGAAAAGGTATGAGCTAGTCTGCCGTTATTATAATTTTTGGATGTAAATAGTATTTCTGCTGAGCCAGAAATCCCAACCATCAGAAGGATAAAGGCTAAAAGAGGTAATAAATGGAAAAAGTAGGAGGTCATAGCATAGGGAAAAGAGGCTCTTAGAAGTCTATTACAATCACAGAGGGAGGCAATCATTCCATTTCCACCAAGTGCATGAAACACTATAATAATACTCCTACCTGTCTCAGATCTGGTACTGGCTAATGACCAGTGGTGGGAAAAATTTCTGGAACTATTCTCTCTCAAGAGGGGAAAATAGACTACGGCTGAATTTCAAGTTCTGCCTAAAGAGTTCATTCGAATAATTTTTAGTAAAGGAATAACAAAGCACCCTCCGATGCTACAACTTGCAAGACTCAAACACAGCTATCAGCTGGTTCACGGTTTGGAAGCCATACTTATTAGTCTGGTTAATTATCAGATGGTCCGAAAGAATATTGAACAGACAAGAGGCAGAACAACAGAGATTCTACACTCTGGGTGGCCACAAATAAAGAAGAAACATGGCTGACACAGGAGTTTCAATAGGATAAAAAGTAGAATGAAGCTGCCCAACCAGTATGTCACCATTGTTCTGTAAAAGTGAACAAAATTTATGTAAAGACAGTAGAAATGAAACATTAAAGATAGTTTCAAAGGGGATTCCTTTGGGTGTGATTTGGTGACTAAAAGTTACAGATAACTCCACTCCATAAGGATGCAAAGAACATTATGGAAAGATTTATGCTCCTCCCCACTACAGCTGTTACAGGGGTTGAGATACACTCAAGTGCCAGTCACATGGGACATACAATATTTTTCAGTGTACACTATTATTTCAAACAGTATAAAATCTATTAGTGTGCAGTGGCGATGGTATAGGTGATGGCTTGATCACTACTGGTCCCACTGTGACACAGGTATGGTAGGAGCTGGTCTTAGAGTACTAAGCCATTATTTTAGGTTTTTCATCATGACATAAAAGATTTGCAAATTCTCATAACAACACAAGAGGGAGGTTTCTTCTAGGAGACAGACCACAGCTGGAAATTGATCTGGAGGAATGACAAAGATCTAATTGAATGGAGAAACAAGATAAGGATGAATGGATCATCACATCTATCAAAAAAGCTGAAAGCAAGTTTGTAATCTCACCTGGGGAAACACTACTGGGTATTCTAATGGCAATGGGGTGGAATGTATTTAAAGTGACTAGGAGTTTTAAAAAGCTGGGCAGCCCTGGTGGCTCAGCGGTTTAGCGCCGCCTTCAGCCCAGGGTGTGATCCTGGAGACCTGGGATCCAGTCCTGCGTCAGGGTCCCTGCATGGAGCCTGCTTCTCCCTCTGTCTCTGCCTCTCTTTCTCTCTCTGTGTCCTTCATGAATAAATAAGTAAAATCTTTAAAAAATAAAAATAAAAAGCCAAGCTAAGGAATACCAACCAAACATGAGAAGTCAGTGGTGAACCCACATTATGGCAAGTTGTCTCTGGACAGTGTAGTTTTGTTGTTCTCTGGTTGAAAATAAAATTTGCCTTACACTTATAGCACAACTGGTTGTGACTCAATACAGGAAAAAAAAATCCCTTAGAGATATTAATTAAAGGAGGTAAATGGTTGGTGTTTTTACTTAATGAGAACTGGAAGTTCCTGATTTTCAAAACTTATTTTATAAGGTATAGTTATACTCACAAACCAGATGGACTATAGAATTGACAAAATAACAACTTCTTGTCACCATTGTAGTCATTGGGAAAGTGCAGTATGTGTGAAAGTTTGCTTCTGTTGAAAAGGAATGGAAAAAAGATGGTTTAATTATACTGATGTATGGCATGGCAAATGTTATTTTAATATCTCAGATACAGTTATGTAGTGTAACAAAAGATTTGTATATTTATCAAAAGAATTAAATAAAAATCAGATTTTTGTAGACTGGAAGCAAATAACCTACTGTCTTTAGACCATATTTGGTGTGTGGAATATTTTTCTAGGACCCATGAGCTACATATCGTTTTAACATTTTTAAAGGGTTTTAAACTGCTGGAGTTGGCCATCCAGAGGACATTACTGCAGGTTGAATTGTAAACTGGACCCAAGCAATCACAAGCTCCTCACCCCTTCCTTATCCTTGGATGTACATTCCACTCATCATTCCCACACTAGGAGTGGTTTCAAGGACAGAACCTTGACAGTAAGGTGTAGTTGAGACTATCAACACTGAACATCTGACTGAAACTAGTTAAGGCCTCTATATAAAGTTTTAAGAATCTGGTGCTGAGCAAAATAAGTCAGTGAAAGACAAATACCAAATGATTTCACTCATATGTGGAACTTAAGAAACAAAAGAGCAAAGGGGGGAAAAAAAGAAAGGGAGGCAAGCCAAAAAATAGACTCTCAACTGTAGAGAGCAAACTGATGATTACCAGAAGGGAGGTGGGGGATTGGATGGATGAAATAGGTGACTGGGATTAAGAAATACGTTTGTGATGGGTACTGGCTGTTGTTGTATGTTAAATGTTGAACCACGATCTCATACACCTGAAACTAATAATATTACACTGTGTGTTTGACTAGTTGGAATTTAAATAAAAACTTAAAAAAGAGTCTGGTGTTAAACTCTACTCATCTTGTAGCACCTGTTACAAGCCCTATATGTAGTTCCCTTGCTTATTAAACCTGCCACCCACTAATCTGGAGTGGCCTCTTTCTTCTCTGCCTGACCTCTATATACAGGAACCAGTTACAGATTTCTCCTGGGAAACTCCTGGGGTTTTGAACCAATGTAAACAAATAAACGAAACAAAGAATACGTAATAAAGGCTGCAAAACTTCAGTACAAAGCAGGAATAAGACCAATTTTCTGGTAAAACTAATTTTATTTCTGCCAGCAGCATCCATCCTAATGGTAATATAAGGGTTAACAAATCAATTTAACCTTTCTAAATTAATTTGTTATATTACCTTCTATTGATCTATTCTAATGCAAATGTATTGCTGGCAAAATACTTTGGAGATTTGTTTGACCTCTTTATTGTTGTAGGATATGGCAATTAAGTTTTTTATTGAGATTCCAATTAGCTTTCTGCTCTTACAATGTTTTACCTAAATCTTCCTTTAAAGTTCCTCTAAGGTTACTAGAAAAAGATCATCTAAGCATGACTGTATTAAAAGGTAGAAGTAAATAAAACATTACTTATGTTGTGTACAAAATTGAGGTTACTCTAGGTTAACTGAATCAGATTCCTTGAAGAGATAAAGATGTTCTAAATCATGAAGAATTAATCAGAAAATTCTAATTGAAAAACAGGACCACAGTAGTCTATTATGAAAGGGGAGAAAGTGCCAAATTAGCACTACAGAGCAGGGAAATCTGAAAGAAATTTTACAGACCATTGCCATCATGACCCTTGTAAAAGTGTTCTTACACAGAAAAAAAAAAAAGAAAAAAAACAAGAAAGCTCTGAGGAGCGGGGCTTCATGATTAAGACCACCCAAGGAGAGTCTCTAACAAAAGAAAATTGAGTTCTATATTGGAGGTGGTCTGCATGTAAAATGTTAAAATGTCCCTGCAGACACCAATACGGGGGGTAAAGTTTCAGCAATTACTGAAGGGCAACTTTGAGCAAGGTTATGGGACAATATTACAGACACAACAATGGAAAGAGAAGAGCTTTAATGTACAGCTCTGTAACAATCCCAGCTAGTACCAACCATTTAGGTTAAGAATTAAAAAGTACATTAAAAAAACTATCCTCTTTCTCCTGTTGATCCACCTGGCATTTACTGACCTTGAATAAAAGGATGAGAAATGGCTGAAAAATAAGAATAAAAAGGTAGGAAAATCTGGAACAGTCCCTGCCATGCACAAATAAAACCACAGGACATTCACAGTGAAAGGGAGCACAACGAAACTCACCCAGGCACTTTAGCTCAATAATGGGAAACTCAATTCTTCAATATATCTGAATCTTTCAGCTCAGAGGGTGGGGAAGTAAGAAGGGAAAGAAAGGGTAAGTGTGGAAGCCTAAGTGCATACCATTCTCATACCTAAATTTCTGACCCTGATGTCATTTATATTTATTCTGTACTGAAGTTGGATTAAATTGTAACTTCAATTTTTCATTAATTTAGTATTTCTAAATATACAAACACTACGCAGGTTTTGTTTGTAGTGAAAGGCATTAACAGTTTATTACTTAAACATTTACTTTGGAAAAGGAACAAAAATTCTCATATAACTTAGTTTTTATATTACCAACATGTCTTTGACTATCCCTTTATATCTTTTTTTTTCTTATACCAGGCATATTGAGGTTGTTGGAATACAAAAAACTCTGTGCTTTGGACCAGACTACATATTAATCTTAGCTATGATTCAGACATCAAAATTTATTGTACAAAAGCAGTAATAATTTCACAGCAGTTAGGCATTTTCCATTGTCACTGAGGCATTAAGGTAACACTGAATTACTAAATTCTATCATTACATTGAACTGCCTTTTGGCATATTCCTAATTCAAGGCTTTTTTAAAAATCTAATTAACTGTATCCTTGAGAAAATTCTGAAATCCTCAGATTCATCCTTTTCTAAGTACAAGTCAAGAGGTTAATTTAGCATATTATAAGACCGTCACATAGTTCATGATATTTTTATTTCTTGAACACTGTCAAGCCAATCTTAATGACATAAATATTTACTTTATTGGGGAAAAAGGAATTCAAAGCAATATTATTAGTTTGTATCTCCCTGAGAGAGAGGTTTTAATTCACATTCTTTATTAGACAATATTTGAAGAGGGATTTAAATAGATCTAACAAATGACCTAGCACCTTTTTCTTTTCTTTAGTCCACTCTACCAATACATATTTCACTTTGAGCAGATAGGATTTAGTCTAGTAAAAAGAGTTGTCTTATGTGTTACTGTGGATTTACCACCAATTCGTAAGTTTCTTACATTCAGGGTTTGTAGTAAGATGCCTTTATAAACTCCAGCATATCAGACAAAATAATAACTCAAAATGAAATCTCTTTATCTTATTTTTGGAAAATTCTGTATAGTAGTTACTGGAACTGGAACTCTAAGGATATTATCATGTGCTCACAAGGGGTTCCTTAGTTTACTCCAAGATGAGAACACAATTCATCATGAACTGTGAAGAGATGTAAATTTAACTAGGTAGACGAAGTGTCCTAAGGAAAAAAAAAAAAGTTATTTTATGTGAGAAGGCAAAAATATAAATAAAAAGAGGTGATCACTCTCTAGTGGATTAGATTATTTATTAGCTATTCAAAACATGATCTAGGATGATTCTAAGCATTTAATGAATAAATTATTTAAGTTGTTAACACCATTCTCAGTAATGTAAGTAGTATTTGATAAAAAATTATTTCTTTCAGTGTTCATTCTTATAGGAATTTCTATAGAATGAGATGACATATCTCTCTACTTGAGAACCTTGGGACATAGAAAAAAGCCTATATATGAACCCAAAATACAAACAGATGAAAGCAAACAAATTAGCCTATAGATTTAAATGTGATGCAATTTAGGGGTGCCTGGGTTCAGTGGGTTAAGTGCTTTCAGCTCAGGTCAAGATCCCAGGGTCCTGGGATTGAGCCCTGTGTTGAGCTCCTTGCTCGGTGGGAAGTCCCTCTCCTTCTGCCCATTCCCCCCCTTGTGCTCACTTGCACTCTCTCAAATAAATAAAATCTTTAAAAATAAATAAGTAAATAATATATGTAATACAATTTAGAAAACAAAAAGAATAATTGGGTAGGGATATTTCTATATCAGTCAAAGAAACTATTTTCTGCTGGAACTTATCTGAATGGTTACATGGCAACATGGAAACATTTCAAAAAGAGCAGGGAAACTATTTGAGACAAAATTGTCCCCTTGGGAAAAATAATAATGATCATATTTAGATTGTAGTAAGGGACAAAAAGAATTTTCTCTGCTTAAAATTCAATGTCTGTTGGAGTGGTAGGACAACATAGGTTTTTTAAAAAAGCAAGCTAAGAAGAAATGAAGTTATGGATTAAGATTTTTCAGGGGCAACTGATAGTCACTTTAGAATTAAAAAAAGAATGAGTAGTTGATATAGAAACACGTATGCCTGATAATTCTTATTACTTCATGTTGATGCTTTAGGCAAAAATAATAAAATAGGCTTTTTATAGGTGCCATCTATAATTGAAAGTTTTGGGTGAAAAGAAGTATGTTGTATCTAAAATGGTGTGAAAAGAGAATAAATACAAAGTTGCCTAACTGGCAATTCGAACTTTTAATGGGTAGGTATACTATATATATCTTACATACATATATATTTTATATCTTATGCATATATCTTACATGAAATATATAATAAATATAAAAGAAAAAAACTAATTTAAAGATATGAATTTGGGATCCCTGGGTGGCGCAGTGGTTTGGCGCTTGCCTTTGGCCCAGGGCGCGATCCTGGAGACCCGGGATCGAATCCCACATCGGGCTCCCGGTGCATGGAGCCTGCTTCTCCCTCTGCCTGTGTCTCTGCCTCTCTCTCTCTCTCTCTGTGACTATAATAAATAAAAATTAAAAAAAAATAAATATATGAACTTTATAATTTTGATTGAGAATTAAAACGTGCTTAGAATGTAAAGAAAACATATGAATCTGAGAAAGTATTTAGAATTTTCTTGGATAAGATTATTATAAATAATGGCTATGAATGTTGATATCTCAGCATACTTTTTGGAGGAAGTGTGAAGTATCAAAGGAGTGGAATAACTATTATAGAACAGATGTTATGGGAATTCCCAAGAGCACTGGAAAGTTTTATTTTATTTTGTATTTATTGCAAGCATTTTTCTTAATGCTTAAAAGTCCCTAGTTATAATACAATAAGAAAAGAACTATAACCCAAGAGAACATCTTTACAGCAGATGGTTGTTGAGAAATTTCACTTTAAGAAGCATGATAAGACTGTAAAAGAGAAGTTCTAGGACAAAAAGTAGTCAAAATCTGTCTTTAGTTTTAAATTTAAAAGTTTACAATCCTTTATTAAAGGTATATAATATTATTGTTTTGTAATATTATAAAGAAAATCTGTTAGAAACTAGATACTTTTTATAATATAATATACTAAATAATGTTTATTTTTAAATTTAATAATTTTCTTTACCCAATGGATGTATAACTAGGCTTGGGATTTTAACTACATAATAATATATTACTTTTATCTGTGATTTATTAATGAGTTTTCAAATATGTTACTACATAATATATTAAATATGGATAGTACCATTTATAAAGAGAAAATACACTCTAAGAATGTCATCTGTAATTAGAAAACACACTCTAAGAATGTCACCGAGACTGTGTACTACAGTCTCTCAAATGCATGGTTTTAACATTTATATTGGATATTAACTTAAATTAAAAATCTTTAAAATATTTGAATTACTTTTAAGTGACAATATAATTATATAAATCATATAATGTCATTTTCTTCAAAGTACATCTTGTCCTTTTCTGGTAATTCTCTGGATGGATTACCATGAGAGTATAATAAAGAAATAAATATATGTTAGTATTAGATGTTTTTAAACTTTGGCTTAGCAATTCAAATAGTTACATTAGCATATTAATTTCATCTGCCTTAAATTTGGATAGCCACATCTAAAAAACTTCATAATACTTATTAAATGTTAAAGGGGACCAAAATATGCCACCCCAAAGTATCTCATTTTGGCATAAGGATTGTTTTGAACTGAAAGTAATTAGCTCTCTGCCTTCCCCCTTTCCTTCTAAAAACAGAGCATAAATTTCCCTTGTAAATGTAGCATAAAATTCCATTTTTAAAGTTGTCTCCTTCTCTAGTATCAGAAAGAGGAGAATGAACCTTAAAACACTACAGACAATGCTCACCAATGGGGAAGACATCAAGTTGAGTCTGCATAACAAACTTTCCTAAATAATCCTTATCTTTAGTTTCCCTTCATATATTTCCTTTTCCCATTTACTGCTCCTAGAACACCCTAATTTCCTTTGTCTACTAACTTCTCCACAATTTATTACCTTTTGTTAAAATGATATAAAAGCCCCAGGTTTAGCCATTTTTGGAGTTTTTTTCACTTGTTTTCTGTGAGGTTCCTTGTACGCATGTAAAATAAAATTTTCTTTCATTAGTCAGTTTTGACCAATTTGATTTTCAGGTCCCAGTTATTAAAAATGAGTTTAGAGGAAAGGTTTTTTTGTTGTTGTTTATTACCTCTTCAAAATTAAAACTTGGTGAAAATATCATTATATGAGTGGAAAATAAAGTTGGGAAACCAAGAAACCTGATTCATGCTTCTATTGCTTTTCATATCTTGATGTGTATATCAAATCTCTTTATTTGAAAAAACAAATCCCTATTTTCTATTTTGTTAACACAATGTGCAAAAGAATAATCCCTAGGACTATAATGATTCAGAAGAGAGTCACCTGAGATTTAGAGAATAAGCAGACAACACAAGTCAGCCTACATAATTCAGTTTCAAGCAGATAACACAAGGAAGCAACAAAATGTGAAAGTCACCAAGCACACATAGTCTGATAGGAGTCACTATACACAAGACTACCCCTTCAACTTTAGAAGTAGCTGTTTCACCTAATTCCTAGAAACAAAAATTCAAGCAAAATAGGGGGATAGAGGAATATGGTCCAAAAGAAAGAACAACAACAAAAGGCCCTCAGCACAATAATTAAATGAAACAGAGATAAGCTAAATACCTGATGATATAAAGTAATGATTGTAAACATAGTTGGAGAGATAATGAAAGAATTTGGTGAGACCTTCAATAGAGAGAAAGAAGCTATTAAAGAGAACCAATTAAAGCTGAAGAATACAATAACTGAAATAAAAAAGACACACTAGAGGGGATCAACAGATTGAGGATGCAGAAAAATGAATCAGCAATCTGGAAGACAGGGTAAAGGAAAGCACACAAACTGAATAGAAAAAAGATAAAATAATTTAAAAAAAATGAAGATAGATTAATAGATCTCTTGGACAACATCTAGTGAAGAAACATTTGCATTATAGGGGTCCCAGAAGAAGAGAGAGAAGAAAGTGTAGAAAACTTATTTGAAGAAATAATAACTAAAAACTTCTCTAATATAAGGAAGGAAATAGACATTTAAGTTCAAGAAACACAGAGTTCCAAACAAGATGAACCCAAAGAGACCCACACCATGGTATATAATAATTAAAATGTCAAAAGTTAGAGAGAGAATCCTAAAAGCAACAGGGGAGAAACAAAAGTTATCTCCAAGGGAAAACCTATAAGGCTATCAGCTGATTTGTCACCAGAAACTTTACAAGCCAGGAAGGTGTGTCATGATATATTCAAAGTGCTGAAAAGAAAATACCTACAACCAAGAATAATCTGTCAAGGTTATCATTGAAATTTGAAGGAGAGATAGGAATTTCCCAGAAAAAAAAAAGAAGAAGAAGAAGAAGTTATCACCACTAAACCAGCCTTAGGAGAAATATTAAAGGGATTTCTTTAAGTGGAAAAGAAACAATCAAAATTAGACATAAGAAAAATAGGAATTGAAAAGATAAAAAATTCGACCCATTTGCATAAAATGTGGTGAAGGGAATAAAAAAGGAAGTGAAGGGGAAATGAGAAAAGGACAAAAGATTTTTTGTTTGTTTTTTTTTTTTTTTCTTTAAGAATGTATTTGAATACCAATGACCATAGAATTAATATGGACTGCTATTACTTAGGATGTTACATATGTACCCTATGGTAACCACAAACTCAAAATTTATGATAAATACACAAAAAAATAAGGAGAATGAAAATCAAACAAAATATTATACTCATCAATCACAAAGAAAGAGAGCAAAAGAAGAGAACAAAGAAGTGCAAAAATAACCAGAAAACAAATTTTTATAATGACAGTAAGTACATACCTATAAATAATTAATTTAAATATAAGTGGCTTAAATTCTCCAATCAAAAGACAAAGAGTGTTAAGTAGAATGGATTTTTAAAAAAAGACCCAAATATATGCTACTTACAAAGGACTTCACACCTAAAGATGCATACAGACTGAAATTGAAGTGATGCAAAAATATTCACCATGTAAATGGGAGTGAAAAAAATGCCAAGGTAGTAATACTTATTTCAGAAAAAAATAGACTTTAAAACAAAGACTGTAACAAGAGACAAAAGGATAAAAGGATCATAAAACAAGAGGATACAATAATAGTAAATATCTATGCATTCAACACTGAAGCATCTAAATACATAAAGCAAATATTAACAGACATAAAGAGAAAGATTGATGGCAATACAATAAGAGTAGGGGACTTTAATACTCCACTTACATCAATGGATAGATTATACAGACAGAAAATCAGTAAGGAAATAATGTCTTTGAATTGGACCAGAGGGACACGTTGGACCAGATGGACATAATAGATACATACCGAACATTCCATCCAAAAACAACAGAATGCATATTCTTTTTAGCGCACATGGAACATTCTCCAGAATAGGTCACATAGTAGGCCATTAAACAAGCCTCAGTAAATTTAAGAAGATTGAACTCACACCATGCATCTTTTCTGAACACAATAGTATGAAAGTAGAAACAAATCACAAGAAAAAAGAAACTGGAAAAAACTCAGACTTGTGGAGACTAAACAACATGATACTAAGCAACCAAGAATGAAGCAATCAAAGAAGAAATTTAAAAAAAAATAATACATGGAGACAGAAGAAAATGAAAATACAATAGTCCAAAATCTTGGGAACATAGCAAAAGCAGCTCTAACAGAAGTATATAGCAAAACAGGCCTACCTCAGGAAATAAGAAAAAACTCAAACAATCTAAGCTCATGCCTAAAGGAACTAGAAAAAGAACAAAGCCCAAGGTAAGTAGAAGAAAGGAAGTACTTAGATCAGAGCAGAAATAAATGACATTAATACTAAAATAACAATATAAAAAAGTTAATGAAACCAAGAGATGATCTTTGAAAATATAAAAAAAAATATTGACAAACCCTTAGCCACACTCATCAAGAAAAAAGGAGAAAGTATCTAAATAAGTAAAAGAAGAAAAGAAGGAAGAGAAGCAACAACTGATATGAAAGAAACACAAAAGATTTTAAGAAAATATTATTGAAATTATATGCCAACAAACTGGACAACCTAGAAGAAATGGAGAAATTCCTAGAAAGATTAATCTCCCAAAACTGAACAAGGAAGAATTAATCTGAATAGACTGACTCCAAGTAACAAAATTGGATTGGTAATAATAATTTTTAAAAACTACCAAAAATACCAGATGAATTCACTTGTGAATTCAAAGAAGAGTTAATACTTATTTTCCTCAAACTATTCTCAAAAACAGAAAATGAAAGAAACATTCCAAATATAATCTACCAAGCCAGCATTAACCTGATAGCAAAACCAAAGATTCCACAAAAAAGGAAAACTACAGACCAATATCCCTAATGAACATAGATGCAAAAATCCTCAACAAAATATTAACATACAGCATACAGCAATACATTAAAAAGATCATTCACCTCAATCGGGTGGAATTTATCCCCGGGATGCAAGGTTGCTTCAATAATTATAAATCAATCAATATCATAGGCTATCAACAAAACAAAGTATAAAAATTTCATCATCATTTCAATTGATGCAGAAAAAGTGTTTGACAATATTCAGCATCTTTTCATAAAAATGTTGATAAAAATTCTCAACAAAATCAGATTAGAGGGAACATCTCTCAACATATTAAGGCCCATATATGAAAAACCCTCATCGAACATCAACCTCAATGATGAAAAATCGAGAGCTTTCTTTCTAAGTCAGAAAAACGACAAGATGTACACTCTCACCAATGTAATTCAACTGGAATAACTAATATTGGAAGTCCTAGCCATCTCAGTCAGACAAGGAAAAGAAATAAGAGGCACCCTTAGTGATAAAAAGTTAAACTGTCGCTATTGACAGATGGCATGATACTAAACTTAGAAAATCCCAAAGATTCCACCAAAAGCTAAAAGTAATAAACAAATTCAATAAAATGGAAAGATACAAAATTAATACCCAGAAATCGGTAGTGTTTCCATACACTAACAGCAAAGTTGTACAAAGAGACATTTAAAAACACAATACCATTTACTATTGCACCAAAGAGAATAAAATACTTAGTAATAAGCTTAACTAAGAGGTGAAAGACCTGTAACTTTAAAACTATAAAACAATGATGAAAGAAATTGAAGATGACACAAATAAATGGAAATATATTCCATACTCTTGGACTGGAAGAATTAGTATTGTCAAAATGTCCATATTATCCAAACCAATCTAAGTATTCAAAGCAATCTCTATCAAAATACCGAGAGTAACTTTTGCAAAACTAGAAAAAAATAATACTAAAATTTGTTTGGAACCACAGAAGACCCTAAATAGCCAAAGTAATCTTGAGAAAGAAGAATAAAGCTAGATATATCATAATTCCAGATTTCAAGATATATGACAAAGATGTAGTAACCAAAAAAAAAAAAAAAGATATAGTAACCAAAAGAGTATTGCACTGGCACAAAAATAGACTCAGAGACTAATAGAACATGATAGTGACCCCAGAAATAAACCCACATATATATATAGTCAATTAATCTATGCCAAAGGAGGCAAGAATATACAATAGGGGAAAAGACAATCTTTATAATAGGTGGTGCTAGGAAAACTGGACAGCTCCTTGTAGAGGAATGAAACTAGACTACTTTCTAACACCATACACAAAAATAAACTTAAAATAGATTAAAGACCTAAACCTGAAACCTGAAACCATAAAAATCCTAGAAGAGAATATGGGAAATAATTTCTCTGACATCAGCCATAGCAACATTTTATAGATTTATCTCCTGAGGCAAGGGAAAAAAAAGCAAAAATAAACTATTAAGACTACATCAAAAATAATAAGCTGATGTATAGAAAGGAAACCATAACAAAACAAAAAGACAACCTATTGAATGTGAGATGATATTTGTAAGTGGTATATACAATAAGGGGTTAATATCCAAAATATATAAAGAACTCATTCAAGTCAACACCAAAAAAACAAAAACAAAAACAATCTGATTCAAAAAGGGCAGAGGACCTGAGTAGACAATTTTCCAAAGAAAGCACAACAAATGGTCAAAAGACACAAGAAAAGATGATCAATATTATTAATCATCATGAAAATGCAAATCAAAACCACAGTGAGCTATCACCTCACTCCTGTCAAAATGGCTAAAATCAACAACGCAAGAAACAGCAGGTGTTGGCAAGGATGTGGAGGAAAACTCATGCACTGTTGGTGGGAATGCAAACTGGTGCAGTAGCATGGATGTTCCTCAAAAATTTAAAAATGCAAATTGTCGTGCGCGCTGGGGGCGACAACCGTCCAGGGATGAGGGTAAGGGAATGAGGAAAAGAAAAGAGACATAAATAGAATGGGAGCAGGAGGGACATATGGTCGGATTCAGCCACAATGCCAACTTTATTTCTATTATTCACTCTTTTATAAAGCAGGGTTGTTTAACAAGCAGGATATTTTAAGCTTAGTTCTCCAGACATGTCCTTTCACAGTAGACAGCAATAGTATGCGTCCTTGAGCCACAAGCCTTCAACAACAAGGGTGAGACAGGTGGGCCGCGGTTGGAAGAGTCAACAGAGAGCCATTGCTCGATCCATTAACCCCTTCCTGGCACGCGGCTCCCAACAGCAAATACCATATGATCCAATAATTCCACTATTAGATATTTATCCAGGAAAACCAAAAACACTAATTTGAAAAGATAGGGGTGCTCCTATGTTTATTGCAGCATTATTTGTAATAGCCAAGACATGGAAGCAACCCACTTATCTATCAATAGATGAATGAATAGGGAAAATGTGGTATAAATACACAATGGAATATTACATGGCAATATAAAAGGATAATATGGTGCCATTTAAAACAACGTGCATAGACCTGTGTGGTATCATGCTAGGTGAAATAAGTCAGACTGAAAAATACAAATACCTATGATTCCACTTGTAAATGGAACCTACAAAAAATGAATAAACAAATAAAAAGCTGAACCAGAATTATAAATTCAGAGAGCAAACTGATGGTTGTCAGAGGGGAGGAGGGGATATTGGGCAAAGTAAGTGAGAGGAGAGGCATATACAGGCCTCCAGTTATACAAAGTAAATCAAGGGCATAAAAAGCAGAGCCAAAGAAATATAGTCAATGATATAATAGCAATGTAATGGGACAGGTGGTAGTTATACTTGTAGTGAACATATGATAATGTATAAACTTGTCAAATCACTAGGTTTACACCTGAAACTAGTGTAAACTTGTGTCAACTATCTTCAAATAAAAAATAGTAAAAATAAAAATAAATAAGATCCATGTGATCTCATTTCCTTTGCTTGAGAAATGTTGCAATTGGGAGATATCTATGTGGATATTACACATGTCTATGTATACAATATCTATGTATCGTGAGGAAGTAAGTGAACTGTGAGTTCATTTACATCATCTGCATATATAATAGTAAGTAGCCCTTAAGGTTGTTGTGAGGATCAAGAAATAATGAATATAAATGTGAAATCTATATTTGAAGCCCACAATAAATAATAAATATTACTATTTTTATTGCTATCTTAAAACTTACTTTCATAAAGGTCTATAAGTGCTCATAGTCTTGGTTTGTGCAATTTGAAAGGAAATAGTATATTGTGAACAATACTAAGATAGTGACCTTGTTGAAGAATAAACTAGGTGTTGAACTTAGTAATTGTTAAGACCAGAGTCTTAAACCTTTCATTTACACTTCAGTGCAATGATTAAAACAGAAGTTTGGAACCAAACTTCCTGAGTTTAAAATCTTAATTCTGATATTTATTAGCATTTTAAATTTGCAGGCAATTTTTAATGTTATGAGCCTCATATTTCTTATCTGCAAAATGAGAATGATAATAGTTCACCTAAGGTATACAAGCATTTATATAGTTCCTTGCACTTAGTGCTAAACAAATGTTTGTGATTATCTCTAGTACTGACAGTGAATCATCACCTTTGAAAATTATATGCTACAATTTCCATTCTTAGAGTCAGTATCTGAGGGAATACTGAAAACTCACAGAATTTATAAAAAAGCGATATAGAGAGAGCATCAGCTGACTTCTAACTTTAATGTAGAATAGAATACTGCTAATAGCCTCTGTAGTTCAGGTTCAGATAATCCCAGGTCCCTTACTTAATCATAAACTATCGAACTATGCTTTTAAAACAATCTCTGAACCAAGATTGATACCAAAATATGATTAACAGAGATTAATCAGAATCCAGTAGCACTAATTGTAGATATTGTTACAAATTTTGTGAATGAATTCATTGATATCAATTTAAAATGTAAAATGTCCATTGTATTTTGATACAAGTTGCCAAAAAATCTGCTTTGTCTTAAATATGTTTGTCTTATAAAAATAGATGTCATTAGAAGTACATTACTATTTTCTTTGTTGGATGACCTCATTTGTTAGCTTTTCCTTTATGTATTTTTAATTATACTTTTAATTTTTATAACAAAATACATTTATATTTTCCCACTTTATTGAAATTATTTTTAATGACTTTAAAGGTAAGCAAATGAATGGGGGTACTGGCCAAATGAATTTAGACCTTTAAATATTCAATGTGTTCAGTGTAATTTACATTGTAAAGAAAGCTGGAGAATTGTATTCTAGTTCTATTTTGTTATAATTAACCGTATGAACTCTGAGCCTCATAATAAAGTCTCAGTATTCTCATTGGCCAAAATAAAGGCTTGTTTGCTCAGGAAGGAATATTGTGAAGGCTGTTCCATCTGAAGACAGTAGGTTCTGGGGTTTGGCATAGCAACTATCTGTCTCGATCTAGTTACCTGACAGTCTGAACTAGATGACTTGTCACATTGCTTCCTATTTACTGAATCTGCCTATCCCTCAAAATAAATAAAGATCACCTAATTCCCAATTACTACAGAAGAACAAAAATGACTCATATTTGTAATCCTACTGCTGATGATAAAGTTCTAATTGATTTTTTAGAGAACATGAAAATGAATCAGAATCTTTTATTGAGCAAATCAGAGTTCCGACATCAACCCAAACAAAACAAACATTGAAAACAAGGAAGTATTTTTAGGAAGTAATTTAAAGTAATTTATAAGTCTCAAAACACTAGTCAATGTTTGCATTAGTAACAGCTTTATTTTTTTAAAAGATTTTATTTGTTTATTCATGAGAGACAGAGAGAGAGAGAGGCAGAGACATAGGCAGAGGGAGAAGCAGGCTCCCTGTGGGAAGCCCAATGTGGGACTTGATCCCAGGACCCCGGGATCACGACCTGAGCCAAAGGTAGACTCTCAACCACTGAGCTACCCAGGTACCCTAGTAACAGGTTTAAACAAGAAAAGAGACTTGTCAGAGAATTTCTGTAAGAGAATAATAATTTCCAGACATTCAAAGGGTTAAAAAAATCTGCCCTGGAACTTCTCCCTCAAAATTTTACTCTGAAAACTTTCAAACATAGAGAAAAGGTTGGAAATTTTTTGCAATGAAGACTTTTTATATCCACCAACCAGGTTCTACCATGATGTTTTACTATGCCTGCTTATCGAATACATACCTACTTACTACCCATCTCTCTATCTATGCATTATTCCATCTTATTTTCTGTTGCATTTCAAATCTCAGATATCAGTATATTTCCCCTGAATGTTTTGGCATGCATGTGATTACATAGTTTAATATTTGTTTATAGTTTTTATCTAAAATTCACATACAATTAAATGAAAAATATTATTTGCTGAGCTTTGATCAATGCACACACACATATGCCTTAAAACTTAAAATGGGCAAACAAGGAGATTGAATTTTAGATTGTTACTGCTTAGCAAAAACACTAAGACTAATAATGGAGGTTTAGAAGCAGTATTCCAAGGTTGAAATTTTATCAGGAAAAAAATCTCTGATAGATTTTCTGCATATCTGAAGTTATTTAAATAGCTCCACATGACCTGAAAAAGAGGCAGTTGGGGAAGTTGAATGAAGTACATGCAAGTATTGACCAGATTACCAAAATAGCAGCAGTAATGAGAAAAACCACTGAAACCCATGAGCTGCACAAATAAAAAAACAAAAATATTTTTCAACTTGCAAAATAACTCCTTGAGAGAATTTCTCCATATAATGGAAGAATCATTCCTGAACCTCAGAAATATAACTCAGAATAGTTCAACTTTGCCAGAATTAGTAACTAATGGCAATATGTGTCTTAGGAGGGGGTTAAAGAACTGGATTCCCTGAACATTATTGTATGGCTCAAAGCAATTTGGAGAATTTCTCCCTGGAAACCAAGGTCTGTGTTTTCATTAGGTATGTTCTATATTATCCCAGTTATTGCAGGCAACTTGTAAGAGTACTCTTTAAGACTTTAATTTTGGGGCAGTTTTAGGTTTGCAGCAAAACTGAGGAGAAGGAAAAGAGATTTCCCATAAACTCCCTGCTTGTCCCCATTCATAAACCCTCCCATTGTCAACATTCCCTATCAGAGTGGTACACTAGTTAATGACTTAATGACCTGCATTGACAAATCATCATCATCCAGAGTTCATAGTTTACCTTACAGTTCATTCTTGGTATCATACATTCTAAGGATTTGAACAAATATATAATGACATGTGTCTACCATTATAGTATCATACAGTATATTTTCACTACCCTAAAAATACAGTATATTTTCACTACCCTAAAAATGCTCTGCCTCTTCATCTTCCCTCTCCTCTCAACCCTTGGCAATCACTAATCTTTTCTTTGTCTCCATAGTTTTGCCTTTTCCAGAATATTATACAGTTGGAATCACATAACAGGTAGCCTTGTCATATTTTTTTCACTTGTCAATACATATTTAAAATCCCTCCATGTCTTTTCATGACTTGATAGCTCAATTTTTTTTAGTGCTGAATAATATTCCATTGTTGAGGTATACCATAGTTCTTGTATCCATTCACCTACTCAAGGACATCTTGATTAGTTCCAAGTTTTGGCAACTGTGAATAAAGTTGCTATAAACATCTATGTGTAGATTTCGGTGTGGACATAAATTTTGAAGTCCTTTGGATAAATACCCTAAATATCACTTGCTGGATTGTATGATAAAAGTATGTTTAGGTGTGTGTTTTGTTTTAGGATTTTATCTATTCATTCGTAAGAGATACAGAGAGAGAGGCAGAGACATAGGAAGAGGGAGTGGTAGAAATCTCCCCTGCAGGGAACCTGATGTGAGACTTGATCCTAGGATCCTGGGATCACAACCTGAACTGAAGGCAGACCCTCAACCGCTGAGCTACCCAGGTGCCCCGTAGGTTAAGTTTTTTAAGAAACCATGGAACTGACTATACCATTTGCTTACCCACCTTCGTGTATGAGAGTTCCTGTTGTTCAACATCCTTGCCAACATTGGATGTTATCAGTGTTCAGATTTTGGTCATTCTAATAAATATGTACTGGTATGCCATTATTGTTTTATTTTACATTTCCCTGACCTTTAGGACATATGAAGTGAATTTTTTCATATGCTCACTCGTATATTGCATCTTTTTAATGTCATATCTGTTAAGGTCTCTAGACAATATTTTAATTGGGTTGTTTTTCCTACTGTTGAGTTTTAAGAGTTCTTTATATATTTTCATGAAGGGTCTTTAATGTGTCTTTTGCAAGTATTTTCCCCAGTCTAAGACTTGTCTTAAAGTTCTCTTCATATTATCGTTTGCAGAGCAGAAATTTTTAATTTTAATGAAGTCTAGTTTATCCATTAATTCTTTAATATATTGTGTTTGGTGTTGTAACTGAAAGATCATTGTTATATATAACATCATCAATGTATTCCCCTATGGTTCTTTTCTAGGAGTTTTATAGTTTTGCATTTTTATTTAGGTTTATGATCTAGTTTTTGTTAACTTTCACAAAGAATGTAAGATTGGATCTACAGTTATATTTGTGCGTGAATGTCTAGCTGTTTAGCATATTTCCTGAAAAAAACTGTCTACTCTATTGGTTCCATCGTGTTGCCTTTGCAACTCTGTCAAAGATCAGTTGACTGTATTTATGTGGATTGACAATTGTTTTCAAACTAAAAGTCATCATTTTCCAGCCTGTGATAATTGTTCCCTTCCTGTATTTTTCAACTTAGACTATTTATTTGCCATTTTCCTGTCTTTGTCAACTACTTCCTTGTACCTCTTCAGCCTCTACCTCCCACCCAGTTCCATAGACTTTGCTATATGTTTTAGATGTTTATTCCATTCCCTATTCCAACCACCATTTTTTATTAACTACCTTTTATCTTTAATAAACTATCCTTAAGCTCAGGGACTTTAAACAATATTTTACTTTATAATTCTGAGGGTTTACACTGTGGACCATGTTCAACTGAGATGCCTCCTCTCTTCCACATGGTGTTAGCTGGGCTCTTCATGCATTTGGGCTTCCACTGGCATGGCAATTTGGCTGGAAGTACTAGTACTTTTTCCATATGTTTTCATTACCCAGAGTCTAACCTCACTTTTTTCTCACAAGTCAGAAAAGCTTCCAGAAGCACTGGAGCCTTTCCCCTAAGATCAGGAACAGGGATGTCCACTCTCACCACTGCTATTCAACATAGTACTGTAAGTCCTAGCCTCAGCAATCAGACAACAAAAAGACATTAAAGGCATTCAAACTGGAAAGAAGAAGTCAAACTCTCCCTCTTCCCCGATGACGTGATACTCTACATAGAAAACCCAAAAGCCTCCACCCCACGATTGCTAGAACTCATACAGCAATTTGGTAGCATGGCAGGATACAAAATCAATGCCCAGAAATCAGTGGCATTTCTTTTTCTTTTTTTTTTTTTATTTTATCCTTTTTAAAAAAAATTTTTTTTTTATTTATTTATGATAGTCACAGAGAGAGAGAGAGAGAGAGAGAGAGAGAGAGAGAGAGGTAGAGACATAGGCAGAGGGAGAAGCAGGCTCCATGCACCGGGAGCCCAACGTGGGATTCGATCACCGGTCTCCAGGATCGCGCCCTGGGCCAAAGGCAGGCGCCGAACCGCTGCACCACCCAGGGATCCAATCAGTGGCATTTCTATACACTAATAATGAGACTGAAGAAAGATAAATTAAGGAGTCAATCCCATTGACAATTGTACACAAAAGCATAAGATAACTAGGAATAAACCTAACCAAAGAGGTAAAGGATCTATACCCTAAAAACTATAGAACACTTCTGAAAGAAATTGAGGAAGACAGAGAGATGGAAAAATATTCCATGCTCATGGATTGGCAGAATTGATATTGTGAAAATGTCAATGTTACCCAGGGCAATTTATACGTTTAATGCAATCCCTATCAAAATACCATGGACTTTCTTCAGAGAGAACAAATTATTTTAAGATTTGTGTGGAATCAGAAAAGACCCCGAATAGCCAGAGGAATTTTATTTTATTTTATTTTTTTTTTTTAAATTTATTTTTTTTTTAATTTTTTATTTATTTATGATAGTCACAGAGAGAGAGAGAGAGGCAGAGACACAGGCAGAGGGAGAAGCAGGCTCCATGCACCGGGAGCCTGATGTGGGATTCGATCCCGGGTCTCCAGGATCGCGCCCTGGGCCAAAGGCAGGCGCTAAACCGCTGCGCCACCCAGGGATCCCCCGCCAGAGGAATTTTAAAAAAGAAAACCATATCTGGGGGCATCACAATGCCAGATTTCAGGTTGTACTACAAAGCTGTGGTCATCAAGACAGTGTGGTACTGGCACAAAAACAGACACATAGATCAATGGAACAGAATAGAGAACCCAGAAGTGAACCCTCAACTTTATGGCCAACTAATATTCGATAAAGGAGGAAAGACTATCCATTGGAAGAAAGACAGTCTCTTCAATAAATGGTGCTGGGAAAATTGGACATCCACATGCAGAAGAATGAAACTAGACCACTCTCTTGCACCATACACAAAGATACACTCAAAATGGATGAAAGATCTAAATGTGAGATAAGATTCCATCAAAGTCCTAGAGGAGAACACAGGCAACACCCTTTTTGAACTTGGCCACAGTAACTTCTTGCAAGATACATCCATGAAGGCAAAAGAAACAAAAGCAAAAATGAACTATTGGGACTTCATCAAGATAAGAAGCTTTTGCACAGCAAAGGATACAGTCAACAAAACTAAAAGACAACCTACAGAATGGGAGAAGATATTTGCAAATGACGTATCAGATAAAGGGCTAGTTCCCAAGATCTATAAATAACTTCTTAAACTCAACACCAAAGAAACAAACAATCCAATCATGAAATAGGCAAAAGACATGAAGAGAAATCTCACAGAGGAAGACATAGACATGGCCAACATGCACATGAGAAAATGCTCTGCATCACTGGCCATCATGGAAATACAAATCAAAACCACAATGAGATACCACCTCACACCAGTGAGAATGGGGAAAATTAACAAGGCAGGATACCACAAATGTTGGAGAGGATGCAGAGAAAGGGGAACCCTCTTACGCTGTTGGTGGGAATGTGAACTGGTGGAGCCACTCTGGAAAACTGTGTGGAGGTTCCTCAAAGAGTTAAAAATAGACCTGCCCTTTGACCCCGCAATTGCACTGTTGGGGATTTACCCCAAAGATTCAGATGTAATGAAACGCCGGGACACCTGCACCCTGATGTTTCTAGCAGCAATGTCCACAGTAGCCAAACTGTGGAAGGAGCCTCGGTGTCCATCGAAAGATGAATGGATAAAGAAGATGTGGTTTATGTATACAATGGAATATTACTCAGCAATTAGAAACGACAAAACCCACCAGTTGCTTCAACGTGGACGGAACTGGAGGGTATTATGCTGAGTGAAGTAAGTCAATCGGAGAAGGACAAACAGTGTATGTTCTCATTCATTTGGGGAATATAAATAATAGTGAAAGGGAATATAAGGGAAGGGAGAAGAAATGTGTGGGAAATATCAGAAAGGGAGACAGAACATAGAGACTCCTAACTCTGGGAAACGAACTAGGGGTGGTCGCAGGGGAGGAGGGCGGGTGGTGGGGGTGACTGGGTAATGGGCACTGAGGGGGGCACTTGACGGGATGAGCACTGGGTGTTATTCTGTATGTTGGTAAATTGAACACCAATAAAAAATAAATTTATTAAAAAAAAAAAAAAGAAAAGAAAAGCTTCCAGAAATAAGAGAGCAAGATCTAACAAACAAAGGGTTTTCAGGTATCTGCTTGTCATATATAATAATAACCCAATGGCCACAAATGATCAAATCCAAAGTCAATGTGGAAAGGAATAACACAAGGGTTTGGATACAGGAGCTGTTATTTACTGGTAGCTATTACCATAATAATGCACCACAAAGAGAATTCAAACATAGCAGAGGCCAGCAGCAAGCACTAAAAGAGGCAAGACCATTATGATTACTTTAAAAATCTATAGATATAATAAACTTTCACTGTAGTTTCTCGGGGTTAAGTCAAAATTCGTAATTCTTTGATAACTTACTTCTGAAGAACTTTGGCCATCCCATAATCATCATGAGAATTCAGTTTGCACAGAAGCTTCAGCAATCCAAGAAATAGCAGGTATCCTACATACCTAGTACGAAATATGAATATCAAAAAGTGGGAAATTAAGGTCAGAAATATTGAGGAGTTTGCCATCTTAGTGAATTTTCTGGAGACCCAGTGTCAGGCTATTATCAGAAATGAAAGGTGAGGTTCTTTTTTTTTTTTTTTTTTGCGCCAACTACCACTAAGAAATCATCACATAAATTGCTGGGCTTTTTATTTTTATTTATTTTAAAGATTGTATTTATTTATTCATGAGAGATACAGAGAGAAAGAGAGAGGCAGAGACACAGGCAGAGGGAGAAGCAGGCTCCACTCAGGGAGCTGGATGTGCGCTCCATCCTGTGTCTCCAGGATCACACCCTGGGCTGAAGGCGGCGCTAAACCGCTGAGCCACCCGAGTCACCCGAGTTGCCCTTGCTGGGCTTTTTCGATTTTCATGCCACATTTACCATTTTGGTTGTGTCGCTCCCTTTATCTACTGAAGAACATATCAGGCTGACTGCTTCGAGTGGTTCTCAGAACAAAAGAATTCTGGCTTTCTCACACAGCCAGGGAAGCTGAACTACCGCTTGAACTTCAGCTTCGTGTCTCAGCAGCTACAATGGAGTTCAGACTATCAGTGGAACGTTTGTAAATATAATAGTGCCTGTGATATGTCCCTGTGGAAGAAACATCATGCAGGGTTTTGTTGAAAAGCAATGCTCCCTTTGGCAAATAATTATTCAAGCCTTGAGAAACAGCAGCTTCTTGAATCCCATAAGCAAGCAAGACCTGGCGATGGGACACCAGGTAATGACTGAGCTGACCATCCCAAAATCATGTGGATATTATCTCATCTTTCAAGTCATACAGCTGTGTGCATGGAGCAGAATTATATCATTAAGTGAAAATGGTATATTTAAATGCAGGCTACACAGCATGTCCTGACAGCAGTGTAGTAATACAAGAAAGATGCATTAGCTGCTCATATTGACAGTATATCTATTTCTGCTTATAGTATCAAATGGTGTTTCATATGATTGTTGTCCAAAAGGAAAGTATTCACATCTGGTTTATAGGTAGTTATACAATATATCTTGCTATTTGTCAGAAGTGAAGTATTGTAACATAACATTTCCATCTAGGAGAAGCTCTGAAAACCAGTAGGGAAGGAAAATCATCCTGGCAGGTAGAATTTCAAATAACCCACCAAGTTATTTACTTTGCCTGGGAATGTGTACAGACAGAGGTATATTTATAGACTTTTCAAGATCAGTTACAAGTCTGGTTGCAAGATGGTGAGGAGCTTAAAAGAAAGGAGATCGGAAGGTTGGTCACAGAAGCCCTTACATGGAATTCAGAAAAAAGTCCTCTCAGAATGCACCTAGACTTTGACAATATTTCTAAGCTATGTGGGTCCTCAAAAGCTCTCCCCCTTTAAAGAAAACTCCCCAAAATAAAATAGATTGGGCAACTTATGCCATGGATTTACATTAGCCAATTTTTGAAAGCGTATCAGTGTCAGCTCAAATAGCATATGAATAGAATGGGCCATGGTGGCAGTAACATAGATTACGTATGAACTCAGCAACATGGATTCCTCTTTACCAAACCTACTGTTGCTTTCTGCTTGATTTTCCAACAGAGGAGACAAATGCTGAAATCCCTGGTATGGCACCATGCTCTGCAATTTACCAACGTGGCATATCTAGTTGGCATGTTGACTAAATGAATTCTTTTAAATACTAAAGCAAACATTTATTCTTGGTAGAGTTACTATCATTTTTCTGGTTTGGCATCCTAGCTAAAGATTTTGCTCTTTAGCTCAGTAATGCTAGCGGATGCTCTATCATTCTTCTCCAGTTCTAAACATTTCATAATTATCAATGCCTCACATCAAATCCTTTTCTGCTTAAAATACCTAGAGTGGATTGTTCCCAGCATTATAATATAATTGAAATATTTGAATTAAAGAAATTTTATAATACAAATGTACCATTTTCTCATTTTAAACTACTCCTTCACATAAATGCTTCATTTTTATTAGCTTTGTTCTTTAGCTTTGTTCTTTAGCTTTGTTCTTTTATTCTTCCCTAAACAGATCTTAAGTTTACTTACCTCCATTATTAGTCTGTGAAAGTTTTTTGCCATCAAAGCCAATGAAGCTACCACCTACTTTGGGAAAAGTTATTTCCAGCCAATGATGATATCTCTTCCCTCAAAAATGTTATTACATTCAGCAAATTAGTTGCCTCTACATGTTATAAAATATATCTTTCCATTTTACATAATATTTAATAGATTTTCCTCATTACCTTAACACAGCAAAATTCCAGGAAATTAAAAATTATTTTGTTTTGATTTTTTTTGTACACAAATGGAAGCATAGCAATAGACCCTTAATATTCAATAAATATTTATGGAACATTTTAATTAATTAATTTTGAAAATTACATTTTGAGCTATCAATCTCATGCTATGTATCTTGGGTTATAGCATAAAATCTATTTTAATAGTCATGATGAGAGTAGAAATTATATACATACAAACACAAACACATACACACATATTTTTTTTCAATAAAATTTAAAACTCCAATATATATAATAGTTAAATAATGTAGTTTTGAAAACTTGGGCAAATGTTTGTGGTAGAAATCTATAGATTTATATACATTCATATATATATATTTAGTTTGCATTAACTATAGTTAACAGAGATATAGATCTAAAATCTGTAATAATTCAAATAACCAACTGCAACAATTACATTTTTGATACTTGGGAAAATTTGAACATGTAATGGGTATTAATTTATGTTGAGGAATTTTTTTAAGCTTTGAGGGGTAAGAATACCATCATGGTTATATTAAAGAAGAATAATATCTTGGTGAGAGACATATATTAGATTATTTAAGTGCAAAATAAATTGTTTTCTTGAATTTGCTTTAAAGTTCTCTAGCAACAATGAATAAATACAATATTAGTTCAATTGCAGCAATTATTGTGGCTCAGAGATGGATACAAAGAGGTATATTTACTATTTTCTTTAGTTGTATGTGTACTTGAACATTTATGTAATAAAATGTTTTAAAAAGTGACTCCTACATAAATTATAATAGCTTAGCATGAGAACATAAAACAATCATTAAAAAAAAAAAAAACAACCGGAGTGGATAGGTGATTTTACAAATGCCTATTTGATTTACAATTCTATAATTGTAAAAACAGATCATATATATATTTTAATGTATGTTAAAGAGAAGAAACAAGTGAACACAGGCTGAAAAGATATGCATTTTCCATTAAAACATCTTCCTTTTTATGTTGGAACAATAAGATGATTGTCCTGAGTTGCAATGTTTTTTTTATTTGCTCCGTCAAGTTAAACCTGTAAAGGCCCATACAATCATTTCCCTTGAACTTGAATTTTCATGTACTAGCATATTAATAAGCACATTAATTTCATATAAACTCTTACATTTCAATCATTATTACAAAAAATGACCTTGTTTCCTTTTGATATCCTTTTATTTCAACAGTTATGGTATTGCTACATATATGCAAATATTTTACATATGTATATATACACATACACATTATATATAAATGAGTATTTTTTTACATTTGTCTTTACCTTGCAAAACAGGTATAAGTACAATTAAATATTATGTTTACTTCAGTATATATGCAAATCTCATTCTGAAACTTTTGCTTTGCCCTCAAAGATTTAGATATAATATTTAGCAGATATACATTTTTTCTAGAATTGATAATAGGGTCTCTAGTTTTTATTGGATTTTTCTAATATCTCTGACATACTGTGTGTGTGTTCTGTATTTTGAAGTTCACAATTTGAGGTAGAGAAACAAAAAATCATATCAAGCCCTTTTGAAATTTAAAAAATACCACAGTGGTAGTTCTTTTTGTTAAAGGTCCATGTGAGTTGCCATGGTGGTGTGGGAAATAGGACAAGGTTAGCAATAACTTGTTTTTTCCAGGCAACAAAATTTTAATAAGCACAAATTTTTTCTTACTTTTTCCTTACATAAACTCTAAATAAATAGGATCATTTCCACAACAGGGAAAGGAAATAAACGTGAATTATATATCACATCAAAAAGATTTAGATGCCTTTCAACATTCTGTTAATTTTATAGTCAAGATGCAATTTTTCAATAATTCAGATGTCACCAGAGAAAAAGGAAAACTTTTCCTGGAAAAACATCAATGTAAAGCAAGTTTCAGCAGTTGAAAATGTAATAGTACAGAAAAAGTACCAAAATTTTATTAGGAAAGTACTTAAAATTAATCTTGTAAAAATGTTAGGACTGATAGCAGAGAATTACAATGTATATTATAATATATGAATATATTCTTATATAATGTCTAATGTTTATAGAATCCTTAAAACTCAATTCTGTCTTTAAGAAAAAGTAAAGTCAATCCAGTTCTGATAAAGTTTTCTTATATTTGGAGCACTTCTATTAATTGATCAATTTCTTAGCTTAAAATAATTTAATAATGATGTGTTGGTTTGTTTTCAATTTCCTTCTATTTTTCCTTTATTTGCTTCCATTTTTAAAAAAGATTTTATTTATTTATTTGAGAAAAAGAGAGAGCACAAGTTGGGGGAGGGAGTGCAGAGGGAGAGAAAAAAAGCAGACTTCCTGCTGAGCAGGGAGCCTGACAGGTGGCTTAATCCAAGGACCCTGAGATCATGATCTGAGCCTTTAACTGATTGAGGCACCCCTCCATGATGTTCTTTTTTTAATTATTATTATTTACTTAAATTCATTTAGCCAACATATAGTACATACTTAGATTCAGATGCAGTGTTCAGTAATTTATTAGTTGTGTATAACAGTGCTTTTTTTTTTTAAGATTTTATTTATTTATTCACGAGAGACACAGAGAGAGAGAAAGAGAGGGAGAGAGAGAGAGAGAGGCAGAGACACAGGCAGAGGGAGAAGCAGGCTCCATGCAGGAAGCCTGATGTGGGACTCGATCCTGGGTCCCAGGATCAGGCCCTGGGCTGAATGTGGCGCTAAACCGCTGAGCCACCCGGGCTGCCCCAGCAATCAATGTTTTTAACTAAGTTTCTGTCTTTCCTCCCTACTGCTGTTGGAGGTAACATCATTGTAATGCCACCCAGATGGAAAACTAAATCACCCTAATCCCCCCAGCTTCTTTCATCCACAGTCAGCTTCACTCAGTCACCAGACTTGTTCTTTTGTCCTTCAATATAATTCTTAAATATTTCTGTGCTTTTAACTTCCATGGTTAGTAATTTTGTTTATTCTCTTAACAAGAGAGGAGCTATCACTGGATGTTACTCAAATTTGGATTGCCAAAGTCTCTAACAATTCCATTTATATTTTACCCTCTCCTACCAACTCTCAAGCCATTTTACCTATTGTTCTTGCAGAAACTTCTTTCACTGCCAATGCCTGTCTCCAATGATTTTTACCCCATGACTAGTTGACTCCCTCTTCTTTCCAGACCTCTTTGTATACATACACGAATGAACATACAGACAGCACTGCATACTTGATCTAGAATATCAATTAATAGCCAGTATAGGCCCAGCAACTGAATAATTCCTTTGTCACCAAACTGCAGCAATTTTGTTTTGCTTTTACATTCCTTCTCAAGGGTTCTGTTATTATCTGAATCAAATTCATTCTGTACTTTTACTATGTGTGCCTTTTTTTTTACTCTGCTACCAATGACTCTTTAAATAAATTTGATTTCTTCAATTTCTTTCTAGTGTAAATAACTTTTCTTTAAAATAGCATGTTATAAAACCAAAATATATTCAATCAATTTTTGTTTCTGAATATTTAGACAGTCCATAATCTGCAATTTAAGTGGATTAAACAGTATACTTGTTTATCTTACAATAAGAGGGAAAAAAATTGGCTTTACTTCCTGACTTGGATTTAATAGAGTAAAATGTATGTGTACATCTGTATGGCGGGTTATCATTATTATAGCATATTCAGGGAAATTAATATTTAATTTTTTAATTCTAATGACACATGGGTTCAGTCAATTAAGAGTAAAACTCTTTGTTTGGCTCAGGTCATGGGCTCAGAATCATGAGACTGAGCCCTGTGTGTGGGGCTCTGTGCTCAGTGGGCAATTTTTTAGAGAGTCTCTCTCTCTTTCTCACTCTGCCTCTTCCTCACTCTCTCTCTCTCACTAAAATAAATAAATATTTATTTTAATTTAAATTCAATTTGCCAACATATAGTAATCATAAACAAAGCAGGAAAAAATACCCAATGGAAAAAAAGTCTCTTCAATAACAGTGTTGGGAAAATTGGACAACCACATGCAGAAGAATGAAACAAGACCATTCTCTCACACCATGCAGAAAGATAAACTCCAAATGGGTCTAAATGTGAGATAAGAATCCATCAAAATCCTAGAGGAGAGTAGAGGCAGCAACTTTTTTGAACTCAGCTGCAGTAGCTTCTTGCAAGACATGTCTGTAAAGGAAAGGGAAACAAAAGCAAAAATGAACTATTGGGACTTCATCTAGACATAACATTTCTGCACAGCAAACTGTTAACGAAACTAAAAGGCAACCTACAGAATGGGAGAAGATGTTTGCAAATGACATATCAGGTAAAGGACTAGTTTCCAAGATCTATATAAAACTTATCAAGCTCAACACCCCTGCCTTCCTGCCCCCCTCAAAAAAAAAAATCCAGTCAAGAAACAGGCAAAAGACGCGAACAAACATTTCTCCAAAGAAGACCTATTATATGGCCAAGAAGCACATGAAAAGCACATGGCCAACAAGCAAATCACTTGCCATCAGGGAAATACAAATCAAGACCACAATAAGATGCCACTTTATACCAGTGAGAATGGGTAAAATTCATAAGACAGGAAATAACAAATGTTGGTGAGGATGCAGAGAAAGGGAAACCCTCCTGCACTCTTGGTGGGAATGCAAGCTGGTGCAGCCACTCTGGAAAACAGTGTGGAGACTCCTTGTAAAGTTAAAAATAGAGCTACTCTACAACCCCACAATTTCACTATTGGATATTTACCCCAAAATTACTGATGTAGTGAAATGACAGGACACCTGCACCGCCATGTTCATAGCAGCAATGTCCACAATACTCAAACTGTGGAAGGAGCTGAGATGTCCTTCAACAGATGAATGAATAAAGCAGGTGTGGTGTATATACACAATGGAATATTACTCAGCCATCAGAAAGGATGAATGCCCATCATTTATATCAATGTGGATGGAACTGTAGGGTATTATGCTGAGTTAAATAAGTCAATTGGAGAAAGACAGCTACCATATGTGGTTGCACTCATGTGTGGAATATAAGAGACAGTAAAAGGGGCCATAAAGAAAGGAGGGGAAACTGAGATGAGGTAACTGGGTGACAGGTATTTTCATTATCAAGGAAATGTATATACATAATTTAGAAAATTCTAGATTGAGAAACATTTCTTTCCCCAAATCTTTCCACTGCTAAATGTCCTTTTCTAGGCCAAATACATTATCATTTACTTGGCTTAATTATTCTAATTTTTATCCCTATACCTGTGAATAATATACTTGTTCTTCTATATGCTGATTTTTACACTTTTGATCTAGTCTATCATAGGTGAGATTTACCTCATCTACATAACTCTGTGTCTCTCCTCCTCCTTTTTCCCAAAATAGTTATACTATTCTCAGCTTTTTCATTGGCCATCACTTAAATTTCAAACTACATATATAAATATATATATTTAAAACTACATATATAAATATAAGTTTCTGCTTCTATGCCATCTCTTATTGACTAAGATAAAACATATTCCTATGGTTTGTATACCATCAATCTTACTATTTATTCTACTGAATCTCCTATGTAACCTCAAGGTCCTTCAAAGTTTTGTCTCCTGTGTTTCAAACTGTGAAGCTTGCTCTCCAGTTCTGTCTTCTAGGTGACATCTGATTTCTATCTCTCTTAGAAATAAATAGGCATAACAAAATTAAAGATGCTATTTATGTGAAAAAAAATTCCTCTCTTTTCTCTTCCACTTCTGGGGTCCTTTTGTGGGGTGCTTGATATCCCAGATCGTTTCTTACCATCTATTTTCTTATATTTTCTATCTCTCTGGGTTTTTGTACACAGTTTATTTATTTATTTATTTATTTTGTACACAGTTTAATAAGCAACAGGAGCAATCAGTAAGTTTTAACAGGGTAGTGATATTATTACTGGGTGTATTTAGGGAATATTATTACTTTCATATTAATGGTGTAAGATAGATTGAAGGAGGTAGCCAGCAGACATGGATACCATTCTATCATTTTGGCAAACATCGTAAGATGTGAATTCAGCTGGTAGTCATGGGGATGAAGAGAAATTAGGATGGGAATCTTTCGGGACACAGTAGATAATGCTTAGAGAAAAGTTTCAAGAGGCTACTACACACCGTTGTAGGGACACCTGGTGGCTCAGTGGTTGAGCATCTGCCTTCAGCTCAGGGCATGATCCTGGGTCCGGGATGGAGTCCTGCACTGGGCTCCCTGCAGGGAGCCTGCGTCTCCCTCTGCATATGTCTCTGTCTGTCTCTCCATGTCTCTCATGAATAAATAAATAAATCTTTAAAAAAAAAACAACCCTGTTGTAGTAAAGACATTCAGCTTGCAATTAGAGAGACTAGAGTTCACATGTTTGTACTATCAATATCTAGCTTCATATTTTCATACAAATGGAATGAAAATGTTCAGAGAAACTTGCTGCTGTCTGTGAGTTCCTCTCCAGTTTAATGTCCATCTTTGCCTCCCAATGTTAAGGCTGTAAAGAATTTTATTTTGACCATTTTAGTGGATTTTAAATTTTCATAACACTTGGTTATATATATGAAAAGCATAGATTTTTTTATTTAGGTAAATAATACATGTATGTGTCATTCTGTATGTGATTTTTGGTATCCAATTTTAACTTTTTTGAGAAACACCCACATTACTATCTGAAGATTTACTTGATTTTAACTGTTGTCTATTATTGTCTATTGCTCTATATTATCTATATATTCCTTGATTGATGTGCATTCATGTTGTTTCTAGATTTTAAATTTACAACGCTTCACCAAGTTTTCCTTTACTCAGGATTTAGGTACTCATTCCCTGATCTCCAGGATTGCTGGTGGTTAACTATTCTCACTCAAAATTCCTCTCTGAGACTTCCCATATGGTGAAGAAAGTTTTCTCATCCAAGGATATCTCCCATTCCCATGACTGTTGAATATGAGACTAGCCCCAAGTGCAGACAAGTGTAAAGAGTCACCTCAATTCAAGATCATAGATCAATTTTTCCCTCTGCAGAATCCTACCCATTTCTTCCCCCATTGGTATTGAACCTGAGATCATTCTCCAATAAATGTTATACATGTATCTACCTCTCACAGTGCTTCTCCTGAAAAGGAGATCTAAACTGCAATATTTGGCACCAGAAGTGTTTCAAAAAATCAGACCAAAGAATTTTGGAATTGGATTATACACCAGCTACCTGATAACAAAAACCCTACATTTTGGTTGTAAGAGAATACACAATCTTTACCACGTGCACTAGGTGCAACTCTTAAAATTTTTCTGGAAATGAACCATTAGTAGAAGAGAGTGCCCCTGATACAGGCATTTGAGAAATACTAAAGAAACAATCATTATAAAGACTATAGAGCCCAGTGAACCTTACTGGGTATTAATGATGAATTAGAAGGGAAAAAAATACTATGATAGGAAGAGAAATAATAAAAACAGAGGGTCTCCTTGGTATAAAGAAGAGAAGCACATCTCCTGCTATCAGAGGTCAGAAAAAAGCTTCAGACCAGGGCCAGCACTTGATTCTAAGGATTGTGTTGCTCCAGAGAAAGTTGAACTCTCCATACTGAAGATTATGTGATATAAAACTCAGGATTTCCCATTTTTGTGAATGGGAAACGGTGCGGAAATTATTAGGCATGGGATCAGGAAATCTGTGTCATTGCATTAAAAAAGATTAAGGTTTCCTCCTTGTTAAAGGCATGGTTCCAGCTTCCAAGATGCTACAGATGCCTCTGCCACTCCAGGCAAAAATGTTTCCCTCCAATATTCTTATAGCCTTCCTCTTGTTTTTCAGACCAATGACAAGGACTAATTCACAACATAAAATAGACAGATAAACTCTGGGTTTGCTAAGAAAAAAAGGGCTATACTATGACAGATCTGTGGGATCTTGTCAAAATGTCCCAGTAGGAACCAAGGGAAAACATATGGGACTGGAGAAGTGTAACATAAAGATTGACCAAGGGAATTTTATCAATATGAAAACCTTCTCCCTTGACACAGAAAGTAACATCCTGTAAGAAACTCAAGAAAACTGTAATAACAAACTGTTAGGATGGCTCTTAGCAGCTTGGAGAAAGCTGCAGCCCATAGTATCAAGTAGTAATGCCTAATCTACTAGGTGAGATGTTGAAAAAAAGGAATAGAAAGATTCAAAGAAATAAGAATGATGAAGTAGGTCAGAAAATCCACCAGATGAATATGATGATGAGTGGTCCCAGAAGACATCTCTCTTTATCGAAGCAAAGAATGTACTGGATGTGTACAGTGATATGAACACTGAAAATATCAGAAGTGGATGCTATCCATAGACCACAGCTGACAGCATAATATGTTATCGTAGAACAGAGCTCTCTGGTAGCAACTGGATTGACAGAATCTTGAAAAATAAAGTGGAGGTGCTTCAGCATGAGAAATAAAAGATGGACAGGGTTTTATAATGAGCAAGGAGGGTTTAGTTTGAATCACAGTATCTTTACCTGTAAAGAGCAAAGGATATAGTTAAAAGAACAGCAATCCTAACAGCAAAATAGAGGAATAGCTGGCTAGAATATAGTTCAAAAGAAATACTGAAAGTCTATAATCGGGACACCATGGACAGCCATCCTAAATAAAAACATATTTCTTGCCAATTTGTGGATCTGAGCCAGTTTTCAGAGCTGTAACCTATTCAGCATAGGAAAATCCTGGTCCCAAGATGCATGTAATACCAGGTAATGGTATGCTCATATAATACCATGGAAAGGATATTTGATGAATCCTTTTCAAAGAGATATATTGCCTTTTAATTTAGTATTCATATCCTAGGAAAGAGGAACACCCAAACAGAAACCACATTAACATTGATCCTAAAGGATCCATAGCATTTTATGAATTTCTGTTGAGTGGGTATACATGGGGACTAGATAATAAATTGAATCTGTGATCAAATCTGGTTCACAGTATATTCAATAATTCTAGAAAGTCCCCGATGATATTTTCTGATTGCCAAATGTATAATTGAAATGGATATATATACAATTAAAGGACAAAATCTTAAACTGCTTTTTTGGTCTCTGGGGTAGGACTATCATAGCTCTGTGAAGCTACCTCCCTCTCAGGCACAAAGAAAATAAATCCAAACCATACCATATTCTGAAGCAATAACAGAGATTTGTGCCAGCTTTAAATACCTATAAATAGCATTAAATCCACCAGTGTGGGCCATCAAAAGACAGACAAATTCAGAAGGAATTGACTACTGCACAATACAAATACAAATACAAATACAAATACAAATACAAATACAAAACATCAGTGGTCCCTATCACAGGTGGTATGCCAAAGGTATATCTTTGTTTGAACAGATTAACACATTAGCACATGATATGTGGCCACTGATGTGTTTATTTTCATTCCTACTTGAAAGGAGGATCATGAATAATTTGCATTTTTTTGAGACAGACAACAATCTGTTCATATACAGTTTCATACTCTTGCCCCAAGGTTGTATTATCTCTTCTGTCCTTTGTCATAATGCAATCCAAAGGGACCTGGAACAGTTGGACATATGCAAGAATATAGTGGTATACTCTAAAAATAATATCAAGTTCAGAGGATTGATAAGCAAGAGTGACAAATCTACTGGAGTCCTTGGTAAGATGCATATAATCCAGAGAGTGCAAGATAGATCAAGATCAGGATACTGCCACATTAGTGAAGATTTCAGTTTCCAAGGTCTGAGGCATCCAGACCATCATCTAAAAATAAGAAGCATATTATTGGGTCTCTTACTTCTCAACATTAAAAAGGAAGAACAATATCCAGTAGGCCTCTCCAGATTTTGGAAACGACATACTCCACACTTAAGAGTACTATTTTGACCCATATGGCAAATGACACAAAAAACTACTAGCTTTATGTGGAACGTAGAGTATGAAAGGTCTCTAGAGAAGGTCCAAGCTAAGGTAAAAGTGGCTCTGCCACATGGACCATATGACCTAGTAGATTAAATGGTATTATAGATATCTGTGAAGTGAAAAGATGCCATGTGGAGTTTATGGCAAGCCCAAATAGAAGAATAACAAGGTAGGCCTCTAAGGTGATGGGTCAGGATCTTGTTATATGCAATAATATTTATATAGTTTTTTGAGAAACAGATTCTGTTATGTTGCTGGGCCCAGGAACCCTTAAATGGAATTGTGGTAAGAATTATCCTTCATAAACTAAGTTCTATTATATTAACCAAATCATAAGGTCAGATTGGACCAATAGCAATCCATTATAAGATGGAATTCCTATATTTTGCATCAGATGTGAACAAAGTCAAAGCATAGAAACTGCAAAAGCAGGTGGTCCAGAGTCCTATGTTATCAACCACTGTTCTACTGGCATTCTCACACAACTAAGCTCTGTATATGGCTGCAGATATTAGCTCCACCCAGGAGTGGCCCTGAAAAATAGTTCAGAGGGAAATTCTCCCAATGGGCACTCAGGGGTACCCCTGAGTCTGGAAAAAAAACTAAAAAATAAAATATAAAAAGAAATTTAAAATATAAAAACGTAGTCATAGGCTAGAATATAAAGGGGGAGTAGCAAGTAACTTGATTGGCTGACTAGTAACCTTCTAGTATCTTGGAAAGGGAAAGATTGGAATCCTGGAGCAAGGAGATTAGAGAAAATGGTATGTGGATGGATCTATAGGAATGGACTTGAAATGTGATAATTTTTGTGTATCAGACCAAAGCTCCCCAGAAAGCACTTACTACAGAAAAGGCACTAAATACCTAAATAGATAGAATGATTCAGCCATGATGAGAGAAATTAAAGCTAAGCAGGGGTTTAATGCCCTAGGCTCCCATTCACTAAGGCTGACCTTTGTTATTGCCATTGCTGAGAGCTGAATCTGCCAGAACAGAGACCAATGTTAATCCTCTAAAAGGTCCAGTTCAAAGACCCACCAACTACTTGGTAGAAAACTATTTTACACTCCTTTAATCCTGGAAGAGGTGGGGTTAACATTCACTGGAAGCTACATTTATTCCAGACCTTCAGAATTAAAGCACTTATTCCAAAAGCTCTTAAATGAGTTACCCTCCCAATACTTACCTTTGGCCCAAAATAGCTTCCTCATTTAATCTGTGTGCTTCTCAATCATAATCCTGTGTGCAAACTTATCAGAGCTGCTTCTTGGGGAACCCAAACTGTAACAATGGTCAAGGTAAAATTTTCTAACTCAATGACATGCATTTTACATAAGCCATGTTTCAAATGATCAAAGATTTTCCACACAATCCCAAGCAAACATATGAATACACATGTATGCTTGTGCATGCACACACAACATACTTCAAATTTACTATGCTTAATTGTCATGAAACAAACAGAAAATTTTTGTTTACAGATTCTTTCCTCTAGAGAATCCAATAAGCCCTCACTCAAAAGCACTTGAATATCATTGAATAATATCTTATTAATGAAATTTAAGCCCATTGTTCTTATTAATAAAAATGTCAGGATAGTGTGGTGCATATATTGTTTCCTAGATTGATTTTATTTCATGAATAGTATTGGTGGGATGAGGATTAAACTATTTAAGATAACTAAAATAGACAAGGAAACAAGTGCAAAGAAGTTGAGTGAACATAGTAAGTGGAAAAATTCATATTCAGAAATAAATAAAAATAATTGGACTCAGATTTACATGAAAATAACAAGGTTTAGTTTAGTTTAGTTTTGGCACAAAACATTTAATTCATGGAGTCCAAACAGCCTAAATATAATTCTTTGGTAACATTTGACAGCAAAATGTGACCTGCTCTGGTCTCATTTAGTTACAAATCCTGACCAGAAGATATATGAAATTATTTATAGTCTGTATCTATGCTAGTTGGTTAGAATATTCTCATATTTTGGTGCCTTAGTTGGTTAAGCATGTGCTTTTGGCTTAGGTGATGATCCCAGGGTCCTGGGATGGAGCCCCACATGGGGGTCCTGCTCAGCAGGGATTCTGCTTCTCCCTCTCTCTTTGCCCCTTTCCCTGGCTCAAGCTCTCTCTTTCTCTCTCTCAAATAAATAAATTAATTAAATTTTACAAAAAGAATATTCACATATTTTCCTATGGAAATATAAAAATATTGGCTTATGGGCTATTGTCTTTAACCTTCTTGGTCAGTATACTTAGAAGTATACTGTATATGCACCATGTTTCTGAATTCTAAAACATATCTAATAAGGTTTCATTCCTATGAGATTTTCATTCATTATGAGTTTTCTTTCTCATTCTTATTAATTACTTATTACCCATAATTTATTATTATTTATTTTTATACAAATGTAATAAAATTTGTAAATATATTATTTAAAAAATAGCCACAAAACTTGAGTTCTAATTTTAGAGGCATTACCTAATATGAATAATTTATTAATCTCATTTTGAAAACAAAGCCATTATCCTAGAAATTCTTTGAAGGAATTACAGGATGCTTCATATGACTTATGTAACATAGATAATGGCTTAGAAAGGCAAAAGGAAGAAAAGACACAAATAATAAAATTATAAAGGAATTATGATATCTAAAATTCTATTGTCTATAATTAAAGCTATCTTACCCAGTTTCATATGTATGACCAAACATAAGTGGCAAAAATCATTGACTTTTTAGGATGTGGCTTTATTGTTTTTACCCAGGCATTGACTTGATCTTTATTATTAATTCATGCTTCTTGCCTTCTGTCTTGTCATTTTTCGGTTAAGTTTCTCTTCTCACACATTCCATAGTTCTGAAATTTCAACTTTTTCATTTATTTGACAAATAACTGTTCTGTCCAATAGTTGTGTGTTTGCATAATAAATAATTCTAGTAAAAGGGTAAAAGATTACTTTCCAAGTCTTTTAGATTAATGCTTTACTTATATAAAGCAGAACATGGAGTGAAACTCAAGAGTATTTGGATACAGACACTTTTGAATGAAGAAATAATTAGTGGGATGAATATACAGAAATGTCATGATAAACAATTTCTGAATTTCTCAGTATGTACCAAATTCTGCAAATTAAGCTCTCTAGATTACCTCCAGTTACCTTTCAATTGCCTTGGAAAGTGAATATAATATTAATATTAAGCTCCCTTTGATCACCACCCCCCCACTGTCACATAGACCACCCTCTGTTTAGTGATCATTTGTAATCATCATCCTCTACATTTTTTAAAATCATTCTTTAGGTTACTTTCATTTATAGTTGAACAGTTATATCATTTTATCAAGGGCTTGGTTTATATATACAAATGCAACTTATTTGTAATATGCAATCTTTCAATGACACAAACTAAAAACCTGACAAAGATAAATGATTAATTAAAATACTAAAATTACTATATTTAAAGAAGATTCCCCAATGTTGTCTTTTCAACAAATGGTGCTGGAACAACTGGACGTCGACATGTAAAAAAAAAAAATCCAGATATAAAGCTTATACCTTTTAAAAAATTAACACTATTTATTTATTTTAAAAGATTTTATTTTTTTTCAAGAGAGAGTGCACATGAGTGAGGGGGAGGAGCCAAGAGGGAGGAATAATCTCAACCAGACTCTGCTTTAAGTGTGGATCCCAATGTAGGGGTTGATTTCACAACCCTGAGATTATAACCTGAACCCAAACCAAGTGTCAGACCCTTAACCAACTGAGCCATCCAGGCACCCTCAAAATTTAACATTTCTTTTTTAAGATTTTAGTTATTTATTTATTTTTTTCATTAGAGACACACAGAGAGAGAGAGGCAGAGAGAGATGCAGGCTTCCCGTGGGGAGCCCAATGCAAGACTCGATCCCAGGACCCTGGGTTCATCACCTGAGTCAAAGGCAGATGCTCAACCACTGAACCATCCAGGTACACCCCAAAAGTAACTTCAAATCGTCCTAGATTTATTTTTTTAAGATTTTATTTATTTATTCATTACAGAGAGAGAGAGGCAGAGACACAGGCAGAGGGAGAAGCAGGCTCCAAGCAGGGAGCCCAATATGGGACTGGATCCCGGGTCTCCAGGATCACACCCCAGGCTACAGGCAGCACCAAACCGCTGTGCCACCGGGGCTGTCCTCGTCCTAGATTTAATTAAAAATGTAAAAACATTTTTCTATGCTCCAATTTTTATGTAAAAACATAAAAATTCTAGAAAATAACATAAGAAAAAAAACTCAGATGATCATGGGTATGGTAATGACTTTTCAGATAAAATATCAAGAGCATGATTCATATACATCAGATCAGGAAATGTAAATTAAAACAAAGATACATCTACACACCTGTTAGAGTAGCCAAAATATGAAACACTGACAACACCAAATGCTGGCAAGGATGTGCAACAGGAACACTCAGTTATTTATGACAGGAATCCAAAGTGGGAAACCAAGTTTGAAAGGCAGTTTTGTAGTTTCTTACAAAACTAAACATACTTCTACCATATGTTTTGGCAATCACACTTTTTGGAATTTACCCAAAGGAATTGATGCTTAGAGAAAACTTTTACATAGATATTCATAGCAGCCTTCTTCATAATTGCCATACTTGGTAGCAACCAAAATGTCCTTCAGTAGGAGAATGGCTATATAAATGTAGTATATTTAGACAATGGAATATTATTCAGCACTAAAAAGAAGTGAGTTATCAAACTATGAAAAGAGATGGAAGATTCTTAAATATATATTACTAACTGAAAGAAGCCATTCTGAAAAGGCTACACACTGCATTATTCCAACATTCTAGAAAAGGCCAAACTATGGAGACAATAAAAAGGGCCAGTGGTTGTCAGCACTGGGAGTTGGGATAGAGAAATTAGTAGGTGGAGCATAGAAAAATTTTAGGAAAGTGAAAATACTCTGTATAATAGTATAGTGATAAGTGCATTTTATCATGCATTTGTCCAAACCCATATAATAAAGAATGCCAAGAGTGAACCATAATGTAAGCTATGGACTTTAGGCGATTATGATGTCAATGTACACTCATCAGTTGCACTCTGATGAAGGTATTGAGCATGAGGGAGGCTATGTCTGTGTGGAGATAGCAGTTATTTGGCAATACCTTCCCCCTTAATTTTACTATGAAGCTAAAACTGCTCTAAAGGTAAATGATTAATCAATGCGTATTCCCATATAATATACTAATTAATAAAAACATTCAATTTGTGCAGAAAAATAATTTAACAAAATCTAACATCAATTCTTGCAAAAAGTTCAGCAAACTAAAATAGTAGAGAACTTTCCCAACTTAATGGCACATCTGTAAATATCATACATATGATATCATTTTTAATGGTAACTCCCTAACCACCTTCCCTCTATAATTATTTTTTAACAGCTTTGTTGGTATATATTGAACATGTACAAAACTGCCCTTGCTTAAAGTGAACAGTTTAATGAGTTTTAACATATGTACATATTTGTGAAACCTCATCATAACCAAGAAACTATGTGTGTGAACCTCCACCAATTTCCTCATTACTTATAAATAAGTTTGCATTTTCTAGAATTTTATAAAATCAAACAATAGAATAGATATTTTTCTTGTTGTTTGGCTTTTATTTTTTACTCAGCATAATTATTTTGAAATGTTTTACATGTAAAGCTATCTTGGCCTCATTTGTTGATACTTCTCCAATTGCATAATGTATATCACAATTTGTCAAAACTCTCTCTACTATTTCTTCTTTTGCACAGCCTGTTTACCTGGTATTCAAAGTTCTTCTTCTTTAGCTACCCAGAAAAATACTAAGATTCTTAGAAATCTGGTAAATATCACTTACACATGATGCATTCCTATAAAAGTCTATTCTTAAAATAATAAAATCTTAGCAAAATGTCTCTACCTCTTATGATCTTATATTTTAAAATTAGCATGTGTAATTCACACATCTATTTTTCTTACTCCAAAGTAATCCTACTATTAAAAAAAGTCAGAATCCAATTGATTTTTCATTTTTTCCAAAGTAGAGTTTAGTTATTTTCATATAAGCAAACCCAGGTCCTTTCCAAATAAATAGGATATTATTAAAAGAAAATAAAGGCTTTTGGTAAAAAAAAAAAAAAAAAAAAAAAAAAAAAAAAAAAAAAAGGGGGGGCTTTTGGTAAAGAGAGTGTGAGGGACTGAATTGTATTCCTTCAAAATTCATATGTTGAAGTTCTAAACCCCAGTACCTCAGAATGGGACTGTACATAAATATAGGGTCTTTAAGAACGTAATTTTTTTTAAGGTAATTAAGTTAAAATGAGGTCTTGGAGTGGATCCCAATCTAATATGACTTCTGTCCTTAAAAGAAGAGAACATGTGGATACACATACTGAGGAAAGACCATGTGAAGACTTGGGGAATAGATATTCACTGACAAACAAGGAGAAAGTCTTCAAATTCTACTGCTAACTTGATTTCAAATTTTGAGCCTCCAGAATTGTACACAAATAAATTTCTGTTTTTAAGTGTGTGGTACTTTGTTAAGACAGGCATGGTAAGCTAAGGCATGAAAGTACTACCATAGGTCACTGACCAAATGATGGATTTTGTTCATTTTGTCAATATTTTGCAGTGGAAAATTATCTGTAACCTTAAAGGTATGTACTTCCTTTTATCAGTTTTGCTTTAGCCATCTATACCATATAGATTTTTCACATGAATTCCTCCACCCAATATTGCGTGGAAACATATCAATTCATTAATTTTAATTAGAATGATTGAACAAATATATTATGGTTTCTAAAACAAACTGCACATTACAATTACCTGTAAAATTTGTGCTATATGCTATTGTGACTTCAGACAATCTCATATATATTCAGTAATAATGTCTGAATGAATTTATAGGGTTGAGTCTCAGTTCTCCAAATACCTTCATGTTTCTTTTTAAAAATAAAGCTTCCTTAGTGTTTTGGGAGTTTGCTTCTGATCATATTTACTTCCTTTACCTCATAAAAATTAATCTTCATTTAATCAAGGACAGTTATTAAACACATGAATTAGAGGAGCTCCATCTTGCAGATCATCACACCAATCAAATGTTGCTATGAGAACATGTACCTATGATTTATAATAACCATAAATTAATCAGTATGTACAATGAATAATTCATTCCTGATAGAGCCCTTGGATTAGAATACTTTCATTTCTCTTGGCTTGGTGCTCTGAGAAAATAAATGCAAAGAGATTTCGCCTGACATCAATACAGTTTTGTCTCTGCAAGGGATTCAAGGTGGTGTCTCAGCAGCAGCATATGGCCTCAAGTTGACTCTGTTCTCATTTCACTTTCCTGAATATTAATGGACACAGAAGTATTTGCAGTTCTCCCTGTCTTTGGTCTATTGGTCTCTTTTGATTAACTGTATGTTTAATTCATTTTTAATGTGTCAAATATATCAAATTCATATTAAATATCAACATCAATCAAGAGGTCTAACAGGATATACAGGGGAGAAAATTTTTTTTCAGTACAAGAATATAATAATTGAAATTTGCAAGTCAGTTTTCTCCTGACAAACTTTCAATTGACCATAACTGATACAGATAATTGTGAAACTAAGAACATAAATCATGGCCAAAAGTAGAAATTAGGAAGTGACCAAGGATTACACTAAATTCAGCACGTGAATCAGGAACAAGTGCCTATGAATTAAGAATAGGATTAAAGTCACATTCAAGTATTTTAAATTAGAACAGAAAAAAGAACAAAGAGCATATGGGAATGATGTATCCAGAATAGCACAGTTAAAGAATATGTTCAGGGACCTGAGTATCAATTGCCACACACATGATGAGAAGAAGACCAGAAGAACAGGAGACCAGAAGCAGGAGATGGGCTTTAAGGCTAATTTAAATACACCTACCCCTCTTTCCCCAACAGATTGTCTTATTAATATCAATGCCAGGTAAATAACTGGATAATTCCACAAAACTAGAAATAGTAAAGTCTGCACTTAATGTCTCCTCTCTCAGTTTTTAGTTTTGATGTTTTTGCTGTGCTACACTTGTCACACTCTGATAATATTTTTAAATATATTTTGTTCCTGGGATGGAGACTTACCAGAGAGCACGTATTTAGTAGGTCTTGCAAATACAAGATAAGTGATAAAATGTGAGTTTGGGATGGGAAATAATGGCAGATTTTTACAGTCTTTTTATAACATATCTAATGATAATGTTTCCTGAGAATATATCTATAAGAATAAAAATGATTGTGAAAATTTGAAGATATCATTGTCTGTCTCTAAAAACAGAATCATATGTGATGATCATATGTAGTGATATATAGTATCACTACAAATCCACAATTATATCTATTTAAATTTTTATTGCAATTGAGGGATTGTTTGTTCCATTCCTTTTAGAGTTATAGATGTATGCCAGAGTTAGAAGAGGGGGCAGACTTCAAGTCATGACTGACAACCTACATCTATCAACAAAGGAGAGAAAACCAAGGCTCAGATAAATCAAATGGCAAAAGATTTTATTTTTTATAGCTGAGTAATATTCCATTGTACATATGTATCACACCTTCTTTATCCACTTAACAGTCAATGGACCTTTGGGTTCTACTCATAATTTGGCTATTGTTGATAATGATGCTATGAACATTGGGGTGCCTGTACCTCTTTGAATCTGTATTTTTAATCCTTTGGGTAAACATCTAGTAGTGCAATTGGTGGATCATAGGGTAGTTCTATTTTTTACTTTCTGAAGAACCTCCATACCATTTCCCACCAACAGGGCAAGATATATCCCCCTTGTCCACATCCTCACCAAAATCTGTTGTTTCCTGTGTTGTTAATTTTAGTCATTCTGATAAGTGTGAGGTGCTACCTACCTCATCCTGGTTTTGATTTGTTTTTGTTGTTTTTTTTTTTTCCTGATGATGAATAATGTTGAGCATCTTTTCATGTGACTATTAGCCATCTGGATATCTTCTTTGAAAAATGTTTATTTTTTGTGTCTTTCACCCATTTTTAAAAACTGGGTTATTAGTTTTTTGATAACTGGATTATTAGTTTTAAAGAACTAAGTTCTTTATATATTTTGGATACTAACCCTTTATCAAATATATCATTTGCAAATATTTTCTCCCATTCCATAAGCTTCCCTGAAGTTTTGTTGATTGCTTCCTTTGTTAGGCAGAAGCTTTTTCATTTGATGAAGTCCCAGTAGTTCAGTTTTGCTTTTCTTCCTTGCGTCAGGAGACATAACTAGTAAAAAGTTTCTATGGCCAATGTTAAAGAGATTATTACGTGTGTTCTCCTCTACGATTTTAATGGTAATCTGTCTAACATGTAGGTCTTTAATCCGTTTTGAATTTATTTTTTCTAGAAAGCATTATACTAAGGAAAATAAGTCAGAAAAAAAATACCAATGATTTCACTCATATGTGGAACTTAGGTAGCAAAACAAATGATTATTGAGGGGAAAACAAAAGAAAGAGGCAAACCAAGAAACATACTCTTAACTGTAGAGAACAAACTGATGGCTTCCTGAGAGGAGGTGGGCTGGGGGAATGGGTTAAATAGGTTATGGCAATTTAAATAAAAACTAAAAATATGGAAATCAGAAAACTCCAAACTTTATAATAAAATGCAACTGATTAATAGCAGTGAGTGGTTATGAGGGATGAGAAGGCCAGGTTTAGAAAGAAGAAGGTGGAAATGATAAAATGTCTTTGTAACAAGCACCAATGAAGAATGTTAGATATATACCATTAAAAGACAGGTAAAATTAAAAAGACAAAAGAAAGAAAAACAGCTCAGTCAACACATCAAACATATTAAATATTATAATACTAATTTTATCATATAAAAACAGCATCTGAAATTAATAACAGCCAAATAAAAACATATATTTTCAGTAACAGTATTTTAAATGTCTGGATGTTAATTTTAAGAAGAAATGTAAATGATAGGTAAATCTTTTAAAAGAGCCAAAGATACAGAAAATGAGCTAGCATTAACATTGAATATTCCACCTCCTAGAACTAGCCTTTGGCAATATTTAGTGAATATCATCCCAATCAACTCTTTATAGGTATGCAGAAAGATGGTTGTTAGACTGATAGAAAAGTGGAGAGAGAGTAAGTTTGGCAGGAATCATTGTTCTCAAATGGAATATTTCTCAATATGCCTATTGCAACTAAACTATGAAATACATTTCTATTTGAATTTCTCAGAAACAGCAGAAATAAAAGTAAATCTGAAGGAATTACTGAGTTTTAGATAAATGTTCCTTCAAAAACAAATATATTACCTTAGAAAATATATCTTTAACATGAAATCATGAAAAAAATGTGTTATCATATGAATTTTTTTATGTGACAAATTTTAGTTTTAGACATTTAGGGTATTCACTTCCTGCAATGAAATATGGTCTTATATGCATTTTGCCCAACTCACATAAACTATAAGTACTGATTGTTTATTTAAAAATATTTTCAGGAGGAGGGGGCAAGATGGTGGAAAAGTAGGGTCCCCAAGTCACCTGTCCCCACCAAATTACCTAGATAACTTTCAAATCATCCTGAGAAAACCTACAAATTCGGTCTGAGATTTAAAGAGACAATAGCTGTAATGCTACAGAGAGAAGAGTTCGCGCTTCTATCAAGGTAGGAAGATGGAAAAAAACAATCATCAATATTTATGCCCCGAATGTGGGAGCTGACAAGTATATCAATCAATTAATAACCAAAGTTAAGACATACTTAGATAATAATACACTCATACTTGATGACTTGAATGTAGCGCTTTCGACAGATATTCTAAGCACAACATCACCAAAGAAACAAGAGCTTTAAATGATACACTGAACCAGATGGATTTCACAGGTATCTACAGAACTTTACATCCAAATGCAAATGAATACACATTCTTCTCAAGTGCACATGGAACTTTCTTCAGAATAGACCACATACTGGGTCACAAATCAGGTCTTAACTGATACCAAAAGATTGGGATCATCCCCTGAATATTTTCAGACCATAATGCCTTGAAATTAGAACTAAGTCACAAGAAGTAGCTTGGAAGGATTTTAAACAGGTGGAGGTTAAGGACCATCCTGCTAAAAGATTAAACAGTTAACCAGGAAATTAGGGAAGATTAAAAAGATTCATGGAAACTAATGAGAATGAAGATACAACCATTCAAAATATTTGGGATGCAGCAAAAGGAGTCCTGAGGGGGAAATACATCACAAAACAAGCAGACATCCAAAACTGGAAAGAACTCAAATGCAAAAGCTAACCTTGCACCTAAAGGAGCTAGAGAAAAAACAGCAAATAGATCCTACACCCAGCAGAAAAAGAGAGTTAATAAAGATTCGAGCAGAACTCAATGAAATAGAGACCAGAAGAACTGTGGACCAGATCAACAAAACCAGGAGTTGGTTCTTTGAAAGAATTCATAAAATAGATAAACCATTAGCCAGCCTTATTAAAAAGAAGAGAGAGAAGACTCAAATTAATAACATCATGAATGAGAAAGGAGAGATCCCTACCAATACCAGGGAAATACAAATAATCTTAAAAACTTATTATGAGCAGCTATATGCCAACAAATTAGGCAGTCTAGAAGAAATGGACGCATTTCTGGAAAGCCACAAGCTACCAAAACTGGAACTTGAAGAAATAGAAAACCTGAACAGGCCAATAACCAGGGAGGAAATTGAGCAGTCATCAAAAACCTCCCAAGACACAAAAGTCCAGGGCCAGATGGCTTCCCTGGGGAATTCTATCAAACGCTTAAAGAAGAAACCATACCTATTCTACTAAAGCTGTTCGGAAAGATAAAAAGAGATGGAATACTTCCAAACTCGTTCTATGAGGCCAACATCACATTAATTCCAAAACCAGACAAAGACCCCACCAAAAAGGAGAATTATAGACCAATATCCCTGATGAACATGGATGCAAAAATTCTGAACAAGATGTCAGCCAATAGGATACAATAATACATAGGAAGATTATTCACCATGACCAAGTGGGATTTATCCCCGGGATGCAAGGCTGGTTCAACAATCGTAAAGCAATCAATGTGATTGATCATATCAGCAAAAGAAAAAACAAGAACCATATGATCCTCTCAATAGATGCAGAGAAAGCATTTGACAAAATACAGCATCCATTCCTGATCAAAACTCTTCATAGTGTAGGGATAGAGGGAACATTCCTCAGCATCTTAAAAGCCATCTACGAAAAGCCCACAGCAAATATCATTCTCAATGGGGAAATACTAGGAGCTTTTCCCTTAAGATCAGGAACAAGACAAGGATGTCCACTCTCACCACTGCTATTCAACATAGTACCAGAAGTCCTAGCCTCAGCAATCAGGCAACAAAAAGAAATAAAAGGCATTCAAATTGCCAAAGAAGAAGTCAAACTCTCCCTCTTTGCTGATGACATGATACTGTACATAGAAAACCCAAAAGACTCCACCCCAAGATTGCTAGAACTCATACAGCCATGTGGCAGTGTGGCAGGATACAAAATCAATGCCCAGAAGTCAATGGCATTTGTATACACTAACAATGAGACTGAAGAAAGAGAAATTAAGGAGTCAATCCCATTGACAATTGCACCCAAAAGCATAAGATACCTAGGAATAAACCTGACCAAAGAGGTAAAGGATCTATACCCTAAAAAATACAGAACACTTTGGAAAGAAATTGAAGAAGACACAAAGAGATGGAAAAACATTCAATGCTCATGGATTGGAAGAATTAATATAGTGAAAATGTCAATGCTACCCAGGGCAATTTAAACATTTAATGCAATCCCTATCAAAATACCATGGACTTTCTTCAGAGAGTTGGAACAAATCATCTTAAGATTTGTGTGGAAAGTGAAAAGACCCCGAATAGCCAGGGGAATATTAAAATGAAATCCATAGCTGGGGGCATTGCAATGCCAGATTTCAGGTTGTACTACAAAGCTGTGGTCATCAAGACAGTGTGGTACTGGCACAAAAACAGACACATAGATCAATGGAACAGAATAGAGAATCAAGAAGTGGACCCTCAACTTTATGGCCAACTAATATTCGACAAAGGAGGAAAGACTCTCCACTGGAAGAAAGACAGTCTCTTCAATAAATGGTGCTGGGAAAATTGAACATCCACATGCAGAAGAATGAAACGATCATTTTCTTACACTATACACAAAGATAAACTCAAAATGGATGAAAGACCTAATGTGAGACAATATTCCATCAAAATCCTAAAAGAGAACTCAGTCAACACCCTTTTTGAACTTGGCCACAGTAACTTCTTGCAAGATACATCCATGAATGCAAGAGAAACAAAAGCAAAAATGAATTATTGGGACATCATCAAGATAAGAAGTTTTTGCACAGCCAAAGAAACAGTCAACAAAACTAAAAGACAACCTACAGAATGGGAGAAGATATTTGCAAATGACCTATCAGATAAAGGGCTAGTATCCAAGATCTATAAAGAACTTCTTAAACTCAACAGCAAAGAAACAAACAAGCCAATCATGAAATGGGCAGAAGACAAGAAGAAAAATCTCACAGAGGAAGACATAGACAGGGCCAACAAGCACATTAGAAAATGCTCTGCATCACTTGCCATCAGGCAAATACAAATCAAAATCACAATGAGATACCACCTTACACCAATGATAATGGGGAAAATTAACAAGACAGGATACAACAAATATTGGAGAGGATGTGGAGAAAGGGGAACATTCTTGTACTGTTGGTGGGAATGTGAACTGGTGCAGCCACTCTGGAAAACTGTGGAGATTCTTCAAAGAGTTAAAAATAGACCTGCCCTAGACCCAGCAATTGTACTGCTGGGGATTTACCTCAAAGATACATATGCAGTGAAATGCTAGGACACCTGCACCCCGATGTTTATAGCAGCAGTGTCCACAATAGTCAAACTGTGGAAGGAGCCCTCGGTGTCCAGGGATAAAGATGTGGTCTATGTACACAATGGAATATTACTCAGCCATTAGAAACGACAAATATCCACCATTTGCTGCGATGTGGATGGAGCCGGAGGGTATTATGCTGAGTGAGATAAGTCAATCGAAGAAGGACAAACATTATATGGTCTCATTCTTTTGGGAAATATAAAAAATAGTGAAAGGGAATAAAGGGGAAAGGAGAGAAAATGAGTAGGGAATATCAGAGAGGGAGACAGAACATGAGAGACTCCTAACTCTGGGAAACGAAGGGGTGGTGGAAAGGGAGGTGGGAAGGGGTGGGGGTGACTGGGTAACAGGCACTGAGTGGGGGCACTTGATGGGATGAGCACTGGGTGTTATGCTGTATGTTAGCAAATTATACTCCAATAGAAAACATTACAAATAAAAATATTTTCAGTGTTATCAAGATTTTGACTATATTTGTAAGTATAATGTGTAGGTTTTTTAAAACCTTTATTCTATATTTTAAAATTCAATGATCATGGGCAGCCCCAATGGCCCAGCGGTTTGGCGCCACCTTCAGCGTGAGGTATGATCCTCGAGTCCCGGGATCAAGACCTATGTCAGGCTCCCTGCATAGAGCCTGCTTCTCCCTCTGCCTGTGTCTCTGCCTCTCTCATTCCCTGTGTCTGTCATGAATAAATAAATAAAAGCTTTAAAAAAATTCAATGCTCATAATCTGTATTTTTTTTTACCATAGTTCTTCTATTCCCCAGTTTTTTTTGTTTTTTTTTTTTTACTTTATTTCTTGATTGGCTAGATTTTTATTATCAAGATAGGCTTGTTTTCAAGTAGGGCTAAAATGTATTGTATTCCTTTGATTTTTAAAAGTCTAAATACTGCTTGTCATATTTTACTTGAAAGAAATTCTTGGATAATATTCTCTTTGTTCCAGAATGCCGAAGACGTGTCTATTTAATCTTCCTTCATAAAACCTTATTAAGAAATCTGAGACAAGGGGATCCCTGGGTGGCGCATCGGTTTGGCGCCTGCCTTTGGCACAGGGCGCGATCCTGGAGACCTGGGATTGAATCCCACATCGGGCTCCCGGTGCATGGAGCCTGCTTCTCCCTCTGCCTGTGTCTCTGCCTCTCTCTCTCTCTGTGTGTAACTATCATAACTAAATAAAAATTAAAAAAAAAAAAGAGAAATCTGAGACCAGCCTCAGTTTTTCTTATTTATAGATTACTTTGATAATTTTTCTATGTGGATTTCTTTTTTTTTTTTAATTTTTTTTTTTTTTAATTTATGATAGTCACACAGAGAGAGAGAGAGAGAGGCAGAGACACAGGCGGAGGGAGAAGCAGGCTCCATGCACCGGGAGCCTGACGTGGGATTCGATCCCGGGTCTCCAGGATCGCGCCCTGGGCCAAAGGCAGGCGCCAAACCGCTGCGCCACCCAGGGATCCCTCTATGTGGATTTCTTTAGGGTTTCTTCATTATTATATTTCAGCAGATACACCTGTATGTACCTAAATGCAAATTTTTTGTCCTCATACAGAGGACATATTCTTTTGATCCACATTTTCAAATATTTCTGTTTCAGGATAATTGAGGCAAGCTTTCTTTTACATTCTTATGGAGGAATAATAATTCTTGTATTGTTGAATATATTTTGTTTTGTTCTATTCCTGTGAACATTGTATGTCAGATCTTTTTCATCTATCTTTCATATTTATCATATTCTAATTACTATTTTTAAAATTTTCTGTTTAATCCATGCCTACATTGTTAATCTTCCATATATCTGAATATCTCTTGGTTCAATATTTTCAAAACCTTCTTTCTATCTTTTTCTATGGAAAATTCCAACCATATACAAAGTAGAAAGGACAGTATAATGATTCCTATTCTATTATTGAAATGTATTGATTGTCAACTCGTGACCTATATTTTCCATCTGTACAATTACTAACCCAAATTACATTATCTGGAAACAAATTTATCAATCAGGGCTGGCTTCATGGATATGCAGCCTGTGCAGTCATACAAGTTCTTATGCTCTGAAGGGATCCATGCTTGATTTGATGCTTTGATATCACTGTCTTAAAATTCATAACAGTTGCAAAGAACTAGTTCTCCTGCCAGTCTTGATCCCCATTAACTCTAATCTGAAATTTCTTGGCCACTAAAGTGGTCCCATTGTAATATTTAGTCCTGTAATATACACTGATGATTTTACTGCTAATAATAATAGTGAATTGGAAAGGGAGCTATAGGATTTCCATTTGTTATATCTTTATACATATACTATTTTAATTTTGACTTGTGCCTTGTAAGATGAAACAAACTTAAATATGATTGAAAATTTTAAGAAAAAAGATTATATAATTTAAATTTCATTGAATTAGGGTAAAAAAATCTAGTTTATATTCTGGCATTGTCATATATCTATAAATCTCAGCAAATCATTCCTGTTCTATTTGTAAAGTAGATAACATAATTTCTATCACATAAACTTATTAGGAGGCGTTTATATAAAGTATCTTGAATGGTGAGTCTTATGTAGTAGCTATATGACTTTTCATATCTCATTTTTGGGGCTTTTTTATAATAGAAATTATTTTGTGGTTTGGCTGTTCTGGGTAATAAAAACTACATGACTTCTTTATGAGGGGTTGAACATGAAATAGATTTTTGGGATGCTGCTACCTATGTGCTCTGTTAGTGATAGCAAATAATAGTAATTAGAGAGAAATGAAGTGTGTATGAGAAAAAAAAGTTTTATGTATTTACATTCTAGAGGGATGGAAATTCTCCAAACTGTGAAGCCAAAATAGAACAGAAGCAAACTTAAAAAGTACAAGCAGAATAAAGTAAATAATTATAAATAAGTTTATTGGTAACAAGAAAAAGTCAATCTGATTAATTTAAGAAGAAAAATGCATCATTATTGTATTGGAAAGAGATTTAAGGCTCATAGAATCCCTTGGGAGCTTAAAAAATTAGTGTCTGAGAAAAGGCCAGAACCAAGAGAAGCTTGCCAATGGACAATCAAAGCCAAATGGTAAAAAGAATTTGCTGAGGATGCCATTCTTGGCACATGTTGTCAATCCTTGGCAGAAGCATTCAAAACCATGACCATAGACTACCTCACAATCATTACCAAAAAAGACTTATCTTCTCATAAAACAGATAAACAAAAATACTTCTTTTTGTCTCTCCCTCTAATTGTATTTATGTATGCATACATATGAGTATAAGACTGTATGTATTTGAAAACAAATATATAACAGAAGATGTATCAAAATGCTAATGGGGACAGCCTCGGTGGCTCGGGCAGCCTGGGTGGCTCAGTGGTTTAGCGCTGCCTTCAGCCCAGCTCCTGATCCTGGAGACCCAGGATCCAACCCACATCAGGCTCCCTGCATGGAGCCTGCTTCTCTCTCTGCCTGTGTCTCTGCCTCTCTCGCTCTCTTTCTGTGTGTGTGTGTGTGTGTGTGTGTGTCTCATGAATCAATAAATAAAATCTTTAAAAAAATTCTAATGGATTTTATTCCTAAGTGGTAGAATTTCATCTTTTTCATTATATTTGTCTAAATATAAATAAAATATAAAAATAATCTATAAAAATAGGTATTACTCATACAATTATAATATAAAAGGAATTCATTTCACTGTAAAGAGAAATAATTTATGGCTCCAAAATCAGCCATTTTTGACAAAGGAAAAAATATACTAACTACATTTTAAAGTTGATAATTACAATAATCCAGTTCATAGGTCTCTAGATACTATGTGTCAACAGAGTACTATACATTATATATATAATATAGAGAGTTACTTATAGATCAAGAACAAAGATGAAAATGACTTTTCCCACCCTTCCCATGTACAGGAAAATACAACAACTCTGATGGGAGCAGTCAAGGGAATTTGGGACTCCAAAGGTAGGTAAAACTTGTAAGAGGATATTTTAATTGAGTTTTGAGCTGACTGCAAAGCATCACTTGTAGTACTCATTAAGTGTCCTACATTAAGAAAATAACCATCTATGACAGGCTATGGGAAGCTGATAAAGAGAGGTAATAAATATCCAGGGGCCAGTTCTTTTCTAAGAAACTCACTAGGACTCATTAAACACTGTGGGCTGATCATCCACTGCTTCCATTGAAGAGCAGTTTTGAGAGAGAAATATGACTTTTAGTCTTAGCAGAAGTGAAATAACTTAAAAACAATGATCCTAAAGATGACCCAAAGTAAAACCTGTGCCCCCTGCATTGACCATAATATGGCAGATTCCTGCAAGATTATTCAGAGCCATAAGCTTTATGGAATACTATGTGTTAGCTTCCGGCTCCAACAAACTGATGGCCAAATCTAGAGAAAATATTAGTCATGTCTAATAACTTCACTGGCAAAGACCAGTTTTAGATGATATGGGATCACAAAACATTTCTCAGATATTTTGGAAGTGATCATTTTACTATATACCTGGACTTCAGTGAATTCTGAAGTATGAGTTTCAGTAAGAAAATTCAATAATATATTGCCCATCCCCAAAGGAGACATTCAAAAGGACATGGGAATTTAAGTGAATGCTGCTTAATATGTTAGAGAAATGTTTTACCAGATGAGGAGGGACAATGGAATCAACATGCAGAATTCCTACTGCATACCTGTAGTGACATGAATGAAGTTATTGATTTTTCCTTCTTGCTTCTTAATGTTTAGGCAGGAATCTAAGCCATATATTGATCATTGCTTTGAGCTGATTGGGAGAAGGCACTGAGAAACTTTACTCAGTATGTAGCAAATCAGAGGGGAAAGTTGTATGAATAAATCTCGTCAACTACTGACATTATCCAGAGCAATTTGAATGAAAAAAAAAAAAAAAACAACGGAATGATGTCAGACTGATATAAAAAGCACTGAAAGAACTTTGATTGGTTAGAATGGTTTTTAAATTATTTTCTGGTAAACAATAAATTCAAAACCTTAGCAACTTAAAGCAATAATATTTTACTTCTGCTCTACATGCATATTGTGCCATCTGTTCACTTTGCTTCATTCTCCTCCTGTTACACAGACTGATGAAATGGGGGATTCTATGGGGAATACTACCCATCACTATGAAGGAATGGAAAAGAACACCATAGCTAGGAGCACTTCATATCACTTTAGCTCACATTCCATTGGCCAGAGAAAGTCACACACCTGTGACTTCAACACATCACGTAAGTGCACTGGAAGGAGAGTGGAATATTTTAAACACCCCTTATGACTACCATAGAAAGGAACTACTTTCAATTGCAATACTGTAGACTTTCAGATAAAGGAAAGAAAAAATCTGAAAATTTACTCTTTTTATCATATTACTTGTAAACAAAATGATAGATACTGAGACAAGCTATTTTGTTTTCTGTTATCTACAGAAAAATCTATTTCTCACAGGTATATTCAAAGGGTAATGCTCTCTCCATACTCCTTTATTTCATCCTGTGCAGACGATGTATCTAAGGGAAGAGTTCCTCCAAGAGAGAATATATATTTTATCTCCTAATGCATCAGGAATGAGGGAAGGATTGAATAATGTGTTACTTTGGTAAAAAATGGAGGTGGTATTTTGCTAAATTGGAGAGAAAGCTCATTTCAGGCTCAGTGTGAGATCTCTAGCACTCTAGATCAATATTTTGAGGCAAGATACACACCCAATGATAAGCCAGAGATTTTTGAGGCAAGATACACACTCAATTCTTCTTATGGGTTCCAGAAGAATTAAGATCTTAGAAATTAGGGGAGGAGTCAAAAAATAAACATTGTGTAGGTTTGCTTCCGTTACATTTGAGGAGCTTGTATATTATTGACATGGTCACATGCTGCATAGTATGTGGAAGTTATTGCTCCAAAAAGAAAAAAAAGTGTCTAGGCAAGAGCCCCTTTATCTTCAGCATTGTGGGGAGGAAACAGGAAGGATAGTAGAAAGTTTAGTGAGAATAATAATGCTTTAAGAGTTAATGAAGTAGTATATAACAAAAAAGATCACAAATATTGTTGAAAGAAGAGACAGAGTCAGTAAGAGTATTTCATATCTTCCAAAAAAAGAAACAATGATATGTCAGAAATTCAAAGACAAAAAAAAAGTTCCCTTTAACTGCAATCCAGTTAACATACAAAGAAAGTACAGCTCTCCAGTGATGAGTTCAGTGAGTTTTTAGGATTGTATATGCCCATATAAGCCATTATCCAAAGTAAGATGTAGAATATTTCCATCACTCCAAAAGGGTTCCCTCACAGTTCTTTCCAGTAAACACCCCCCTTCTAATCCAAAGGAACAATTTACTAATTCTTATTACCAGTGGCTAGTTTTATATGTTCCTGGTACCATTTATATGTCTATGTATCTTTATCTATCTATCTATCTAATATATATTATTTGTGTTTGGTTTCTTTAGTCAATGACATTTGTTCATGTTACTCAGTATATTATTAATTTAGTGTTTTACTACTTAGTAATAATATATTGTTAGCATTATACCACACATAGTTTATTCATTTTCCCATATTGAACATTTGGGCTGTTTCTGATTTGGGAATATCATAAGTTAGCTGAAATGACAGTTCTTATACAAGATGTTTTGTGGATTTCATTTATGCAAAAAATACTTAGGAAAGGTATTGCTAGATCATAGTATAAATGTATTTTAACTTTGTAAGAAACTCCCCCTTTATTTTTAAAAGAAGTTTCATGAACTCTGCATCAATTTACATATTTTATTTACAGAAGGAAATAAAGAGAAAAAAGAAGTAGGCCATTTAGTTCCTGCCATAATAATAAAATTAGAAAGAGGATAGAGGAACTCTCCATCTAGTCCATTTCTGGGGACAACAAATGAGTGTCACTGGTCTGAAAAAGAGAAGTGAGCTCTATGGGATATTCTTCTATTAAAGGTGACTAAATAAGAGGTGGACCAATGGGAAAAAAAGGGTGAAGGGCAAATGATAGGTACAAAATACAAACCAATGTATTTAGACTGTCTATAGTTTTTGTCAGTCTAGTGAATTTTAGGTATCACCTAAACTGCACCTTCCTTCCAAGGAAAATGAGCAATTTAAATTGATAAATTTATCCTGTCTTTGATTGTTTGAAGTTTGTCCTAAGGGAAATCACTGCCCCCTGGCTCTTATGGTATGTCTTATTCTCTGGGAAATTCTAGGAAAAGACAAAGGTTCTGTGGGTATAGTCAAGCCTTACACGGACTCTGCAGTTGCTGAGTTCCCAAACTTATCAAATACAATGGAAGCCATGCTGAAGCCAGCATTTGTTTCTAAGAAAAGATGGAGGACTATGGGTTAATGTTATAGTGGCAGTAAATAAGGTTTAGATTCTTAGCACCAAGCACCAAGAATATGGTGAGAAGCCAAGGCCAAGGAGATAGGCCAAGGCAATATGGATGAAAATATTTTTTTTTTTACTCTTCTACTGTAATGTATTGGATTTCTACTTATCACTATTATTTGTTTTTTCCTAGTAGTAGTTGATCTAGGGATTTAAATATGTGTCCTTAATTTATTGGTCTACCTTAGTAATGGAGGCACATAGGGCTTGGCAAGATTTAAGGGTACAGAATTTTATTTGTATTATGAGCTCTGGATGAATAAAAGACAGCAACTGATAGCTACTGGAAGGCAGACTTGAAACCTACTGCCTCAGACTTTGTCTGATAAATAGAAGAAAGCATCTGTCACTGCAGGAAGGGAAAGGAAAGTTGCTTACTTCTGAGAAATGAACCTGCTTTGATAGGCAGGCTCTCTACCCCCAAGAAAAAGTGTAGGAAATTTTCCCTTTTCTGGTTTTAGATTTGACTACTAGTTACACTGGCATGGGCAAAATTTATTTTTAAAAAAGTATGTCATTGGAAGATGGGCAGGAAACCTCCTCATGATTAGGATCTTTCACTAATACAGAGGAGAGATATGCTACCATTGTGAGAGAGACAGGAGAACTGCCTGTGCTCTAGACTCTGTATTGAGTAGGAATGAGAGGTTTTCTGCTTAGGAAAGGGGGCAGAAAAACAGAAATTCTCCCATCCAGGCATCAGCCATTCAGGGACTGCTTAAAATCAAGTCTGGAACCGGATAAGGATGATAATAATAAGAACCCTCCTTTCCCATGAGCTGTGAGTGGAAAAACACCAGCTGACTTATGTTGAGAGAGACACAAGAATATGGAGAAACTATATGTCACAGGAATACAGGGTTTGTTGAAAGCTAAGGGTGGAGCAGGAAAATTCAATAAAAAAGTCACCAACATTTCAAGAACATTAAAAACAAGACAGCAACAGCCAACGACCAGAGGGATATTTTTTCTTTCTTTCTTTCTTTCTTTCTTTCTTTCTTTCTTTCTTTCTTTCTTTCTTTCTTTCTTTCTTTCTTTCTTTCTTTCTTTCTTTCTTTCTTTTTCTTTCTTCTTTCATTCTTTTTTTACTTTAAACTATAAAAATTAATTTTCTCACAGTTCTAGAACCTGGGAGTCCAAGATCAAGGCGTTGGAAGGTTTAGTTTCTTCTGAGGTATTCTCTCCATGGCATGTAGATAACTGCCTTCTCAGTATTTCTTCACATGATTATCCCTTGATCTGTTTGTGTCTGTGTCCTGATCTCCCCTTATAAGGAAGGGTTCTAGAATTGAATTAGGGTCTACACTTTTTTTTTTAAGATTTTTTTTTTTTTTTGAGAAAGAGAAGGGGGCAGGGCAGGAATCTCAAGCTGACTCTCTGCTGAGTGCAGGGCCAGACATGGGGCTTGATCTCAGGACCCTGAGATCTCAATCTGAGCTGAACCAACTGAGCTACTCAGGCTCTCTAGAGCCCACACATTTGACATCATTTTATTTAAATTACCTTTCTAAAAGCCTTATCTTCAAATACAGTTACATTCTGAGGTACCAGGGATTAGGAATTCAACATACGAATATTGGCAGGACATAAATCAGCACCTAATAGAGGGAGCATTAGAAATGATCCAATTGGGTTGTAAAATATGGTGAGTATGCTTTACTTTTTTTTTTTTTTTATAGTATCCTTGTCGAGCTGTGGTACAAAAGGAATGATGGCTTCATACTATGAGTTTGAGAGAATTTTCTCTTTTCAATTTTTTTTACAGAGTTTGAGAAAGATTAGCATTAATTTTTTTTTCAATATTTGTTAAAATTCAACAGTGAAACCTTCTGGCCTTGAATTATTTTCACTGGAAAGTTTTTGATTACTAGTTCAGTCTTAGTATTTATTGTTGGTTTGTTGATATTTTCTGTTTCTTCATAATTTAGTCCTGGTAGGTTGTATGTTTCTAGGAATTTATCCATTCCTTCCTGATTGCCCAATTTTTGGAGTATTATAGCTCATAGTGGTTTTTAATGATCTATTATTATATATTTCTGTGGCAATTATTGTAATGTCTCCTCTTCCATTTTTAACTTTGAGTCTTCTCTCTAGAAAACTCTACTTAAAGGTTTATCAATTTTAGCTCTCTAAAAGACCAACTCTTAGTTTCATTGATCTTTTCTCTTGTTTTTCTAGTCACTATTTTGTTTATTTCAGCTCTGATCTTTTTTATTCCCTTCCTTCTGTTAATTTTGGGTTAAATTTTATATTCTTCTTCTAGTTTCTTGGGGTATAAATTTAGACTGCTTATTTGAGATCTTTTTTTTTAATGTAGAAATTTATCGCATAAATCTCCCTCTTAGAACTGCTTTTGCTGCATATTGTATGCATATTGTGTTTGTTTGTTGTGCTTTTATTTTTATTTGTGAGATATTTATATCTTATGTAGTATGCTGTTTAATACTTATCTAGTCTGTTGTAGTATGTTGTTTAATTTTCACACATTTATGAATTTTACAGTTTCTAGGAATGTTACTGGTTTCTAGTTTTTATCATAGTGGTCAGGATAGATATTTGGCATGATTTTAACACTTTACATTTGCTAAAACTTGTTTTGTGACGTAACATATGATCTCAGTCTGGAGAATGTTATGTGCTTTAGAAATGTGTATTCTGCTGTTGTTGAATCGAATGTTCTGCATATGTCTGTTTGATCCGTTTGGTCTAAGGTATAGATCAAGTTCAATGTTTCTCTACTGATTTTCTGTCTGAATGATCTATTCACTGTTGTAAGTGGAGTACTGAAGTCCTTTCTATTATTGTACTATTGTCTAGTTCTCTCTTAAGATCTGTTAGAATTGGCTTAATATATTTAGGTTCTCTGATTTAGGTGAATATACATTTACAATTCTTATAGAATCTTGATGAATCAATACCTTTATCACTACATAGTTATCTTCTTTGTCTCATTACATTTTTTCACTGTAAGTATTTTGTGTGATATAAGTATAGTTACCGCTGCTCTCTTTTGGTTTTCAGTTGAGTGGAATGTCTTTTTCCATTCCCTCACTGTGAACTTATGTGTGTCCTTAAACCTAGAGTGAGTCTATGGGATCTATATAGTTGGGCTTTTTTTCTTATCCATTTCCCATTCTATGTCTTTTAATTGGACACTTAATCCATTTAAATTTAAAGTGATTCCTGATAGGCAAGGACTAATGTCATCCTGTTAATTGTTTTCTGGAGGTTTGTAATTCCTTTCCTACTTTCTTCCTCTTGCTGTCTTTGCTTGTGAATTAATTATTTTTTTGTAGTGGTTACTTTGATTCCCTCTTTCCTTGTGTGTGTCTACTATAGGTTTTTGCTTTGCGGTTACCATGAGGCTTACATGAAATATATTATAGGCATAACAGTCTATTGTATTTTATTTTTTTAACAGTCTATTTTAAACTGATAACAACTTAATTTGCTTGCATACAAATATTCTATTATTTTACTCCCACTGCCTTTTGTTTCTGATGTCTCAGTTAACATCATCTTATATTGTGTATTCCTTACAAATTACTGTAGCTATTGCTATTTTTATGCTTCAGTCCCTTAGCCTTTATATTAGTTAATAATTACGATCACCATATTGTAGTATCAGAGTATTCTGGATACACTTCTGGATTTTCTATATACACTTGCCTTTACCAGTGTGTTGTATATTTTCACATGTTTTCATGTCACTAAATGGTGGCTAAATACTATTCATTTTAGCTTGAAGAACTCCTTTCATCATTTCTTATATAGCAGGTGATGAACTCTCTCAGTCTTTGTTTGTCAGAAAAAATATGTATGTCTCCTTCATTTCTGAAGGACAGCTTTGCTGGGTAAAGTATTCTTGGTTGGCATATTTTTTTCCTCTTTCAAAACTTTGAATATCCTTCCTCCTCTATATTAGCCTATAAATTTATGCTGAAAAATCTGTTAATAGCCTTGTGGGAATCCCCTTATAAATGAAAAGCTTCTTTTCTCTTTCTGACCACGATTTCCTCTTTGTCTTTGATATTTGACAGTTTTTGAATCCTTGAGTTGACTTTGGGAACCTATGAGATTCACAAACTTAGATGTCCAAATCTATACCCAGTTTTGGCAAATTCTCAGTCATTACTTCACTAAATAAACTGTATAGTCCTTTCTCCCCTTCTTATTAATGCATTAATTATTTTTCTTCATGATGCCCATAAGCCCCATTGATTTTCTTCATTCCTTTTAATTATTTTTGTTTCTCTGACTAGATAATTTCAAATAATATGTCTTTGAGTCATTGATGGTTTCTTTTGCTTGGTTCAATATTCTGTTGAAGTTCTCTATTGAATTCTTCAGTTCAGTCATTGTATTTTTCAGCTACAAGATTTGTTTGGTTTCTCTTTATATTTTTCTTTGTCAGGTAATTCATGTATCTCTATTTCTTGAGGTCAGTTACTGGAAATTTACTGTGTTCCTTTGGTGATGTCATGCTTCCTTGATTCTCCATGATCCCTATAGTATTTTGAAAGTGTCTTCACATTTGAAGAAGCAGTTACCTTTTCCAGAGTTTATAGACTGACTTTGGTAAGTGAAGTCCTTCATTTATAGGTGGAGGTACACTGGAGAGTGCTATCCCCCCAGGTGTAGTGATTGATGCTGGGTGACAAGTGTGGAGGTGTGTAGCTGATCCAGGTAGGCATTATGTCTCATTGGATCAGGCCACTGGAGTCCACAACATCTACAACTGAGTGATTCCTCATGAGTGCACAGTGGCTGCATGTCCTTTCGGAATTCTAAGTGGTGATTCCAAGTCCAGCAGCTAGGGATCAAGGCAGGCAGTGTTGGTGGCCAGAGTCACAGAACTGCTGGAGCCATCTGCATGTGCCTCTGTACTGGCAGAGACTGGTTGTATACACACATAGTGGCAAGGGTCATGTCCAGCAGCAAAGACCAAGGTCAACTTCAGCAGTTGAGAGGGCCTTGGCTGTAGGGATTCACTCTTCTGCCCTCAGGGTCTTGCCATGGTTATACATACAGCAGTGGAGCCTGATGACAGGAGAGAGGGCCAGACCCAGGTTCACAAGCAGCTGTAGGGATCTTGACTGTCAGTGTGCATTTCTGTGACTGCAGTGTCTCATCACAGGCGTGCATGGGAGTCAGGCCATTGAGACAAAGGTACACAGCTGGAGGGGCTAGTCCTGAAAGATAGCACAGTGGTGGGAGTCAGCCACTGGTGTCTAGGCTAACATCTTGTACATATATAGTTGCAGAGACAGGGGCTGCCTTCCAGGGTGGATCCTAGACTAGAGAGGGGAACAGAGCAGGATGTAACTCAGGCAGCTGATGTCTGCAAAAACAAAACTCTGTGGGCCAAAAATTTCATTGATGAAATGTGAAGGGGGTCCATGACAACTGTGCTGGACTTTCAGTGGTAGAAGCTATTGGGGTCCTCTGCAGAGCAGGCCAAGTGGAACCAACAGTCACTCCTTAATATTGATATTGACTAATATTGATGTCTTCTTTCCCATTTTTCTGGTTCCTAGTCTTCTCTAGACATCTCAGTTTGGCCTCTTTGAGTGCAGTGAAGCCAAAGTGGGTCCTTTATTCAGTGCTCCAAAAGGCTGGGGAAGCTGGTCATTAACCCCATTCTCCCTTTCCTGAGAAAAGGAATTCTGTCAAGCTGGGATTTAATTTTTGGCAGTGCTGGCCTGGGGACAAGATGATTCAGGCTAAATAAAACTGTTTTCCTTTTTTTTTTGACGAGGTTATCCTCAGGTATTTTTATTCTACTGAGTTGCTGAAGCTTCTTAAGTAGAATCCTGAGCTCTCCTGGAGCTAATTTTGTTTATGGATGGCTAAGTGTTGATTTTTTTTTTTTTTTAATTTGGGGACAAAAGCTGAGGTCTCCTCTCCCACCATGTTGGTGACATCTCTCACCTGGAGTGATTTGAATATTTTAATACTGAAGGAAACCATGACAACAAATACCCAAATCCAGCTCAACATAATTCCCCAATACTGAGATTCTGACAGAAAAAGAAGCATACCTGCATCCAGTTAAAAAAAAAAAAAAAAAGAAAAAGAAGAAATAAGATTTGCCTCAATAGCATTTTTTTTTACATACAGCCTCCAGAATTCAAACAATAACTATAAGACACATAAAAAGCAAGGGGGGGAAAAAGTTCATTGTTAAAGGATGAAGAAGTCAATAGAAGTAGATACAAACATGGTCTGGTTGTTGAAATTAACAAACCAAATTACTTAAATAATTATACATAATATATAAAAGAATCTGATGAAAGTTGTGAACATGTTAATTGGGGGGATTTGTGTCTACAAAGTTTTATCCTCTACCACTGGCCCTTCCTCCACTTGTCCTTTTAAACATTCCAATACCCTGATCATGCTAGCCTTCCTCAGAATTTTGTACATTAAAGCTTCCTTTATCCATCGCTCCTTGATAACACCCTAGAAAACTTTAACTTATTTTGTCAGGTTTTATTCTGTTGAGAATATGAGAGTGAAAGTCTTTTGCATCGTGTTTATCATAACCAAACTTTAAGTCTTAGACTAGTTGAATCTAGAGCAATGCATATGAGGAATTTGCTATTTTCTCCTTCTCAGTCATGTTTGGAAGCTACTTCTGCATTGTCTGGTTGGGTAATCTTATACAGTCATGGGACTTTTAATCTCATCTATATGTTTATGATTTCCAAATTTGCATCTCCAGACCTGGCTTTGCTTGTGTACTCAAGCCTTAAATATCTAATTGCTTATTCAAAACCCCCACTTAATCAGAGAGACCTCAATATTATCAAATCAAAAGTAGATTTTATTTTACTTAAATAGCTCCTTAACCTGCTATTTCCTCAAATTCTTTTACATCAGTAAATAGTACCACTTTATATCTAGCCATAAAAGTAAAAGCTACAGGATTCATCCCTAACTCTTACCATTATATCATTCTTATTTCATCCATCAGAGTATCTTGTACATATCAACTTGAGCCAAATTGCAATTCATTTCACTATCACTTTCACCTGGATAGACAAAATAATAAAACTTATCTCCTTATTTCTATTTGTGTCTCATTCATCCATTTTCCAAATATCTGCAAGAATGATTCATGAAATATATTACTGGAAGCATAATGCTCTCTTGTTTAAAATCTTCCCTTTGCTCCCATCCAAAAATTACAAAAAAAATCCAAATTCAGTAGCCAGGTTTCACACCACCTATGATCTGGGGAATAGCCAGGGCTCTACCTTATCTATAGACTTGTTCCTGTTGATCCAGCTACATATGTCTCTGTGTTTCTTGAAATTACCAAGGCATATCCAGGTTAGAGACTATTCAATATCTCTTTATTTTCTCCACAGATTGTTCTCTGTTTTTTGTTTTTGTTTGTCTATTTTTGATGCTGACTCCTAGTCTTTGGTTAAATTTAGTCTTTATTAACCACCAAAATAAAGCTATTCTTTAATCACTGCATATTTTACATTACTAATTGCATCAATATAATTTTTCTTTTAATAATAGCACTTCACTCTATTTTACATGTTTTTAAATTTATTTATCTAATTGTTTACTGTGGGCTATTCTGCTATTGTAGGTAAAAAAATATTAAGACTTTGCATGGCAGTTTTAAGTCTATATCTCTAGGAGTAAGAATAATCTCTGATACACAGTACTACTCAATAAATGTTTGTTTAGTCATTCAATTTCAAATATTTGAGAACCAATAATTGAATCTTTGACATAATTGCCATTTCATAAAATTGTTCCTATGTTGTTTTACTTGATTTTTAAATATTCCTCCAATTTCCTCCAAGCATCTTTGGTTTTTAAAAATAGTACAAATTTTTAAGTCTTTAGAGAAGACTCTAAGGACAATTTATTCTCCCAGGTTGACAATTACTGCCTTCAACATATAAACTGTACATCTGTGGGATGAGCAGAATGACAAAAAATAAAATATAAACCATTAGTATTTTAAGGACTTATTTATTAAGCATTGTAGAGCATTTATTGACATCAGTAAAAATATTTTGCTATAGTTATCTGAGCTCACATCAAAGTCACTAATTCAGTATATTTTTATCCTAACAATTTCAAGTTGAATACCAAGAAATAAGCTAACATTACTGGCTTATGTTAAATCGTACTAACAAGATTTTCTCCATAAAGACTGGGAAGTAAACTTCATGTATTTACAATATTAAATCAAATTAATTTCCCTTAATAAAATAGATTCTTCAATTTAGACAACTCTGTTCTTATTTCAGCTCAAGGACACATAATTATGGCATTATAATTGTTATATTAGGATTCTTAATTTATTACTAGAACTTAAATACTTGTTTAAATATGTACTTACTTATATGTGTTAAGGAATTAATGGGAGTAACTGGCTTATTCTGATTATTTCAGATAAATCCTCAAGCATCCAAATCAACAAAAGTAATATTTTTAGGCTATTGATTGCATACTGAGTTGTGAACACTTCAAGTTAAACAAGGCAGACTTCAACTTTTCATAAAATTTTACTTTTTAAAAAGAGAAGGAACTATATTAAAATAAGGATCTCTGGGATCCTCAGAAGACACATCCTAATCTTGCATATTGTTAATGTTTAAATGTCATTAATCTTGCTATAGTATCACTTACAATTTTTCTTTGTCCTCTGATTCATTTAAAATCTTGAAAAATATTTGAATACATATAAAATATACTTAATCTAATCTATTTACATTATCAAGAGACTATTTCAACTATATAGACAATTCTAGTTCAGAATTCACTAAACATGTAATTGTAGATTTGAAATACAACTAAGTCTAAAAAGTTATATTTTTTTGTTCCAAAAAATTCTCAAAATGTAAATAAACAGGATGTCCTGTTTTCTGGGTATAACTATTAGCTTGTTTATGCTATCTGCTATTATTATAAATATCAAACAATTGTCAAAGAATGAAATAGGTAATATAAGAATTGTGATAGTGCTGTTTGGCTGAAATTTTAGGTGTTCTCTTCAAATCTTGACTGTTTTCTATTTTTACACCCTCTTAACATTATTTATTACTGTATTTAATTCATTGTTATCCTATTTAATGCCAACACCATTCTTTTTAACTATGAAGAACATGACTAATTCAGTCTTTATTCAGTTCAAGAAATGAGCAATTTTAAAATTATAGGCAGCTATAGTTCTGGAAAAGGAAAATTTTTTTGAAAAAGACTCCTAAAAAGCAAATATATTCATTTGATTTTCTTTTTTTTTAAGTTAAGAGGTCCTCCCCAGTAGGCCTTAGAGTCTTAGAAAAATAGTAATACCTATCGTGTTTTTCAAATCTCCCCATAGCAGTACTGTGGTAAATGTGGAAGAAAACAGATACTTTGCTAATAATTTTTCTATTTTGAAATGTGTAGGAAAAGTGTTATACGTAGTAACTTTAGGCTATTCTTTACAGTAGCTTATGGGGGGCTGGGCCCTAAATCATTTTACACCCCAGTATCCTATTGTTTGGCATATAATAGAACTCTAAGTCTTTTCTCTGTTTTGCTACATGAGAAATTGCTCAGGTATGATCATAAGCATAGTTTTTTTCTCCTTTCATAGAGAAACACACTTGATTTAGTTATTAATGTATCTGAATGTGCTTTTCCATTTTTATGCAGTATCCTACCTAGTGAGAAAAACTTTATACAGTGGATAAATTTGTTGTATTTTAATGGAAAAATTTGGAAGAGATAGTAAGCAAAAGGATAAGCATCTTAGGGAAGCAAAATGAGGTAGGGAACAGTTGGATTTATTTCCCATTTTAAGTTTAAGGGCCTTTCAAGAATGAGTTTTAAATATTATATCAAAATAATTTTTAATAAAAGGTTATAAAAGAATTGTAGAATTGTTATGGTGGATCATACTGATAATTTCAATAGTTATTTCCAAAGTTTCTTTTTATTAAGTAAACTTCATGGTCAGTTGCAAAGATTTTATGCTTTTGACAAATTGGTTCTGTTTAAAAACCCGGCAAGGCTTAAAGTGGTATTAACATACCACTGTGACTGAAGTGATTTGAGTTCATTTAACATAAATTAAATTGTCCTTGTCAAGGAAATTATAAGTCCAAGATATGAAACTGATGCATATAAAAAGGTTTTAGTGCAGTGTAAACAGCAGCCACTCTGAGCACTCCCATCTGTAGGACTGAGGAATGTTGATCATAGAACACATTCTCTATCATTTTGATTCTGTTTCTAGAAATTGCACTGCTTCCTTATGTTCTGTTCTTCATACATAATTTTAGCATAACATTCACACTCTTCTCTTAATGCACATAGCAGAGTTCCAAATGTTCTTTGGAACAGAACCAAATCGATACCCCTCTTCGAAGACCCCACACCTGGCTATGTATTCTCAGTTTTATTTTATTTTGTGTTTTCAAGCCCACTAGCCCCTTTTTTTTCTCAGGTAGATTTATTCCTTACATCCTTATTCTGTCCCTACTCCCACCTTAGGCTCTGAGGTGTTCTTATTAATGTCATGTTACACTTATTACTAATCTACCTTTTGAGTTAAGCCCAAAAATTTTTCTTCCACTAAGCAAAGGTGATACGATATTTTATTTGGTGAAAAAATAAATGAGGTTATTGATTACTCGTTTATCCTAATAATCATATAAATCTATACAAAATTAATCTTTCACTAAATTAATATATGCTTGTAATTTACTTGTATATACAGATAAAATTTATTTATGCTTCACTAAATTGTACTTTAATGTATAAAGAGGTATAAGTTATATAAATATGAACAACTTATAAACATAGAGCAGAAATTTTAAGATGATGGAGAAAGCGAAAACTGAAATATCTGTAAGGACTATCCATTAGAATTACCTCTAAATATTTACAAGTGGGAAATTTCCAGTAAAATTTTTGTTGTATCTGTTTCCTTTATATTCAAAAGTGCTGATCAGGTTTTTATGTATGTATGTGTATATATGTGGTTTTGTCTCTAACATTCAAAGGATATTTTAAATATATTACATTCATTTCAGTTACATTTTTTGGAGATTATTTAAGTTTGTCATCCTTGATTTAAACAATAGTTGAAATGTTTCTGCATAGATTTGTTAGGAAAAGTATTCTATAGAATATATTGAAGATGTCTCAATACATAAATAAGATAGATAAGAAAAAGTGAATGGATTTACAGCACTCTTCCCATGATTTATTTTACCTGTAAATTTCCCTAGTTTTCTACAGGAACTGAAATTAATTCTCTTATTATGAGGGCATGTTTGAGTTTACTTAATAGTAAATTAATAATTTTCCACAGCTATATTCAACTGTTCAAGTGAGTATAAATAATTTGTAGTTCAGTAATTCTTTTTCATTATAAAATTTCCAATACAATATCAGAGTGTCTAGTAGTTTTATAGTGAGAATACCTGCTAATTTTTTAGAAGGGGATTTTATTATGCATAACTTCGTTAAGGGGAATAACCTCTTTTCCTCTAATGTAGCCTCAATCTGTAGAATTTAATATATGCCTCAGGCTTTTCCAATTAAAATTCTTAATCTTTTGACCATATTGACCATTTTAAGTGTATCTGAACTGAGTTGGGCAAATGTTCTTTATCCTAATCCTTTTTATCTAGTGGTGTCAGGAATGGAGTTTTTGCTCTTTTCTTAGGTTGTTAGCTATAATGATGATACTAGCTGAGAGATTCTGGTTACCATTTTCTTGAAAATAAAAACCTACTTCTGTGCTGCTGGTTCCACTGGAGTCTGATTCAACAAAAATCTGGTTCTCTTTGTATATGGGCTGTATTAGTTTCTTAGCGCTGCCATAACAAATTGGCATAAACTGGGTGGCTTAAAACAGATATTTATTGTTTCACAGTTATGGAGGCTAGAAGTCTGAAATCAATGTGTCAGAAGGGTTGGTTCCATCCAAGTTCTTTAAGGGAGAATTTATTCCAGACCTCTCTCCTAGCTTCTGTATGGCTGGCAATCCTTGGCATTCTTTGCCTTACACAACATCACATCAATCTATGCTTCCATCTACCCATGGCATTTTCCCTGTGTGTATCTCTGTGTCTTTCTCTTATAAAAACATCAGTCATATTGAAATTAGGGCCCATATTAATCCAGTATAATCTCATTTTAACTAATGACATCTGTAAAGACTATTTCCAAATAAGTTCATATTCATAGGTTCCTGGTAGACATGAATTTTTGAGGGAAACTATTCAACCCAGGCCAGAGGCCATTACATTTCATTACACCACTTTTCACATGTAATTTATTTTTACTTTCTAAAATTTAAACAGAGGGTATATTAACCTACGTTCACAAACTGTCTCTTGTATTTTAAGAAATAGCTATATTGCACATTATCTCTCATATCTCTCTCTATATTACCTATAAATTTAGTATCACCTTAGGTTGTTCTTTAAAATTCCATGGCTTGGGATCCTTGGGTGGCGCAGCGGTTTGGCGCCTGCCTTTGGCCCAGGGCGCGATCCTGGAGACCCGGGATCGAATCCCACGTCAGGCTCCCGGTGCATGGAGCCTGCTTCTCCCTCTGCCTGTGTCTCTGCCTCTCTCCCTCTCTCTCTGTGTGACTATCATAAATAAATAAAAATTAAAAAAATATGTTGAAATTCCCTGGCTTGTATATACTATTGGTTCATATTTATAAAAAATCATTAAAACATTTTTATGTACCTCACAGATTATGTAAATGTACAAAATAACACTTTCATGATTAATATTAGATTCCGTTGAATCCATGAGTTACAAGAACTTATTGCAAGTGAAATTCTTTCAGTGATATACCTGACTCGTTATTCTTTAAGTGATCTTCCAGCTCATGCTGGGATACAATACAAAACAAAACAAAATTCATGCTATTACTATAAAATCATATGTTTATCATGCAGTTAGAGAACTTCATTTTTCATTAATATCACTCTTAATTTTTTGTATTCATCTAAGATCCCCAAACTAAATGATTATGAATGTTTGAAAAAAGTTGTAGTTAGCCTCATTTTCCCAAAGTGTTTAGATCTTAATTAGTTGCTCCTGAGGCTATTTCCATTTTTATCTTGAATTTGAATGAAGAAAAATAAGTTATAATTGTAAGTTTGAAAGTCTTTAGTTTTAAAATCTGTATTTTGATTCATGATAAACATGAATCAAGATAAGGAATTATTAATAATCACTATATCTGGAAATGAGATAAATACTTCTACTTTCCTTTCCTACCTCATATAACATCAATATATTAATAAAATATCAAAAATATAGTCAAAATCAGCTATATTCAAGAGCATTAATTGATTAATGATAAGTGGGAGCTTAATTATTGATGGAATGTATTTATTTTACTTAATATCTATCATATAATAGTTGTTTTAAAAAAAGTTCTAGTCCACGGGGGGCAAGATGGCGGCAGAGCAGGGTCTCCAGGTCACCTGTCCTCAACAAATTACCTAGAAAACCATCCAATCATCCTGAAAATCTACGAATTCGGCCTGAGATTCAAAGAGAGACCAGCTGGAACGCTACAGGGAGAAGAGTTCGCGCTTCTATCAAGGTAGGAAGACGGGGAAAAAGAATAAAGGAACAAAAGGCCTCCAAGGGGGAGGGGCCCCGAGGAGCCGGGCTGAGGCCGGGGCGAGTGTCCCCAGGACAGGAGAGCCCCGTCCCGGAGGAGCAGGAGCTGCACCGACCTTCCCCGCGGAAAGGGGCTCCCCGGGAATTGGAGCAGGATCCCCAGAAAGGCGGGGATGCCCTCGGGCTCCCTGGGACAGTAACAGAGGAACTGCGCCCCGGAGAGTGCGCCGAGCTCCCTAAGGGCTGCAGCGCTCGGCGGGACCCGGAGCAGCTCGGAGGGGCTCGGGCGGCGGCTCCGCGGAGGGGGCTGCGGGGCTCCGGGAACAGCTCAGCGGCGGCGGCTCGCGTAGGGGAAGAAGCTCCGCGCGGAGGGGGCTGCGCGGCTCCGGGAACAGCTCGGAGGGGCTCGGGCGGCGGCTCCGCGGAGGGGGCTGCGGGGCTCCGGGAACAGCTCGGCGGCGGCGGCTCGGGCGGAGGAAGAAGCTCCGCGGAGGGGGCGGCGCGGCTCCGGGAGCAGCTCGGAGGGGCTCGGGCGGCGGCTCCGCGGAGGGGGCTGCGCGGCTCCGGGAGCAGCTCGGCGGCGGCGGCTCGGGCGGAGGAAGAAGCTCCGCGGAGGGGGCGGCGCGGCTCCGGGAACAGCTCGGAGGGGCTCGGCGGCGGCTCTGCGAAGGGGGCTACGGGGCGGGAGCGCGAATCCAACAGCGCAGGCTCCGGAGCACAGGGCGCCGGGACACAGCCCAGGATCCGGCCTCCCCCGGGACAGGCAGAGGCCGGGAGGGCCCAGGACAGCGAGGACGCTCCTGCCTGGAACTGAGCAGATCAGCGGCCCCGCCCCGGAGCCCCCAGGCCCTGCAGACGGAGAGCCCCGGAGCTACTGCGGGGGCTGACTCCAGGGTCCCAGAGCTGCCCCCGCCACTGTGGCTTCCTCCCGGGGCCTCACGGGGTGAACAACCCCCACTGAGCCCTGCACCAGGCAGGGGCAGAGCAGCTCCCCCAAGTGCTAACACCTGAGAATCAGCACAGCAGGCCCCTCCCCCAGAAGACCAGCGACAGGGACCAGTTCCAAGGGAAGTCAAGGGTCTTAAAGTATACAGAATCGGAAGATACTCCCCCGTGTCTTTTTTTGTGTTTTTTGTTTTTGTTTTTGTTTTTGCTTTTGTTTTTGTGTTTGTTTTGTTTTGTGCTTTTTTTTCTTTCTTTCTTCTTGATTTCTGATTGCTTCCCCCACCCCACCCCCCCCTTTTTTTTCTTTTTTCTCCTTTCTTTCTTTTTCTTTCTTTTTCTTCTCTTTTTCCCCTGTTTTTCTTCTTTCTCTTTTTTCTTTTTCTCTTTTCTTTCCTTCTCTCTCTTTTTCTCCTTTTCCCAATACAACTTGTTTTTGGCCACTCTGCACTGAGCAAAATGACTAGAAGGAAAACCTCACCTCAAAAAAAAAAAAGAATCAGAAACAGCCCTCTCTCCCACAGAGTTACAAAATATGGATTACAATTCAATGTCAGAAAGCCAATTCAGAAGCACTATTTTACAGCTACTGGTGGCTCTAGAAAAAACCATAAAGGACTCAAGAGACTTCATGAGTGCAGAATTTAGATCCAATCAGGCAGAAATTAAAAATCAATTAAATGAGATGCAATCCAAGCTAGAAGTCCTAACAATGACGCTTAACGACGTGGAAGAACGAGTGACATAGAAGACAAGTTAATGGCAAAGAGGGAAACTGAGGAAAAAAGAGACAAGCAATTAAAAGATCATGAGGATAGATTAAGGGAAATAAATGACAGTCTGAGGAAGAAAAACCTACATTTAATTGGGGTTCCTGAGGGCGCGGAAAGGGAAAGAGGGCCAGAATATGTATTTGAACAAATCCTAGCTGAAACCTTTCCTAATCTGGGAAGGGAAACAGGCATTCAGATCCAGGAAATAGAGAGATCCCCCCCCCCCCTAAAATCAACAAAAACCGTTCAACACCTTGACATTTAATAGTGAAGCTTGCAAATTCCAAAGATAAGGAGAAGATCCTTAAAGCAGCAAGAGAAAAAAAGTCCCTGACTTTTATGGGGAGGAATATTAGGGTAACAGCAGACCTCTCCACAGAGACCTGGCAGGCCAGAAAGGGCTGGCAGGGTATATTCAGGGTCCTAAATGAAAAGAACATGCAACCAAGAATACTTTATCCAGCAAGGCTGTCATTCAAAATGGAAGGAGAGATAAAGAGCTTCCAAGACAGGCAGGAACTGAAAGAATATGTAACCTCCAAACCAGCTCTGCAAGCAATTTTAAGGGGGACTCTTAAAATTCCCCTTTAAGAAGAAGTTCACTGGAACAATCCACAAAAACAAGGACTGATTAGATATGATGACACTAAACTCATATCTATCAATAGTAACTCTGAACGTGAACGGGCTTAATGACCCCATCAAAAGGCGCAGGGTTTCAGACTGGATAAAAAAGCAGGACCCATCTATTTGCTGTCTACAAGAGACTCATTTTAGACAGAAGGACACCTACAACCTGAAAATAAAAGGTTGGAGAACCATTTACCATTCAAATGGTCCTCAAAAGAAAGCAGGGGTTGCCATCCTTTTATCAGATAAATTAAAATTTACCCCGAAGACTATAGTGAGAGATGAAGAGGGACACTATCTCATACTCAAAGGATCTATCCAACAAGAGGGCTTAACAATCCTCAATATATATGCCCCAAATGTGGGAGCTGCCAAATATTTAAACCAATTAATAACCAAACTGAAGAAATACTTTGATAATAATACACTTATACTTGGTGACTTCAATCTAGCTCTCTCTATACTAGATAGGTCTTCTAAGCACAACATCTCCAAAGAAACGAGAGCTTTAAATGATACACTGGACCAGATGGATTTCACAGATATCTACAGAACTTTACATCCAAACTCAACTGAATACACATTCTTCTCAAGTGCACATGGAACTTTCTCCAGAATAGACCACATACTGGGTCACAAATCGGGTCTGAACCGATACCAAAAGATCGGGATAGTTCCCTGTATATTCTCCGACCATAATGCCTTGAAATTAGAACTCAATCACAACAAGAAGTATGGAAGGACCACAAACACGTGGAGGTTAAGGACCATCCTGCTAAAAGATGAAAAGGTCAACCAGGAAATTAAGGAAGAATTAAAAAGATTCATGGAAACTAATGAGAATGAAGATACAACCGTTCAAAATCTTTGGGATGCAGCAAAAGCAGTCCTGAGGGGGAAATACATCGCAATACAAGCATCCATTCAAAAACTGGAAAGAACTCAAATTCAAAAGCTCACCTTACACATAAAGGAATTAGAGAAAAAGCAACAAATAGACCCCACCCCCAGCAGAAGAAGACAGTTAATTAAAATTCGAGCAGAACTCAATGATATCGAGACCAAAAGAACTGTGGAACAGATCAACAGAACCAGGAGTTGGTTCTTTGAAAGAATTAATAAGATAGATAAACCATTAGCCAACCTTATTAAAAAGAAGAGAGAGAAGTCTCAAATTAATAAAATCATCAATGAGAAAGGAGAGATCACTACCAACACCAAGGAAATACAAACGATTTTAAAAACATATTATGAACAGCTGTACGCCAATAAATTAGGAAATCTAGAAGAAATGGATGCATTCCTGGAAAGCCACAAACTACCAAAACTGGAGCAGGAAGAAATAGAAAACCTGAACAGGCCAATAACCAGGGAGGAAATTGAAGCAGTCATCAAAAACCTCCCAAGACACAAGAGTCCAGGGCCAGATGGCTTCCCAGGGGAATTCTATCAAACGTTTAAAGAAGAAATCATACCTATCCTACTAAAGCTGTTTGGAAAGATAGAAAGAGATGGAGTACTTCCAAATTCGTTCTATGAGGCCAGCATCACCTTAATTCCGAAACCAGACAAAGACCCCACCAAAAAAGAGAATTACAGACCAATATCCCTGATGAACATGGATGCAAAAATTCTCAACAAGATACTAGCCAATAGGATCCAACAACACATTAAGAAAATTATTCACCATGACCAAGTAGGATTTATTCCTGGGACACAAGGCTGGTTCAACACTCGTAAAACCATCAATGTGATTCATCATATCAGCAAGAGAAAAACCAAGAACCATATGATACTTTCATTAGATGCCGAGAAAGCATTTGACAAAATACAGCATCCATTCCTGATCAAAACCCTTCAGAGTGTTGGGATAGAGGGAACTTTCCTCGACATCTTAAAAGCCATTTACGAAAAGCCCACAGCAAATATCATTCTCAATGGGGAAGCACTGGGAGCCTTTCCCCTAAGATCAGGAACAAGACAGGGATGTCCACTCTCACCACTGCTGTTCAACATAGTTCTGGAAGTCCTCGCCTCAGCAATCAGACAACAAAAAGACATTAAAGGCATTCAAATTGGCAAAGAAGAAGTCAAACTCTCCCTCTTCGCCGATGACATGATACTCTACATAGAAAACCCAAAAGCCTCCACCCCAAGATTGCTAGAACTCATACAGCAATTTAGTAGCGTGGCAGGATACAAAATCAATGCCCAGAAATCAATGGCATTTCTATACACTAACAATGAGACTGAAGAAAGAGAAATTAAGGAGTCAATCCCATTTACAATTGCACCCAAAAGCATAAGATACCTAGGAATAAACCTAACCAAAGAGGTAAAGGATCAATACCCTATTGGTATACCCAATACCCTATAGAACACTTCTGAAAGAAATTGAGGAAGACACAAAGAGATGGAAAAATATTCCATGCTCATGGATTGGCAGAATTAATATTGTAAAAATGTCAATGTTACCCAGGGCAATTTACACGTTTGATGCAATCCCTATCAAAATACCATGGACTTTCTTCAGAGAGCTAGAACAAATTATTTTAAGATTTGTGTGAAATCAGAAAAGACCTCGAATAGCCAGGGAATTTTAAAAAAGAAAACCATATCTGGGGGCATCACAATGCCAGATTTCAGGTTGTACTACAAAGCTGTGGTCATTAAGACAGTGTGGTACTGGCACAAAAACAGACACATAGATCAATGGAACAGAATAGAGAACCCAGAAGTGGACCCTGAAATGTATGGTCATCTAATATTCGATAAAGGAGGAAAGACTATCCATTGGAAAAAACGACAGTCTCTTCAATAAATGGTGCTGGGAAAATTGGACATCCACATGCAGAAGAATGAAACTGGACCACTCTCTTTCACCATACACAAAGATAAACTCAAAATGGATGAGAGATCTAAATGTGAGACAAGAGTCCATCAAAATCATAGAGGAGAACACAGGCAACACCCTTTTTGAGCTCGGCCACAGTAACTTCTTACAAGATACATCCACAAAGGCAAAAGAAACAAAAGAAAAAATGGACTATTGGGACTTCATCAAGATAAGAAGCTTTTGCACAGCAAAGGATACAGTCAACAAAACTAAAAGACAACCTACAGAATGGGAGAAGATATTTGCAAATGACATATCAGATAAAGGGCTAGTTTCCAAAATCTATAAAGAACTTATTAAACTCAACACCAAAGAAACAAACAATCCAATCATGAAATGGGCAAAAGACATGAAGAGAAATCTCACAGAGGAAGACATGGACATGGCCAACATGCACGTGAGAAAATGCTCTGCATCATTTGCCATCCAGGGGAATACAAATCAAAACCACAATGAGATACCACCTCACACCAGTGAGGATGGGGAAAATTAACAAGGCAGGAAACAACAAATGTTGGAGAGGATGCGGAGAAAAGGGAACCCTCTTAAACTGTTGGTGGGAATGTGACCTGGTGCAGCCACTCTGGAAAACTGTGTGGAGGTTCCTCAAAGAGTTAAAAATAGACCTGCCCTATGACCCAGCAATTGCACTGTTGGGGATTTACCCCAAAGATTCAGATGCAATGAAACGTCGGGACACCTGCACCCCGATGTTTCTATCAGCAATGGCCACAATAGCCAAACTGTGGAAGGAGCCTCGGTGTCCATCGAAAGATGAATGGATAAAGAAGATGTGGTTTATGTATACAATGGAATATTACTCAGCAATTAGAAACGACAAATACCCACCATTTGCTTCAACGTGGATGGAACTGGAGGGTATTATGCTGAGTGAAATAAGTCAATCGGAGAAGGACAAACAGTGTATGTTCTCATTCATTTGGGGAATATAAATAATAGTGAAAGGGAATATAAAGGAAGGGAAAAGAAATGTTGGGAAATATCAGGAAGGGAGACAGAACATAAAGACTCCTAACTCGGGGAAACGAATTAGGGGTGGTGGAAGGGGAGGAGGGCGGGTGTTGGAGGGGAATGGGTGACGGGCACTGAGGTGGACACTTGACGGGATGAGCACTGGGTGTTTTTCTGTATGTTGGTAAATAGAACACCAATAAAAATTAATTAAAAAAAAAGTTCTATTTATTTGGGAGGGAAAGAGGGAGAGAGTAGGGGGAGGGACAGAGGAGAGGGAAAAGCAGACTCTCGGCTGAGTGTGGAGCTGGATGTGGGGCTTGATCTTAGGATTCTGAGATCATGACGTAAGCCAAAATTAAGAGCGGGACACATATCTGACAGAGCCATACAGGCACCCCTGTCATATAATAAAATTTTAATTTTATCATATAATATAGTTTTCATTTTAATCATGCTTAGAAAATCAATTGTTCAGAAATTTGTTTCTGTGTTCAGTCATAAAAAATATGTTCATTAGAAGGAAGCAAGCAGCAGTCTTTGTTTTCTCAACAAGATTAGACATGTAACAGCAATTATAGCATCAGAATATGAAGAATTTGTTTATTAAAAATAAAAACAAACCATTGTGGTACATTCAAATAATATATACTTTTACTAGAAGAAATATAAAAATATGTTTCATTATGTCTGTAAAGTGCAGGATTATGAAAATAAATGACTTTTGGGAGAAGAGGGGATTGACATTTATCTTTGTCAAAGAAAGACACTGAAAATGATGGTATCAAGGACTGGACACCTACATTAGAACAATAGCAATTAGACATGATTTCATCATTCCTAGGCATTAAAATTTATCTGTTTACATTTAAATTTTTTCTCTTTCTTTTTAAAGATTTTATTCATTTATTTGAGAGAGAGAGAGAGAGAGAGAAAGACACAGAGAGAGAACAAGAAGAGGGGAGGACCAGAGGAAGAAGGAGAAACAGGTGCCCCACCAAGCAGGGAGCCCTACACGGGGCGGGGTAGGGGATTCAATCCCCAGCACCCAGAGATCATGACCTGAACTGAAGGCAGGCCTTTAAACAACTGAGCCACCCAGGGGCCCATAAAATTTTCTCTTTTGGTAAATTCCCCATGATGCTATCATCATATTGTTATCATCTGTCACTCCTGAAATACTTTTTGCCTGTGCTCTGCATGGTACATACAAACTGTCAATTCAGGGTCTTTGGCACTTAAGAATAGATATAATGAACAGTAAGTTTCTTGGGTCAAAGGAGAAAAATCGCTTCCACCTGGGCCAAATGGAAATATAATTAATGCACTCTACACCTACTATGAAATGAATTATTTCTTTCAGTTGGGTAATAAGTAGATTTGTATTTTCTTAGGGAAAAGTTAACTTCTATGAGAACTGAAAACTACAGCCCAAAGTTTCTGTTTCTATTTGAATTTACAAAATTCTATTTACCTATACTAAAAGTTTTAATATTTTAGTATATTGATAACAAATGGAGAAATTTCAGAATGAAATATACCATTTTAGACATTCTAAGTGGAGTAAAAATTTTTTTTCAAAGAAAATAAATAGCTATTTATCCTAATCATATATATCATTGTTAATTCACCCCTAAGGTTTGCTTCTAGCTATATTATGCTTTTGAGCAACAAACATTTTTTCAGACATGACTTGTTAATCATTTAATTAGTTTATAAAACACTTTTCTGTCCTGTCACAGTCAGTATGAGATTAAAGAGGATTTTAGCTGATTACTGGAGAATTTTTTAAAGCTTAATTTAAAAAGAAGGAAAGTGGGAACAAGAATTTTTTTTTTAATTTCAAAAAAAACTTAAAGAGGGAGATGAGATAAAACAGAATTAGGCATTAATAAGGCTAATATTTCAGTAGTTTTTTACTTTTTTTCTGAGTTAAATTCTTTATTTTTCATCATTGATACTGAAAGCAGTATATGATTAAAAATTAGAAGGTAATTTTCTTGCTAAGATAAAGAAAAAAATTTAAGCTTATAATTGCAAAGACGTATTTATAAGGTACATTTAAATACTTTTTTCTTATTTCTGGGCTTTCAAAGCTATCATTGAAAATAGGAAAAAAATCTCTGTAAAATATATTAAGTTAATGCTCAGCATACTATACTGATTTTATGTCATAATTCATTAGATCTTTAAGTGTTAGTTCAGTCTCGTCAGTTTAGTTTAGTCCCTACTAGACTGACTTTTTGTAGTAGGAAAGTCTGTGCTATATTTTTTTGTTTAATGGCATTCAACTTTGGGAAAATTATTTAAAACTTCTTAGTCACTAGGGGTTTCTGGGTGGCTCAATTGGCTGAGTCTGCCTTCAGTTCAGGTCATGATCTCAGGTCCTGGGATGAAGCCTCAGCCCCTCTCCGTCAGCCCCTCCCCCCATGTTCTCTTTCATGTGCTATCTTGCTCTCTCTCAAATAAATAAATAAAATCTTTAAAAAATAATAAAATTTCTTAGTCACAATCTCATCAACTGCAATTTGGAAATAATAATTATCCCACCAAATAGAGTTGTAGTAAATATTATTAAAAGTGAAATAATGACATAATACATGGGAAGCAAAACAAAACAAAGTAGTACCTGGAAGATGTTGTGTTGTGTGGTGGTCTAACCTGTTTACTCTGTATAAAACTGCATCTCACTCCCACTATGCTCCTTACCACACTTCTAACTGAAAAGGAATCCAATGCTTAGAGGTTTTTAGGAAAGAGATCAAGATAAAAGAAGCTAAGATATATGAACCTGACATTTGTTGAACTTTTCCCTTGTGTCAATTTTTTATTATTATTATTTTAAGAAACAGAGAGTAAGTGGTGGGGAGAGAGGCAGAGGGAGAGATAGAATCTTAGGCAGGCTCCATGTCCAGTGTGGAGCCCCACACGGGGCTTGATTTCACAATCCTGAAATTATGACCTGAGCCGAAATCAGGAGTCTGGTACTTAACTCTTAACTGAATGAGCCACCCAGGTGGCCTGAGTCAATATTATTTAAGGCAAAAGACACAATTGGGAGAATGAGAGAGTAAGATAAGGGACAAAAATTAACTATGAGAACTGTACAAAGTTAGAAAGCTTTTAAACAACCCAGGATTTTGAGTGGAACACTAAGGAGCAACACCCTATACCACAGAGTGAATTTTAAAAAAGAAAACCATATCTGGGGGCATCACAATGCCAGATTTCAGGTTGTACTACAAAGCTGTGGTCATCAAGACAGTGTGGTACTGGCACAAAAACAGACACATAGATCAATGGAACAGAATAGAGAACCCAGAAGTGGACCCTGAAATGTATGGTCATCTAATATTCGATAAAGGAGGAAAAACTATCCATTGGAAAAAAAGACAGTCTCTTCAATAAATGGTGCTGGGAAAATTGGACATCCACATGCAGAAGAATGAAACTGGACCACTCTCTTTCACCATACACAAAGATAAACTCAAATGGATGAGAGATCTAAATGTGAGACAAGAGTCCATCAAAATCATAGAGGAGAACACAGGCAACACCCTTTTTTGAGCTCGGCCACAGTAACTTCTTGCAAGATACATCCACAAAGGCAAAAGAAACAAAAGCAAAAATGAACTATTGGGACTTCATCAAGATAAGAAGCTTTTGCACAGCAAAGGATACAGTCAACAAAACTAAAAGACAACCTACAGAATGGGAGAAGATATTTGCAAATGACATATCAGATAAAGGGCTAGTTTCCAAAATCTATAAAGAACTTATTAAACTCAACACCAAAGAAACAAACAATCCAATCATGAAATGGGCAAAAGACATGAAGAGAAATCTCACAGAGGAAGACATGGACATGGCCAACATGCACGTGAGAAAATGCTCTGCATCATTTGCCATCCAGGGAATACAAATCAAAACCACAATGAGATACCACCTCACACCAGTGAGGATGGGGAAAATTAACAAGGCAGGAAACAACAAATGTTGGAGAGGATGCGGAGAAAAGGGAACCCTCTTAAACTGTTGGTGGGAATGTGACCTGTGCAGCCACTCTGGAAAACTGTGTGGAGGTTCCTCAAAGAGTTAAAAATAGACCTGCCCTATGACCCAGCAATTGCACTGTTGGGGATTTACCCCAAAGATTCAGATGCAATGAAACGTCGGGACACCTGCACCCCGATGTTTCTAGCAGCAATGGCCACAATAGCCAAACTGTGGAAGGAGCCTCGGTGTCCATCGAAAGATGAATGGATAAAGAAGGTGTGGTTTATGTATACAATGGAATATTACTCAGCAATTAGAAACGACAAATACCCACCATTTGCTTCAACGTGGATGGAACTGGAGGGTATTATGCTGAGTGAAATAAGTCAATCGGAGAAGGACAAACAGTGTATGTTCTCATTCATTTGGGGAATATAAATAATAGTGAAAGGGAATATAAAGGAAGGGAAAAGAAATGTTAGGAAATATCAGGAAGGGAGACAGAACATAAAGACTCCTAACTCGGGGAAACGAATTAGGGGTGGTGGAAGGGGAGGAGGGCGGGTGTTGGAGGGGAATGGGTGACGGGCACTGAGGTGGACACTTGACGGGATGAGCACTGGGTGTTTTTCTGTATGTTGGTAAATTGAACACCAATAAAAATTAATTAAAAAAAAGTTCTATTTATTTGGGAGGGAAAGAGGGAGAGAGTAGGGGGAGGGACAGAGGAGAGGGAAAAGCAGACTCTCGGCTGAGTGTGGAGCTGGATGTGGGGCTTGATCTTAGGATTCTGAGATCATGACGTAAGCCAAAATTAAGAGCGGGACACATATCTGACAGAGCCATACAGGCACCCCTGTCATATAATAAAATTTTAATTTTATCATATAATATAGTTTTCATTTTAATCATGCTTAGAAAATCAATTGTTCAGAAATTTGTTTCTGTGTTCAGTCATAAAAAATATGTTCATTAGAAGGAAGCAAGCAGCAGTCTTTGTTTTCTCAACAAGATTAGACATGTAACAGCAATTATAGCATCAGAATATGAAGAATTTGTTTATTAAAAATAAAAACAAACCATTGTGGTACATTCAAATAATATATACTTTTACTAGAAGAAATATAAAAATATGTTTCATTATGTCTGTAAAGTGCAGGATTATGAAAATAAATGACTTTTGGGAGAAGAGGGGATTGACATTTATCTTTGTCAAAGAAAGACACTGAAAATGATGGTATCAAGGACTGGACACCTACATTAGAACAATAGCAATTAGACATGATTTCATCATTCCTAGGCATTAAAATTTATCTGTTTACATTTAAATTTTTTCTCTTTCTTTTTAAAGATTTTATTCATTTATTTGAGAGAGAGAGAGAGAGAAAGACACAGAGAGAGAACAAGAAGAGGGGAGGACCAGAGGAAGAAGGAGAAACAGGTGCCCCACCAAGCAGGGAGCCCTACACGGGGCGGGGTAGGGGATTCAATCCCCAGCACCCAGAGATCATGACCTGAACTGAAGGCAGGCCTTTAAACAACTGAGCCACCCAGGGGCCCATAAAATTTTCTCTTTTGGTAAATTCCCCATGATGCTATCATCATATTGTTATCATCTGTCACTCCTGAAATACTTTTTGCCTGTGCTCTGCATGGTACATACAAACTGTCAATTCAGGGTCTTTGGCACTTAAGAATAGATATAATGAACAGTAAGTTTCTTGGGTCAAAGGAGAAAAATCGCTTCCACCTGGGCCAAATGGAAATATAATTAATGCACTCTACACCTACTATGAAATGAATTATTTCTTTCAGTTGGGTAATAAGTAGATTTGTATTTTCTTAGGGAAAAGTTAACTTCTATGAGAACTGAAAACTACAGCCCAAAGTTTCTGTTTCTATTTGAATTTACAAAATTCTATTTACCAATACTAAAAGTTTTAACATTTTAGTATATTGATAACAAATGGAGAAATTTCAGAATGAAATATACCATTTTAGACATTCTAAGTGGAGTAAAAATTTTTTTTCAAAGAAAATAAATAGCTATTTATCCTAATCATATATATCATTGTTAATTCACCCCTAAGGTTTGCTTCTAGCTATATTATGCTTTTGAGCAACAAACATTTTTTCAGACATGACTTGTTAATCATTTAATTAGTTTATAAAACACTTTTCTGTCCTGTCACAGTCAGTATGAGATTAAAGAGGATTTTAGCTGATTACTGGAGAATTTTTTAAAGCTTAATTTAAAAAGAAGGAAAGTGGGAACAAGAATTTTTTTTTTAATTTCAAAAAAAACTTAAAAGAAAGGGAGATGAGATAAAACAGAATTAGGCATTAATAAGGCTAATATTTCAGTAGTTTTTACTTTTTTTCTGAGTTAAATTCTTTATTTTTCATCATTGATACTGAAAGCAGTATATGATTAAAAATTAGAAGGTAATTTTCTTGCTAAGATAAAGAAAAAAATTTAAGCTTATAATTGCAAAGACGTATTTATAAGGTACATTTAAATACTTTTTTCTTATTTCTGGGCTTTCAAAGCTATCATTGAAAATAGGAAAAAAATCTCTGTAAAATATATTAAGTTAATGCTCAGCATACTATACTGATTTTATGTCATAATTCATTAGATCTTTAAGTGTTAGTTCAGTCTCGTCAGTTTAGTTTAGTCCCTACTAGACTGACTTTTTGTAGTAGGAAAGTCTGTGCTATATTTTTTTGTTTAATGGCATTCAACTTTGGGAAAATTATTTAAAACTTCTTAGTCACTAGGGGTTTCTGGGTGGCTCAATTGGCTGAGTCTGCCTTCAGTTCAGGTCATGATCTCAGGTCCTGGGATGAAGCCTCAGCCCCTCTCCGTCAGCCCCTCCCCCCATGTTCTCTTTCATGTGCTATCTTGCTCTCTCTCAAATAAATAAATAAAATCTTTAAAAAATAATAAAATTTCTTAGTCACAATCTCATCAACTGCAATTTGGAAATAATAATTATCCCACCAAATAGAGTTGTAGTAAATATTATTAAAAGTGAAATAATGACATAATACATGGGAAGCAAAACAAAACAAAGTAGTACCTGGAAGATGTTGTGTTGTGTGGTGGTCTAACCTGTTTACTCTGTATAAAACTGCATCTCACTCCCACTATGCTCCTTACCACACTTCTAACTGAAAAGGAATCCAATGCTTAGAGGTTTTTAGGAAAGAGATCAAGATAAAAGAAGCTAAGATATATGAACCTGACATTTGTTGAACTTTTCCCTTGTGTCAATTTTTTATTATTATTATTTTAAGAAACAGAGAGTAAGTGGTGGGGAGAGAGGCAGAGGGAGAGATAGAATCTTAGGCAGGCTCCATGTCCAGTGTGGAGCCCCACACGGGGCTTGATTTCACAATCCTGAAATTATGACCTGAGCCGAAATCAGGAGTCTGGTACTTAACTCTTAACTGAATGAGCCACCCAGGTGGCCTGAGTCAATATTATTTAAGGCAAAAGACACAATTGGGAGAATGAGAGAGTAAGATAAGGGACAAAAATTAACTATGAGAACTGTACAAAGTTAGAAAGCTTTGTAAACAACCCAGGATTTTGAGTGGAACACTAAGGAGCAACACCCTATACCACAGAGTGAATTGTAGTCCCAAAAATTCATGTTAAAACTCTAAACCCAAATGTGATGGTATTTGGAAATGGGCCTTTTGGGAATAAATTTTGTTTAAATGAAGTAATGAGGATAGGGCTCACATGATGTTATTAGCGCATTATAATAATTTTTAAAAAAGAGACATGAGAGCTCTCTGCATGTGCATGAAGAAGGAGTCATGTGAGTACACAGTGAAATGACCGCCATCTTCAAGCCAGGAAGATGGCCTTACCAGGAACCAAATTTGCTGGAACTTTATCATGGACTTCTCAGTCTCCAGAACTGTGAGAAATAAAAATAAAACTGAATAAATAAATAATAAATAAAGAATAAAACTGGTTGTTTAAACCACCCAGTCTATGGTACTTTGGTATAGCAGCCTATGCAGGATAAGTCTTTCTAGGAGTAATAGGACCTCAAATAATACAAATTCAATAATTTCATTTCCTGATCAATTAAATTGATCTTCCCAGATTTGTTCCTGCTATATGCAAAAGAAAACCACATCCAGGACCTCAAATAATGCTCATTTCTTTAAATGTAATGTCAGCACTCAGTTAAATGTAATCACACACATAAGAAGATAATAACTTAGTGAAAACCAACAGAAAAATAGAAAAATTAAAATAAATACAGAATATGTGGATATTGATTTTATCACACATTAAATTTTATATAATATTAGTATGTTGAAAGAATTAAGTAACAAGATTCAAAATTCTAACAGAAAACTAGATACAATAAAAAAAGAACAAATAAAAATTCTGAAGTGACAACTGAAATAACTAAAGTTAGTAATGAGTCAATACAGTTAACAGCAGATTAGACATAGCTGAAAAAAAAATTAAGAGTGAATCTAAAGATAGGTCTGATACTGTCTCCATACTGTAGTATGGAGAGGTTAAAATTATGCAAACAAACAAAAAGAAAAACTGAAAAGAGTGTAAAAGATACATAAAAGTTAAGAATACATAAGGGGTGCACAGATTTGATGCTACTGAGCTAACAAAAGACATGTGTCTTAGTTGGCTCCAGCTGCCATAACAAAATTCTATGGCTAGAGTGGCTTAAACACAGAACTTTATTTTCTCACAGTCCTGGAGAACATGAAGTCCAATATCAAGGTGCCAGCAGATTTGGTTGCTTTTGAGAGCTCTCTTCCTGGCTTGTAAAAAGCCACTTTCCTGATGCTACATCTTCAAATGGCAAGAAAAGAGGCAAACTCTCTGGTATATCTTCATATAAAAGCACTAATCTCATCAAGGCTACACCACCCTCATGACTTCATCTAACCCTTATTACTTCCCAAAAGCTCCATCTCCAAATTCTACTACATAGGGGGGTTAGGGCTTCAATATATGAATTTGAAGGAGAGATAGAATTTAATCCACAGCAATATGATTGTCAAGTTAGATTCACATGACCTGAGATATTCACCATTATTCAAATTTTACAACTCGTTTCCATGATACAGGCAATAGAACAGCTCACATAAAGCAGAAAGTGATCTGAGGCATTACACATAAGTTTCAGATTCTTCATTCCCACAGCAGAAAGGTGTTTCTTACCCAAAAAATCCAATGTTTCTTATACAATACATGGCATATACTTCACTTCACCTAGTGGAGAATGATCATCTTATAGATATCTCCCTTTTAACAGCTGTGTATGTGACACTTTTCAAGTTAAGATTAATAATACTATAGATTCTGAGTTTATTTACTTTCCACAATTTTTTATCAGAAATACTCTGCTAAGAGCTTTCCATAAATAAAGGTATCATAACATCCTTTAGGTTCATTTATGATGTCAGTAAGATTAGACTGGATCATTTTTCTTCTTTTGCTCCTCTGGGAGTACCCTTCTTATAACGGCAGTAAATAATAGCATAAGCCCATTAACACGCTGTGGGTGATCACCAGTATCTTTCCAATGGAGTATAGGAATTTCCTCTACAAAAATGTGAATTGTTACTTATATCTCTTCATAGGTGCACTGATATTCTTTAATCAGCTGACTTATTGTTTATTCTTTTTTATACTAATTATTGAACATTTATATATACTGGAGGCATCTGATCATGTAAAACTTCCTAAATTTAGCCAAAGTAACTTCAATTAGTTTCCAAAAATATTATATCAATTCAAGGCTTCATCTCAGCTTTCCAAATTATTTTCTCATTCTGGAATCATGGTATGCATAAATCACATTGTTAAGTAAAGAACTTTTATGTTATTAGGTTGCTATGGCAAAGAAATTAAAATAATGTATTTCATTTGGTGTGTAAACTAAGATTATAATAACATATTCCATCATTTCCCAACCAAAGTAACTTTTTCCATGTTAAAAATGACAGAGATGGTGGCTAGAGGCATTTTTTTTAGTCAATTCTGTATTTTATATGGACATAACTATCTTGCAAATAATATTGTATGGGCTTTAACAAATACCAGATCCTATGTGTTACTATATAGTGTTGCCCATCTATCCCTCATAAGGATAACACTGTGTTGTTCTGTTTTGTTTCATTCCTAACCTGCTGTAGCATGGGGTCTCGGATATACATAATGGGCAGGCTCAAATGAAGAAGAAAGGGAAAATGGAAATCATTCTTATTTGTGGTACTTGGGTCATTAGAAAACAATGAAAGCCACACTATCCAATGATGACCTATCAAATTTAATTTTACCAAAGTTATCCCATAGCTAACTAAATGCCTTTGACTTGGCTCTCTAAGATCCTGACCACATAACTTTGCAAACATCAGATTTCATTGTAACCCCAGTATCTAATAGTTTTTCCTGAGGGGTTAGGAGCTACTCCCAGAATTCTTGACAAATATGAATACAGTCTTTATTGATCATTCCATCCAATTAGAACTGTGCTGCCTCTCCATTCTGAAAGAGAATTCCTTCTAACAACCGTGTTTGTATTAAAAAATCTTTGTGATAAAAAGCCTCTAGTAATATTTTCTCAGCCTCATTTAATATACTATGACAAGCTCCTGATATCTCTACTAAACATTTGGGCCCATTTGAAGCAAATGGTGATCAAGCTATCACATATTTTGTTCCATTGTACATTTATTAATTTGTAAAATTTGGGAAAATCATCTGAACAACCAATATTGTCTACCCCCAAAACTGTCTATTTGGCATATTGTACCTCTGAATACAGGTTCATCTGGGTACACTAAAGTCTTCCTGAGGTGCCTGGCTGACAGGAGAACATGTGACTTTTGATCTTATTATAAGTTCCAGCTCCATGTTGGGTATAGAGATTACTTAGAAAAAAGTAAAATATTTAAAAATAGTTTTCCCATAAAAGTCTTTTGTGTACTTTGAAGAGGAGAGAGCTGCACTGTCAGACTCTATAATCACATCCACATGTAACGTCTTTAAGGATGTCCAAGTTCCATTCCCATTTTCTTTAAATAAATTCTATGCAAATTCATATTTGGCTTAATCAAAGGATTATAGTAAACTGTGACATAATGGGCAGGCAGTTTAAATATGCCTTCTATCACACACACACAACTGTTTAGCAGCATCTTTTCTTTATTTCTGGCCTTAACAATGAAGAGGCTCTACTCTCTAGCATCCTCCACTTTATCCCATTAACTTGACTAGCAGGTGTGCTATGTCAAATCTTTCCTCAGATTCATCAGGTGAGTACTTGAAGATCAGTGAAAATCCAGTCTTCTACCAGATAAATGCATCCAGGGTTTCTCCCAACATCGGTTATCAACACTTTATCTAAGAGAAAGAAATGGGTTTACTCTCTCACCCTAGAAGGCTAACTTGGAAATAGTGTGACTGCATTCTTTTTTGTATTTTTTTTTCTTTTCTTTTTTTTTATGATAGTCACAAAGAGAGAGAGAGAGAGAGGCAGAGACACAGGCAGAGGGAGAAGCAGGCTCCATGCACCCGGAGCCCGACGTGAGATTCGATCCCGGGTCTCCAGGATCGCGCCCTGGGCCAAAGGCAGGCGCCAAACCGCTGCACCACCCAGGGATCCCTCTTTTTTGGATTTAAATCCACTTGTGACAATCTTTCCTATTTATCTGTTCTATTACTATTGTCACATTTATTACCTATTTAGGCTGAGGCAACTTATTTATTTATTTAAGATTTTATTTATTTGTGAGAAACACAGAGAGAGAGGCAGAGACATAGGCAGAAGGAGAAGCAGGCTCCATGCAGGGAGCCTGATGTGGGACTTGATTCCAGGACCCCAGGATCATGACCTGAGCCAAAGGCAGATGCTCAACCACTGAGCCACCCAGGTGCCCCAAGTTGAGGCAATTTATTCCACAACTGGGGTTTCTGTTTCAGCACATGTACTATTTATCCACAGATCTGATGAAAATAGTTGGTAGATCAATAGGTAGATAGATAGAACAACAACAAACAGACATTTGGTAATGGACCTGCTTTCATGGGGCTTCAGGAAGTGACAGTATCATTCACCCCAAAGTATCTTTAGGAATTTAAACTGGTGAATTCAATGTAATCAATATTGTGCACTGAATATTGATTTCAGCTTTCTTGATTTATAAATTTGTATTCGTAAGTTCAAACTTGATCCTGGAGCCACTGGATCAGTCCAGACAAAATAAACATTTTACTAGGTTGGAAAGATGTATGGCTGTGGAATTATATATTTTTTGGCCACCTCCACTTGCTACCTCCTAATCCTAGAACCTTTTCCATTGGACAATAAGTGTTTCAAACATCCATTGTAGTTTCACTGCTCTGAAGTTGATAAGGCATATGGTATGTTTATTTCCCTGTTCATGTCTCTATTTTCTTAGCAGTGAAATATATACCTTGATCAGGAGAGAAATTCAAAGTAGGTTGTTGAATTGACAGATAATTCTGTATTCTGAATCTTTACTTGTACTCATGGAGTTGCTCTAGACAAGATTAGTGAACTCAAGAGGAGAACAGGTTCTGGTTCCAGTTAACACTCATTCTCTGGGGCTACTGGTAAAAGTCTTCTGTAACCCACTAATAAATTCTGTTTTGACTGACACTTAATACAAATCTAACAATTGTCTTCATTTGGGCTATTAACAACAGCTTTTTCAGGCAACTTTGAAAACTACCAAGAGGCATTCATTAAGTACCCTATTTCGATTTATGCCAAAGACTCTGCCCTGCAGTGTTGCAGTTGAAGATACTTCTATATTAAATAACCAGATAAATTATAAAAGCTTACTTAGACTTTCTGGGTCTACTCTTCATAAATCTTTTAATGCTATTTCTCTTTAGGACCCCTGAAAAGGCTTTTATCTTTAAAATTCTTTTGTCAGCTTTTTTTTCTTTTGACTTTGTGAACAGAAGTTGAAGAGGATTCTTTTTTGAAGATTATGGTATCTCCAGAACCTGAATAACCTGAGTAGTATCTGAGCTTCCTGGGTTTTGGAAGGATCAATGAAAGAGAACAATATATTTCTTACAGTTTGAAAATATGTCCAGTTGATCTAGTCTATAAAATTCCTGAATAGTTCACAGATTGGGTTGGGCATTTGATTTTAGCTGGATTCATCAACCAGCTTACCTTTGACATATGAGCAACTAAGGTTTTGAACTCTTTTTGAGCTGAGAATGCCACATCATCAACTGATTTCCATGCCATGAAAATGCAAATTGTACTTGGCTATATTCCTAAATTAGAATGAAAAAGAGGGTACTTGATGGCATATCACTTCTCCTTGACCTAGTGTTCTTCCTATATATTGTTTAATCTTTGAGAGTGTACTATTAACCCCCCCCCACCACCACCACCAAAGCATCTCCTTTATGTATTTACAGGAAAGAAAGTTAGAAAAGGACTTAGTGAAAATCAAACTCCTACTAGCTCAGCCTTCTCTTTTTATCCTCCTCAAATTCTGTAGTGCCTAATGTTTACTACTGAGGAGGGCTCAGGAATTCCAAATTTTCACTTAGCATGGCCAATGAAAACTGGAAGAAAAATGGAATTAGTTAATATTTATGTAATTATCAAAGGCAACATGTATCTGCATTAGTACCTGTATTAGTTTCCTTTTGCTGATATTAAAAAATGATCACAAATATAATGGCTTAAAACAGCACAAATTTCTTAGCTTACAGTTCTGGAGGTCGAAAGCCTTGTCAAGGCTCTGTTCTTTCTGAGGCTCTAGGGAAAATTTTGTGTTTTTTACTTTTCAGCTTCTAGAATCAGCCTCATTCCTTGGCTTCTGGCACTTTCCATCTTCTCAGCTTGTCATTGCATCACAAAGACTCTGCTTCCCTTGTGATACCTCCTTCTTTGTAATATGCCTGCCTCCCTCTCTTAAAGACCTTTGTGATTATGTTGCCCCTCTCATCCCTACTGCTCATGAGAGTGGGCCAGTCTGAGGACCCACGGTGGGGCGGGTCAAGATGGTCCTTGGCTTCATAGAGGATGGAAATCAAACATACGCCAGCAGAGTTTACTGAAGATAGATACATAGATATAGATATATAGATATATATATAAAGAGAGAGACAGGGATACAGACTGAGCATCCCAGAGACTTAGAAAGGAAAAGAGCATGAGTCTAGTCTTTGCTTGGGGTCTGGCCTTTTTATTGGTGATTGTGGTCTGGTGCATGTGTCATTTCAGGAATCCAGAAACTTGTCAGAAGAAGGACAGGATCCCAATATCCTTCATAAGCCACTCATTCCATGAAGCCGGGTTCTGGCATGGAGATATCTAGCCACAGTATTCTAGAATAGGCATATGATGGCTCGCTCAGTCATTCCTTAGATACCATCCATTGTGTTGGAAGACTTCAAATATATCAGTATCTCTTGTCTCTTATAAGGAGGACATATGCTATTTGCATTACAAGGCATTTGTAGAATGGAGTGGGGATGCCGGTCCTAACCAATAATAGAAGGTGGAAAAGAGGCAAAAACAGTTTGTTTGTTTGTTTTTCTCATGAGTCCCTTTGGTTTCCCTATCTCACCACCACCCCTGACAATGCAAAATAATCTCCCCATCCTAACATCCTTAACTGCATCGGCAAAGTCCCTTTTGCCATTTAAGGTGAGATATTAATAAATAATTAAACTGCCAAGTAAGACACATATGAATCAGAAACTCTTATTTGGTATACATATCTTCTATAACAATTTCAATGACATAAAGAACCAAGAGGAAGTAGAAAAGTAAAGAGAGGTATAAGTTGTGGAACATGACTTCATGTTTTCTTCCTCTGTCAGACTTGCTCTGCAGTCGATTAGTAGACAAGATCTCTAACACACCATATGCAAGCACTTAAGTAATGAAATACCTCATTTTTACACCCAGGTTTTTATATATCTGCCTTGAAATTTTCTGGAGAATCATAACTCATAAATTCATAAATTCCAAGATTATTTATCATAAGCAATTATAAGCCAGGAATACTCTATTAAGTAATTTCAAAAGATAAGGATTCTCCTTCTAACAAACACCATTGATCTAGCAAGAGGTGACTAATTAGAATGTTTACAAGGTTAATAGACTGGAACCCTTCTTTGTTTCTCCAGAAGCACTGTCCCTCCCATAATTGGGAAGAAATGGATTCTAGGCTAGCTGCTTTAATTCCTGGCTCTTCGAGTGCACTGTAGAAACCCTACAATAAGATTTGAAATCATATCCCAGTTCCTTTATTTATTAGCTATATAACTTTGGAAATTATTTATTTTTTAGATTCAGTTTCTGATATAAAAAACATGAACAATAATAACATAAAGCTCATTCATTTAACTTATGTAAAATGCTTGACATAGAATTTCAAAACAAATGTATATTCAAGGAAATTATAGCCTTTAAGAAACTATGATAAGTAATCTCCTATATTTTGATTCATTAAAATGTTTAACGGGAAGACAGTTTCTTAGACTGTTGAGGATCCCCAAAATGAAACTAGCAAAGTTAAACTGTGCTAATTATGATAAGTAAATATTGGCTTACCAAAAGTACCTTAAATTTGAATGGAGAGATGCTTAATATAAAGTAATAGTTTAATTCCTCAAAGAACTTTGGGAGAGGGTACGGGAGATTTCTGAATTTATGGCCTCCTGTGGAATGAAGTGTTTGTGGGCATGTATTTGTTACACAGGTATACTGGATGTTAAGTACACAATCATGCAAAGAAAATCTTGAGATGAGTCCTTTCCTGAGACAGATTTACAGTTATTTGGAATCATCAAGTCTATATATGTTTTTCTCAGGGCATATTAACATGTCTGTATTTTGGTTAAAATTATCAAAAAATCACATCCTAGCAATAATAAATAACTGCTGTGACCAAGGATATTGGATATCTAACATATGACTGAAATACCAGAAGAGGATATAAGAAACAAAATAGGGAGAGATGAAGTACAATTCAAGAAGATCAACAACGTCAAAGCACACTAAAAAATTAAACACATTTAAGCACATTCTAATCATACTTCTCAAAATCAAGGACAGGGAAGAAACCTTGAAATGTGCCAAAGGGGAGAAAACACATTACCTACATAGAGGTAATGATATAAATGACAGTTGATGCCTCATTAGAGACCTTGGAGACTAAAACATTACTAAATGACATCTCAAAAATGCAAAACAAAACCAGAAACAAAACAACCCAGATTATCTACTAAGAATATTCTTAAATATTAGGCTGATATAAAGATATTTTAAGACAAGTAAAAAGAGAATTTGTTGCTGGCATGCCTACAAGAGCAAATGCTAAAGGTTGTGTAGAATAAAGTGGAAAGATACAAAATGGAAATTAGCTTTTACAAAAGGAGTGAAGATAATGAGGAATGATCATGAAATATAAACCATACATAGGCTGTTTTACCATACTTTCTTAGAAAGTAACTGACTAAAGCAAAAATAATGCTATTCTAATGCAACTTTTATACAGTATGTGTCAGTAAAAGATATGATGACAATAATTCAAAGGATGACAGAATGGGTAAAGAAAGTTTATTAAATTTTTGAAGATGGAAGTAAAATGGGAAGAATGCATTTCAAAGTATTATAAGTGGGTGCACCTGGGTGGTGGTTGAGCATCTGCCTTCAGCTCAGGCTGTGATCCCGGGGTCCTGAGATCGAGTCCTACATCAGGCTCCCTGTAGGGAGCCTGCTTCTTCCTCTGCCTATGTCTCTGCCACTCTCTGTGTGTCTCTCATGAATAAATAAATTTAAAATTTTTTTAAAAAGTACTATAAGTGAAGAAAGATATATATGTGGACATCAAAGAGATTAATATACAAGTATATTTCAATGACATGACATTATTTCAGATTTATAGGATAATTACAGAATGGTAAATTACAAATGAATAGATGAATTAAAATTTTATACTAAAACACATTGATGGGGCATCTGAGTGGCTCAGTTGGTTAAGCTTCTGCCTGTTGATTTTGGCTCAGGTCATAATCTCAGGGTCATGGGATTGAGTCCTGAGATGAGCTCTGCACTCAGCATGGAGCCTGACTGAGATTCTCTCCCTCTGCCCCTTTCCTTGCTTGCATTCTCTCTCCTCAAATAAAGTAAAATCTTAAAAAAAAAACTACACACGTTGAAATTATCTAAAATCGTTGAAGTGATACAATATTCCTATAGTAATTTATTTCATAGATTTTATTTTGAAAATGTGTAAATGATTAACATAATTTTAAAAAATAAGAAGAATAAAGACAATCTATACAGCAAAGGAAACAAATGAATTGATATAATGGGTGAACATCACTACACTAAGAGAAACTATTTCAAGTGACATCAAAACAGTAATTGCTCATGCATGGAGTACTATGTAAATCAGTACACAATAATTTAGGTTTAATAAATGGAAATGCTTTTGTAAAGACCTAAAAAATCTGAAAAAAAAACTATAACTCTAAGTTACCAATTTTCCCAACATTACTGCTATTGTTACTTTGAAAATTGCATATATTTTATGTATAAAAGCTATCAAAACTATTAAAGTTATATTAAGTAGATTCAGAAGTCCATTAGAAGAGGCTCTCATTGAATTTGAAGGTCACAATTTTGGCACAGATAACCAATTTTCAAAGGTTAAAACAGATGAAACAGATTAAAAGCCATGAGATCAGAAAGATATGATTAAGTAATCACCTTTTGAAGATGTTAGGGAAACACATTCATTACTCTGAAATCTTGTAAACAGAGAAAAAAATAAAGCATTTAACCTATTCTTGTTATTTCAGAGTGAACTAGTTGAGGAGAAGAATTTTCTCCTTATGAAATTATATTATCTACTAAGTATCTATAAAGTAGTAATTGGACTTTGCAAACTCCTAATGAAATAATAAATATAGGTAATAATTTTAACAGCTACTGATATTACAAGATGTAATGCACCCCTTGAGCACACAAGAACCCTCTATAAATATTCTTGACCGATGATTGATCCAATGCCAGATTAACTGTCTAGATCTAAAAATCAGGAAATACAAAAAATAAAGGGTACAAAAGAGTAGATTCAATCCAGCATTTGACAGGAAAATATGAATTTAGAAACATATGCATATATACATACGCAAATATGTATATGCATAAATATTTATGTGTGTTTATGTGCACGCTTCAGTATATGTATATAGTCATGGGATATAACCAATTTTATTTTTTTTAAGGGGACAAAGAAGTTTATTTTTCTTTTTTATGTTTTGAACCTTTATTATTTTTTTTAATTAATTTTTATTGGTGTTCAATTAACAAACATACAGAAAAACACCCAGTGCTCATCCCGTCGTGTCCGCCTCAGTGCCCATCACCCATTCCCCTCCAACACCCGCCCTCCTCCCCTTCCACCACCCCTAGTTCATTTCCCAGAGTTAGGAGTCTTTATGTTCTGTCTCCCTTTCTGATATTTCCCAACATTTCTTTTCCCTTCCTTTATATTCCCTTTCACTATTATTTATATTCCCCAAATGAATGAGAACATACACTGTTTGTCCTTCTCCGATTGACTTATTTCACTCAGCATAATACCCTCCAGTTCCATCCACGTTGAAGCAAATGGTGGGTATTTGTCGTTTCTAATGGCTGAGTAATATTCCATTGTATACATAGACCACATCTTCTTTATCCATTCATCTTTCGATGGACACCGAGGCTCCTTCCACAGTTTGGCTATTGTGGCCATTGCTGATAGAAACATCGGGGTGCAGGTGTCCCGACGTTTCATTGCATCTGAATCTTTGGGGTAAATCCCCAACAGTGCAATTGCTGGGTCGTAGGGAAGGTCTATTTTTAACTCTTTGAGTGGTTTTCCAGAGTGGCTGCACCAGTTCACATTCCCACCAACAGTGTAAGAGGGTTCCCTTTTCTCCGCATCCTCTCCAACATTTGTTGTTTCCCGCCTTGTTAATTTTCCCCATTCTCACTGGTGTGAGGTGGTATCTCATTGTGGTTTTGATTTGTATTTCCCTGATGGCAAGTGATGCGGAGCATTTTCTCACGTGCATGTTGGCCATGTCCATGTCTTCCTCTGTGAGATTTCTCTTCATGTCTTTTGCCCATTTCATGATTGGATTGTTTGTTTCTTTGGTGTTGAGTTTAAAAAGTTCTTTATAGATTTTGGAAACTAGCCCTTTATCTGATACGTCATTTGCAAATATCTTCTCCCATTCTGTAGGCTGTCTTTTAGTTTTGTTGACTGTATCCTTTGCTGTGCAAAAGCTTCTTATCTTGATGAAGTCCCAATAGTTCCTTTTTGCTTTTGTTTCTTTTGCCTTCGTGGATGTATCTTGCAAGAAGTTACTGTGGCCGAGTTCAAAAAGGGTGTTGCCTGTGTTCTCTTCTATGATTTTGATGGACTCTTGTCTCACATTTAGATCTCTCATCCATTTTGAGTTTATCTTTGTGTATGGTGAAAGAGAGTGGTCTAGTTTCATTCTTCTGCATGTGGATGTCCAATTTTCCCAGCACCATTTATTGAAGAGACTATCTTTCTTCTGGATAGTCTTTCCTCCTTTATCGAATATTAGATGACCGTACATTTCAGGGTCCACTTCTGGGTTCTCTATTCTGTTCCATTGATCTATGTGTCTGTTTTTGTGCCAGTACCACACTGTCTTAATGACCACAGCTTTGTAGTACAACCTGAAATCTGGCATTGTGATGCCCCCAGCTATGGTTTTCTTTTTTAAAATTCCCCTGGCTATTCGGGGTCTTTTCTGATTCCACACAAATCTTAAAATAATTTGTTCTAACTCTCTGAAGAAAGTCCATGGTATTTTGATAGGGATTGCATTAAACGTATAAATTGCCCTGGGTAACATTGACATTTTCACAATATTAATTCTGCCAATCCATGAGCATGGAATATTTTTCCATCTCTTTGTGTCTTCCTCAATTTCTTTCAGAAGTGTTCTATAGTTTTTAGGGTATAGATCCTTTACCTCTTTGGTTAGGTTTATTCCTAGGTATCTTATGCTTTTGGGTGCAATTGTAAATGAGATTGACTCCTTAATTTCTCTTTCTTCAGTCTCATTGTTAGTGTATAGAAATGCCATTGATTTCTGGGCATTGATTTTGTATCCTGCCACGCTACCAAATTGCTGTATGAGTTCTAGCAATCTTGGGGTGGAGGCTTTTGGGTTTTCTATGTAGAGTATCATGTCATCGGCGAAGAGGGAGAGTTTGACTTCTTCTTTGCCGATTTGAATGCCTTTAATGTCTTTTTGTTGTCTGATTGCTGAGGCGAGGACTTCCAGAACTATGTTGAACAGCAGTGGTGAGAGTGGACATCCCTGTCTTGTTCCTGATCTTAGGGGAAGGGCTCCCAGTGCTTCCCCATTGAGAATGATATTTGCTGTGGGCTTTTCATAGATGGATTTTAAGATGTCGAGGAAAGTTCCCTCTATCCCAACACTCTGAAGGGTTTTGATCAGGAATGGATGCTGTATTTTGTCAAATGCTTTCTCTGCATCTAATGAGAGGATCATATGGTTCTTGGTTTTTCTCTTGCTGATATGATGAATCACATTGATTGTTTTACGAGTGTTGAACCAGCCTTGTGTCCCGGGGATAAATCCTACTTGGTCATGGTGAATAATTTTCTTAATGTGTTGTTGGATCCTTTTGGCTAGTATCTTGTTGAGAATTTTTGCATCCATGTTCATCAGAGATAGTGGTCTGTAATTCTCCTTTTTGGTGGGGTCTTTGTCTGGTTTCGGAATTAAGGTGATGCTGGCCTCATAGAACGAATTTGGAAGTACTCCATCTCTTTCTATCTTTCCAAACAGCTTTAGTAGAATAGGTATGATTTCTTCTTTAAACGTTTGATAGAATTCCCCTGGGAAGCCATCTGGCCCTGGACTCTTGTGTCTTGGGAGGTTTTTGATGACTGCTTCAATTTCCTTCCTGGTTATTGGCCTGTTCAGGTTTTCTATTTCTTCCTGCTCCAGTTTTGGTAGTTTGTGGCTTTCCAGGAATGCGTCCATTTCTTCTAGATTTCCTAATTTATTGGCGTACAGCTGTTCATAATATGTTTTTAAAATCGTTTGTATTTCCTTGGTGTTGGTAGTGATCTCTCCTTTCTCATTCATGATTTTATTAATTTGAGTCTTCTCTCTCTTCTTTTTAATAAGTATAACCATTTTTTTAAGATTTTATTTATTTATTCCTGATAGACACACAGAGAGAGGCAGAGACATAGGGAGAAGCAGACTCCCTGCCTGATACAGGACTCCTGAGACCTTGGGATCAAGTCCTAAGGTGAAGGCAGATGCTCAACCATGGAGCCACTCAGACATCCCTAACCATTCTTTTTTAAGATTTTATTTATTTATTCATGAGAGACACAGAGAGAGAGAGAGGGAGGCAGAGACACAGGCAGAGCGAGAAGCAGGCTCCGTGCAGGAAGCCTGAGGTGGGACTCCATCCGGGGTTCCCAGGATCAGGTCCTGGACTGAAGGCGGCGCTAAACCGCTGAGCCACCCGAGCTGCCTCATAACCATTTTCTTTTAATTGAAAAATCAAATTCTTTAGCCTCCATTTGGCATCTTTATTATAGAAGAATATACAAAGCTACAATAAAACAGTGCAAGATAGATTTTATTATTTATGTTAGCAACTTCACATACTCTTCCTCTATTATGATTACATTTTCCTGCCTATGGTCATGTCTTTGCCATTTCCAATGGGAAGAAAATAAGTCCTTGTCTTACTGATTTGGGGCAGGAACACATGATATGCATTGGTAAATTGAGTCTGAGTTGATTCTATGAATACCACATATGAGCAGAAGTGCTAAAAGTGGTATCTTAATTTTCTGCCATCCCTCTTGCTCTTCAATCTGCCATGGAGGTGGGCATTCCCATATATAAAGCTGCACTTTCCCTGCCTCCATAGATAAGAAGACCCAGAGATGCCACCAGTTGTGGATCCATAGCTTACTTATAGCCTACATTTAAAGTGAACAACACATTCAACTTCCTGTTGAAAACTATTGAGATATTGGGACAATTTGTTACTATAGTAGTACTGACTAACATACCATTTCTAAGAAAATTTCAAAGGATATAAATAACAAAAGTTTAAATTTCCTGGGAATTAAAAGTCTTCTTGAATTATACTAATGTATCAATGGCATTGATAGACCATTTGTTTTACTTTCCTTGGTTATGGTGATGCTAAATTTTCTTTTGCTGCTATGACACATAACCATAAACTTGGTGACTTTAAAAAGCACAATTTTATTATCTTACAGTTCTGTACATCAAAAGTTCAAAAGAGATTTCCCTGGGCTAAGATCCAGATATTAGTAGATTGCATTCCTTCCTGGAAATTTGAGGAAAAATTGATTTCCTTGCATTTTCCAACTTCTAAAGGCGGCCTATTTTCCTTGGCTGATGGTCTCATTTCCTCATATTCAAAGTCAGCAATATTAAGTTGAATACTTCTCATGCTGCCATTTTTCTGATTTTCTACCTGTCTCTTACTTTTAAGGGCTATTGTGATTAAATTATACCTTCTAAGGTTAACTCAGGACAATCTCTCTCTCTAAATGTCATTAACTTAATCATACCCACAAATTCCCTTTTGCATGTAAGGTAACATAATCACGGGTTCCAATGATTAGAATGTAGACATATTTGATGGATCATTTCTGCTTACCACAGTCCCCTTACCTCACTGTTTTGTGGTATCTTTTCCCTTTGCAAATGGGACCCCCAAATGTGGGGCAATGATTGGTAGAAGCTGGTGGTATAGGTGATGAAAGGATTTATCCAAGGCAGAACAGAGGAGACAGAAGTTTATTGAACACATCTGACAGGACAGCAGAGGAGAGATCGTCTGCCATAGGCAGTGGTTATTGAAAACAGCAATGGAGTAGAGAGCAAGACAGCAAAGGAGAGACTGTCTGCAAGGAGGTGGGAGGTAGGGGCTGTTTTAAAGGGGGAGGGGAAGTTGGTAGGGCCTGTTTTAAATGGCTATATATGGAATTTACCCCTAGGTAACTGTCCCTGATTGTGCATGGGTCAGTTAGGGCTTTTAGATATTTTGAGGTGAGTCATCTGATAGGCCTGTCTGTAGTTAGCCAGGTGGTTCCTATGGGCCCTTTTCTCTTTTTTTTTTTTTTAAGATTTTATTTATTTATTCATGAGAGACACACACACACACACACAGAGAGAGAGAGAGAGAGAGAGAGAGAGAGAGAGGCAGAGACACAGGCAGAGGGAGAAGCAGGCTCCATGCAGGGAGCCCGACATGGGACTCCATACCGGGACTCCAGGATTAGGCCCTGGGCGGAAGGCAGGCACTAAACCGCTGAGCCACCTGGGCTGCCCTTTTGTCTTGATCAAGTTTACATTGCTCAAGCTTGTTGTCTAAAAGCAGCCTCTACATTTTTATCTTTTTATTAGTGCAAAATGGTTATCAATATACAGCTCCAGATCTTTCAGAGGATCAGTTAAGTGTGTGAATTAAAAGATTTTAAGATTTCATCTTCTATGCTAAGTCTGCTTCTTTGTCACATTCTTAAAAGATTCAGTGAGCTAATCTAGTCCATTCTCTAGTTGTCAGACTCACTCTGACTCACCCTTGTTTGATTTCACATCTTAAGTGATTTTTAATCATGAATTTGCTTTAAGTGCCCCAACACACATTTAAAACTGTTTTGAATTATAAAACTATTTCCCAAGAAAATCCATTCTTTACACGAGTCAACAATAATATATAACATTTAACAAATGAAATTTTAATGTTTTATATAACATTATCTTGTATGTACATTTGTGAATATCTACCAGTCTCTGATACTGACAGTCTTTATGTTGCTCCTCTGCTTTGAGCCTTTAATAATAATAAACCCCTCATGGATTTATCCTTCAGCCTACTCAGCCTTGACTTTGGCACTAAAGGCTTACCAATCAGCGCAGGGAAACAACTGACAGGCTTGTACACTTGTGGAATGTGATTAATATAGCACACTCCATGAAAGCCAAACTGCTAATAAAGTTGGCATTATGTGGTAATGCACAAATCTATTTATTGCAACATAGCCTTTCGCATTTTAGATTGAGACAGAGGCTGCTGATGCCAGTGGAATTGGCTTGAGGAACTCACTGAAATTAGAAGGATTAAACACTAATTACTGGAAGGAAATGGAAAAGATTCATCATAATCACTTGCTGATACCCTTGCTTTAGCCAGACTGTCTTTTTTTCCATAATTCAAATCCATATATATTTACAGCATAGTTAAAATTATGTTGTTATATACCTAAGAATTTTCTAGTGATTTGTATATAAGTCTGTTTCCCTTGATGTTTGTTTGAAAACTAGTTGATGTGTATTATATTAGCAGACTTCTCACATATTGAGTCCTAAAGAAATTACAATTGCAAAAATTATGGTTACTCTCTCATCTTGTCCCAATTCTCCTATGGTGTCCCTATACTGATGACATTATCATTTTCATCTTAGTGCTATGATTGATTATATCCTTTTCTTCTCCCCATAAACGACCATTTGCTTCTTGAATGACAATGTGAAGAAAGCAAGAGAGGAAAAGAGGCAGAATGACAGAGAGAGAGAGGGGGAAAGAATAATTGTTACTTTTGTTCACTAAGGATTAACTGCTTTAAAGCCTGCCATTGGCCACAAGGAAATTGAGAAAAGAAAACAAAACCAAAAAACATAAGCAAGTGTTTTCAGACATTGGACAACTGACAGTGAAGTGCTGTCGTCCCTGATAAAGAGGAATCAATGAAGTGAGCCCTATTATTTCATCAGTATCAGTCTCCAAGTTAGAACTCAGGGGTAGGAAATTACAATACCCTGGGGGGCTTGCTGAATTAAACAGATGGAAGTCAGTGTGGAGAGGCTGGACCTATTAGAATTCCCAACATGAGGAATGGAGAGAAGGGAGCTGTTAAATAGAGAGAGAGAGACAGAGAGTACTAGAGATTTGTGAAGGCCTTGCCTGATTCTTTGGATGCTGATAGGTGCATATGTGAAATGACAGTATAGAATTACTGCAAAGTTGTAGGCCAAATGAGCCTGGTAGTTAGTTTCCTATAATTGGAGACCTGTGTCACACAGGGATTGGGTTGAGTCCTCATAAAGGTCAGACCTTTGCAGTGAGACCAAAGTGGCCCTAGACTAAACACTATTCTGGATCAGTCATAGAAAAAGTCTTTCAAAAGCTTCTAAGGGGATAAAATGATCCTCAAACTGCATAAGAGTATGCCAATCAAAATTCGAAAGTATTTTATACAATGCAGCAAAATGCAGGGGCACCTGGGTGTCTCAGTCCATTAACTTCTTCCTTTGGCTCAGGTCATGATTCCAGGGTTTTGGGATTGGAGGTCAGACTCCCTACCTAGCGGGGAGTCTGCTTTTCCCTCTTCCTCTCCTCCTGCTCTTGCTCTCTCTCTCTCTCTCTCTCTCTCTCTCTCAAATAAAGAAATATCTTTAAAGCAAAACAAAACAAAACAAAACAAAATGCAGCATTCAGCAAGGTAAAATCCATAATGTGAAACACCCATCAAAAGGGAAAATTGAAAAATATTTTAAACTGAAGAAAAATGAAAACACCAAACATAAAAATTTGTGGCTTATAGCTAAGACAGCGCTTGGAAACAATAGTGAAATGAACACTCATATTAAAAGGGAAAAACATCCTAAAATGAATGATACTTACCTTTATCTGAAAAAAAAACTAATAAAAGATAAAGAAAACATAAAAAACAAAGAAAGAAAATAATGAAGGCAGAAAAATAATGAAACAGAAAACATTTAAGAAACATTTTTAAACATTTTTAAAAATGTTTAAAAACTTTTCTGTTTTAAAACAGAAAATGAAGGCAGAAAAATAATGAAACAGAAAACATTTAAAAAACATTTAAAATATTTAAAAAATATTTTAAAAATGTTCCAATGTTCTATTTTTAAAATCTTTCAATGAAGATTAAAGCTCTTTTTCTGAAAGATGATTAAATTTTAAAAATCTCTTGGGATGCCTGGGTGGCTCAGTGGTTTAGCACCTGCCTTCAGCCCATGGTGTGATCCTGAAGTCTGCGGATTGGGTCCCACATCCGGCTTCTTGAGGTGAGCCTGCTTCTCCCTCTATGTCCCTGCCTCTTTCTCTCTCTCTCTCTCTGTCCTCTGTCTCTCATGAATAAATAGATAAAATCTTTAAAAAATTAAAAAAAAATTTAAAAAATCACTAGCCATACTTATCAAGATAAAATGAGAAAACAGAAATTATTGATATCAAGAATAAAAAAGACAACATCATGGCAGATCCTATATGCATTAGAAAGATAAGGAATTATTATTTTTTTAAAATTTTATTTATTTATTTGAGAGAGATAGTGAGCGAGCAAGAGAGAGAGAGAAAGAGAAAGAGATAGCATGAGTGGAGGGAGTGAAAGGGAGAAGCAGATTCCCCACTGAGCAGGGAGCCTGACCCAGTCCTCAATTTCAGGACCTGGGATCATGATCTGGGATCATGATCTGAGCTGAAGGCAGATGCTAAACTGACTGAGCCCCCAAAATAAGGAATTATTATGAGCAATTCTATTCAAAAGCATTATTATGAATGACTTAGATGAAGTGGTCAAATTTCTTGAACTACACAAACTACCACAGCTCATTCAAGAAGAAAGAGATGACTTGAAGAGTCCAATATCTACTGACAAATAAATTGATTGATTGATTGATTGATTGACACACACAATTTTAATTAAAACCTTCTCACAAAGAAAACTTCATGATTAGTTATTTTACTGATGAGTTCCACCAAATATTTACAGAAGAAAAAATATAAATGACAAAGTTATTCAACAAATTAAAGGTGAAAAAAATAGATTCCAACTGATCAAACTCATTACTAAGATACCAAACCTGAAAAAAACTTACAAGAAAATAAAAATACTTCTCAAGAACTCCTATGAACATGGAAACACAAACCTTAATAAAATATTGACAAGCAAAATCCAGCTGCATATAAAAAGAAAAATGCACCAAAACTTAGTGAGATTTATTACATGAATACAAGATTGGTTTAATATTTGAAAATCAATGTAATCTATTATGTTAGTAAAGTACAAGAATCTTGATTTTATAAAAAGACACAAATAAATTTTACAAAATTTAATATTCAATTACAGCAAAACTTCTCAATGAACCAGGTGGCCAAGAAATCTACTTGAAAAATGATAACCATGATAAACTAATAGCTTACACTATACTTCATGGTGAAAGAATAAGTTTTCCTCTCTTAAGTCCCAAATCAGAATAAAAAAATACTTGAGTTTTTAAGGCAATTACGATAAAGCATATAAACTGAAGATTTTTGTTTTTTTGGAGATGACAATCTTCTATGTATTAAATCATAAAAGACTCTACTAGACTAATAAGTGAGTTTATTAAAGTCACGACTTCAGTTCTTTAAAAGATATTGTTATGAAAATTAAAAAACATTGAAGGACAAGACACATACTGGATTAAATATTTGTGAAAAATATATCTGAGAGTTTGTATCCAAAAATATATTGAACGATTACAATTCAATTGCAAACACGTCACTCAATTAAAAATTGTAAAAATACATGAATTTTATCAAGGGGGATATCCCAATACCCAAAAAAAAAAAACTCAGAAAAGATGCAAAATATCTTTACATATTAGATAAATGCATATTAATACTATAATAAAACAACATTATATACCTAATATAATGGCTAAAAATAAGACTATCAATTCCTGATGAGGATAAAGACTCTCACACATTTCTCTCTTGGACATTTATCAAAAAGAATTGAAAGGATATATCCAGAAAAGCATTTGAAAGTTAGTGTTTGTATCAGCTTTATTAAAATAGCCCCAGAATGAAACAAACCAAATGTCAAGTGAATGTGTGAAAAATTTTATAAATGGAATACTACTGAACAATAAAAATTAATGTAGTTTATTCACAAATGAATGAACTGCAAACGTTGCCATGAGACAAATCTATCTAGAAAAGGCTGGGGGCACCTGGGTGGGGCTCAGTGGTTGAGCATGTGCAGTTGGCTCAGGTCGTGATCCTGGGGTCCTGGGATCAAGTCCCCCATCAGGCTCTCTTGTCCCCCATCAGGCTCTCTTCAGGGAACCTGCTTCTCCCTCTGCCTATGTCTCTGCCTCTCTCTCTGTGTCTCTCATGAATAAATAAATAAAATCTTTAAAAAAAGAAGGATCATGATAATGCTATTCTCAGAGGCTAAAACCCTATTGTATTTCTTCCCTTTATAAGAATAATGAAAAAAATTATTCTACCTTTTTTCTAAAATATTTAAAGTATACAATTTAATGAAATATGTCTTTGCCATTTGCTACAATGACTGTTGAATGTTACCAGTATTGTTAACTGTCCATTTCAGTATTTTTTGTCTAAAACCACATGCATTTAGGGGCACCGGGGTAGCTCCATAGATGAAGCGTCTGACTCTTGGTTCCTGCTCAGGTTGCCATCTCAGGGTCATGAGACTAAGCCCCACACTGGGCTCTGGGCTCAGCACAGTCTGCTTCAGATTCTCTCTCCCTCTCCCTGTCCCTCCTGCTTGTGCTTTCTCTCTTTAAAATAACTAAATTAATCTTAAAATATGCATTTGGAAATTCCTGCCTTACTGGATAGAATTGACCATTCTTTTTATAAAATTCTTTCTTGGCTTTTGAAGCACATCAATATCCTGATTCCCTTTCAACTTCTTTTTTAAAGGCTGATTTCTGCTATGTTGACTGTGTTACATATTTTCCCCCCTCCTTAACTCTTTTAAAATATTCTGTGTTATCACATTTACAGCCCAGCTTTATATTTTCTCTCATTTTGAATATGTGATGTCTCTCAAACAATTCTCCCAAATGTGGATTGTTTCCTATACAGCAAAAAATATAATCCCACTAATTTTAAATTCAGATCATAGATCTACTGTTGGAAAGTACATTAATTGCTCTCAATATGTGTTCTTCCTTTTCTACTTAGTAATAAAACTGCTGCTTGATATTTAGCTTGGCACATGGTCACCTAGAAAAATTAATATATTTCCAAGCCTCCTTTGCATGCACATGTGTCTCACTACCTACATTCAGGCAAATGGAATGGAAGTGGAAATGGTATGTATAAATCTAGTGACATGACATAACCTGCTTCCTACTCACCTTCTGACTGAACTACAGACTAGCAGAAGACTTACAAGATCATGAGGTCACCTTGGGAATAAAATCCAAGAATGACAGTGCAAGAAGTTAGAAAAGATCTGGGTCCTTTCTGTCGTATAATACCAAATCTTCCCTGAATTGACCACCTCAAGAATTCTTTTTTTTTAATAAATTTATTTTTTATTGGTGTTCAATTTACCAACATACAGAATAACACCCAGTGCTCATCCCGTCAAGTGCCCCCCTCAGTGCCCGTCACCCAGTCACCCCCACCGCCCACCCTCCTCCCCTTCCACCACCCCTAGTTCGTTTCCCAGAGTTAGGAGTCTTTATGTTCTGTCTCCCTTCCTGATATTTCCCACACATTTCTTCTCCCTTCCCTTATATTCCCTTTCACTATTATTTATATTCCCCAAATGAATGAGAACATACACTGTTTGTCCTTCTCCGATTGACTTACTTCACTCAGCATAATACCCTCCAGTTCCATCCACGTTGAAGCAAATGGTGGGTATTTGTCGTTTCTAATGGCTGAGTAATATTCCATTGTATACATAGACCACATCCTCTTTATCCATTCATCTGTTAATGGACACTGAGGCTCCTTCCACACTTTGGCTATTGTGGACATTGCTGCGATAAACATCGGGGTGCAGGTGTCCCGGCGTTTCATTGCATCTGTATCTTTGGGGTAAATCCCCAACAGTGCAATTGTTGGGTCGTAGGGCAGGTCTATTTTTAACTCTTTGAGGAACCTCCATACAGTTTTCCAGAGTGGCTGCACCAGTTCACATTCCCACCAACAGTGTAAGAGTCAAGAATTCTTTACTGAGAGAGAATTTGCTATCAAAACTCTTATTTTAGAACTGTCTGCTACTCACAACTGAATCCATTCCTAATAGTACTATAGTTCTCAGGTACCTTCATAAGCTGCATATTGTCCAATAAATACATATAAATGCTTAGTCTGTGGTTCTATATATGGTCTGTATCGACCAATATGGTCTATATCTATATTTCAAACTATCTTTCAGTACTCTTTTTGAAATTATACTGGTTTGATTTTTTTGTATATATGTATACACGCATACATTTTTTGCATATATGTACACATGTATATATTTGTATGTTTCCTCTAAATGTGCCCTGTTAACTCAGTACTCATTAAGTGCTATTCTGTTCTCTTCAGAGGTATCCAAACATCAATGACTGACTTTATCAATCTCTAAGCACCCTTCATTCATCTTTGCTCAGATTCAATAATCTTTAAATCATTGTGGATTTCTACCTATAACTCTGTTGTGATGGTAACATTCAGTACCTTACTTATAATTATTTGGAGATCTCTCTTTTTGCAATGAGTTGTTTTATCCACGAGTGTGCATGTGTATAGATAGATCACACATTAGAAACTATATAAAACCTATTTCATAAAAAAACTATTTTAAAAATTATTTAACATGTATTGAGTAACTGAATTCTTAGAAATGTTCAGTTTATCAGGCACCATTGACTATTTGCTTTTTTCTTACTGAATTAACTTTTGACTAAAACTTGTCCAAATATTCTATTATTTCTATTGATATAATGTCATGAATTGACTCCATTTTTTTGCCGCATAACTGTGTCAGTTATTCAAGCTAAAATGTGTTACTACTATTTTATCACTATAAACATAATTTTATTTTTAAAAGATTTTATTTATTTATTTGAGAAAGTGAGAGATCATGAGCAGTGGGGAAGGACAAAGGGAGAAGCAGACTCCTCGCTGATCAGGAAGCCCAATGCGGGACTTGATCCCAGGGCACTAGAATCATGATCTGAACCAATGGCCGCCACTTAACGAACTGGGCCACCCAGGAGCCCGAAACATCATTTTAATATGAAATTTTTCCATTTTTAAAACTAATAGGCAACAGGGTCAGTACACATTAAATATTAAGATGGACTTAGGAGAAAGATTTTATGAGTAAAAATCCTCACTCTACAATTTCCTATTTATAGAGAAAAATGATATTTCATAGCATTATTTTTAAACAATAGATTATTCATAAGATGTTATGTAATTTAACATTTTAAGTAGTTATGTAATTAAATTTAAATTATACAATATCTCTAAAATTCATGGAAAAGGTCTGGCCCAGGATAAATATTCAAGAAATAGTTATTGTTCGTTTTGGTGACACAAAAGAATTTGTAAAGTACAAAAACATCTTTAGAGGAATGTTAAAATTATCTGCATCCCTATTATCCTTTGATATTTTTTCCTTAGAGTTTAATGCATTTAATTTTAGTCCATTTGGGAGGCCTGGGTGGCTCAGTGGTTGAGCTTCTGCTTTTGGCTCAAGTTGTGATCCTGGAGTCCTGGGATTGAGTCAGGTTCCTTGAGGGAGTCTGCTTCTTTCTCTGCCTATGTCTCTGCCTCTCTCTGTGTGTGTCTCTCATGAATAAATAAATAAAATCTTTAAAAAAATGATTTCTAAATAAATAAATAAATAAATAAATAAATAAATAAATAAAATAATTTCAGTGCACATTTTTGGAAATCATAAAATTAACCATGGATTTAAAAATATGTAATATCAAAATTATTTGATTTTATGTATCCTATTAATTTTATATATGAGTAAACTTCACTGTTAATTAAGCAATCTTCAAACTTCAAATCACCAAACGTCATTTATTGTGACTATTATACTTCTCAAAAAATATTTAAATTTCTTTGTTCTTAAAATATGAAAATATCTCTAAACTTTAATTTTTCTAAATAAAAAATATTTAATCCTTTGTAGTCTATTGTTGGACGGAAAAATATTGGTGTGCTCAAATGCTATTAAGTGGAATTTATGAAACAATTACAGTTGGACAACAAACTATAGTTATACACAGCTATAATTGTGGAAACATATTGTTTAACTGAAAATTTTTCTAGCTAGCAAGAAATGGAAAATTATTAATCTCAGTGGCATCTTATTTATTGACTTCATGCCACCTTACAAATCAGTTTGTAGAGAAAGATTATACATTGTAAAATGAAAATACACTAAAATGGAAATATTTCAGAAAAATTGCATAATCAGCATCAGAAAAAATATTTCAAAAAATTCTGAAAAATTACATTTAGTATTAAATTAATACATATTACTATTTAATATACTATAGTAATTAATGCATTTCCAAACCTGATACATGGAGGAAACAGGGACATCTTCCTAACACCTGGAAGTGAACTTTCTTTTTGGCTTTCTGTCTGGAAATTGCAAAATTAGAGTCAGTACATAATAGATCTGGTTAGAAGTTTATAAAATGACAAAGAATGAAGCAGTGGCATCCACCTAGGCAATACTAGGCTGTAAATTCAATGATGGCATTAAGTTTTAAGAAACTATGTGTCCATGAAAATACCAGAATCAAATCAACAGTGTCTTCATTGAGCAATGTTCACCTAAGCACTCTCCAACGGAGAGAATTTCCATGCTTATGGACTTACAGATTCAAAATTTTGGACAAATACTTCCCTTTTATGAAAATTATAAGCTTGATAATGTGTTGTTACTAAATTCTGAGACAACCGATTTACAGTCTTTTCAGTTGAATATAATCTCTGTAAGAGCAAGATTTTTGTCTGTTTTGTTAACTGCCAAATCCCTGGTGTCCAGACTAGGGTCTGACCTCCATATGCTCTCAGTGGATAGGTGTTGACTAACTAAAAGAAAGAGTTCCATGGTCATGTCAGGGGTGGTTGATTTTTTTTACAAGGAGATGATACACTGATGTCCTGTCATTAATATTTCAGCTTGGTTGAGAGTAACATATCTTGATGGCCTTGACATCTGAGAAAGGGGACATAGGAATGTGCCCTTAAAAAATATGCCAGGCTTATGCTAAATAGCTAAATAAGCATTTTTTTTCAATCTCTCAGAATCAATGGTTAAAATGATCCCTAAATAACGCCAAAACTATCAAAAAATGAAAGCTTCTGAGGTCCACAGTTATAAGAAATAAAAACTACTATGATGGATAATATTTCTTAAATATTAGTTGGGCAAATACTTAAAATATGAATCATAGCCAGTAAGAGTGAGGATGTGAGAAAACTGGTTTTCTCTTAGATTGTTAGGATGAGTTTTATGAGTATAAACTTCTTCAATATCAGTTTTACAATAACATATATATTTATATACACACACATGTTATACACACACTAAGATACTGATTGCTGCATATCTGTTACATTAAAATTTATAACAAACCCAATAATAATTTCATCTGTACTGCTTACATATGTATAACAAAGTATTAAACACCTGGGAGAAAATAGTGTGGGAGATACATGTGTGGTTACCTGACAAGTAAAAATAACAAGTTTCAGAAAAATATATGTTATATAACTCTGGTTGGGAAAATATATGTGTGTGCATAAATAAAAAAATCATTCACACAGACATATATGTATATATTTATTCTTATTACATATTTTACATATATTTGGGTGTGTGGATGTATTGTTGAGATACACATGCCTATACATGCACATGTATATTTGTGTGTGTGTGTGTGTGTATGTTTATTATTTACATAGGTGTTCCTTAGAAAGCTGTTGCCTCTGGGAAATTGAATGAGAAAATATGTTTGTAAGTTATTTTTACAAAAAAAAATTCCAGTTATAATGAAATACTTTAAATTTTAAAAAGTAGACTTGAATATGGAGTCCATTTAAGAAAATCAGAGCAAAGAAAAGGCAACGTCAATTTATTAACTACTCAATTATTTCACATTCGTTGGTCTGAACCTTATCAAGATGGAAAGAGATTGAAAAAATACGTACAAATGAACTTGTACTTTTGTATTTATGTTCCCATTTGAAGTTCCACAAACTCAGTTGTAAAAATAATAGTTTTACTTAAGAAGTAAACTTCTTTGCCATTCATCTTCTTTTAAATGATCTCAAACTTACAGAACAATTGAAACTATAGTAAAAATAAGCTTTTGAACCACTTGAAAGTATTTGCTGATCTGATGTCTCATCTTTCTCTTTACTTCAGTTTGTATTTCTTACATTCAGGGACATTTTCCTATATAACTAAAATATACTGTCAAAATCAGCAAATTAACATAAATACTATCTGACCCTAGAATGAACTTATGTTTCAATAATGCCATTTAGAGCAAAAGGTTCCAGCTGAGGATTATAGTGCATATTGTTGGCCTGTGTCTTCAGTTTGATTCAGTGTGGGTGAGTTCCTCAAGATTTTCTTGATTTTTATGACTGATATTTTGAATATTATAGGCTATTTTGTAAAACGTCCCTCAAATCACATTTGACTAATGTTTCATCAGGACTAGATTCAAGTTATGTATTTTATACAGGAATATCAGAGGAACAGTATTCCAAATGTTGCTGTATCCTCATTGCAACCTATGGATTGGCACAGTATGTCAATTTGCCTTATTACTGATGAACTTCATGTTGCTAATATTATGAAGGTACTTACTGTTTGCCAGACTTCTCCACTATACAATATGCCTCCCAATCACAAATAATAAGCATTTTTTTTCTGGGAGATGCATTGTAATTATGTGATTCTCCACACTTCATTAAAATTTTAATTTATTTATATCCATATGTGGTTATGATTTCTTAATTTATTTAATGCATTATTTTTTATTACTAAATTTATCTTGGTGCTCAAACTGTTTTAGATTTGGGTGAGGAAATTCTATCATTTTGTGTCCTTTTGTAATATTCTCCTTTTTTTAATTAAGATTACAATTCTTGGGGATCCCTGGTGGCTCAGCGGTTTAGTGCCTGCCTTCGACCCAGGGCATGATCCTGGAGTCCCGGGATCAAGTCCCATGTTGGGCTTCCTGCATGGAGCTGCTTCTCCCTCTGCCTGTGTCTCTGCCTCTCTCTGTGAGTCTCTCATGAATAAATAAATAAAATCTTTAAAAAAAAATTACAGTTCTTCCTGGCAGAAGATATTCTATGTCCTTTTATACTTTCTTTGGCTGAGTCCACAAATCAGCAGTTTCTCCAGGTAGCTCTGTTTCTTGTTTTGAAGAAAAATGTTAAGTAGAAACCAAGGTACTGGTATGAGATGTGCTCATTTTTATTGCATACCCCAAGCCATCTCAGGGGACATAATTAGGCCGTACATGTATGCATTCATGCACACATATGCACATCCATGTTAACATCCATATTTATTTCTACATCTATCTTTATATATTAAAAGCCATGACTTTATACTGAAATACTCCAGTTAGATCCAAACTACAAGGTTCATTCTAGTCTTTCCTATTTCTGAGTTTCTTCTCCCAAATGCAGTCTTCCTCGTTGCATGTGGGGTTTCAGCTCTCCATGTCCAGATGTCCTTCTCACCTCACTTGAGCTCTGTCATCCCACCACAGGGTGCCTCCCTCTGAGATTTGCTTGGTCTCTGACACCCCATACAAAGATGTATGCATGACCCTCTCACCATGGTTATGCCCTGGTAGCTCACATTAAGTTATTTTCCTCACTGCAATTGGCTCAGTTTACCTCCTACATGAATGCCCTCCTCACTCACTCTCTTATTGAGTATCCCTGACTGACCTGATTCATGGTTGTCCTGCTTACCCTTTTTTGGCTCTGACTCTAAATGTCATAACCTCCACTGATCAGATTCTGACATTCCATGACAGCCTACTCCTCTCTGTATCTCCCTTGTTTTTGCTGTTAACTTCCTAAGCCTGGCCTCTGCAGCTCTCTTGGAAACTTGCCTTGGCTTATCTAGGCTCTCACATTGCACTTTGAGCTCCTGTCCACCTCACTTTCCAAACTACACCCCACAGTGGCTACCTTTCTTGCTTTGCTGCACCAAATAGTTTTATGCCTGAATTTCCCAGAAAAGGAAGGTAAGAAAGCAAATAAGAGAAAGGTGAAAAGGAAGATTTGTTTTGAATCTTCAACTCATTATTCTTTGTACTACTATTTCTAAAAAAGTTGGTATTGTCTTCCAGTTTCCCAGGAGTCCATTTATCTGTTCAATAAACACATACTCAGCAATTATCATTTGCACAGCATTTTATATTAGCCTTTAAATTTAGACTCTCTCTAAATATTTAGACTCTCATGTGAAACTGAAAAATTCAGTAGATAATATACTGAGATTAAGATGTACTATTCCATTGATAACTAATGAATAATATTAAATTAACATCCATCCGTTGTAATTCCTTCTGTTGTATGTACCTATTTTAGAAAATTGGTTGTTAGTAATTTGGAAACTATTATGAGCTAGAAGCCATTTGAAATAATAGGATTTCCTACATGTTCCTTTTTTAAATCACTTTTTCTTTTAGTTTAAAATTTACTTTCAGTATCATTATAGTAATGATATATGCCTATAGCACTGTATGCCAGCGATGGTAACAGAACTTTCACACTAACCTTATTAAGTAGGTATTTTTATCATTACATCTAACATATGGAAAATCTGAAGTGTTGAGGTTAAGTGATTTTTTCTAAGCTCACTCATCTTGTGATGGGACATGGAATTAAACCCGAGCTGTTATACTTATTTGATATTCCTAATCTTTGTTTTTCATGTTCTGAAACCAAATCCAATTTTCATCAGAAATTCTATTCCATCATTTTATCAGATACCTAAAACATAGCAAATGGCATACATTATATAATTTCTTTTATAAATAGCTGTTCCCACTGTTTAGAATCTTCACACTGTGTACCCCTACCTCCGTAATTTCTGTCAATTCATTCTTGTTCTTGAAGACCTGGACAGGAATCACCACTTCATTTTGAAAACGAGTGTTGACCGCTTACCTACTTCTAGACTGGTAAGTTGTACTTTCTGTATATTCAAATATAAAATACTCAAATAAAGTTGAATCTTTTAATATATTTATTATTGAGTTTTTATAAATTATCTTTTTTATCTTTTGCATATCTACAATACGATCCTTATCATTTTCGAGGTAATTTCCAGTTCAGTTTAACCTTGTCTAGGCTATGCCAATGATGGTGTTTTAGAAAGAGCAGATGGTTATTTATTGTATAGTAGAGTAAAAAAAAAAATGAATGGGTTTAATTTCTGGAAGGACACAGTCTTTAAACTTTGTTGTACAAACAAAATGGTTATTCTGTAAGAATTCATATTAGCAGAAAAAACATGTTTGTTTCAAACTAAATATTACTGATATAGTTTAGATTATGGTTAGCTACAAAGCATCAATGTCCTGCTAAATTTCTTTTTAGCATTTTGACACACGTATTCTGTATCTGAGGTCCATAGTTCCTCTTCTTGGATTACTACTTTAAAGAGAGAAATCAAGCCCATGACGAATTAGTTTTTGTGCACTGTTGAATATAAAATAGTCTATGGTGTGTGATAAATTTTCATTTATGTGAATTATTTCAAATTTTCATGTGAAGTTGAGCGATTAATGCACACAAAAATGACATCTTGATGCATTAAATCTGTGTTCACTCCAGAACAATTAACTTGCCCTTTGCTTATGAACACACTCCAGAACATTAACTTGCCCTTTGCTTGTCAGATTCAGGAAGAGAGTATCGGCTTGCAGATAGTAAAAATTATTCCAAAACAGAGATACCTAAGGGGCTCGGTTGATTAAATAACTGCCTCAGCTCAGGTCATGAACCCAGGGTCCTGTGATCAGCCTCACTTTGAGGTCCCTGATCAGCAGTGAGCTTGCTTCTCCCTCTCCACTCACCTCTCATCCTCTTTCTTGCTATTTCTCTCTCAAATAAATAAATAAAATCTTTAAAAATATATTTCAAAGTACCAATGGACTACACTGATGGTCCATATGGATAGCCAGACTGCTTCAAATATTTTCTCAAATGACTCTAGAGTCTTCATGATCAAGAAGGAAAATCCTCATTTGTTTACATATATCTCAAAGGTTTTTTTTTTTTCCAAAACCTAGATTATAAATTGTTCTAATCAGCACTGTAGGTAACAGCAGGATATCTGTTTCCATGCAATTTTTCAAGTATGTGCAGAAAACATAATAATATTATTGGTAGTAATATACAGTAATTTGTATTTTACATGCATTGGCTATCCATAAATGGAAGTTGACATAAATGTTTGGCATTTCACTTTTGTATGTCACTGGATTTTCAATTTGAACACCCACATTTACTTCTGCTTCTCAACTATATTGTTTTTGAATTTACCTTTTTCCTTCTGAAGTAGTAAATACTGTTCATGGAAGCTTTGCTTCAAAATGGCAATGACATATTAGTGAAAATGAGACTCTGTATGTATAATTACACACCATGTAGGTATCTTATTTACACTGCTTACATAGACACATTTTTAAATGTTTGGCATTAATTTTAGGATTATGATGATCATCTTTTTACTTCTAACATAAACAAGTTTTAGCCACAACTGGCATACAAACAGACCTATATAGCCTATTCCTGTATACAGATCACTTCTAAGATTAAGAAATAAGATTTAAAGAAATTTCTTATGCCAGATTATATAAAAGAGTTTAACTGAAGGACAGTATATGAGATGTTTTGGATTAGTATTTCTCAAACTTTAGTATTTGGACCTGCAGTATTGGCATAACCCATGAGCTTATTAGAAATGCAAATTCATGGGCCACATCCCAAAAGACTGAATTAGAATCTCTGGGAACAGTGCCTAGAAAATTGTTTTAGTAAACGTTCTGTGTTATTTTGTTTAATGTTAAAGTTTGAGATACAGCAGCAAAAATCAATCTATCTAATCTCATCTAATGATTAAATGAGTAAAATGTAGATGAATATTTTAATATCTAAATAAATATTAAGATATAAACCTTCAAAAAAAAAAGATATAAACCTTCAATGCTATATTTAAGCATAAATCTTAATATGGCTCTAATTGCTGAGCATTTTGTGTGCTCTGGGTCACATAGGCATGAGGGGTACCTCCTAGGAAGATAAAAGATAAATGTCAGTGATAGCATGGAGTCACGTTAGGGGAGCATGGAACACATATGTTTCTCATCCCAAGGAGTCTAAAAGTAACTGGGGAGAGAATATCAGTGATTGGTTATAAAAAATTGAGGACCTCATAGTACTAAAAATGGAAGGATCACATATAAGAATGATCCTGTTACTAATTGAATTTCCTGTAATTTTTCTCAGGAAATACAAATATAACCACTTGTTTATAAGAAAAGCTTGTAAAATAGTCACTTAAGGTTTTTAAGGATAATTTGTATATTACTTAGAAATGTTTATTCACTAAACTTTTACATTTATCTTTTTTGTTTTTAAAGACTTTGTGTTTAGAGCAATTTTAGCAAAATTGAGAAGATATAGAGATTTTTCATATAACCCCTGCCCCACACATGCATAATTTTCCTCATTGTCATTCCCCACCAGAGTGATACATTTATCACAATTGGTGAACTTACATTGACACATCATAACCATACAAAGTCTATACTTTGCCTTAGGGTTCACTCTTGGTGTTGTAAATTCTATGGATCTGGACAAATACATAACAACATGTATCCATCATTATAGTATTATATAATAATCCAAAACTGTTTTCCAATTTACCTAGTCATGCTTTTTTCTTCATGTACTTAAGTGAGGTATATAACAACTAATTATAATATCATTAAATCAGTTTGTAGGGGTGTGAATTTCTTTTTTTTTTTTTAAGATTTTATTTATTTATTCATGAGAGTCACAGAGAGAGAGAAGACACATAGGCAGAGGGAGAAGCTGGCTCCATGCTGGGACTCCAGGATCATGCCCCCAGCCAAAGGCAGACACTCAACTGCTAAGCCACCTGGGCATCCCAGGGGACTGCATTTTATCCTGGGTTTTCCTAATATCTTGATCTTAGTTGATGTCTTTACTTTTATTATTGCTATGTGCTTATTTTTAAAGTTCATTCTTCGAGGTGTACAATTCTATGGCTTTTAGCAAATACATATCGTATTTCTACCACTGCACAGTTCCATTGCCCTAAATATTCCAGTGGGCAACTCCTTTTTGTCATATATTTCTCCTTGCCTAACTCATGTTAAGTATTTTGTTTTCCATAATCATCTGTAGATGGAATCATACAATATTCAGGCTTTTGGATTTTTGAAAATGCTTTTAAAATTCACCCATGTTGAAGCATGAAACAAGTTCTTTCTATTCCTGTGCAGTATTATACTGTATGAATAGACAAAGACCATTCCTCTGCTGAAGGGCAGATGAATTGTTTCCAGTTTCTGATAATTTTGAATAAGTCTTCTATAAACTTCAATATACAGGCTTTGGTTTGAACATAAGTATTCAATTTTCTTCGGTAAATATATATAGAAGTGATATAATTGGTTCAAATGGTAAATGACTTTTCAACTTTTTAAAAAAACTGCTCAAATGTTCTTCAAAGTGATCATAATATTTTTCATTCTAAGCAACAGTGATAGAGAGTCCCACTTGCCCTGTATACCTCTATGATATTTGGTAATCTCAGTTTTTTTTTTTTTTTTGCTGTTTGCATTGTTTTTATTTTAGCTATTCTAATAGATGTGTAGTAGTATTTTGAGCTATTAACTCCCATTTCCTTAATGATTGCTGTTGGACATCTTTTCATATGTTTGTCATTTATATTTTATTTGTTAAAGATTATGTTCTGATCTTTGACCACTAATTTTGGGGATTGTTTTCTTTTTAAGATTTTAAGAGTTCTTTAAATGTTTTGAATACATATCTTTATCATATTTTACTCTGACTGAAGAGTCTTTTTTATAAAGGCTTTTATTTTAGAGCTAGTCTGCTGATAGCGAATGCCTATTATTTTCTCCCCCTTCATTTGGAAGGAGATTTTGCTGGGTACAGAATCCTGGGGTGAATATGTTATGCCTCAGTGGTGCTTCCCCTTCCCCCCACCCCACAATTTCTGTGTCTTCAGTCTTCTTAAATCAGTAGTTTGTGGTCTTAATTTTGGAAAAATTTGACCATTATTTCCTCAAAAATGTCTTCTTTCCCATCTTTTCTCACTGCTCTTTCTGGAGTTCGGATCACACTCATATCAGTTTGATAACTGCCCTGGAACTCTAGATAATTTTTCTGTTTTATTGACTTATTTTTCTTTGCATTTCATTCTGGATAATGTCCAATGGTATATCTTTAGTTGTACTGTTTGTTTTCTCACCCATGTTAAGTCTTCTGATGCGCACATCAATAATACTCTTTATCTCTGCATCACTGTTTTCTTATGTCTAGCATTTTCATATGCTTCTTTCATATAGTTTCCTTCCATCTGATGAAATTAACTATCTCCTCATGCATGTGCTTACCTTTGAAATTGGAGCCTTTAACACATTAATCATAGTTATTTTAAATTCCCTAAGTGTTTAAACATCTGTGTCATAATTGATTGCTGTTTACATTGTGTTTTTGCCTTTTGTATGCCTGGTAATGTTCTTGTTAAAATTGAATGTTTTGTAAAGTAGTAAATACTGAGATAAGCATTTTTCTACTTAGAGATGAGCTCATCCTTTTTTTTTTTTTTTCAGTTATCTCTTTAATGTGGGGATTTGTGTTAATATAGTTAGGAATTGACTGGGTTTTAAATATTTGTTCCTGTGGTCATCCTCAATGCCCTATAGTGATACCTTGCATTTCTCTAGTGATAAGCTGTGTTCATGATGTGGAATAATATATCAGAGGATTCATCTCAGTAAGTGCTCTCTGCATCACTTTGGGTCTCTCCCCTAGACTTTAGGTCTTCCCTTTGTATTTCTCTGCAAAAGGAACTATCTTTTGCAGCAATTTCAGCTGTTTTCAATATTATTTTCACTTGATTTTTATTAGTGTGGCATTAGTGAGGACATGTAAGTGTGTTGTTTTCTAAAACCCTCTCACATGCAAAACCTCAGTCATGTGTAGGCACCATGAAAATGGGTAAAAGTCTAGAAGCACCCTTCCCCCCAAGGTATCCTTGCCCCTGCTCCAAAATAACACTAGGCTGGGCTTAATATTCCTGCTCTTCCCCAGGAACAGATTTTTTTCCCCCTTTGTCTCCCCTCTCAGCTGCAGTGGGTTTTCCCTGAGTCCTGTGTGTCTACAGTTTTTATGTAGTTTGTCTTACTCCCTGCGGATTAAAGTTTGTGTTCTATAAAGGGTCCTTCTGTCTACTCTCCTAACCAGCACCACAGAGAGTTTTCTGAGTTCTTCCCATCGTCCCCATGAATGAGCAGTGGGGTCCTGGAGAAGAATCAAGAAGGTGCTTACTCCCCTGTATCTACATGCCCTTAGGCATTTTACACCCGTATGCTACTACACATTCATCGTTAGCAATTTGTTAGACATTTTCTATCCAAAATTTCTTATGGTTGAATGTGATATCTATGTCATATACCCCCAGTAAACAAATGCTCAGGTCCTTTTTTTTTCCCCCTGCAGATTGTTTGGAGAGGTGATTGAAAAAAACTGACCTCCAGTGGACCCATGAGCTAGATTCAGCCACTCCAAGCCACTTCTTCCCCTGTCCTTGGAACGTGAGTTCTACTTGCTTTTCCCACTCCATTAGGCTGCTCCAAGGACACAGCCTTGAGACAGTGATGTGGTGTGGAGAGCACCTGCATGATATACATGACTGAATCGTTAAGGCTTCCATATAAACTTTAAAGATTTGGGTGATGGGTGCACAGGTCCACTTGCTTCACCCAAGGCAAGTGTCTTATGCAACTTCACTTTGCTTATTAAAACTGCCATCTACCAACCAGTAATGGCCTGCCTGTTTCTTAGATCTCTTCCTGCCCCATGAGTACAAAGGCCCATTTCAGATTATACTTGGGAAGCTCTGGTTGCAAACCTACACAGATTCCTATCTGAAAGTTATGTATTACCATCACAATAAGTCTTGTTTGAAAGTATGTTTCTTTTAAGAAAAAAAAAATGTACCTCCTCTCGTTTGTGGATTTAATGGCAGTGGATTGAGGTGGGGCATCCCAGCTACTGCTCTGCTTTTCCACTGGCAAGGGGACCACCTGTATATGGGGTAGGGGGGGGACCACAGAGTGAAGAGCTAGAGTGGTGAGAGGTAGCTGGTGGTACAGAAAGATCTCCTGGTGGCCAAGACACGGGGACTGCTGGGCAGCACAAAGATTGCTTCCAGCAACTGACCGGAAGTGTGGAATGTCACAGCGGCTGTATGGCTGTGGGCACCCTTTCAGGCATTTGATTAGCACCTGTATTTGGATGCTCCCACCTCTCCCTGTAACTTCTGGGGAACTTGCAGATAACAAACATGTGAACTGGCCACTGCCCCCCCTGAGGTCACCTACTCCCTCCCTGTGACTTCCATCACCCTGTTCTAGGCTGGAAAGAGCGACAGTATCCTGGTTCTAAATGGGGCCAAAGGTCCTGATGGCAAACGTCAGTAACATGAGCTTATGGACCATCTCCTTGCCCGTGTAGGGGTTGAAGTGATAGATCTGTTCCTCCTAAAATAGGAAAGAGGTGTGTTTGGATAGCTGTCTGGTCCCTTGGGAAGGGCTAGCTTCATGCCAAGGCAGTTGCAGGTTTTCTGGATCATGCAGGTCTTGCAGATGTGCTTGATGACAGTCTTGGTGACTGTCTTGGTGATAGATGGCAGGGAGTGAGGCCGGTAGGAGTGGAAGGTTGGCTTGTGGCCCCTGCTGGAGGGTTTATGTGGCTGTTGATATACTCACAGGAGGCCACATTATTGTACTTGCCAGTCATGGAGTTTTGGGTGAGGTTAGGTGTCTTCTCTAGAGTGGCTTCAAAGAAGGACTCACTCTCAGGTTGATTACTTAAGCAAATACACTTAATACTTGGAGACCACTAGCTATAGCTGTATATTGGGATTCCTTATTATTTTCCCTGTGACCTCAGTTCCCTAATTGGTCAAATAAAAATTATTAATTTGTGTATCTCTAGCTTTTTCCTTCTTGTCAAGGTGGAAACAGTGTTCATTTTTGCTTAGTACTCTAAGCTGAAACCAGTTAGCCTTTTTTTATTTTTAATAAGGCTTAAATGATTTTTAGGTACCAAGTATCATGCAATCAAATTTTTAGTGAAATTCTGAAATATTTATACTATAGATGTTACAATTATGGCAGTTGGCCTGGTCATATTTTTATAGTTTTCAGTTAATATTGTAATAGAGGATTGATGCTATTTTTATTCTCTTAATGCCATGAACTATTTGAGTTCAAAATTATATCTGATATTATGAATGTACCAAATTTAGTGTTAGATTGTTTTGACCTATGAGAGAAAACTTGGCTTTACATATCTTGTGGCATCAGTTGAAAAATGAGAAGAAATTTAAGAGATGATAGAGAAGTAACAGAACTAGAAAATATAACAGGAAAATGGTGACTGAAATTGTGAAAATTGAGGTGGGTATGATTGTTATATGGAAGGGATACGTTTTAAATCTAACTTGGATGGGGTCAAGTGTTTGCACTAGAGAGGCCTGAATATTGTATCTTAAGAGAAGGAAATAACTGAAAAGAATGCAGGAGTGTTGAATGTTAATATCATCTAAATCCCATGGAATTACCTTTTTACAGGGAGGAGAAATTGTTGGCAGATGCTGAATATATATTGGATGAGAATTTAAAATACACTTGTTAAAGTATGAACAGTTTGTGGAAAACTTAGTTTTGGGGGATTGCATAAAGACTTTTGGACATAAATAAGCCTCTGAATAAAATTAAACAGTTTTTAGATATACTGTAAATTTTGTCTGCTATTAATTTTTTTCTTATTCCAGGTTTTAGTGCATCCCAGGTTAAGTAATAGTTTGTCATATTATTCTAAAGTACATTTTAACAGCTTTCTAATTTTGGTTTAGTAACAATTTGCCTCGTTTCACTGGTGTATTACTCAAACTCAGGAAGTTATTTAATTTGTTTAGAAAGTATATATACTGTAACCTAAAATATATCAAAAAATTCATATGACTAATATTTAATAGTTGTCCTAAATTTATCAACGGATATATTCTGAGTTAAAATAACATATTAGGGATGCCTGGGTGATGCAGTTGGAGTTAACAGTTAAGTGCTACTTTTTTTTTCCCCTAAGATTTTACTTATTTCTTTGAAAGAGAGATAGAGAGGGTACTTGAGTAGAGGGAGGGGCAAAGGAAGAGCAAGAAACGGTCTCTCTGCTGAGCAAGGATCCCATTCTGGGGCTCAGTCTGAGGACCCCATCATGACCTGAACTGAAGTTGACACTTAACTGACTGAGCCACCCAGGCCCCTCTTAATTTTGGCTCAGGACATGATCTCAGGGTCATGAGATTGAACCCTATGTTGGTCTTCACACTGAGCATGGAGCCTGCTTAAGATTCTCCCTCTCCCTCTCCCAAGCCCCTCCCCTGGCTTGGGTGTTTTCTCTCTCTCTCTCTCTCTCTGTCTCTCCCTCTCAAAAAAAAAAAAAAAAAAAAAAAAAAGCAAAACAAAACAAAAAACAATAAATACCATGTACCCATGTGACTAGAAGTTACTTTGAACTTTTTAATTTGTTTTAGAAAAATGGTAGATACAGTAAATGCATTAGGCATAAAATGCTATCTTACACATTCAATTTTAGGAAAAAAAGAAAATCATATTGGAATTAATATTTTCAAAACAACACTTTTGTATACCAAGAAGATACTCTTTCTAACAGCTCAGAAGGTAACCTTTGTTGTTGTTGCATTTTTTTTAAGATTTTATTTATTTATTCATAAGTGATGAGAGAAAGAGAGAGGCAAAGACACAGGCAGAGGGAGAAGCAGGCTCCCTGCAAGGAACTGGATGTGGGACTTGATCCCGGATCCCGGGATCACACCCTGAGCAGGAGTCAGACGCTCAACTGCTGAGCCCCCAGGAGTCCCAGAAGATAACCTTTGTAATAGGTCAGAAGTCCATTTCATTCTTTTAATAAGTCTTAAAAGACAAAGATACTGCTGAATAAAAGATAATTTTGGTAGAAAAAGTATTAGCAATCATTTGCCACTTAGTGGTGGAGTATTAATTCCAGAGCCTATCTTGAGCCACAGTCATTTTTCTTTGAGATTTTATATGGATTATTGTTCATCATTAGGAAAGATTATGCTCTCCACCTTTATTTAAACATCTGTTTGTCTTCAACCTGTGGATCAACCAGTGCAAAAACATGTCTGAAAAATCTGCTGTATCAAGCCAAGTAAGTGATGGTTACTGACTTTGTCATTTTCCACATACTTCTTACAGATGTTAGTTGGCAATGATTATGACAGTGAAGAAAGTATGTATGAATACATAAGAATATGCCAATGTTTATGTATTGCATCTGGATTGTATACATGGATCTGTAATATGCTGTTGCGGAGTGGATTAGGTTTGCCATAATAAACATTGCAGAATACATGATTTAAGCAAATAAATTTATTTCTTTCAATTCTTGAGGCTAGAAGTCCTACATCAAGGCAACAGCAGGGTTGATTTCTTCTTCCTCTCTCCTCTTATAGATGGCCATCTTCTTTCTGTGTCCTTACAGGGTCTTTCCTCTGTGTCTCTGTGTCCTAATCTCTTACGATGACACCAGGTATATTGGATTTTAGGACCCACCCTCATGAACTCATTATAATTTAATTATCTCTTTAATGGCCTTCAAATACATTGACAATCTGGGTACTAAGGGTTAAGGACTTCAACATATGAAATTTGGGGAGATACAATTCCATCCATTAAAAGAAGATATATGGAGTAGCTAGTAAACATGTATCGATCTGTTACTATTTTAGACTGATTATCACAAAGTGACTATCATTAATTTGTAGGACAATAGGTAAAATAAACATAAGTTTCCAAAGATAAAGTTGTGTTGTAAAACACATTTATTTATTTATGCAGAACATTTATGCACTGAATACCAGATAATCTTGTTCAGAAAAATAGGTCTGAAAACAAAAATTAGTCTGTATCACTGACAAGAAAGCATTTTCTATGGATAAGACTACAAGTAATTTTCAAAGGTTGCCACACAAGTTGTCTCTTATCCTTTGCACTTTAAATACAGTGTGAAGTCTGGCATTTCTAAAATTTTCTCACTTAGCATCTGGTAAAAACAACCTTCCTTAATTGTAAGTTTAGAAGTAATCCATGTAGTGAAAAGAACAAAAATCTGATAATTTTACTTAGTAGTTGTATAATTGTAGATCATTAACTTCACAGAGACTTAGTTTATCCCTAAATTAGAAAAATTATATCACCCTTGTAAGAATGTAGGTTATGACTTCTCAACCTGAGTACTATTGACAGTTTGGAAGGATAATTCTTTGTTGTGGGGGCTGTCCTTTGTACAGTATGCTGCTTAGTATCATCTCTATCTTCTGCTGACTATATTCCAGTAGCATAAACCTCTTACCCTTAATTTGACAATCAGAACTGTCTCCAGACATGGCTAAATGTTTCTCTAGAAGGCAATATTACCCCAAGTTGCAAAACACTATCTATCTGTATGGCAGAAACAAATATTTGTGTCTGTTGAAAAAGACAAAAATTGCAAAAGAAGACAAATAGTTAAAGATAGTTCTACTGAAGCTTTTAAAAAAATTAAAGTTATTTTTTCTAAATCCTCTATAACCAAGAGAAAAGCCTAAAATTTTCAAGCAAATTATTAGAGAGTACTATTTAGAAAGCATTCAAGACCTTTACCAGAAGTCTTTAGAGGACTGTAAGTACCGATGGGCTTACAGAGAGGACCAGATATGTCACCCACCTTTCACATTCTTATTTGACAAAGGTGCCTCTAATGCAATAAGTTTAAGAAAAGTACAGGAAAAAGACACATAAAAGAAAAAAAAATAAAATGTGGAGTTATTTATTATAGGTATAAGAACTTTAATATAGGGAAGGAGAGGTTTACACAAACTTTGCCAGTGCTGATGAATCAGCCACTAGTGATTATCACCCAGGAGCATTAAGCAGGTTGTTCTCAACAGCAATCTGGAAACCCCCTAAAACTACAGAAAATGTTTATTCCACCGAGGATAAATTTTTGTTTCTTCTGTTGTTAAGAGCTTCAATTTAATAAACCTGCCACTGTTGACTGCTGTCTGCCTATCCTGCCATCTTATGGGTTCATGTTGTCTACAAGATTATCAAGAGCTACTTCTTCAAGGTTGCCAGTTTGATATTCTTCATATAGATGTAAATACCTTGGTATTTATTTTTGAAAATCTATCAAAATATCTCTTCCTCAGACCTGCTTGTCACAAAATTTTCAATTAAGTCACTTACATGTCTCACTGTGATGGTTACTTTTGCGTGTCAGTTTGACTAGGCCCTAGTGCCCAGATAATTGGAAAAACATTATTTTGGATGTTTCTATAAGGTTTTTTTTTTTGATAAGATTAACTTTTAAATAGGTTCAATAGGATTCCGAGGAAAGTAGATTATCCTTTATAATGTGGGTGGGCCTCATCCACTGAGTTGAAGGTCTTAATAATATGAAGACTGACCTTCTCCCAAGAGAGAAGGAATCCTGCAAAATCGACTCTTCTTGGGTCTCCAGCCTGTCTACTCTCCCTGCATATGTTAGACTTCTCAACCCACATAAGTGAGCCAACTCCCTAAAATAAATCTTTCTCTCTCTATATATATGTGTGTACACACACACACAGAGATCCATCCTATTGGTTCTGTTTTTCTAAAGAACCTGACTAATATAGTTACCAACTATATTAGTGAATTACTAGAAAGTGAATCAGTATAAATCTGTACTTCTAATCACTTTATCATAAACGCAAGCTTTAACAGCAAATTTATTTGTCAAATTTCTGCATAAAGAAAGGATTTCTCTTCTCCATTATCCCCAGGGACACCCTGGGTGGGGCTGTAGAGTTACAATGGTTCTCATTTTTGTGATCTCAGCATATTAGGCAGCACTACATTTGAGTGAATCCTTAGTTGGATATGTTGTACATATCTTCTCTTTATTCTCTTAATGGTATCTATTAATGAACAAAAATATTTTATTTAAAATAGTTGAAGTGTGGGTAAAGTGGAGCAAATCCCTCAAAACAAGTATAAAACTGGACAAAATTATTTTAAAAAATTAGTGCACTAGAAATCAACCAAAAGTGTCAAGAAGCTGAGAAGCACTTACACCTGAAAACTGCTAGTGGGAAGCTTTCTTATCTTGATGCTTTCCTATCTTGCTACCTCACCTTTATTCCCAGCTCAGGTTACAGAAACCTGCCCTCTTTCTGGCTAGAGAGGGTAGACTAACTTCACTGTGTCTGATAAAGCAGCTCAAACATTACTTTGGAAGTGAGAGGGCCATAGAAAATGAGTTAATATTCTCTGTACATCTCTGGCTGACTAAAAACTGGATATATAGTGGAGATACCAGATAACATAAAGAAAATTGGAAGCCTCAGGAAATTTGCAAACTTGTTGAACTGTTGAATATGACCCTCAACTCACAATCGACTCAGAAGGCAGATGGTGGAAACCTTGTTGGCATAAATGTTTTAGTATAAACACTGCCAAAATCACTGGCTGCTAAACAGACAAAGGGGAAATACCTAGGAGTGCCAGGCTTAAACAAATAAGCAAAAAACAAAGTAGAGATTTCTGTAGTTGTGCATTATGGGGAATAAAATCTCACATTTGAAATCTAGGCAAGATAATTGTTTCTTAAAACCAATAATATTTAAAAGAACAAAACACAACCCAGAGATTTTATAAAACATGGGTGTACATCTGGACCAATTCTACGTAATGATTTACTGGAAATATTAGGTAGTGCAGTAAGGCAAAAAAGGAAAAGACAGATTGGAAAGGAGAAATAAAACTTTATTTGCAGATGATATAATTGCTAAAGTAAACAATCCTAAGGCATTTATAAAACAGTTACTAGAATTTTGGGTGATTTTAGCAAGGTCATATATAAAAGATACAGGTTGATATGTAGAATATCAATTGTATTTCTCTATTATAAACAAACAAAAAAAAACCCCAAGGATATGTTTTTAAATGTTCTATTTACATAGCATAAGATATTTATAAATAAAAATTTGACACAAGAAACACAGGATCTGCATACCAAAAACTACAAGTCAATATTGAGTTATATTGTGCAGAAAAATATAAGAAAAAAAAGTACCAGAAATTTAAAAATTCATTACCTACAGAGAGTTGGTGGGAATGGGATGGAAATAGAGGAGAAATAAGAATGAGATGACAGGCATGAGACGGGGGAAACACTTCTTGGACTTTCTTTTTTAGACCTCTGGTTGTTACAACCATGGCATTGTGTCATATATCCCAGTATAAATAATGAAGGTTAACACATAAGTCTGTCTTCTAAATTAATGACATAATTATACTCATGGGGTTGGGGCAGGAAGGAACTAACTTAAGTGATGTTGGAAAATATTTTTACTGTGTGTTGTAAACTTAAAGAGAAATGAGCCCAAAAAAGTATGTACTATAGTTAGTAAATTGATTCTTACAGAGATGTGAGCATATCTGAAACCAATTTATGTGTACAGTAGGATTAAATTATTAAGAAAATGTATTGTGGATAATGAGAGCCAGTTTTCTCACTGCCAGGAAATAAGTGGGAGGATGGAAGATTAGAATAAACCCTGTGGAGTTAGATTGGTATTGGAAGTACTAGTATGAATGCAAGTTTGTTTGTTTTTCAATATATAAATACTAGATAGTTACAAAGATAAAATAGATGTATAAATGTGTGTTAGCATACATAGATATATTTCCCAGCTTGACTTGTTGAGACTAAATACAGTGACACCTCGGAAGCAATAAATAAATCTAGGGCCCAGGTTGGATCTGTAAATATTTTTATTCAGTTAAGTGCCATGATTCTTTGAAGATATGCTTCATTTCAATTCTGGGGCAAGAGAAAGTCCCAGATGAACCTGGAACATCTTACAGAGTCAGCAGGTAAGAAAGTGCTCAGAAATGATGGGTACATGTTAAAAGGACACAGGAACCAACCTGATAGGGTCTCCAATTGCCAAAGCTGGAATAATGTGAGCAAAAAAATAATAATTATAATATTAGATTATCACATAAAATAATATAAATATCATTTAGTTATGTTGATATAAATTTTAAAAATGAGGAAGAAAGAATCTCTCTTCCCTAAAGGAAAATTCTATTAAATGTAGAAGTAATGAGGTTAATAAGAAAATCACCAAGGAGAACACTTCAGTAATATATGCTATAGGCAAGCTTGACTGATGGATGTTAAAATTAATTGGGAGAAGTGCGATGAGAAATGGAATATTTGCATAGCCTTAAAGTATTTCCCCAAAAGTTACTTATTAAAGGCAAACATATACAACCTTCCAGTGAAGAAACTTCTCAGGCAGACACTGCTTACATCACCTGATTAAAGTGGTAAGATGTATGGACATGCTATGCTCCCCAATAGAATGACCTGAGAAGGGCACAACCCCACTTCTGTGGCATTATTGCCAATATGCATAACCCCATTTGAACTGTGAGAAAAGCCGTTGACCATCTTAAACCAAACATCCAGATATTCCACAATTATTTATTGAAAGGAATATTTTTTTCTGTATTAAATTGCCTCAATTTGAAAATCAGTTGATCATGTATGTGTGTGGATGTATATCTGGACCCTCTTCTATTCCTTTGATGTTAAATGTCTATCCATTTCCATACCACATGGTTTTAATTATCATGACTTTTTAAAAAATGAATTTGTTTATTTATTCATGAGAGACACAGAGAGACAGGCAGAGACATAGGAAGAAGGAGAAGCAGGCTCCATGCAGAGAACCCGATGCGGGATTCGATCCTAGGACTCAATCCCCGAACTCTGGGATCATGCCCTGAGCCAAAGGCAGATGCTCAACCACTGAGTCACCCAGACATCCCTTAATTATCATGACTTTTTAAAGCAAGTCTTAAAATCAGTCAATTTAAGTACTTCATATCTGCTCTTAATTTGAAAATTTTATTAGCTAGTCCCAGTCCTTTGGAATTCCATGTAAATTGTAGAATCAGCTTGTCAGTCTCCACAGAATATTCAGATAGAAATGATTGGGATTGCACTGAATCTATAAAAACAATTTAGAGAGTAAAAATATTTAAATTACCATCTTTTAATACATGAAAGATAGCTCTCATTTTTCTCTTTTTTTAGGTTTTTAATTCTTCACAATGATTTGCTGTTTTCATTGTGCAGGACTTGAAAGTATTGTGTTAATTTATCACAAAGCTTATGGTTTTGAGGTTGTTATAAATTGCATTTTTAAATTTGAGATTATATGCTGCTAGTATATAAGAATCAAGTTGATTAATGTATTGGTCTTAATTTTGTCACCCATGGTATGATTCCATAGTATGATTCCATATTAGTTCTAGTAGCTTTTTTGAATGACATTTGAATGACAATTGGATCTTTTTCTTAAACTTATAGCTAGAATGGTGACTAAAATACTGCATGACCTCCAAAGTCCAGGAGGCTTTTGTCTTATGCATAACAATGTTGCCTTTATTTTAGGAGAAGAAGGAATAAGGCTTCTTTCCCCACTGCTTGGTTCTCCATCACTTTTAACTAGGGGAGTGTCTTCAAAATTAAAACTCCTGGCATGTTTGCCAACAGATTTCTTGTTTCTGCCAAAAAGAGTGGTGTCTATTAGACACCTTCTGAAACTAATTATGTACTTACTGTATGTTGGCTAATTGAATTTAAATTTTAAAAAACGAAAAAGAAAGAATATGCCTTTATAACATGTAACGTGGTGTGTTATCACAATGAAAAGCAGGGTTGAAGCAGCAGTGCATCTATCAACCTTAAATAGAGGCATCATCCTTAAAGAGAAATGGCTGTTACTTTTCTATTTGGTGTAGATCAAGCAAGGAGCCTTTATGACTTAAGAATTGGGCACACAATAAGGATGATATTGATACATTTCTAAATTTTCAACTTAGCCCACTATATTGATAATTATAATTACTGGAAACTCCTTCCAAATTCAGAAAGGACATTTTTCTTTTTGGAATTTTAGTTTTCCATTATGTTGTCAGTATTTATTATTTATTAATTTATTTATTTATTTATTATTTTTTGATGTGAGGAGTTGATAGAGCTTCAATCAAGAGAGTTAGTTTCTAGTTTAGACATAAATGTAGTGCCTGATACAATGCAAGTTACCAAACTTCACCTAGAATCTGAAGCATTGAATAGGAGTTAAAGGTAGAGTAGGGCAAGGCATATATCAGGATGAGGGAAACATGTACAAAGTCAAAATTTTAAGTAAAAGTTTCTGTCTCCTAATTCTAATTCTTATAGATTCTAATAGACTGTATCTAATTCTTATAGATTCTTACAGATTTTATCTTTTATTTTTTTATTTTTTAAAAGAATTTTTATTTATTTATTCATAGAGACAGAGAGAGGCAGAGACACAAGCAGAGGGAGAAGCAGGCTCCACGCAGGGAGCCCGATGTGGGACTCGATCCCCAGTCTCCAGGATCACACCCTGGGCCGCAGCCGGCGCCAAACCGCTGTGCCACCGGGTCTGCCTGCTGCGCCACCGGGGCTGCCCAGATTTTATCTTTTAAATAGAAATAATAATAATTTATTTTTATTGGGGCACGCGAGTGGCTCAGTTATTGAGCATCTGCCTTCAGCTCATGTCGTGATCCTGGGGTCCTGGGATCAAGTCCTGCATCAGGCTCCCCACAGGAAGCCTGCTTCTCCTCTGCCTGTGTCTCTGCCTCACTCTCTGTGTCTCTCATGAATAAGTAGATAAAATCTTTTTTAAAAACTCACTTTTATTTTATTAGAATTTTGGCACATAAATTTTCATATAAAATGTTAAATAATGGGTTACTGGTCAGTTAATGTTGTATATAAAATATAAGGTACTTAAAAATAAACTATAAAATAAAAACAAATAATATTCGTGATATACAATATTTCCATTTTTTTTATGGATTAAACACGTTTTTATAAACTCATCTGGAAACCTGAGCAAGAGAGGGAGAAAGATTAGTTGTGATTTTTTTAAACCTATCGATGGAGCATGTAAGATGCACATTCCCTTGTGACAGACTCACTAGTACTAAGAAAATATAAATGTCTTTGCTGTTATGTTGGTTCTAGGATGAGGAAAGAGCCTTGTTTTAAGTTCTTAACCTGAAAAGGTACGCTGATAAATTCATTATGCATTTCTCAGAGACCTCTACATAGGTTTATATAGAAGTTTATTATTTTGCTTTTAAAACAAAAAGCAAGCATAGACATACAGTGGGATGCATCTTGATCCTGATTCCTTCTGAAATGTTTATCTTTGTCAAAATAAACAGCCTAAACATTGAGCCTAAACCACACTTCTAAAGTCCACAATCCACCTGATGCCTTTATTCCCAAGCACAGCCATGTATTAAAAGGGTCATTGCTGCCATCTGAACTGTGCCTCCTACCCATCTAACCCTGCTGTAAGTTCCGTGAGGTAGTGCTATATCCTTATTTTATAGGATATAGAGAATGTGATACAAGGAGGTTAATGACTAACCCTGATGTCTATGAATCTTAGCTAAGATCCCCTTCTTAGTGGAGAACTAGTGTCTACAACTGTAACCTCTGCACTTCATTGTCTCCCTCAGCATGATAGGAAGCTTCCTAAGGGTCTTCTTATGTTTTCAACCCTTTATCAGTAAAAGGAAATATTTTTCCAAGAAGTTTATTATTTTCAGCTTACATTCTATTTTCAAGGATACTTAACTTATATTCAAGTTTTAGAAGTTTCCACTGATTGTTTTAGGTATGACATGCCTTAGATAATTCACAGAGATATATTTTCTGCATGTTGAGAAAGAGCATTTTGTTTTGTTTTGTTTTTTGTAAATATTCTAAATTTTAAAGAGAATCCTAACATTTTTTTCAACTAGAGAATTTCAGTCTTAATATCTAAAATCTGAATCAAATTTTCATCTACTTTTCTTTCCTTCCTTAATTTATTGTTAAGAAATAACTAATACTTTTTAAAACTGGGAGAATTTGTTCTTTTTTTCTTGTTCTCAGTGATTAAGAAATTCTTTGGCAGAATGCTCTATAAGTCTTATAATCTTCTGACAATTAGATTACAGATGGAATGTTCTTTGCTAGATGTCTTATTTAACAAAAATATTCTATTTCTCTGTTCTTGCTTTGTATGGCATCTGTTTTACCAAGATGGATAATAAGCCTCTTTGATAATCTTTATAGTTTGATAAGAAATTATTTGGAAAAAGAAAATTTTAAGTGAAATATATTTGACAGACATATTTGGTAATACTGGCTTTCTTTGAGTTTCACACATCTAACTTATTAATGTCCTGTATATGTGTAGACAACTGCACAGTGTGCTCGTTACTCTAAAGCTTTTGTCATTGATCTCCACCAAATTCCCCAAATGAATGGTGACATTTGGTGGCCAAAAAAGGGGAAGTATCTTATTTATCACTTCCCGTTGCTTCTTTAAAAAATATTTTATTTATTTATTCATGAGAGACACAGAGAGAGAGAGAGAGAGGCAGAGACACAGGCAGAGGGAGAAGCAGGCTCCATACAGGGAACCGGACATGGGACTCGATCTCGTGTCTCCAGGATCACACCCTGAACTGAAGTATGCCCTAAACTGCTGAGCCACCCTGGCTGCCCTTCCCATTAACTTTTTAAAGGTCAAATCATTGTGTGACCAGTAGGTGCAAGATTTTATGCTAAACAACAACAACAACAAAAATTCATGTTTGATAATTAGTTAATTATGTACTCAAAAATAACTTTAGTACAAGGCAAACTGTGATTCATAATGTGTATTTAGCATTATAAGTTGTGAATGTATGTTTAATAAGAAATTGGTAAAAATTAAGGAAGTGATAGCATGCCAGATGGGACTTGGGAAAAAAGTGTGATTTGTACCAATCCATTTAATTAAAAGAAAAATATTTTCCAAAAAAAGGGAAGAAAAGAAAATACTGTCCACATCCAGGCATTTCTTGGAACTTGGAACAAAATGCTAAATGAGTCACAGTCTTTACCTAAAGAAACTGTCAACTATTGGGAAGAAACAGAGACATACAGACATAAACAGAAAAATGCAGTGCTGTGTGTTAGTTTCTAGTTTAGAGATGTATGTGGTAAGCTCTCACAAGGTTGAGGTACCAGGCGTTGATTAGAACCTGAAGGATAAATGGGAATTAAAGGTAAGAATGGGTCAGAGAATATACCAGGATGAGGGATTACATTTGCAAAAGACAAAATGTGAAAGAAAACATATATGCACCCAGGTGAAATAAGATACATATTATTTCAGGGCATGAAGTGTTAAGATTTGAGTGGGAGGAGATAAGGCCAGTGAGTCAGAATAAAATAATGGTGTCAAAAATGCCAGTGAGGCTACACTTTCTTCTAAGAACGGGTGACTCTGACAACTGAAGGATGACATGATTAAATTTGTACTTCAGCAGGATCACTGATTGAAGCACTCAAAATACGTGAGAGAAAGGTAAAGTATGTTTTGATAATTCATGTTCATGAAGAAAGTATACAGAAATCCAAAATGGAATTAGGTCCACAACAAAAATAATAAAATATAGAAGAAAAGAGGGGAATTCTGTTAAATTTCCAGGAAAATTATTGTTAACCCACTATTATATACCAAGCTAAAATTGCAATTAGGTTTTGGATAGGAACATGGTTTTTCAAAAGTGGAATACCTCAAAAATTACCTTTCATATATAGGAAAGCTATCATAGAATATGATCCAAAAATGGAAGATGAGGAAGGAAGAGAGGGAGGGGGATGAGAGAAGAGTGGAAGAAGGAAGAAATAAGATAAGCAGAGGATCTAGGAAAAGGAGATATTATAAAGAGAGAAATAAAGAAATTTCTACTGTTTACAATGAAGAGAATATCCAAGATGAGAGAAGGACAACTCATACAACTCATGTATCTAGGGTAAGAAGGTAAAGGGTTTCTCAGAAATTGCGTTCTGAGAAAAAGAAAGCAATGGATCAATTACCTTTTGTGCCTGACCATGTTAGGTGAGTCCTGTAATTATTGATTGATACTTATGTAAAACAAAACAAAACAAACAAAAAACTAAATTAAAAGTTGAAGTAGTTACTAACTTCAGGGGAAAAAATGATGGACAAGAAGTAAAATGTAATCATATTGTACAAAATAAGTTGTTATTGAATAAAATTTACTAGTAAAATAATGCAAATATTGAAATTTGATATAACCAGAAATTTTAAACTAACATGAGTAGAGGAACAGAAGGGTGATGTGTTTTGGAGAAAAGGGGACAATGATATGAAAGAATAGAATTTGCGTCCTTTATATTTTGAAGATATTCGATAGTATATAATATTAGAATATCAAATACCATTTATTACCTAGCATCAAGAAGTAAATAACAGGAGAAACACCAGAGAATGCAGAGCAGTTGACTATAGATAGTAGACTTTGCATGTGGAAATTGGGGGGTTGGGGTAAGGTATTGATAATTATTAAATTTTAGATGTGTGGAACTATTTGACTTTTTGAACCATCTATTTCAAAGCTAAAATGAAATATAAACAGATTTTAAAAGATAAAGGACTTCTAAAGAAAAAATAAAGGACTTATAGGCTTATTTGATAACTATCATTTTGAAAGACTTAGCAGTAAAGGATCAGAAATGGAAAAAATAGCTTGAAATGATTACAAGTTATTTTAAATTTTTTTCAGGATTTGAATATCTGAGCATATGTGGAGAGGCAGAGGGAAAGGAAACAATGGTGTTGGAAATATTAAGACAGAAAAGAGATCCCGCTAATTGAACCACATCCCCTGGAAAGCATTTAAGACTATAATATGCATACACATCCTCTTAATTAGTTCTCTTTGTTTGCTTCAACTATTGTTTAATAGCAATAAGGAAAAATCTGCCACCCTCCTCTTTAGTTTTCCATTTCACTTTGTTTGTAAATAATAAGCTTAAACATGCCATTGGGTAAATGGTCTATATCTAGCAAAAGAAAAGTTACCGGTTAAAGTGAGAATAATTATAAGACCCCCAAGTATCATTTGATGTGTGTAAAAGATTTAAAAGACAAATCTAAAGGCAGAGTGTAGGGTGAATATGAAAGAGAAAGTAGTTCAAAAGGACGTTTCTGACTCCTGGGGAGAAGCGCCCCCCCCCCCCCTAAAATCATTGAGGAGACTTGGGAGAAACTAAGGAGGACAGATACTGCCTGCATATTAAAGGACAAATGTAATAGATTGTAGAAGAAGAGGTTACTTTTCCAAAGGAAGTTTATGCTGTATTTTTTCCCAGGAACTTTAGTGTCCCTGTAAAGGCTTCATATTTCAGTTACAAGAAAGGGGGTTCTCTTGAGATTCAGCTTTTCAGTTTTCTTTCAGAAGCTCTTCATTTTGTGATACTCAGTAAGATCGGAGGTTTTGCATATCCTTTCTTTTATCACTTCCCTTGAGGAAACCATCTTTTACCCTCTGTTTTTCAGTATAGACTGAAAGAGTCTATAGTTTGGCATGTCTTGTGATTTCCTTCTTTCAAAGTAAAATTGTTCCAACATCATCCTCAAAACAAACTGTATATACTTTTAAGTCAAAACAAATCTCACATATTTTCTTCAGAATCTCCACTGCTAATTAATCTTACCTATTTTTCACAAGCCCACACTGCATATTAGAACAAAACTTTCATTACTTCCTGTTACCTAAGTATTAAGTTAGAAGTTGTCTTCTTTTCTCTCAGAAGATAAACCAGAGCAGATTCATCTGTTCACATGTTTCTCTAAGGTGCAGGAAGATAACTTGCAAACTCAGGTTTGCTAACACCAATAGATGTGGGTTCCCAATATGGCCTTCCCATTTATTAAATGTGGCCACAGGAATGTCACTTATTTTCTGTGAAGACATAATATTACTTGTCTCAAAGGAGGATTGTGAAGACTGTGTTCTTCTTGAGGGCTGGTACAAGCCTCTTTTATTTTTATTTTTATTATTTTTGTTTCTACACCTAACGTGAGACCTCAAAACTACTAGGTAACTCAACAAATGGCTTTTCCCCCTAACTGAATGATCATGACTGTAATACATGAAGCTGGTATCTAGCACAAGTTGGAGGTTCCATGAGAACTATGCTTTCTTTTCCTTCTAGAATTATCTATAGAAAGACTAATGGCTAATTTACTCTGTTTTACTCCTTTGACAAACTGTGTTATCCCTTTGTGGCCTAGCCTGACAAACTTTTGAGATTATATTCTTTATACAAAGGAGTAAAAATAAGGATTTTCATTTATTGTTTAAAAAACATGCAATTCTGTTTGTAAACTGGAGACTGTCTCAATTATGAATAAATGGCCAGATATACATTCTTTTCCTTTGACTTTTTAGATTATATATATGTAAGACAATATTACACTGAAAGGAGATTCAAAGTCATGCTTTTGAAGCTCTGTGAAAGGAAACCAATCTCCCTTCTGGTGTCCAAACTCAAGCTAATGCTGAAGAACTGGACAGTAAGAATGAAGGAGAAAGTTTGTACAAATTTGAGAAATCTCATATCTTAGCCTTTGAAAGCTGGATTGTTGTGATATTTATGTCTGATGTGCTAAACTAGAAGCAACCAAAGGCCAAGAGACATGGGGAGAATATGGCATATTTGTAAGGTTAGGATAAGGTTGTCTGAGAGGGCAAATGAAAAGCATAACATAAGGATGAGGAATATTGATGTAATTTATTTTAAGCACCTTAAATACTTGGCAATGTGCCAGGTGCTATGCTGATTATTAGACAAAAGGGCAATCCTTGATTCAGTAAGCTTACATTTAATTAGGAGACAATGCATTACAATGAGTACTTCTATAGAGAAATCTGTTTTTAAAAAGTTCCATTTGAGGAAATCACAAGTCTTAAAGAAATAATATTTCACTGGGTAACAAGAATTGCTGGAAGTTGAAGAAAGAGCACTTAAAACTATATAGGGGTATCAAAAGGCAAAGCAAGAAATATAAGCAGTGCTCAGCTGACAACCCTAGATGCCATAAAGGAACCTAAACTTGAATTTATTGAAAATAGGATCAGGGAAGAAATCACTATGTTCTTTTTCCTTTTACAACTAACACTGGCAAAAAAGTGGTGTATGGATCTGAAGGTGTTAAGACTAGAGTCATGAAGATAAACTACTCTGCTTTAGTGTTATCAATCATTTCTTTTGTCAAATAGTTATTGATTGCTTACATTGTGCCAGGCACCAGGTAAGCTGAATTTCTTTTTACAAAAGACTTTAATAAAGGCAGTTACTGTAGATCACAGAGTTGCTGAATATTTAGAAGGTCGAATTAATGACTCTGTCATCATTTTTGTAGAAGGAAGATCAAATTTTCAGAGGTCTGAGGCTGGCCAGTTAGGATG